>NC_138371.1:117810895-117889773 GCF_054177405.1 Leptonychotes weddellii
CGATGGACTCTGAAAAACAAACTGAGGGCTCTAGAGGGGAGGGGGGTGGGAGGATGGGTTAGCCTGGTGGTGGGTATTGAGGAGGGCACATTCTGCATGGAGCACTGGGTGTTATGCACAAACAATGAATCATGGAACACTACATCAAAAACTAATGATGTAATGTATGGTGATTAACATAACAATAAAAAATTAAAAACAAAAACAAACAAACAAACAAATAATGTATCCAAGATGGAGGAAGGCAAGGGCAAATCATCCCACAAATCTCTAGAGAATGACTAATCCTATATCTCTCAGAAATTGCTAAAACCACACGAAATCAGAAGTTGTAACGTATAAGTTCCATTTCTGTTTGTACTGTAGTAGTGCGGGTTTTTCTCATTATATTAAAAAGTCAAAACCAAGTAACCCTATGGACAGTTTATCTCACTGATAAAGCTCCAGTCAAGCCATTTACCCAGCTGATGTCTTCACTTGTTAAATGGAAGCTAAAATGTCTCATGAAACTTTTTGTTTAAAAAGATAATGGAAAGTACTTTGGAGATACCTTCCACTTAGACTTCTAAGGGATATTTGCTGCTTCCCACATATCAATTTAAGCAAATATTTCTAAATGTATACTTTTTCTTTTACAAACTGATAGCCAAGTGTGTTTTCTATTTCTATGACTTCTTTGGCAACATAAACTATAGAGAGCATGGGTTAAAACACCCCTCCCCTCCCCCCACACACATATACACAAGTGTCATCATCATCATCACTTTCTGGAACTTCAACAAGTTTTTAAACTCTCCAAGACTCAGTTTTCTCCTTCATAAAATGAGATTATGTGAGAATCTTCCTCAGAATTATTGTAGGATTTAAAAACATAATGCAAGCAAAATGCTTCATAATCTAGACATGCCATTCAAGGTAGTAGTTAGTACTTATGGGCTGGCTAAGTTTTATTTTCCTCAACTTTTCTCCAGGTATCAAACATAGTGCAGGTCAAATCAACTTTTCAATCATAACATCATCAGATGATACTTGAAAATGGATACATTTCAGCCTGTTCAACGTATCTTTGCTATGTAATGCAAAAAAAGAATGTAAAGGTAAATACAAATTCTATCTAACACCGAAGAAAAGAGCAAGTTATAGATCACTGTTCAAGAAGGAAATAAAACACAAAGAGCAATGAAATCAAAATCCTGGGCTCTAACTGAATTGAAGCCAATCCCAATATGTATTAATCCCCCTCGAGGCTACTTTGTAACTCTCAGAAATGCCACAACTCTCACTTCCCTTAATATACATAAAACATACTTAAGGCAGAAAAGAGGAACTTACCCACTAAATTCTCTTTATCCTGCTTCTCAGGGGAACTCACCCCAGGATCCATCTCATTCTTGAGAAGTTTTACACTTGGCCAATTTTCATGGGTTTGGAGCCAGGCCTGGGCTCCAGGTGCTTAGGAGAGGGGAAAAGGAGAGACGGAATGAGCAAGTGAGAGAAGTTCCTTGCCTTACGTGAGCACCCTAAGGAGCAGTTTCCCTGGTGAAGGAAGCCTGTTAACATAAACAAAAGGATTTCTTTCATGAGTTCAGACTACCTTTGTTCCTAGAGAAAATTCAAAAGAACATGACCTTCTGATGGCATTGCTTCCTGTAAAATATCTCTAGGCAATTCCCTACATCATTTATATTTTATAACCCACTTTACGCACCTTGTGTGATTTGTTCACCACAATGAACTGTTGATATACAGGGCAAGTATATCTATCCTTATGTTGCAGATGACAAGATTTCATTCAATTCAATCTACACACTGCAGTGCGTGATCTTTTAAAACTTGAATCTGATTGTGTCGCCATCCTGCTTAAAATAATCCCATGACTGGCAATCATTAGCATGGCGAAGACTAAAATCTTAAGTGTCCCCAAAGACCCTGCTAGTCTGTCCCTCTCTGCCTTTCCAGTCTCACTCACATGGTAATCTCCTCACTCACTTAGCAATTGGCCTACTAGCCTTTTATGAATACCACTGCGTCCTCCATGCCACCGGGCCTTTGCACATGTTACCATAGGCATAATTATTTGGTTAATGTTTGTTTCTTCCTCTAGAAAAGGGGTTGGCTAACTACCGCCTGTTAGCCAAACTTGGTCTGCCACCTATCTTTGTAAAAAAGTGTCACTGGAACCCGGCCACATCCACTGTTTCTGTGTTCTCTGTGGTCACTTCTGTACCACACCTGCATAGTTGAATATTTGCTATAGAAACCATGCAGCCTGCCTAAAATATTTTTTATCTATCCCTGTACAGAAAACGTTTGCTGAGCCCTGACCTACATGACAACTTCCATAAGGGATATGACTAGTTGTGCTATTTTCTCCATGGCACCTGCAGCATTAGAACGACGCAGGCACATCGCTGATGCCCAACAGATACTTGTTGAATGAATGAATAAGTGATTTGTCAAAGATAACAGCTCACAAGAGGCAAAGCTCCTTCGCGAATCCAGATCCCCAGGCTCCCGTCCCAGGAGTCCTCCTTTCATCAGACCACTTCCAGTCAAGGATAATTTCGCTCTTACTCCACTACGGAAGGAACCAATATTCTACTTGAATGATGGTCATCTTTCTCCTATCATTATTCCAAATAATATTTTGTTTTACTTTGTGTGAAAGCAACACAACACAAAGCCAACTCGGATCTTTCCTGGTCATCCTGTCTTTGCCAGTCTTTCTTCCCCCGACCATCTAGTCACTTTCTTCTCAGCAACTTCATCTTTAAAAACCTCTCAGATTGTGGGTTACTCTTGCCAACTACTGGATATTCTTAATTGCATTCTCAACAAACTCAAATTACAGTAATAACCAAGGCTGTCATCCACAGTTTGTAATTCTAAGAATTAATATGGAATATTAGAACTTCGGGAAAGGAGGCTGGGGACCAGAAACTCAGATTAAAACGGATGTATGTGCATGCACAGAGTCAGGGACTTGTCTGCTTTAGAATACTTTCCTCCACATTGTCCTCATACATCCTTGGTTATGGCTCGATGTGGAAACAGTGCCAGAGGCATAGTGGGCAAGAAAGCAGGTCCTGGGCTCATGCTGCCTGTGTATTCAGAAGTCCCGGCTCTACTATGAACCTCCTAGGGGACATCGTGTAACTTATTTAATTCTTCTTCATGTTCTGTTTTTTCATCTGTGAAATGGGCACGATAACAGTCTCCACCAGAGTTGTCTGTGTGAGCAGTAGATGAAAAATTACATGTAAAGTACTCAGAAGCGTGACTGGCGTTGATAAATTGTAACTATGATTACTGTGAATGAGAGCTGGGCTGTGTTTCTCAGCACTCAGTGATCTTCTTTCTAACATGAGAATGTTGGGTTAATTTTCACGCTATGTCTCTTTTCATCCTTGTGTCAAGCACATGTAAGATGGATTAGTGATTGGTCCAGTACGTTAAAACATTCATCACCTCTGCTTTGTCTAACACCTCTCCAGTTTCCTGCAAATTTGCAAACTTGAGGGCCATTCCTGGTTCTGCCCTGTTAGTCCATCGATTCTGTTCTGTTTCTTCCTGCACCATCTTTACTTGATCACCATGTCATCGTAACTTTGGGACTAACCTCACATGGAAAAGAGCAACAAGAAAACTTCCTATGTCCATCATTTCTGGCGGCTAGGTCATAAACAATCCTTGCCTGGAACAGGAAGCCCCCCTTTCCCTCCGAATCGGATGACCCTCTATGGTCATGCAGCAAAATGTTTTGGAAGTACTGCTTTAGCTCATTTCTAAATATAATTCCCCTTAATATTACCCGAATACCACTTACACCAGTCACGGCATAAGGTTCAAAATATTCAAAACAACAGGAACCATAATTTTTCCCTGGTGGTAGCTGGCAAGAGCCTCTGGGGCACTTGCAGCAAATATCTCCCTACGGAAGATGACTAAGCAACTGTTTTTCTTCTTCCTGCAAAATGTCCCAAGCATCTCAGCCTAGAAAGCAAGAATGATTTCAACAAGGAAGGAATGCCTGGAACAGCCAGGGGCTTCAGGAGATGAATGAAACACAAGATCATTCTCAATGTTTCCTCCTCCTTTGTCTAAAAGAGAAATCATCGTGGGCCACGTTAATGGAATATTCTCCCCTCTGTCATGGGGGAGTGAGGATGGGGAAATGAAGCAGATCACCAATTGCTGGAATGTGCTCCCAATGAAGGTTTCTACATTTTCATTTTATCAGTGACTGAACTAGGGCAAAGTCCTGAAATGAGGACAGCATTTTTGTTTTTGTTTGTTTGTTTTAGGACAACTATGATTTTAGAAGCCCTAATTCCATTCCCGCTCCTGACATACAGGATGTTGTCCCTAAATATGCATATTTGATTTTCCCTGAGTGTTCATCTTAGAGCAAAAATGGCATCGTGAAACAATTCGTTCTAGCCTCAGACCTTTCTCCTTTTCTAAGCTTCTGGTTTCAGGAACCCTCTCCCACCACCTGTCATCCACCATCATTTCATTTCTTGCTAAGATGCACACATATGTCCCAGGACATTTGCTACTCCCTTAGGAAAGTGTTCCCTTTTCTTTTAATGATGCAGTTCTCTGATTTCATTAAATTTTCACCAATGTATATCATCCATTGTATTTTTTTCATTCTCATTTATCCAATTCTTGAATTTCCACCTCCTTAAATAACAAATTAAGTCCACAGATCTGCATGGATATTTATAGTGATAACTCCCCAAACTTCCAATCTGGCCTAGACTTCACTCCAGAATAATAGATATTTTCAACTATCAGCTGATGAAATATCTCTACCTAAATGTACCCCCCCACCAATGAAATAATATGTCCATTAGAAAACATTCTATTAAATAGACACTTTTATTATGGAAATGTTGATGATGCATGTGAAATAATATATACAATGCATAGATGTATATAATATGCGTTTATTGAATAAAATGAACAATGAATATACTGCCCAACCTCAGAACTAGAATATAACCAACACCATTAAAGCTATTTGAGTATTCTTCATAAGCCTTATCCTCACCTCCCCATAACCACAATCCATAATTATGCTGAGTATTCTCTTGCTTTTTAAACAGTTTTTTATTGTATATATCTATATCTTTTAAAAATTATTTTACTTATTTATTTTTAAAGATTTTACATATTTATTTGAGAGAGAGAGAGAGACAGAGACAGAGCATGAATAGGGGGGAGGAGGCAGAGGAAGAGGGAGAAGCAGACTCTTCACTGAACAAGGAGCCCGACCCGCGGGGCTCCATCCCAGGACCCTGGGATCATGATCTGAGCCAAAGGCAGACGCTTAACCAACTGAGCCACCTAGTTGCCCCTATATCTTTTTTTTTTTAAGATTTATTTATTTATTTGAAAGAGAGACAGACCATGCACGTGGTGGGGCGACAGAGGTAGAGAATCCTCAAATGGACTCCTTACTGAGCACAGAGCCTGACTTGAGGCTCAATCCCAGGACCCTGAGATCATGACCTGATCTAAAATGAAGAGCCAGTCGCTCAACTGACTGAGCCACCCAGGTGCCCCTATCACGTATGTATACATCTTGAAACAATGTATTACTTAGCTTTATTTGCTTTTGACCTGGGTGAAAATACACATGTAGTCTCCTGTGATTGCTTTTGTGGTTCCATATTGTTTTTAAGGTTCATCCACGTTGTTGCTTGCAGCTACTGTTTGCTCATTTTCAGTGTACCTCACTATTGACAAACAGGCCCCCAGTCACTGACTTATTTAGAATATTTAAAAGTCTTTGCTATTACAAATAATACTACCATGAATATTTTTGTACATGTCTCCTGGTGCATATATATGCAAGAGTTGTTCCAGTACCGAAAATCAAGGTGTGCACATCCAGAAATGGAATTGCTAGAATTTATGTTCAACTTTACAAGATTGTTGTAAACAAGATTTTGATTGTTTTCAAGTGGTTTGTTATCAACTGGATCTTCTACTAGCAGTGTACTGCTCTCAAGAATTCCTTTTGTTCCACATCATTGAAGCCACTTGATATTGTTGGAACTTAGTTACTATTTGACAACTTAGTGGGTGTAAAATAGTATTTCATTATAATCTGAATTTAGATTTCCCTGAATTTCAATAAGGCTGAACAATTTTCACAGGGCTATTTACAATGCATGTTCTCTTTTCCCTGTATTGTACTTATGTCTTTTGCTCTTTTTCATTTTTTCCATTTTCTTACTGATTTATATATAGTCTTTATATATACATTTCCATATGTTTTTAATATGCATATATACTTTCTATATACTTATATATATATATATATAGATAGATGCTTGACAGCTACATGAGGGGCAAATATAATTCTCTCCATTGTGGCTTATCTTTTCACCTTTTTAATGATGCCTTTGATATCAAATATAGGAAGCTTCAATATACTTAGTGTCTGGTATGTCTTGTTTAAAAATCCTTCCTTTTCTATGGAAGACAGGATATCCTTAAGAGAGGATAGTCTCCTATATTTTCTTTGAAAGCTTTTAGAGTTATTTGCTCTTTTGACTTTAGGTCTTGAATCCACCCAGAGTTGCTTTTTGTGCATGGTGTAGTGTAGGGATCCATTTTAATTTTCTTTTATATAAATACCCAATTCTCAGAGCACTTTATAACAAATCGTCCAATATCTTTACTCATCTGCCATGCCAGCTGTTATAAATTGGTCTCGTCAGAGTGAGCACTCATGGTTTCCTTATTATACTCCGCTATCAATTTGGTTATCTCCAATGAATACTTCATTGTCTTAGTTTCTATGGTTTTATTAGTCTTGGTATTTGGTAGAGCAGGTTCCTCATTGTCTTTAGAAGAGTATCTATTATTTGTAACCATGATAGTTGTGTAACCTTCATTTAAATAGGTTTTCTTTAGGGGCGCCTGGGTGGCTCAGTTGGTTGGGTGACTGCCTTCGGCTCGGGTCATGATCCCGGAGTCCTGGGATCGAGTCCCACATCGGGCTCCCGGCTCGGCGGAGAGCCTGCTTCTCCTTCTGACCCTATCCCCTTTCATGCTGTTTCTCTCTCTCTCTCAAATAAATAAATAAATAAAATCTTAAAAAAAAAATAATAAATAAATAAATGAATAGGTTTTCTTTAATGATTGTCATGAAGTTAAAAAAAAAAATTCTCCATAACTCCTAAGTCATATGTCACTGTTTTCTTTCTAAAGACTTAAAATTTTTTAGAGCAGTTATATGTTCACAGCAAAATTGAGAGGAAGGTACAAAGACTTCCCATATACCTCTTGCTCCCACACATGCCTAGGCTCCCGCATTATCAAAATCCTCCACTAGAGTGGTACATTTGTTGCAATTGACGAACTTACATTAACACATCATTATCACCCAGAGTCCATAGTTTGGATTAGGATTCACTCTTGGTGTCGTACATTCTATGGGCTTGCACAAATGTATAATGTCATGATAATGTTATGATGATGTCAGCCATCACTATAATACCATAGAATATTTTCACTGCTCTGGAAACCCTCTGTGCTCCACCTATTCATCCTTCTCTGCCCCTCCCCCAAGCCCCTAGCAACCACTGATCTTCTATGTCCATGGTTTTACCTTTTCCAGAATGTCATTTAGTTGAAATCATATGGAAACTTTTCCAGATTGGCTTCTTTCACCTAGCAATCTGCATTTAGGGTTACACCATGTCTTTTCATAGCTTGGTAGCTCATTTTTTTAGTGCCGAATAGTATTCCATTGCCTGGTGTTTCCTTTTGTTGAATGAAGTTTTTTGCTGTTGCTCATATTTGAAAATGCAACTGACTTTTGAATATATTCGTAAATCTCACTAAGCTTTATATCTTACTTTTTAATTATACCTTTTACTGTTTTATACCTTGCCAGTATTAGCCAGACTGTGTAGTACAATGCTGAACTACATTTTACTTGACCAGCCTGATTTTAAAGAGCTGCTTCTAAAATTCCATAGTTAAGAATAATGTATGCTATACTTTTATAGATTAACTTTACCTAATAAAGCTTCATTCTTTTCATAGTTTGCTAAATGTGTGTTTTTTAACCATTATGGTGATTTTTATCAACCATTTTTTATAGACTGAAAAAATGATTTTTCTCCATGTGATGATTGCCCTTTTAGATTTAATTTTATCCTTGCTTTACTATTAATAAATCTATCCTTTACTCCCGACAGAAACCCAACTTGGTTATGGTGTACTATTTTTTAGTCTTGCTAATATTTTATGTTTCACTATTTTTCTTGGGTAAGGTTGACTTGCATTTTTTCTCCTACAACGCTTGTCTGAGTTGTGGTATCAGGGTTAAATTGGTCTATAAGAATGAGTTGATGAGTGTTTCCCCCTTCTATTCTCTTGGAGGAGTGTGTGCAGTAGAATGAGCCTGAAAAGACTTCCGAGGCTTCCAACATACCAACATGCTGGCAAGTAAGACTTCTTACTGTGTGCTTATTTCTTCCACTTTTCTGTGCCTACTCCATGTTTTTTTCTTATTCCATTTGCCCTCTCCACCAATTAGGAATTAAAAACACTAATGACTTTGAAGATTTATTTATTTGAGAGAGAGAAAGAGAGAGAGAGTGCTTGTGGGAGCAGGGGGAGGGGCAGAGGAAGAGGGAGAGAATCCTCAAGCAGATGCCCCGTTGAGCGTGGAGCAAGAGACAGGGCTCAATCTCATGACCCTGAGATCTGACCTGAGCCGAGATCATGACCTGAGTGGAAATCAAGAGTTGGACGCTTAACCGATGGAGCCACCCAGGAGCCCCAAACACCGAAGACTTTGAACTCTTACTGTAAAACTTTTACCAGAAGTAAATTAGGAATTTTGAAATTTAGTCAGTATCAAAATGCCCCTCCTGAAAAGTATCCTGGGGATACTTTAATTTTGATCGCCCTTCCCAACAGACTTGCCAGTGTTGCCCAATATTTTGTCACTTAACTGACCCAAATGAGACATTGTTTACTAGTGTTGTGTCACCTTTAGAAACAACAAAGGCTCACTAAATTTGATTTGGAGTGAAGTGTCTTTTTTAAGTCAATAAATTTATATTTAAGGAATTTCACATGTGATTTCTCCTACTACCAATCACCTTAGTTCCCTCAAAGTCTGTCATAATCTTCCAGGTAGCCCTTTTTATTTATATTTTATTTATTTATTTGACACAGAGAGAGGGAGACACAGTGAAAGAGGGAACACAAGCAGGGGGAGTGGGAGGGGAGAAGCAGGCTGCCCGCAGAGCAGGGAGCCTGATGTGGGGCTCTATCCCAGGACCTCGGGATCATGACCTGAGCTGAAGTCAGACACTTAACGACTGAGCTACCCAGGCGCCCCAAGGTAGCCCTTTTTAAAAAGAACTTTTGCTCAATCCACAGTTGTCATTGTCAGTCAGTCCACAATTCTTTCAGTTGGGCTTTTTTTTTTTTTTTTTGAGTCGGGGGCAGAGGGAGAGAATCTTAAGCAGGATCCACGCCTGGTGCAGAGCCCGACGCGTGGCTCAATCTTGGGACCTTAGCTCAAATCAAGAGTCTGAAGCTTAACCTACTGAGGCACCCAGGTTCCCCTCAGTTGGAACTTCTTTGATCTTCACTTGGATATGGACATACTTCAAAACTTCCCCACCTATAATCTTTGGAATCCAATTTCTTAATTGATTTTAGGGCCCTAGAAGTTAAAACTGTAGAAAGTTCACTGATGGCTATTTTGTCAAGTGATTTAAAAATATATTATTCCTTAATTGTTTCTAATACTGAAAAGTCTTGTTCCATCCACTTTTAACAAGAAATGTTACAGGTCTCATTGTCGCCCCTGCAATAACGAAAGCATAACCTGTGTCTCAGTGTCACATTAACCATCTGTGGACACCACAGACAACCATGCCCATTTTCATCTAGAATGAGGCTTGGAGTAAATGAAGTCCTTTCTAAAATTCTGTGACACTAACTATATTTAGTAAGTGCAGACTAAACTCACCTAGCAAATCAATTGGTAAGGCTTAAAATTAAGGTTCATCAATTACATGAATTAACAGTGTTTGCAAATCCTATATAACTATAGGGCTTTATGTGAAGAGAATGCAGAGGTACATTTCTAATCCCTTTCCATAATGCAGATCCTCACCATCTTCATTTTTAGATTTCTGGAAAAACCATCCAGTGTACTACCTCTAATTCAACCTCCATGCTATAGCCTACGTGACTTTTGCAAAGTGCTTTCTATTTCAAACTGCTGACCGGAAACAAACACCCGAGTCCTCCGCATGGCTTACGAGGTCTTTTGCAATCAGGTCCCTTGATTTTAGAGTTCCCCAAACTACAAACTTCATTCAAACCCCAGCCAGTTATGGGATTATATTGCTGTGCTGGTCTGTCACACTTGGTGCCTCTATGAAGGATGTTATTTCTTACTCATCCTAAAACTTTAATGTCACTGAGAAGGTTTCCTGGACTCCCTCAGGCAGAAAGGTAGTCACGTTCTCTCTTGCCTATTTTCAAAGCCCTTGGTAGTAAAAGTAGCTTGGTATTGGTATTAAATGCTTGGTTTAAATTTACCACTTACTATGTTGTGGGACTTACATCTTGACTTATCTATCTGGTTAATTATGTTGCTAGTACTTATCTCATAGGGTTATGAGATACATAAAACCCATCTGCGGTAATTATTGCAAGCACTCCAAAAATGTTCTCTTCATTTTTATATAAACCTTTATGTGCCCGATACACACAAGATGCCAGGAATACATCTAAAAGATGAACAGGACATAGTTCCTTTGCTATGATGACAGGGGCTCATGGGACAGTAAAACTAAACCTTGTAGCAGTATCACTAGAGAAAGATTACTCATTAATTTGCCTTGAGTGAATGGTCAACATATATATATAAGACAATCTTTAAAAGGTTTTATAAGTGTGGACTTAAAAAAGAACAAATGACAACTTCCAGCAACTGGCATTGGATTAACTATGCAGTTACATTCTGTGTTTGCAGATAATTAAAGGCATAAATAGTCTGTTTGAAGTGTTGGTTGTAAGTTTCACGTAAGATAATATATAAAGGAATGAGCAACTGAGTTTCAAATGAATTTGGACAAAAATGTTCTATGTATTAGCATATACGAAAAATTAAAAAGCCTCTCGAAGCACTTAATAAAACACATTTGTTGTATCCATAAAGTTTATTTTAAAAAATTGTTAAAAACTAACCGTACAGGAATATTTATTAATATACTTAAAAAGTTTGTTCCCCGTGTTGAAGGAAAATACATTAGCAACATCTTCCAGACACCATCTTTATAAAAGTAAAACTTCTAGATGCTGAAATGTACTACAGTAGATTCTATAGTTTACACTTTTAATCACAGGATTGAAAATCATTCTCCCTGTCCCCCCGAATGTGGCAGTTCTTAGACTTAATTAATGACATTCAATCATGTTATATACTACCACAGATCCTTAGATAGAGTACACACTGCATGGTTACTAACGGAGCAAGTCTTCTCTATTTGTTGTCATGTCATTCTTTCAGATAAGCGTTGGACTTTAAGTACAAATAGAAACACTACATCCCATGATTGTAAACATTCACCAAGAGCTTCCAGAGTACAATGAGTAATAGAGGTGGCCCAAGAGTCAGTCAAATGTTCCTCACTCATTTGGATACTGCTGAAATTAAGAAATGAGTTTTGAAGGCAAATTATCACAAGCCTTACTTGCATTTCTGTAAGAAAGTTGTTTTGGATATATTTTTAGTCGAAAACACCTGAAAGTCATCCTAAAGACTATATTAAGCACCATTTTCACTTACCTGAACTATATTAAGTTAAATTCAGCAGTATATGTATGAGCATAAATGTCAGAAATTAGAAATAACTGTGGGTCTCAGGCTCCCTTCTGTGGATACATACGGAGTACTGAGTTCCAAGGATGCTAATAGGAACCACTCGTGCACACCAAGGGCAGTCATGCCCCCAGGGCCAAATGCAACCCAGAAGTCTGAGGCATAACTATTACTTCTGTCAGTGGATGCTATACAAGCAGATTTAAGGCTGTATTCGGCTATAAAGAGTTCAACCTCCTCTTTAGTATTCTTCCTACAGAGATCACATACACGACTCAAAATTTCATAGGGTGGGAGGTGAAAAGTCCCCAAACACCTTTTTAATACTATTCTCCATACAATTCATTATCAGCTTATTTACATGGGAGAGTGTTCATACTTAAAACCATTAAAAATACAATCACCTTGTTTTAAACTCTTATCCTAATTTCCCCAGGATTATCCTCATTCTCATTTTCTGACTTTTAGCCAACTTCACATTAGTCAGATTGTTCACTGCAGTCCTTAGGCATTTTTGATGTTGCTCCAAAGGAGAATACAAATTAAAATCTATTCACTGCCACCCACTTTGGGACAAGCCTGGTTGCAACGAAAATGGCGTTCCTGGTGTTGAA
This sequence comes from Leptonychotes weddellii, assembly GCF_054177405.1. NCBI lineage: Eukaryota > Metazoa > Chordata > Mammalia > Carnivora > Phocidae > Leptonychotes > Leptonychotes weddellii. Next base: position 117,823,388 of record NC_138371.1, read on the forward strand.
GGGTAACTAGGAAACCCATCTGGCTGAGCTGAATAGCTTTCCAAAGCTGAAGCTGAGTGGACCTGATAGAAAGAAGAACATGCAGGTTAGCAGAGGGCCAAATTCAATCAAGTTGGTACTTGCTTTTGCCTGTACCACACTACAGATATTTAGAATAGGAAAGAAACAGAAAATGCTGGGGCAAGATAAGTCTGCATAGTCTCCTAAAATTTTTAAGAAACATTCAAAATTCTTCAGATGGTGGAGGCCAAGAGAAATGCCATTAAAATACTTAATATACTTTCAAAAAAGGTTAATAGGTTTTCTAGAGAAAACATGATTTAATTAAAGTCCATTATGTTAGCTTAAATTACCAGCTCAAATATAGCTGCCATGTGTAAAGATTCCATTTGTAAAATCTCCAAGCTAAGATTTGAAAGTCTGTAAGCAGGAAAAACAATTCATATAGACGAATATACTCCACCACCTTCGTTAGCCTTCTGAAGGAAGACAAGAATAATTTGCAAATTTGCGGAGATTAATCCTAAACTCTCCGGACACGCTTCTCAGAGAAGCCAGTGTTGGGATATCATCATTGGCCTTACACCGTTATCAGGACAGAGGCACGCATGTATGTTTCCATTTAATTTCTGCCCGACCTTGCCTGCTTACCTGCTGTAACAAGGCCGACTGCGCAGCGGCATTATGCTGTAATTCTTGCAAGGAGGACTGTGAAGGGTTCTGGGAGAACCCTGGGATACCCGGGAGGGACAGAAGGCCTGGAAAAACAGAACTGCCTGCAGCTTGAAGGCCAGATGATAAGCTAAAACAATAGACAGAACAGGTCAAAATGCAAATAAGACAAAACCTATTGCCTCTGTATTTGTCAAAAACTACCTTGAGATGTAAAACAAACTTTAAACCTCCCCACTGGAAGGAACCAGAAAAGTCAGTCACTCACTAACATAAAACTTACTATTATAAAGTACATTATCCTGAATGTAATAAGTCTATGTTTTACCTGTAATACTTTCTGCTACTTTATAATAAGGATAAATTACCGAATACTAAAATAATCTGAGCAGATATATTATATATACTTAACATGGCTGAAGGGCTACACATGTTTTCCGAGTATTGAAGTTTCAGCCCAGAAATATATAAATTTAACACCACCCAACAATCAGGTTAGACTCACTGGAATGACTTAAGAAGACTATGAACTACAAGGTAAGTCAGGAATGACCATATCCTATCTCCAAAGTATCCACATACCCGGCTTGTGCAACGAGAGCAGAGTTGAAATTGGAGCTGAAGGCGGAAGCGAATCCCGGGAGGACGGGAGCTGGCGATGGGGTCGTGGCTGCGACGGGCAGCGCTGGGACCGCCGCCACCGTGGCCGGCGGCTGCAGCCCCGGGAACGAGGGCAGGGCGGGGGCGACGCTGGGCGTGTTGGAGACGGAAAAGCCGGGGTAGGAGGGGTTTGAAGAGGGCAGGGGTCCCTGCGTGACGGAGAAGAGGGAAGGGACGGCGGTGGACAGGTTGAGGGGGAAAGGCGCCGCCGAGCCAGAGACCGGTGCCGAGGCCGAGAGCCCCGAGAGCACGGCCGCGGTGGAACTCGGAGGAGGGACGGGTGCGGACGTGACCGCGGCAGACGAGGTGGCTGCTATTAACGACCCTGGCAGAGCCGCTGATGGGTTAAGAGGCGGGTTGCCGCTTAAAGGGAAATTATTGGTCAAAGAAGTAAAAGGAGGCAGAGCAGTGAACACCGGAGTGATGGGGGCGGAGGAAGCGTGCGGCGGCAGGGCGATGGAGGAAAGGGGGTTGGACACATTCAGGGGAGTCGTCAGGCTGGAGAGGCCGGACAGTGCAGGATTAAGGCAAGTCGACAAAGTGATGGGCACCGAAGCTGACGTGTACGTGCGGCCCAACGTCCCTGACAGACCTAAAGCGCCAGGGGAGGGATTCGCGGAAGGAGCGGGGCCTTTGAAAGCGGAGGGGGTGGGGCTCGTGGGCTCAGTTTTGATCAGCACAGGGCCGGTGGTGACAGCGGGCGCGGGCGCAATGTGCAGCTCCGAGTTAGTCGCGTGGGGGCCCTGCAGGAAGACCGCGGAAGAGCCACAGCTGACCGGCCCTGCAGCAGCACACGACGTAGGCGTCACCAGCGGAGAAGGCGTGGGCAAAGTCGACGGCGTGGAAGCGGAGTTCGCCACGGAGGCGGGCAGGCTCGGGAACATGGCCAGCCCGGGGGTGGAGGCCCTCGGCGGGCCGGGCATGGCCGGCGGGGCATAGCACTTGTTAGAGCCCGAGGCCAGCGAATCAGAGCTCTGATTAGTAAGAGAAGACAGTGAAGCCAGCCCGCTTGTAACAGCAGAGGACAGAGCAGATGAGCTGATTAAGCTGGTATCATTTGATGTCAGAAAGCCTTTTAAAGCAGACAGAAGAGGATTATTTACACCGAGTGGGCAGGCCACACTGGGAGCAGAGCCCCCGGCAATGACAGAGGGCGCCAGGTTGGTCACACCTTGGGATGACGGCGTTAGGGGCAAGGGCAGACCTGCAAACACTGACGACAGTGAAGCAGAATTGACATTGTTGGCAGAAGCAGCAGTAGAAGTGGCAGAAAAGGGGAGGCCAGTGAAAGCGGCGGAAGTCGAAGCAAATGTTTCATTGGAAGCAGGAGCGGCCCGAGGTGTGGATGTCGCCTGAGGGGCTGGGACAGGAGGAGCGGAAGGACCTGGCAGGGGAACCAGGCCAGAAAAAACCGACGGGACAGGAGCTGATGATGTACTGTGGGCAGAAGTAACAGGTGCGGCAGGCAAGGAAGGGGTTCTGATAACCGTTGGATTCGGCGTTGATGGCTGAGGCGTATGAATGGCCGAGGAGACCTGCCCTGGGAACACCGGCAGGACAGTATTCGCCATGTTCAGCCCGGATACGGTAGCAGTTACTGATGCTGATGGATGGTTTACTGCCTTGACCGGGGATGCGGTAGGGACGGGCGTCACAGCAGGTGTTGAAGGATTGGAACCATGAGGAGAGAAGAGCTGACTTGCTGGGGTAGAAAATGCTACTGCGGGGGGAGGGGGGAGAAAGGCAAGAATATCACCACGCTGAAATGTCAAAGTTTAATCCAAAAGAAATGAGTCAACATTTCTGTAACATTTGACAAACATGAAGAAAATCAGCAACAGGTATAATAGGCTACTGCAGTGTACACGTTGCTAGATTCCATGACCCTGATTTTCCCTATGGAGCCTCAGGTAGAGCCAGTTGTCTTCTAGACTCTGATTAGAAGAGCCCTCCAATGCACAGTGAGGAAGCCTTGAGAAGTTAGCAAACAAACTTTCCTTTTGTAATTTCCTAATTTTTAAAAATTAAAAATTTAATTGTGATTAGTGTTGGTGTACCGACTTTAGCTTTCATTCTCTCAAACCACTTCTCTAGAATAGTAAAACAAGTTGTTTCCCCCTCTTAAGAGCTTTCAGGACATCATTTTCCTCTTAGGTCACAATGGGCCTCCCAGGATTCATGCCTATTTCTCCAGTATTATGACCACTCTGTGAGTTGAACTTGATATTCCAGTTTATAATCTATAGAGCTTTTTTTCCCCATTTTCTCATACTGCCTCCTCTACACAATCTCAACCTCAAATGCTACTTGCCTTGTCCAAGGAGTTCCCTTAGGGGCAAAAGCCATGTCTAATTCCTCTTTAGAGCCTTAGCACCTAGCACTGTACATGGCACCTGTGTATTTAATGAGTGTTTGCCCCACTGGATATATCACCATGACCTCAACTATAGTTACCAAACCCATCCAAGGACTTATTCTCAAGAATTCCACTAGAGTTTGCTACAGTATTTTTATTCTCATAAACTCTATGAATAATTACTGTAAGTATTTGGGGGGATGATTTGTGTTTCCTCCGAATCAATTTAGTGCCAATGTTAGCCTTTGATGAAAATCTTGTTGGTGTCAAATGGAAAGCATGACTTAGGTACCTAAAGTCATAATGACAACTATCATCTGCTGCCATATTCATATCAAAGTGTATTTCACTTGTAAACAGAGAATGTTCCTTTTGCAGTGATAATCATGTGGAAGTTATTTTCATGGGCTAAGACTTAAGTTTCTAAACTTATGCATAATAAAGACTTTGCATAAGGAAGCTGACACGATCAATGAAGTAATGCACAATGTTAATCATGGTGGGGAAGGGACCACAGGAAAAGAATGGAAGAAAACAGCATATACATCATCTATTTGTACTAAGAGATGCCCAAAAGGTGCTATACTGGGCTGAACAAATTTTATGGTAGTTTAGAAAAGAAAGATGGCAGAACTGACAAACCGAAACATAGAAATACATGAACTTCAAACTCAAAAGGCCTAAAATCTGATAATATTCATGTCATTAGCAGTAATAAAGAAAATAAAACTAGATATTTTAAATTTAGAGAACATATGAAAATGGATTTGTACTTTTGTTTGCGTTTGTTTAACAAGAACTAGAAGCACAAGTAATATATACCTAGTTTTGTGTTTGTAAATAATGTACTAAAAATTTATTAGGGTCAACACTGGTTGGGAAATATTTGAGAATTCGCTATCTTATGTAACTACATGCTGAAGACCACGTAGTGAATGACAAATCACAAGGTCAGACCAGACTGTCCCATAGCATTCTTTATAAGCAGCCTTTGTTGAAGATCTTCTTATATAAAGCAAAAGCCATGCACTGTTAACCATACACAGGGCCTGCAGTTAAGATGCAATAAAACAACAACAAATCGAGAAAAACCCCAAAAGATACCATGATAAATACGACTTTCCTGCCATGTAGTTTGGTTGATAACCATAAAACATTATCTGTCAGATGCTGTGCTAAGTACTTTATGCCTATCATTTCATTTGTCCCCAGGTAACCCTCTGGGATAGGTACGAACAACTCCATAAATATTAAATCTAAAACTTAAAAATAATTAAATCTAAAACTAGTATTTGAAATAGCATTTAGGAAAAAGGATCTTGTGTTTAAAGCAACTTGTTAGAAGATCATGCAGCTATTCAGTGGCGTTCAAAGGGTATCAAGTTTCAGTTATGCAAGGTAAATAAGTTCCAGACATCTGCTGTATGACACTGTATCTATAGTTAACAATTCTATATTGTGTACTTAAAAATTAAAGAGGGTAGAACTCATTAAGTGCGGTCTTGTCACAGTAATAATTTTAAAAAAGGTCAACCAAAATTTGAACCCTGGTCTGACAGACCCATATTCTTAACCACTATACTAGTTTATCTTTTTGTTTCTTGATCTGGTTCAAAAGGAAAATAAAATCTTAATCATGCTAACATAACACAGCATAGGAAAACAAAGTATGCTATTCCTAATGATGGTTCTTAGGACACTTAACCTGTTACTCCCTTCAGAAACAGATTAATGAAGCTGAGCATAAAGGCTCAAGCTTCCTCAACCTCCTTTTTTTTTTTTTTAAATATTTTAAAGATTTTTTATTTATTTATTTGAGAGAGAGAGAATGAGAGAGAGCACATGAGAGGGGGGAGGGTCAGAGGGAGAAGCAGACTCCCTGCTGAGCAGGGAGCCTGATGCGGGACTCGATCCAGGGACTCCAGGATCATGACCTGAGCCGAAGGCAGTCACTTAACCAACTGAGCCACCCAGGCGCCCCCTCAACCTCCTTTTCATAGAAGTTAAATGACATGGTCACAAAGCTAGGCAGGGTAAGAAAATGATGTCCTGACATCTCAGTGTTTTTTTCCAGCCCATTATACTACCTCCTTTAGAAACCACCAGCAAAAAATCACTGTTAGGCACCCTGCTCAGGGAATAGAATTCCCACTGAGACTCCTAACTATGCACTATAATGATGTGCTACTTTGCTACACAAGAACTGAGCTCAGGCTTTGTCTATCAGCACACATCTCCTTCCTGACCACGAAGATCCTCAACTAGAAGAAAAATAAAATGTTGCAGCACTGCTGCCATCTGCAGGCATGTCACCTTTCATCCCCCCATCCTCCCTCCCTCCCTCCCTTCCTTTTTTGTTTTCAAAGTAGGCTCCATGCCCAGCATGGAGCCCAGCATGGAGTCCAGCACCAGACTTGAACTCAAGCCCCTAAGATCAAGCCCTGAGGTGAAACTGAGAGTCAGACACTTAACTGACTGAGCCACCCAGGCGCCCCTCATCTGCCTTTTTCAATTCCACTTTCTGCTTAGGCAGCCCTTATTTTTTTTTTTCTACATTAAGCTATGCTACTCCCAATGCTTATGAAAATAATTAAAACTAGTACTTGAAATAGCATTTAGGAAAAAGGATCTTATGTGTTCATATCAAAACAAAAATGAGGCTTCTAATATCACATAATGTAAAGTGAATGTGGATGTAATGCCCACACAGCACTTGGATTATATTGCAAGTTTTTCATATAAGACACAAAGGCAAATGGTTAATTTTAAATCCAGTTAATACGTGCATTTCATTCTGTGTATACATGATGTACCACTATCAAGCCTCTTTTAGCAAGTACTGATTAAATTCTTTAACTAGGAACTTTCCCCAAAGCACAGATTCCAAATACATTCAATTCAAACTGTTCTCAGTGACTAACAGAGCAGACAACCAGGACAGACTTCAGCTATATCTGGAGCAAAGTTGATACTTACTTTGATTCTGTGTAGGTTTTGACTGATTGGAAAGGTCTTCATTTTCTGTATGAAAATAAATAAATAAAAGTTTGATTTCAAGTTTTATTCAAATTAATCATCACCATAATAACCAAAGACTGGCATCAAAAAAAAAGAAAAACTCAGGATATGTATGCATGCTATGTTAGGAAAAACAGTGTATGCCAATGGAAACAGAAAGGAAATAAATAAAGATAACCGTAATCACTATATGAAGATTGACAGCATTACAAACCACTGATTCCCACACCCCCTTTTCTTTAACTTACCAGGTTTTATTTTATTTTATTTTTTTGAACATTTTATTTATGTATTTTAGAGAGAGACTGCAAGGCAGGGAAGGGGCAGAGGAAGAGGGAGAAGAAGGAAGCAGATGCTAGCCCTCGATGGGATGGGGCTCGATCCCATGAGTCATGAGATTATGACCTGAGCCAAAACCAAGAGTCGGATGCTCAACCAACTAAGCCACAACTTAGGAGGTTTTAAATAAGCATTGCTATTTTACAGATATATTTAGGAACACTTTCTGAAAAGGAAGGCCTGAGTGTGCCACTGAGGAGAAAGTGTAGCCTACAGCTGGAATGCAGAGAAGGAGCACCGTTACTGGCTAAACCGACAGTCACTTCAACAGCAGGGAGACTTGGAGGTGGGAGGTGGATGTTGAGCGCAGAATCCACTGCCACCTGAGGGACCAATCTCGCAGGCCATGCGATGACCCAAGCAAACAGAAGGAGAGGGGCCCTGCCTTCCTGTTGCAGTCATTTCTGGAAAAGACCCTATGCTAGGAGCTGTTGAGAACCACCCCAGTGGAGGCTGACTTGAAGCCTGTGACTCCAACACCAAAAGCACACTCCTCCCTACCCTCCATGGAAGGACCTAACTAGACCATCAGGCAAAGATATAAAGGGAAAAAAATTACCTCTCATGGCTTGACAATAACTGCCCAAGAAACCAACAATGGGACAGGTATGAGGTGCAGAAAGAATCTACAAGCCCTGACATAGTGAGCAAAAAAAGATCATAGCTTGTCTAAGGAACTTGGGGCAAATAAACAACCAAAACATATGGTGTCTATCAACAAAGATTCAATGAAAGAAAAAGAAGTGTAAAACCTTGTAATGCAAATTAAGAACACATACACACATAATATGCAAAAAAATACAAGCAGAGAAGATGAACACTTTATGTGTTTAAAGCAACTTGTTAGAAGATCATGCAGCTATTCAGTGGCGTTCAAAGGGTATCAAGTGACTCCAAATTAATAAATGCAAAGAATGGTAAAGAGTAGAGAGAATACTATGAAAGCTAAATTACTGAGCTGGAAATAAGAAACAAAACCAACAATAAAATCACATTTAAAATGGCAAAAATACAAAAAAAAAAAGAGGATTCCATACACGAATAGGTAAGAGACTTAGAAGGCAAATATAGTGCAAAATAAGAGTACCAGAGATAGAAAAAAGACCAGATAAAAAGCAATAACTGACTGAAAAATAAAAACAAAATTTTCCTAAGCTTTAAAGACTTGAATTTTCATATCCAAAGAGCTTACAGAGTTTCGTGAAAGATTAATGCTAACATCCACATCTGGACATCCTGGTGAAATAGCCAAACTCCAGGATTAAAGACATTTCTGAACTCTAAAGATAAACAGTATTTTTTTTTGTAAGCTTATAGGAAGAGACCAAGGTTCTAATAAAGAAAATTAACTGGAACTGGGTTTCTCATCTACAACTCTGTATATGTGCCCTTTTGAAAAAACTGCTTAAAAGATTTTTTTTACTAAAAGAAAAGCAGAATGAGCATATCAGGACAGGGTATCAAAGAACAAAGAGTAAGAAGCCAGAAGTTCAGAGGTGCAGAAGAAAACATGTATGGTATTCTGACAAAACACACAAATCGACAAAAAAGAAGAGTGAGAATGGAAGTCAGTGGAGTATGGAGCAGCTTTTTTTAGTTTTTGTGTACCGACAACCATTAAGAATACGATGGTAAAAAAAAAAAATTCATATATATATATATCTATGAAGGCAATCCTTAGCAATATTAAAAATAACATTTCTAAGTTGGGGTGGGGCAAGGAGGAAGAGTTGTTAAAAATAAAACAGCAGGGGCGCCTGGGTGGCTCATTCGTTAAGCGTCTGCCTTTGGCTCAGGTCATGATCCCAGGGTCCTGGGATCGAGTCCCACATCGGGCTCCCTGCTCGGCGGGAAGCCTGCTTCTCCCTCTCCCACTCCCCCTGCTTGTGTTCCTGCTTTCACTATCTCTCTCTCTGTCAAATAAATAAATAAAATCTTAAAAAAAAAAAATAAATAAAATAAAACAGCAATGTGACTAATACAAGTAAAAAAAAGTAAGGAAAATGAAAAACTGGGATAAGAGAATAATAATGAATACAAAAATAAAATGGAAGGACTAAGAACAAATATGCTATTTGTATGATGACTGAAAATTCCTATTAAGTCTCTCCCCACCCCGGCCCACTGGTTTAAAACTCAGAATCCAGCTATATAATCTATAAACCAACTAACCCATCAAATAAATAAAACCCTAAAATAAAAACTGAAAGTAAAGATAAAAGCAAAATACTTATATAAAATGAAAACAAAAAGGTTAGGACAATATTAACACCCAATTAAGGCCAGGCAAAAAAGAAATATAGTAAAGTACAAATCAGCTCACTTTTTTTTTATACCTAGAAAACTTAAGAGACTATCAAGAAAAAAAAGTAGAATAAGTAATTAGTAACAAGCACCTAGAAACGAAATATTCCATTTGTAATTTTGATGAAAAATACCTCTGAAGTCCCTAGAGATAATCCCATGGCAAAGAACCTACATAAAGAAAACCATAAAATCTTCTTGAAAGAGATAAAACAAGTCCTGGTGAGAAATCACTACTACCTGACATAATATAAAGCAGACATATGATTGAAGAGTAAGACTTAATATCATAAGAATGTCTCATCTCCCCAGATTAATATATATAACTACACATAATTGTTATATATTATAATTATATATTAGTGTAATAATGTAACTAATATATAATATGTAACTATATATATATGCATACATAAATTCAACTGTTCTTACCTACATAAAATAACCTTAAAAGTTCAGATGGAAAAAAAAATTTCCAAATATAGTAAGAAAAATAGAAACTATAGCAAGAGAAAAAGGTAGCCTTACTAGATATCAGAACACACTATAAATCTGCTAGTCAAATCAATATATCATCATAACATGAAATAACTAGATTGGAACGGAATAAAGAACCCAGAATTAGAACCATGTGTGTATATGAAAACTTAAGACAAATGCGGCCTTTTAGGTCAGTGGGGAAAACAGATGAATTAATAAATGGTGCTGGCCTTACAGGCTACCATCTGGAAAAAAATTAAGATGAACCTCTATTCACCCCTATATGAAAATAAATTCCAGATGCAGTAAGGGCCTTACAAGACCCGGGTTACCAGGACTCCCTAGGGTTAAGGGTTAAGATCTGAAACAAGATAAAACAGTTCCAGCTTTTCTTTCATAGCCTCTCTTTCTCTATGCAAAAACATAAAACTCAAAGGGCTAAAGGTACCATAAACAAGGGTTAAGAAATAAAACAGTAATTTTGGGGAAAACTGTTTAGCAAATCTCATCGGAGTACCCAGCTGCAAACAACAGAACCCCTCTGGCTAGTAAGGATTTGTTAAAAATGGCTATCAAGTAACTGAGTCTCTGGGAAGGGCAGAAAAAAAATTAAGTTCTATCCCTAACCTACACATATTTAGAAACAGATGGTGAGTGGATTAAAAGCTATACATTAAAAAAAAAAAAAATTCCCTATCAAAGTAATTAGAGGATACAGATGACATTTTCATCCTGCCGGGATGGGGAAGGGTTTCCTAGGCAAGACCTAAAACTCAGAAGAGTCAAATAAACAATACCTAACAAATAAAAATTAAATTTTTGTAAAAGACACACAAATGAAAATGTAAGCTAAATCCCATGTTCCCAACAGACCCAAAGGAAAATGCTGAACTGAAGCGTGCAGGGGAAAGCTTAAGCCCCTGTGAGCATAGGCCCTTCCTCCGACAGTAGGAGTAATCTGCCCTAATGGTAATACTCATCAAGTCAGCTGTACTTTTCCATAGCCTGTCCGAGTTTCCTGCTCATGAGAAATGGTTCCTCTGTCTGCAAGCTGCTCATGTTCACACAGGCGGGCCAAGGCCGCTCTAGTGGGGCCTGTATATCACACTCAGATCCATCGTCAGGCTCGTGAGTTCCTTTCCCCACTAGGACACACCGTATCAAACAACTGTCCCCTCCAAGTGTACGTCTGTAAGTTTTTACTTTTAGCATCCCATAACAACATGATTTTACCTGTTCCTACTGGATTAGGAGTATATGGAGGTGGAGGGGGTACACCCGGAGCTATGACGTTGGCTAATGGTACGAGACCTGCATTGTTATAAGCACCTAAAATAAAATTATAGGGAAAAAAAATTCAGTATCATTCTATGGCCAAGAGTTCAAACCATATTAACAGAGCTATCTAATTTTTAAAACTGCTAATGACAGAGTTGCATTTTACACAGAGGTTTGGGTCTAGTGTAAGGACAAAGCTGAGATCAAGTGAGACAGCGAGAGATTCTGACTTCCCATTGCATGCTCATTCCAGACGTCAGCTCACTGAGTGGCAGGGAAGGGAGATCCTGCCATACTTCAATTATCTGCCTTTTCTGTCAATCACATACAGTTGACCTTTTTAAGTGAGATGTATTGAGGATACCTTTGAACCCCAACTACTGAAATGGGATTCATGATGATTTACCAAAGCGAAAATCCATAATAATGATTAAAAAGAATCTATAATGAATTTACCAAAAGGCAAATACCCTAAACTAAACTCTGTCTCCTGCACTGCTGTAGACCAAGAGACTGTGTAGCCCACCGTGGGCAGAATTAAACTCAGGAGAGCGTATTTCACAAGTGCTCCAATTTTCCCAAGTAGATATACCAACATTTACCTTCAACTTAATAAAGAGCAAAAAGAAAAAAAATAGAACATGAATGAACTGCTTACTTGGTGCAATGGTTGCGTGTGGCCGGCATGGAGGTATTGGGTAAGGAACAGGCTTATGTGGATTGTACGTTGAAGGAGGCTAGATGAGGGGGAAGTGGAGCAGTTAAAGAAAACTAAGTCAGCAATCTCCCTGCAAACAAAATACAACTTGTCTTTTGAAATATTTAGTCGTAAGAGGCTGAAAGTGCTCCAGCATATCAAATGCTACTGGCCTAATACATGGCACAAGTGAGGGAAATGTCTTTGCTTTAATAAATGTGGTTCCTATAAATTCCAAAGGCAGATCCTGCCAAAGACTGCTGTGGAGGGGTTTATTTTTAATTTCAGTATTAAATCATCTCCAATGAAGGGTCAGACCTTATCCTAAATAGCAAACTCCTCTCTGACTGAGCCGAAGTTAATCTTAAGAATTTTTGTCTCCTCCTCTGTAACACAAGAAATCCTCTAGGTTTAGGAACCTTGACTACCCAAGAACTTCCAATAGCCTCCAAAATTCATCAGAGATTCATCTTACCATTCTTACCCTCTTTTCTCCTTGGAAGAACAAAGTCCTATATTCTTTAGCATTCAGCACTCTGACAACTCGAGTAGAATGCAGACTGGGATTATAAATTCAGTATTTTAGTCTTTTTGCCTTTGAAATCCACAAATCTTTTATTTTGTAGTTGACAGAACTATGTAAGTAACAAAAGCATCCCAAGAATTGGTCTCTAGAGAACCAGAGGTCTCTGAAGTTAAGCCAGATGCTGTACTTCTAAGGGGCTGCAAGACGGCTGTGACAGGCCTCTCCCACTTCAGCTCGAACAATGTTTTAACCTACAGGGCTGTCTTTGGGTTCAGTTGATATCCTAACCAATCATGATCACTCCCTTCAAAATACTCTCAACCTCCGGGCCCACTCTTGATTCACTATTAATACTAATTTGGCCAAACCACAACCTTAAAGCGAACTCTCCATTCTCCATACCTTCAAGGGAACAGCTGAATAGGGTTGGGAAAAACAAAACAAAACAAAACAACTGGACTGGTCTCACTTTAAAATGAAACATGAAACCTCAGAAGGGCCTTGGACACTGTTAACTAATTATGCTATAGTTCCCTATTCACTTTCCTCGAGTTTTTAGTATACTTCAAATTTCACAACACGAAAACAGAACTGATGCTGTGTGCTGTGAACAGACAGAAAACTACATGTACGAGTTAAGGCCCGTGTCATCATTTATTCTCTAAACATACCGGTTTGGATGGTCCAAGAATCCGTGCAGCTATTCCTTTGCCTTCATTAGTACATTCTTCACCATCTTTTTTCAAGGGGGTTCCCTATTTAAATAAATAAAAAAATAAAAAGAAAGAAAGATAATTGAGACTTAAAAAAGAACAAACCCAAAGGAGAAACAAAACTAAACAAAACCCTCACTGTATTACAATGAAGAAAAGGACTTAACTTGGTAAGAGTTAAAGGATCTGGATTCCAGATCCAATCCTGTCTTGGCTGTAAGACCCTGCTAAGGTCCTCAACCTTCCTCTGCCAGAGAACCCTCACAACGTGTACAGAGGAACTCAGAAACAAGTACACCACACACATGGGGATGACAGAAGAGCAGGATAATGTAGGTTTTAACTTTTTCCCCTGCACCATAGGAGCGCCCAGAAACAGACTTCCAATGCTCCAGTATATACAATGGTCAAAGAATCAAAAAGAGTACCTATATTACAGTTAAAAATAGATGACAAAAAAAATGATGTTTTCTATAAGCATTAAATGAGGTAGTTCATATTATATAAGAATAAATGAGACCTCATTCAAGACTATTATTAACAGATCAGAATAAGCGGACAGACTACTACAATGTGTCCTCCTAAGAACGTGTGCCTAAATAGTACATACTAGTAGGGAAGCCAACTTCCAAGATGGCCCCCAGACATCCTCACCTCCTACATGCCCTTGTAAAGTCCCCTTCCAGAATGAACAGTGCTAGACTGCATAATAAATAGGATATTCCAGAAATGATGGCATCTGACTTCCAAGACTAAGTCACAAGAGGCAACACAGCTTGCACTTGCCTTCTCCTGGACTATTTGCTCTGGTGGAAGTCAGCTGCCATGTCGTGAGGTATTCAAACAGCACTACGGGCAAGGCCTTACTGTGAGGAACAAAGACCCCCTGCCAACCACCAACACTTAACTTGCCTGGCATGTACCTGAGCCCCCTTGGGAGTACAGTCTCAAGCTCTACTCAAGCCCCCAGATGACTGCAGTCTCATAAGAAACGCTGAGCCAAATCCAACCTAAGCCACTCCCAGGTTCCAGATTCATAGAAACTGTGTAAGATAATGTTTAGTTTTAATCCACTGAGTTTTAGGGTTACTTGTTACACTGCAATAAAAATACGGCACTCCTTGCAAAGATAATTTTACAAAGACGTTTGTGGATGGTATAGAAACAGGTTTCTTTCCTTCAGGACTTCTCAGAGCCTTTCTCATGCAATCTGACTGTCCAAGAAGGAAACACTGCACACGATTTCTCAAACATACTCAACTGTGAAACTGTCTGAGGAACACTGAGAATTTGAGAAATGCTCCTTTACACTAAGTGCAAAGCAGTGCTTCTAAAATACTTGGAAAAACAAAACAAAATCATCCTCTTTTCTATTTGTCTTGTTCTGTACATCTTACACAAATACTTTAATGTAGTTTATACATGAACTTTTGATCAATGTTGAACCCATGAATTAAGCTGCTGACCTAAGAAAATTCCTATCCTTGGTAGAAGCATCATCAGCTGGCATTTTCTTTAAATATCATAACTAAGCTAAATTTCATAGTAAGCCATAAGAAGTTTCTCATAGCCACAAACATATGCTTACTGGGAAAATTCCATTTATGCGACTAGGTTTTCCTTTGGGATACGGATTTCCTGGGATTGTTCCACAAGAAGATATCATAGCATGAGGAGCTTTGCAGCCCCCCTTGAAAGCCTGTAACAAAAAACAAGAGGGTGGTAATAAATAAATATACAAAAAAATAAAAAAACTCATAGGTTAAGTATTCTGGATATTTGGAGGCCCTGTTAAAAATATGAATCAAGAACAGCATCACATTAATCTGTTCATGAAATCATCAGCACTTACAGTAGTGAACATGACCAAAATTCATAAGTAAAATCACTTTATTTAAATGGAATTATTAAAGTGGTAACATAATGTTTTTAATTAGTTTTCTTTTTGCCACAACTAATAGACTCCCATACAAAGATATCTCCACAGCAGATTTTGTAAATTGTGTGCAAACAAGTTCATTTACTATTTGGTATGTCCCGTTTCTCCAAACCAAGAAATAATGTCGTCCAACTGTATGAACACCAAACTCATGTTACAGGCAAGACAAGGAGAGCAACAGATGAAAGATACATGGACTCTGCTCTGAAGAAGTTTAGAACTTAGTGGAGAAACACAAACAAATAACATGGGACACTGGGTATCCAAAGAGCTGTACTGCTGAAAAAGCAAGAGTTATTTAGGTATACTGTATTCAACATAGCATTACATGATTATGAGACATATTGAGGGATGTTCTAGCTTATTTATTATTGCATTCTCAGCTTCTACAATGGTACACTAACAAATATTGAGTTCATACTCAATAAATATTGAATGAAAAACACTACATTAGGTGATGTATATTCCAATAGATCTATATTATGCTATAGGGATATGAAGCTATATATAGCTATATTTTACAAGTATGCAGGATGTCATCTATTTTATTGTAGAGATATATTGGTTTTATAAATTCATTCACATTTGTTATAGAGATATATTGGTTTTATAAATTCATTCAAACACACATAATTAGCTATATAATCCAGTCACCTACTAAACACCCAAACCTAAAAATTATCTCAATTTTTGGTTATTATAAATAGTACCAGAGTAAATACCCTTACATACAAATTAGTATATTAGTATATTTCTTTCCTTAGAATAAATTCCTAGAAATAGAATTTTCTGCATCAAAAGACATGAACAGTTTAAGGCTCTTCAAGTTTACCTTCCAGAAAAGTTGTACTAAGTTACACTGACCAGAGAGCCTATTCCACAGAATACTCAGGGCCCCATTATTTCTGAGAAGAAAAATACTCAGGACCAAATTATTTCTGACATGATCAGAATGCTTTATAAGGAAGAAAACAACAGCAGTAAATGCATGGTGCCTTAAAGAATTTAGTCAAGAAAACCAATGGAGAACTTATTAAAGTAAAGAAATGTGGGCTCAGATCTTGCTTCTGCTACAACAGAACTCATGAGTAAGCCAAGTTCTCTGCTACCCCTGAGCTTAGCAGACAGTGTAAGGATTAAATGCGCTTGGGCTGCAAGGCCCCAGGAGAGCAGTATGCATCTTCCTCAAGCAGGTTTATAATCATTAATTCCGTTTCCAGCCATCACAATCCTAAGAAATAACTACCTTAAATGACAACTCAAGTCAAGTAGGTTTAGGTAAATACTACTCCTCCCATTCTTAGAGATTTTAAATTAGTAAACTGGAATTTTGCTTTATTATCCATCTCTTATAAATTTGATTAACGTAGTAAGACTGATGACAAAACAAATTAAAAGAAAATTTTTTTTTCCGTCACGTTCCTAAATACATAGGATTAAAGGCAAAAACTTGGAGCCACGGCAAAGCTACCTAGGGACCGAGAATAAACACCCGCTGAGGCTGAAGCTGAGAAGCCAACTGGCGTCTCACTCTCAAGCCATTTCCTTATCCCCCAGAACCCCCTTGCCCAGCTCCTGTCCTCCATGGACCGCAGGGATGCCATCTTGACCCACTGCACAAGAGCTGTCAGGTTATTCATCACAGTTAACACAGAAGTAAGACCGGTACTTTGCTTCCTTCATCAACATTCAGAAAAACCCAATGTTCTATTTATATAGCAATCTTGAGAAAATTACCTGTTCAAGTACTCTCTTGCACCGTTTCTTCTCAGACATATTTATCCTGAATAAATCTTCGATGGGACGAGAATTCTGTGCATCAACAATGTTTCTACCAAGGAAATGCAATATAGCTTTTGATTTAAGAACCTGGACATATATACAAACACCAACAACCTTTACCAAACAACCATACATGAGTAACCTTTCCCCCAATGACATATGGAGAAAAGTGATTTAGTTTTAATTGGTGAATGTAAACCATATTTTTATAAAAAATGATAAATATAACTGAACTGAGGTTCATCTGGTTACCTAAAAGTAATGAAGTAGTTCTATGAATAAAAATCACTATTTTGAGATTCCTGAAAATATACCCTCTCAATGAGTAGTAGGAGATCTATGGCAACAGAAAAAAAGCCATGTGCCAAACGCATAAAAATAATGGTTGATCTAAAAATGAAGTTTTACCTTATGCTTTATTTTAACTTTGTATTTTTGCAGACATCTATAAACATATAAAGGACTTAAAAATGCATGTGCTCTCAATAAACAGCAATCTATAGATTCTTCCATAATGCAGAAGAGCAGGCTCTTTTTCTCTTTGAGCTTACATTCATTATGATCATTTATTAAATGCTATGCTTAGTGTTTTCACAGATCTTCTAGGATTTAAAGTTCACATATGTGGGGCACCTGGGTGGCTCAGTCGTTAAGCGTCTGCCTTCGGCTCAGGTCGTGATCCCAGGGTCCTGGGATGGAGCCCCGCATCGGGCTCCCTGCTCCGCGGGAAGCCTGCTTCTCCCTCTCCCATTCCCCCTGCTTGTGTTCCCTTTCTCGCTGTGTCTCTCTCTGTCAAACAAATAAAATCTTAAAAAAATAAATAAATAAATAAAGCTCACATATGCCATTAAGTAGGTGAGATCCTTAACTTTATAACCGAGGAAAATAAGGTCCAGAAAGAGTAAGCACATGTATCAGAACCTAACTATAAAACCTATGGCTTTCTCAATGAGCCTTTCAAACTACTCAGAGTCGGAAAGCAATGGAAGTCACTGAAATGAAGACAAATCAAATAAATAATCTCATTATGCCTGGTTATTTTTAAGTTGTAACTATTTGTAATAAGTACACTAGATATCTATTTATTTATTTTTCCCTTAGAGAGAGCATGTGCAAGTGGGGGGGGGGTGTAGGGAGGGGGAGAGGGAGAGAGAAAATCTTTAAGCAGGCTCTACACCCAGAGTGGAGCCCCAGGCAGGGCTCGATCTCATGACCCTGAGATCATGACCTGAGCCGAAATCAAGAGCTGGATGCCCAACCAACTAAGCCGACCAGGTGCCCCTAGATATTTAGATATAAAAATTCAGTCTACCCTTTCACAGATTTTATTAGAGTTCCATTTACTAATATAATTTTGAGACATTAATACACACTAATGAGTTAAAAAACATTTAAAAAGTCTTCCAAATTTTCTCCAATAAAGTAAAAAGAAATACTCACGAAGCTAACAGTTCAAGAGCAACTAGCTTGTCTTTACTGAAGGTGAAACAATTGAGTATATTGACCACTTCTGCTGGGTGAACAGCCACCATTTTCTATTAATATGAAAAATAATTTTATTTTCAACATGAGAAATTTTCATGCCAGAGATTGCTATTTTGGGGGAAACATAGTTAAATGTTCTTAATATTTAAGTATTTGAAGTGAAACTGCTTATTCAAAAACAAGGCCTAACAACCATGTGAATTAACCTTAGACTTTTTCAATGTAACTATTTCAGTTGAAGATCTAAGTTCCCCCTATGTGCTTTTTTTATCAATGTCTCTCAATGTATTTATTTATAGAAGAAAAGTATTTACATATACTCCTTTCCTCAGAAAGGTTCTAAAAAAGGGGATATTTATAAATATGGGAGATACACTGCTCAAGAAGTTAGAAAAAATTACATTCCTTAGAGTGCTAAGCGTTCTGTAGTCAGGGCTTCCTAAAGTGAGGTCTGTGGTGCTGAATACTGTTACTAAAAAAGGGTACTAGAGTCACCTCAGGTAGGGAAAAGATGGGTTAAACAGCATTCTTTACTGTAGAACTTTCTTAAAAGTCTTACATTAACATGAACTGTGACACTGGAAGATTGTGTGCAATGTTCTATAATTTGACTAGGGTACTTTTGGTTTTGAAGATAAGGTTCCACCAATTTACAGATTTATGTTAATAGTGGAGGAAATTCAAAAGCAAAGTCAGTGCAAGAAGATCATTTAGAATCAATACCCAATAGACTCCTAAAACTTAGAGCAATGCTGTTCAGACAATTTTATTCAGGTAGCACCAAAAGAATTGGTAAAACACATACCCCTTTGCAAGTTTTTAAATTGACATCTAAAAACTATACCACAAGTTTAAATACTTACAAAAAATTGATTTATATTCAGTTTATTACATATTTGTAAAAACTTTGGAACTACTCATTTATCTCATTTATGAAAATGTCTACTGCATAACCTAATTGTCGAGGTTAGTCTTCAGTGTGAAAACAACCAAATCAGACTTAGTTTGTCAGCAAAGGTTGACTTATAAGTTGTGCTCATGCTAACTTTTTCATCTCTGAATTTTAATTCTAAAGTAGGTGAATAAGCAAGCAGAAGCCTCAGAGCTTTGTCATGAGTTTGTTGTCTTGATAAAATAAAGAGAGGTCCCCATCAGTATTTCTTACAGAAGTTCTCTGCTTTGCCCTCCCTCTCAGGAGATTACATGGTCTCTTTGGTCCTTGGGAAAAGAGTGATGGGTGGATGGGTAAGATAACCTTTTTTTTTGTAGAGTTGAAAAAAACGAATTGCTAAAGAGGCAAAGCACTAACAGATCCAGCCACTTTCTTCGGCAAATTAGTTTAGGAAGCTAAGGATCTGTAGATTCCCTTAAGGCTATCCATCCCTGATAATCCAAGGAAAATCTTCCTACGTAAACAGATACTGTTTGACTTAAATGCCTCTGTTAATTTAGGCTGTGCTAATAGTAGCCACTAGGCACATGTGCCTGCTTAAATTAAAATTAAATAAAATTAAAAATACAGTTCCACAGGCAGACTAGACACATTTAAATGCTCAAAAGCTATGTGTAGCTAGTGGTTACCATATTGGATAGCAGAGATATAAAACATTCCTATCATTGCTAAAAGTTCATTTGGACAGTGCTGGTCTAAAAAATGTAAATATAAACTCATTTGACTATTGTTCTAAGACTAAACACATGAGGATAAAGATATAAAAAAAAAGTACATAAAAACACTTAAGAATTCAAATTTTATGCTTTGCTGCCTATAAATATTTTCTCTTCCAATTTGCCAATTAGGATCCTATGGTGTACAATTTAGTAGTACAGTACATACAATTTAAATCAGTTTGGGAACTCCTAATTTTTTAGTAATTATTTGATTAATCAAAGTATAATAAAATTTAGGATCAGTTTTTCTAATGCAAACAAATTACAACTTGAGATCAATTATAGAAAACAAGGGAAGAATTCAAAATACTTAAATTCTACACTACAAAGAAAAGTAAGTTACTTACATGCTGTAATGCTTTCATTGCCTTTAACTGAGGCTCAGCCCAGGAGAAGTATCTCAGTAAATCAACCACCTGAAAGCAAAGAATTACTTTAGCTCTAATGCAATGTGTTTGCAAACATTTCCACAAGATTTGTTTCAGGACTTTGAAATACTACTCAGCTCCTTATTGGCACAAACCACAGTTTAAATGCTCAATAGCTATAAGATGTAGGTAGCTACCACAATGGATAGTGCAGAAAGAGAACATTTCCATCATCACAGAGTCTGGGGCAGCGCTGGTATAGAAATAAACGGAAGGTATAAAGTACAGGAAAAACAAAGTACCTAAAGAAAAGGAAGATCGAAAAAGTATTAGATGGAGATAAAATGTCAGTTTAGAAATATAAAGCTATATTACAAATGGAAAACTTTAAAAATTTAGCAGAGAGTGACATTTGTAATCAATCACAAAAGGGTGTTCAGTGGTGTGGTTTAGTGTAGGTCCACTATCTCCTACTCTTTTCCTTGGGTCTGAAGGGCACAGTACTCGTATTTACACTACAGATCTCCTCCCTAAAAATGTAAGAATCACCATGACTTACTCCAGCAGCTTCTAAACAGTAAGTAGGTCATTTTGAGAGCACAGTTAGCCAGGCTCTCCCACCACCACCAGCGAACTTCAAATGAATGAGGGAGATCCTGTGAAATCGCTAGTGAGAGGTGAGGAGCGCATCAAGGTCATAGCAGTGAAGTCCCTGCGTAGTCACCACCCTGTTCACTGCGTCCAAAGGAACTCCAAAAGGAAAAAAAAGAATGACTCAAAGAAGAGAGGGTAATGAAATCTGGGTTAATGAATTCTTTTACTGTAACTTCCTGAAAATGTGTTAAGGTTTCAATTATTCTACAAAGCAAAATTAATGCTAGAGACTGGAATAGTATATGAAGAAGAGTAAAAATACTTTTTACTCCTTATAAAGTGATGCATAAATTACAAATGGGTATTATGTGTACTTTCCTCATTTTCATGGGAATAATGGTTTTCTTTATAGTAAATGCTACCTGCCACTTTACCAACCAAAAAAAGTTACCAACTATATGTCTGATACAGGAAGAAAAACCTTCAATACAGTAAGTAGGCTTAGTAGGTCATACTTAGAAAGAAGCTTTGAGTTTAGCAAGTGGAATAACCACTAAGGGAAGTTTTCTACGAAATTTCACACACACACACACACACACACAAAAGAAGGAAAGGGAAGTTGTTATCTATGAGACATTATAAATCTTTTCAAAACATTTAAATTAAGTATAAGGTGATTTTGAAAAATAATGGGACAACTGAAAAACACTGATTAAATAGGCAGCAAGACATGCAAATCATGAAGTAGCTTTTAAGGATTTAGCAGTCAGAACTTTCTACAGGCTTAAAGTTATTCAAAGTTCAAGTTTGAAAAGTCTTGAGAAAAAGTTGGAGCATTTACTAACTCTACCTACAGATTCATCCACTGTCTACCCTCTCCACATTCCTACCCTTTCCCAGAACTCTTCTCCAGATATACATTTCTCTTTCCGCCCTATTTCTCTATCGAGTATTTTCTAAGCATTCCTCAGAAATCTGATCTAGTATGCATACATATTGTTTTTAATTAGCAAACTCCCCCTGAAGCTGGGTGAGTTTTCACTAAGCTTTAAAACATTACTCTTCTGGCAGTGACAGAAACTACTTATTAGACACTATATTTTCTTTTCTTATGGCTAAAATTTTTACATAGCGGCTTCATATAAGAACCATAATGCACCATTTGTTCAAGTTTTCTTTTTAACGTGTAGTGAATTTTGTTATTACTGATTTATAAATTCTGTACAAATTTAGGTATGTTTACCATTAGAAGTTTATAAATTTATGATATTGTGCCCAGAATGATAAATATGCTTTTCTTGGACACTGCATTTTAAAATCATATTAACATATGATATTGCAGTGAAAGTAGCTATGTTTATAAAATACTCGAACTATAAATTCTGCAAAGTTTTCTATCAATATCAAAAGCTCCTAACGTTTCTGAATAAATATAGCAACAAAGTAAAAGCAATTCTGAACCTGACCAGCAGGTAAATAGACTTTAACTAGAACATCAGAGTAAAAAAAAGGTTTTGCTTAAATAGAACAAATACCTGTTCACTAGAGAAATATCCATGCACATACTCAATTGCTTTTAATTTGTACTCTGTCAGAACAGCCTAAAAAAACACAGAAAAAGAGCATTAATATATGTAAGCAACAGTAATATGCATATTATCAAAACTACCTAAGCAACTCAAACATGGCAGACCTTCCTCAGCCGCAGCACACAGAGGCAGCTAAAGTCACTATGGTGACATGACATTCTACCTTTCCAGGTTCCATGCTGTAAGGGATACACTGAGACAGCAGGAAAACCTCCAGGCCTCCCTACTCACTCCTACAAGAAAAGGAACAGAACTGTAATAGACAAGATTTGATGTTACTAGAAGTCACAAATAGAATTCCTGTAAATGTAATTAGTTTCAGAACATCCCAATTTCAACCAAATTGTCATTTTTAAGAAGACTAATTATATCAGGCATGACTCATCCATCAATTACTGAGCAGCTGTTATGTGCTAATAGAGAAACGTGAATGGTAAGTATTTCCACTGGGATAGAAGAACCCAAGGAGCCAAAGAGGGCCCTCGATTCAATATGTGTGCCTGCAGTGTGGTCTTTGAAAGGCATTTTAACTACCCTGAGAAGCTTTTTACCCTACAAAAGGTGAACACCATTCACTACCCACCTTAAGATTAAAATAGTCAATAGTAGACATAACAATAGTACTACTCAGTAAATTACGGTTTCTTTCCTTACATGGCCCCTATCAATGGGAAGTTCAGAGAGAAGTACGGCGGCGGCCTTGACCCAGCACTATCTGGAGCCAGACGAAATCACGTATGCTCTCCTTACAACTGTTTGCAGAGCTCAGAGATGGAAACAATCATAATTTGGTAACTACTAATCATTAAAAATCAACTAATCCCTCTGCTTTTACTACAAAACAATTATTTGTACTTGGCATATACATCACTTTGCTAGGAGAGAGTATGACCAGTTAACTGAAAGAAACATCCAAGTTGCCCGTTATTTTAATAGTTTAATTTTCACTGAAAAGGGAGGTGAGGGGGAGAGAATGGCATTTTGCATAATGTACTTTAGAGAATGTACTGTTGAGATGTAACCTCAGGGGGTGATTACCTGGTTTAAACCAACTTACATTTACAAAGTCTGAGAGCAATTTTTTAAAAAAAACAATAATTCTCACTTAGATATGCCTACATTTTAATCCCATTTTAGTAGACTAAGACAATGCTGATGTATCTAATTATTTGGCACAGACAGCAAAAGACATATTTTGCCTGCAGACCAGAAATAAGGACTTAAATAAGAACGTAAGTTGCTATCTCATGTATGATTTTCATCTCTGGAAAATATCCTACATCCCTCACTAGTATTTACTATGTGATCTTTTCATAACAAGAAGGGAGAGCATATACAAATTGCATCCTATAGCTTCCAAAAGTAGAAATCTACTGGTCTATTTGGACACACAAATTATTTCCTTATAAACAGTAGTTAAATATCAGCTCATGAACAAATTGTTACAAATTTTAAACATATAGTTGGCAAGCTGACATTTTATTGCAAATCTTAATTGCACAAATTGGATTTGCAAAAGCAGAAGTTTTGTTCAAAAAGAACATCCAATATCATCAAATATCTAAATATAACTAACATATGAATTTGAAAAAAAAGTCTTATGAAGGATGAAGAAAAACATTTTGCTTTATAGACAATGCAGAAAAACGGCATGTACACAGGCAATTTTTTTGAAGTTCTTTTTTTTTTTAAGATTTTATTTATTTGAGAGAAAGTGAGTGAGAGAGAGAGATCACAAGCAGGGGGGAAGCATAGAGGGAGAAGCAGACTCCCCGCTGAGCAGGGAGCCAGATGCAGGACCCAATCTCAGGACCCCGGGATCACGACCTGAGCTGAAGACAGATGCTTAACCAACTGAGCCACCTAGGGGCCCCCACAGGCAATTTTATTAATAATTTCATAAGCTGAAGCCTAAAGTAACAAATCCTTCCCTGTCAGTCAAGGGTCTTAGAGGTTTGGAAATGGCAAGATAATCACCCTGAAATTCTAAGCAAAGCACCCTGTATTAGCATAAGAATGGTACAGAAAGTCCTTCCAGTTCTAATTCGGTAAACTTCTTACTTTTGTGCTTTAGGTATTTATTAGGCTCAAGGCTACATCCCAAATTTTTTTGCTGTCTGGTTCATTCTGGAAGGTAGGTTACATACAATGGCCTCGAAACGAAGCAAAAATTTGGACAGCAGGAAGAAAAAGTTTTGAAATTCAAGTTATTGAAGCCCACTCCTAAAAACATGAGGCCTTTTGGACATTAATTTTGTCCGTCCAGGCAACACACAGTGTGCCTATCTTCAGATTTGAAAAACTTGCCATAATAACTACCATTAAAGAAATTTTATACGTATTACCTCCAGTTTTCAGTCTTTAGGTTACTGAAAGATGAGGTGATCAGTTCAGAAATATCAAATCACTTCTCCACTAGTACAGAACTTTTAAAGATTTGTACAGCCGGCTTGGGAATGAGAACTCTTTGAATATAATTTCCACAATACTGCATTGATAGTCAAGTTTAGCATTAACATAACTTAATCTCTATCTGTATAGTGAAGCGTATCAAACTACAAGCTCCCATACTGTGTACGTTAAAATTCCAATCAATTTCGCAATCCTAAAACCCGCATTTTGCAGTCTGCACGCAGTCCCTCAAAGAGAATTAACTACGAGAATTCGTAGCTCATAGATTGGTTTAAGAAATTAAGTGCAATTACCTTTCTAATTTCATCCAACACCGTTTCAAAGGACTTTTTGTCCATCTTGACTACTGTCTCAACGTGGTTTTAACAGTTACACTTTCAGTTACAAAACGTTCATCCCTGGTCTGCTTCAATAGTAGAAATGTTTATAGCTGAGAAGGAAAGACTCCAGGGGCAAGAAAAAGGACGCAAAGAGGTAGAGAGTACTTCAAAATCTGCAAAAACTTCAAAAAATGCACACTTATAAAAACTTTTTGTTAAAAGCAAAAACCGTCGGGTTTCCTCAGCTTCTTCACACAAAGCTTCAGGACACCTAGGGGGAAGAGCCCGGTGCTCTCTGAGTCCTGCAGAGAAATCCAGGGTTTGGCAGCCGGGGCTGAGCTTCGATCTCCTGCAGCTGAAGGCCAGGCGCCGCCGGGGAAAGGTCGTGAAGCCGCTCTCCCGTGTGGGAGAGGAGAGGCACCTGCACCCCGGCTCCCGCGGGCGGCGAGGAAGGAGGCACTAGCCTCTCGGCCCACACCAGAGCCTCAGCCGCCGGCTGCCGCCCCTCACCGCCGCGAACCTGGACTCATGGCCCGACTTGCGCTCAACCCCAGCAGTTGCGCTGGCTCCTGGGTTCCGCAGCCCGGGCAGCGGCGGCCTGGCAGGCTCTTTGTTATCAGCTGCCACGGCTTCCGGGAGCGGGCCGGCGGCCGGAGAGCACCAGGAGCCCGGCAAAGGGGGGCACGCTCCCTGGTAGGGGGACTCCCGAACACCGCGGCGCCCACAGCGTCTAGAGCCCTTCCTGGTTACCCCTACAGCTCCCACCGGCTCCTGGGGCCCTTTAACGAAACCCGTCGCGCCCCAGTAAACTCAACTCTGCGCCAAAAGCTTAGGCCCCTCTTTCCCGAAAGCCAATGGAGGGGTCCTGGTGTGGGAACGTAGGTGTTCATAGCGAATGCCTGGATGCCTCGGAATCGGATGCAGCTGAAATCTTTCTCAGAGCTTGAAAGTCATCTTTTAAGGATCACATCTCTATGTTTTGGGTTTAAGTGTGCTTGACTCTGATTTTTCAATCTGAATTTTTAAAAAAATGAACGTCAAGTGGTTAAGGCATATCTATGGATGCCCTTATTTTTGGCGGACGGAAGAAGTCCGCCGCGTGGACCGCCCCAAGGGGCGAAAAGGGGTGGTCAGTCGGTCAGCCCGAGCCACGTGACCTGGGGGCGTGGACCCGGGAATGATCCAGGAAACCGCTACCCGAATTCTGATTTTCTATCCCCCGAGTCCGGTTCTCAAACCCCGCACGTCCAGGGAGACGGAACTGGAGATAGGAACTTCGGCTCCGAGGAGGGGCCGACGCCGTGTACAGCGACGAACCGCGTGGAGCTGAGGCTGTCTGGTGGCCCCCAGCCGCCTGCGGACTCTACCGTTTCGTCATGGCAAGATTCTGGGTCTGCCTGGTCGGCGCTGGCTTCTTTCTTGCATTACTGGTTTTGCATTCGCGTTTTTGTGGCTCCCCGGTGAGTTGAGCAGGGAAGAAATGTCTGTTGGGTGTGTGGATAGCACTGTTGAGAGGCGACCCGCTGTCGTGGGATGGAGGTAGCGGGCCCTGGCGCCCGCACTTAGCTTGTCTTTTCAAAAGCTGCACCGGGAGCGGAACTGCTGACGTCTTGTTTTGTCTCTTGGTGTTAAAAAGTTTGTATATGGTACATCGCCATTTTCCCGTTTTCTTTCTTTCCCCAGATCCCACTACATCTTAAAATAATTTGCAGATTTGTGTTGTGATCACTTTGGTCTCTAGACTTATAAACCCATTTCTTCCGAATCATTTCTGTCCAGCAGTCTCAACACCTCTGTGTCAGCTGTCAGGGCATGCTTAAAAAATAAGCCTTTTTTTTTTTTTCTTAACGTAGAGGGTAAACGGATTCTTAATCTTCTGATTATTTTTTTAAAGGTTTTAAGGGAATTTGCTTTTCAAATTTCCTGGAGAACCAAGGAAATTCCTTACCGGCTGGATGTGGGTTGGCCTAAGCACTCGGAATACTTTACTGGAGCAACATTTTGTGTTGCAGTTGACTCCCTCAGCGGATTGGTTTACATAGCCCAGGTTAGTAAAATTAGGATTAAAAAAAAAAATTATGAACACAAAGGAAACAATTTCTTCTTGTTTTGCTGTACTAGGTAACCATGTATGTTTATGTTATGCTATTTGTGAAGTTTTTTTTGAGTTGGTTTTAAGTAAATACTTCGGTTTTGAACGTAGTAGATATTAATATTGTTAGGTTTTGAAGCTCGTTTTTTAAACATTAAATTTCTCGATTAACCTTTAATTTTTGTTTCTCTCTACCAAAATAAAGATTACTTTCTAAAAACTGATCCTATCTAAGCAGTTATTTTTATATACCTTCAGAGAGGGGATAACATCCCAAAGGTATTAGTGTTCACAGAGGATGGATATTTCCTACGATCCTGGAATTACACTGTTGACACACCTCATGGTATATTTGCAGCCAGTACACTACATGAACAGTCTGTCTGGATCACGGATGTAGGAAGTGGTATGTGTAGTAATATCTATTCACTTATCTTGCTAGAAATCATATCGTTGCCCATGTTCTTGCTTGTACGCTTTAAAATGAAGAGTTGCTAAATCTAGTTGTAATTTCTTTAATTATTTTTGAAATCACTTGTTTCTAAAAACCTCTATACTGTACTTCTGTAGAGTCAAGATATTTAGCAAGGAGGCTATAATTATTATGGTTTTTCCTTTAACTTGTCAAGGGACTTTTCCTCTTTAAAGCATCGGTTGTGAGACCATACTTTCAGGGATCATTTCTATGGTTTGTTAACGCATCAGTTGCTCTTCCCAGGCTAAAATTTTAAACCTCTTCTGTGAAGCCCCCAAAATAGCAATCTCTGTAAGTTAATGGCCCCAAAAATAGCAATCTCTGTAAGTTAATGAACGGAGTCCTTGTCTTATTTTCCTTTACCAGCTCACTTTCAAAAGAAATTGTGCTAAGAACCTAGAACTGCTTTGTTGCCCAAAACGCAAGATTTGCAGAGACGCCTGGTGTTAATGTTTCTGAAGTCCTGCCTACTGCAACATGTCTGAAATCTTCTTTCCACCAAATACTTTTAGTAGAATGTGTTGCAAATCAAAGTAGGCACAGTTGGATTTATAGCTCTGGATGTTTTCAGAGATAGCTGTTTGCATGTTCTTGTGGCTTAAGACAGTACCAGAGATAACCTGGCATTATTATCGCAGGATCTCAGGAATGAATGGGATCATAAAGACAGTCTTTGGCCCAGTTACATTCATGGCTTGAAGGACATCCTGTTTCTTCATTTCTGGCAAATTCAGATACCATTTTGGAATTAATGAACTCTCAGTTTTTGTTAGAAGTGCCATTACTGTTTGTTCTCAGAACCCAAAAGATTTCTGAGCCACAGCTGATTTCATTTCTTTCAGGATGTATTTTGGATGATAAAATTTTGGTTAAACAAAAAATCAAGAATACCTCTGAGTTCCTTGTAATGCTATAATGAAATATGACTATTTTGACTTCTTTTTTTTCCCCCAGGACTCACTGTTAAAGGCCTTTACTTTTTAATTTATTCCATTCATGTGATCGTTTTTTATAAAATACTTCGTGGATTCCCACAAATAAAACAAAACACACATGACTTCTTCTTTCCATTAAAGGGTTTTTTTCATGCACAGATCTGAAGACACTTTTTATATTCCTTCCCATTTTTTGAAGAAATACATTCCCTTTAATAAAAATGTGGCTGTAAATGAGCCTTAAAAACAAAACAAAACGATGTTATATACTGGTGTTCTATGTCTTTTGCCAACTCTTTAGAAACTTTGAAGGTTGCTTTCTTTAATAATATTTTGTTCTCTTGTTGCTACAAATTACCTCAAGCATTCAAATCAGGTATAACAATAAATACGTTTTTTAAGGTAGAATTGTAATGCAAGCTGATTCACTTTATTTCCAGTGAGTTCAGTGTATCCAATTTATCTTTGGCATGCCTACCAGTTAGTTTGGTCTTGGTATGCCTTCAAGTTGATTTCTGTTAACCGCATTATGTTTTTTTCCTAATTATTAGTACCGTACTTTATATTTTTGCTTGTAAGATAATTTTAATTCAAAGAAGTCTTGATATAAGTGAGAAAATATACTAGTGATTTGGAAAGATTTATTCTCTTAGGAAAAAAAGTTAATGAGTTGAGTTTTGCACTTGTTTCTACTATGAGAAAGTGTAGTTTAAAAAAAATATGTATTAGGGGCGCCTGGGTGGCTCAGATGGTTGAGCGTCTGCCTTCGGCTCAGGTCATGATTCCAGGGTCCTGGGATCGAGCCCCGCATCGGGCTCCTTGCTCGGCAGGGAACCTGCTTCTCCCTCTCCCTCTGCTGTTCCCCCTGCTTGTGCTCTCTCGCTCTGTCAAATAAATAAAATCTTTAAAAAAATAAAAAATAAAAAAATATGTATTATAGTGAACTTTTTTGTTGACCTACTAAAATTTGAGATCTGCACATGATTGACTGAAATAATGATTTTCAAACATAAGTTCCTTTTCCAGTTACTTCTGGATTTCTTTTTGCAAGGAATGTTTATTCAAGGTTGTACTGTCATGCTTATGATTACAAAAGAAAATGATGTACCTATAATTTAACATCATGAGCCTTCTGTATAAGGAGCCAGTTTTGTTGGTTTTACTTATTTGAATTTAGAATCTACTTATTTTGGAGTACCTGAGCTTTAATTCATGACAGATTTGGTTGTAACTAATGAAGAAGCTCTATTGCTTGTGAAATACAGCATTTAATTATCTGAGCCTGTTAACTTTTTATTACAGTCAAATTCTATTAAATTCTTGCTCTCTGCTTACTTGAAAAACGTGAATGTTTGGACAGTGGTTATATTTGTGACATGTGCATGTTTTTCTTTATAGGATCCTATGGTCATACTATTAAAAAATACAATTCCTTTGGTGATCTTGTTCAAGTCTTGGGTACCCCAGGCAAAAAAGGCACTGGTTTGAATCCCCTGCAATTTGATAATCCCGCAGAATTATATGTAGATGACACAGGAGATATTTACATTGTGGATGGAGATGGAGGATTGAATAACAGATTGATCAAATTGTCCCAAGGTACATGGCTTGCATGGTATCATAAGAATGCTTTTTAATAAGTTGGATGTGTTTAGGGGCGCCTGGGTGGCTCAGTCGTTAAGCGTCTGCCTTCGGCTCAGGTCATGATCCTGGGGTCCCGGGATAGAGTCCCACATCGGGCTCCCTGCTCGGTGGGAGGCCTGCTTCTCCCTTTCCCACTCCCCCTGCTTGTGTTCCTGCTCTCGTCTCTCTCTGTCAAATAAATAAAATCTTAAAAAAAATAAATAAATAAGTTGGATGTGTTTAATTTGTTCAATACTTGGTGTAATATTATAACTAGTGTGCGTGTGTGTATTTTTTTTAAGAGAGAGAGAATACGTTCCGGGGGTGGGGGCCAGGGGGAGAGGGAGAGAGACAATCTTCAGCAGACTCCACACCCAGCAAGAAGCCTGACATAGGGCTCCATCTCACAACCCTTGAGATCATGACCTGAGCTGAAATGTAGTTGGACGCTTAACTGACTTGACTGAGCCACCCAGGCGCCCCTACAACTATTGTATATTGTATTATATATGAAGCTGTGTGTAAAGGGCTCGAGTGAGATGTGTGGGATGGTCAGTAATAAATGATTCTGATAATATGCTTGCTTATTCCTTTGAATTAAATTGGAGGCAGTTTGGGAATTTATAGTGGGCTGAAGAAATAAGTGTTTATCCTATCCAATTAAGAAAGAAGGTTAGGAACCTGGCATTCCAGAGCTGAGATACCCTTCAGTTTGATTGATAGCTAAAGTTTCATTGTATTTATTGCTGTATGTCCTCAGTAGTATTCTAGGTGCAGGTCTATTTCAGATGAAACTGCTAAATGCTACTCTATGGTATTGATTGTTAAAGTAAAATAAGATTTGGAGAAGGAGAAATTACTGTTGACTGGGTAAGTAGGGCAAGCATTCATAAAGCAAGTGGTTCTTGAACTAAACTGGTTTTGGTGGGAGGAGAAGATGGATGGGAGGAACATTCACAAGACTCTATCACACAAGGTCTGCAGGTAATTAGCAAGTCTTCTAGGAAGGGAGCTTAGGATGTAATTTTGGAAGAGTTAAAAAATAAGATTTGAGATGTTCTTGAAGGCTTATCTAAGAATTTTGAAGCCAACTATGTTTGCCGTTGTCAGATTTCATGATGCTTTGGCTGCATGGAGAACGTGGAACGGGGCCTGCTAAGTTCAACATACCTCACAGTGTTACCGTTGATTCATCTGGTCGGGTAAAAATACACTGTCATTGTGTATGGAACTGTGTGTCTGAGTGTGTGTGTGTGTGTGTGTGTGTGTGTGTGTGTGTGTGTGTGTGTGTGTGTGTGTGTGTAGGCGTATGGACCTCTATGTATATGGATCTTGGTGCACATGTGTGTCTGGATATCTGAATATGTATGAATGTTTGTGGTTATGTGTATCTGGGTGTGTCTGGGCAATTCCTCTGGGGCTGGGTATACCCACATATTCTTATAAATGTTCAGGTCCTATAATGAGGAGAGTTCCCCAAATATTTAGAAATGAACAAAATAGATTTCCTGTGTTATTTAAAGGTAGAAGGAACAAATAATGGAATAGAACTTAAGTTACCAGAAAAAGGAAAGAGTTGCCCTCCTACTAAGAAAACTACTAAGAGTGTTTGAATATATTTTTAATTTTAGAATTAAATTAATTCTAGAATATGTTGATCAAAAGGGAGATGGGAGAGATTAATCTTGGAGGCTTGAAAATAAGAGCCACTCAGGCAACTTTGTTCTCACTAGCTCCACTCTGGGGAACGGAAGACTTTAACTGAAGCATTTCTTTCTTTCTTTTTTTTTTTTTTTTTTAAGATTTTATTTATTTATTTGAGAGAGAGAGAGCATGAGAGGGGAGAGTTTCAGAGGGAGAAGCAGGCTCCCTGCTGAGCCGGGAGCCCGATGCGGGGCTTGATTCCGGGACTCCAGGATCACGACCTGAGCCAAAGGCAGTTGCCCAACCAACTGAGCCACCCAGGCACCCTTAACTGACGCTTTTCAACCCATTTCTTTTTCCCCACCCTATCCACTGCTACCTCTTTTGCTTTTATCCACCTTTAAGCATATATATCACTTCTTTGGGGTTACTTTCCTATAACCAAACCCCCACCCAAAATGTTTTATATTAGTTTCCCCTTCTGTTTTCCTATAGTAGCCTATACTTTCCCGTTATAGTAATTATCGCACTATAATATGATCAGTCGTTTCCCTTAACAGAGTGTAGGCTGTATGAGGGCATATACTGAATCTCTTTGGCTTTGTATCTCAGTGCCTGGCATGTAGTAGTCATTGTATGAGTAACTGTTAAATGACTAAATGTCTTGCAGGATGGATGCATCAGACTATCTTGGCTTCATACTGTTAGAAATTTAATCCATTTCTACTTCTTATTCTATGTTCAGCAGACAACCTTTTGATTGTGATTTGGCTTCCTATGTAGACAAAGTGAGAATGTTTTGATCATAAAATCTGCAAGTATTTCGCATTGTAGGTAGGAAGATAACTGAACCTGTGAGTTTTGTCTGTAAATGGGGAGCTTGAAAGTTGGAATTCTGGTTTTAAACACATTACCCTTCTGAGCCCGGTTAACTACTTCCTTCAATGAATAAGAATAAGATCAA
The DNA here is from genome assembly GCF_054177405.1 of Leptonychotes weddellii. Classification (NCBI taxonomy): domain Eukaryota; kingdom Metazoa; phylum Chordata; class Mammalia; order Carnivora; family Phocidae; genus Leptonychotes; species Leptonychotes weddellii. Next base: position 117,856,324 of record NC_138371.1, read on the forward strand.
GTTTCTGAGCAGGCAAGACCTAAACCCAGGTGAATTCTCTGTAGTGCCCTTTTGAGAAAGCTTGGAGAACATTTGATGGGGATACTCTGGCATTACAGAATGATGAAAAATGAGGGTATTCATTTCCGCACACTTGTGTTTTAACAACAGTCAATGCCATTCAGAGCATTTTACATGATTAACTCATTTAGTCATCACCCCAACCCTATAGGAAAAGTTAATTAGCTCCAGAGCTGAACTTGCTGCTGTTTTTTTTTTGTTTTTTCGTTTTTAAGATTTATTTATTCGAGAGAGAGGGATTGAGAGAGAAAGTGCATGCACGTGCACATGTGCAGGTTGGGGTAGGGACAGAGGGAGAGGGAGAGAGAGAATCTCAAGCAGACTCCCTGCTGAGTGCAGAGCCTGACCCGGGGTTCAGTCTCACAACCCTGTGGATCATGACCTGAGCTGAAATCTCAAGTCGGGGGCTTAACCAAATGGGCCACCCAGGCGCCCCTGCTATTGTTTCTTAAACAAGGTTTCTCATAATCAAGATTTGTTCAGTAGGGAAGATAATGCTAACAATCTAAAATATTCAGTCCTAGAGTCTAAACTATATTTCTTCCTTGGTCACTCATCTAAGGCAGTAGTCCCAAATTCTTCATCCTTACTAAAGAATCATGAATCAGGAAAGGGTCTTGAGAAATTACCTTACTTAGGGATCAACAACCTTTCTAAAATGATACAGTGAGTCTGTATTTGTTTCTTATTATAGATGAATTTAGTGGCTACTAAAACTCACAGGCATTGACGGATACATTGTCAGGGTTACCCTGAAGAAATAGTGCCGGAATCCACAAACTCAAGAAATCCAATGATCCTGAAAGGAGGAGGTAGAGGTCAGCAGGGCTGGCCCACACTTCCAGTCCATTCTTACATACCCCTCTACAATCCTAGCCTCATGTCATAAAATCATTTCACTGTATGTATGCCATAGGTTGCATATATTAAATATAGTACATGAAATGTCATTTGGAGTGAATCTATTTCCCTGTTTTATAACAACAGTTTTCCTTAATAACTCATTCCAGCCTATAGCAAAATTAAATTAAACCTGTTGTTAGTCTACTGTCATTCTTGAGATGCTACTAAAATCTTTTAAGCATCCTCTTTCAGTGGTTTGGCACTTTGGACATTCTTTGGTAACTAGCAGGTAGATGTTTAGTGATACTGCAATAGGAATGAATACGTGGCTACCCCCTAGCCTGAGCTCCTGAGGAACTAGGCTGCATTTCTTTGTCTTTGTCTTCTCACCTAACCCAGGGACTGACAGGTTGGCAGAACTCAGCAGGACAGACAATGCCTGTTGGAGGAATGAATGAATTCTCTTGCTTCTCAGTACTGTGCTAGTCCTTTGCATCACAACAGAAGACTCCAGTTTTTTTAGTTATTCAAATGTTTAATAGAACAGAGTGTTATGTATGGGCTTTGGGTTAAGACAGATGGCCGTAAGTGGCTCTCCCACTGTAAGCTCACTTCGAACTTTAATTTCGTGTCTGAAGATAGGGCTTTTAATAACTTCTTCTTTGGGGTCCTCTAAGTACTAAATGAGGTGATGCATGTGAAACTAATGGAAATAAACATTCATACCTCCCCTCTTCCCCTTCTGTTTTCTTTCTCATTATGATGTAGATCTTTTCCTAGAAACATTTTTTTGGTTTCTCAGGTGTGGGTTGCTGACCGAGGAAATAAAAGAATTCAAGTATTTGATAAAGACACCGGGGAGTGGTTAGGAGCATGGAATAATTGTTTCACAGAAGAGGGACCTTCTTCAGTCAGGTGATTTTTTTCTTTTTCTTTTAAAATACTCGTTTTATTAGGTGGGTGGGGGATGGGCTAAGTGGGTGATGGGCATTAAGGAGGGCACTTGCTGTGATGAGCATTGGGTGTTATATGCAAGTGATAGATCACTGAATTCTCCCCCAGAAACTAATACTACACTATGTGTTAACTAAATACAATTTAAATAAAATCTTGAAAGAAAAAAAAAATGCTTGTTTTATTTGGTTTATGTTCGTTTCTCTGAAGAGCTAGCTGTCTACCATCGCAAATCTATTCCCTCATCAACAGAGTTAGACAAATTTTAAATTCTCCTTGAGGGCATCCTTCAGCAAGTAGAGGTGTCTGTTGTTGTTTAGCGTCATAGGAGATAAAAACGTTGAGGAAGTCAACATTTATACTAATTTTGCATACATTTATTCTGTAAAATGTCTTTCTCCTTAGATTTACTCCCGACGGAAAGTACGTGATTGTAGCCCAGCTGAACCTTAGCAGGCTCTTACTGGTGGCAGCGCCCCCAGTGGGAAGCATCGGTAACTGTTCTGTAATCGGCACGATCCAGCTAGCGGATCAAGTTTTACCTCATCTCTTGGATGTCAGTGGGAAGACTGGAGCAATCTATGTAGCAGAAATTGGAGCAAAGCAAGTACAAAAATATGTCCCTATGAATAGCTATTTTCCTTCATTCGGTTCGTAATGTTTCCTTTGTGGAGATCTTTCAAGTGGAAGTTCAGATTCTAAAATTCATTGTTAAGCCCTTACAAATAATGTTCAAGCATAAGAATGTGTTTCTTTATTTTTCTGTGACCTGGTGATGAGAAAAAATTGTTTTTATATCATGAAGAACCATATGTTTTGTTGCTCTTCTTGTGACTTAGTTTTACTTGTAAGTGCATTAGAATATTTTAATGAAGGAAATGTAATATTTAAAAAATGGGGTTGGAAAGAGGGACTAAGGTTGTAACCTGGGTATTTGCTCTGGTAGACTAATTTTCCCTGGGAGGAAGAGGGAAAGGAATAAAAATGAGTTTTGCAGGATATATTGAATTTTATAAGAAGAACTACAAAGCTCTAATTTGTTCACCTTATATAAAATGTACATTTTGAGAGATCAAGTCAGATGGGCTCTTGATTAATGAGTACCCATAGGATGCCAGCTCCTAAAGATTCAGAGATGAAGAAGCAGGTTTATCTTTGTGTGCCTTTTCAGGAGCTTGTAGTCCACTGGGGAGACAAGTGTGCAAACTGATACAACACAGTGACAGCAAGGCTTAAGTGTAGCAGGACTTTTGGAAGTCGGAGCATTACTTCTGACTGAGGGAATCCGGGAGGTTTTGCCAGGAAAGTCAACTTGAGCTCCAACTTGAGAAACTGAAAGGGGAAAACAAGGTGGTCCAAGTGGACAAGTGGTAAAAAGTTACAAACTTGCTGGGAGCTTTGGTAGGCTTTCTTTTAAAAGCCCATCTTGGTTTGGGTCCTTTAGCTGTAAAATACTTAATCTCAACCTCTCAGTGTAGGAATAAAACAACAGGCATTTAAGCACTTTACTGAAAGGGATCTTTACAAGTACTAACTGCAATGTTTTTTTTTTTATTAAAGGTAACATTAAAAGTTGGGGCCTCTCTTCAGGGCCTCTTTCCTTTCTTTTCTTTGTTTTTTCTTTTTGTTAAACATGTACTCCGTTCGTTCCTAACATCTGTCTACCTCAAAGAAGTTTTAGAATTATTTATATGGGGATGTGTACTGAACACTTTGCACTATTAAGGTGAATAATTTCTTACCTTTCTAGGCCTCTCTACCCCTTTGGTTTTAATATTTGCTTCCCCTTCTTTTCAGTTCTAGTTTATTCTGGGTTTTGGTTGAACCTGGCCATATGATGATCTTTCAGGTCATTCCTCCCCTTTTCTTGTATCCATCTCCTTCTTTATTCTAGTCTTGCCCTGCAAATCATGTAGCATGTGAGAAATCCTGAGCTGACTTCTCATCACCCATTATGGCTGCAGTCTGTTTTGTAGACCTCAGGGAATTCAAACTATTTTGATGCTTGGATCATATCTTGATGCAGTTAGGAAGGTAAATCGACCAACAGGAAACTTCCGTGTTCCAAGGCCCTTGATAAGTGTGTTCATGCCACTGATCAAGCTGTATGATCTTAAATGAGTTTTTCTTAGTTTTTTCTCTTTAGTAGAAATTCCTCCTCCAGGAATGCTGTAAGGATCAGATGTATGACAGATACAAATGTACCTTCTGAAATAAATAGTTTCGAGTACTTTAAAGGCAGAAATTCTTAACAAAAATCCTTCTAAATGTGCTATTTACCTGATATCAACCATCAAGTTTGCCTTAATTTTGCGTTTATTGCTTTTTTCAGAACTTATCCTCATGAACTTTATGCAGCTTAGTCAATATAGTAAATTTATTTGTATAAAAAGAAAGTGATTTGAGGGTTTTGTTTTGTTTTGTTTTTAAGCCAGGACAAGAAGTGCAAATGTCTCTTAGGAATGCAGGTTAGGTAAACTGATCTTGTTCTTTTAAAAATGTTATATTTAACTTTATTTTATACCAGATTCTTATAAAACTTGTTGAGAATTTTGTTGCCATATGTCTTGCTAGAAGTGTCTATTAGCATCGCTGTAATCATAGTATTTCACTTTTTTCCTTTGGATTAATTGATTAAATGATTTGAGAAAATGTCTTATTGTCATTTAAAAGATACAAATTAAATTTTTGGAAAGAAAAGACAATATTATCTGGCTCTCGATTTTAATGTTTGATTTTATTGTTACAAAAGCAGTTTATAACTTCTTACTCCACTGAAGAATTTCAGCAATCCTGAAATCACAAGTTTGCTCTGTGAGAATATCCTCCTTCATTCGCATGTGAAGTGTAAGCTGAAGCGCATTTTGTTAGAGGTCGCTCAGAAGTCCAAACGAAAACAGCCTGGCTGAGATGGGGGGGGTGGGTACAAATAATAGTGATACTAGCTAACTCCATATATTTTTGCATTGGAAATGGAACCTCTTTATGCCCCTACTTTCTAGATCTGTTAGGGGGTGGGGTGGCTTCTAAATTAGAAAACCAAAGGAAGGCTGCAGGTATCTTCCCTAACCTCCACTGTGACATCGGGTCTCTGCAGTGGAATGTTTGTGTCCTCAGAGAAAACCTGTGTGCATTCTGATGGTAAACTAAGAAGACCCATATAATTTGTGCTTAGATCACTTAACAGATTAAAAGACTGCTTCAAGTGATGTGGCTGTCAGGCTAAATAAAGGCACTCAAGTCCCAACTTTTGTTCGCCTTTGTTGGTTTTAAACACTGGATTTGAAAGCAGGATAGATTGGAGAGCCCACGGGACAACTGGAAACTGTCAGATTTTTGCTCCTTTGACTCACCAAATCCATTAGAATCATTAAAAAAAAACAACAAAAAACAAACTTGAATGTATGACTTTATTTTACTCTTGACTCTAAAATTTCAGCAATAATCAAATAAAAAAACTTTTTAGAAAAGTCAGAGTAAGATTCATTTATTCAACAAAAATGAAACAACAAACGTGTGAAGGCACTTAGGCAAGTGTCCTCTGCCTTGGTAGCTGCCCATCCATCTGGGAAAAGAAGCCCAGAAAACCCATTTCCTTTCACTTCATCCTGGGGGCGTTGCCCTATTTGGCACTTGCGTTGCGTTACATTCTTGATACAAAAGAGGGCAGTAGAGTCTTGCTTATGAGCATTTCTTGAACCCAGCTGTGGGCCTTCTTTATACTTTGATTTTTTTAAAAAATTGAAGTTAACCGTACTTTTAATTTTTCTTCTTTTTCTTTAGCTTACATATCTTGAGGAAATTAGCTTATAGGTGACATATTTTCCAAGGGTTATTGGAAATTTTTACTGTTTAATTGGACATTTCCATGTTTAAAAAAAACAACTTTTCAATAAAAGCCAAACTAACAGCCGGAAGTGAATAATTCGTTTTAAACTATAACTTGAATATGAGTTTAGTACAATAGAAAATGCGTTCATATTAACAGAGAATTATTCCTTTTTTCCTTACTAGATTTTTTTTGTTTGTTTTAAACAATTTTGCCTTGTGGTTGCTGACTCTCTTATAAATAAAAAAATTGATTATTTATGGAGAGGCCAAGTAATTTTTCCATCAGACACTTAGCCATAGAATCCATGAGTCTATAGGGTAAGTTAATCCTTTAGACATTTAATGACATGTAGATAGTACCTTTGTATGTAAGAACTGAGTGGAATTTGAGTAATGAAAAATAGCACTTTTGAAACTTTAGTTTCTTCCATTGTAAACAATGGAAGGATATTGTTATGATTTAATTCTGCTTGTATGTAATTTATGCCAAAGTGGCCCATCTTGGGGCAGCCTGTTTTTAACCCCTACAATAGTCTATGACCCTGGTAAACAGATTTGTGGTGTAATTTCTTTTTGGATGCTACCTTTAAGAGAGAATCCTACAAATAGACTCTAATCCAAGAACAATTGACCAAATAACATGGTGTTTGGACATAATTCTGAGACCTTCAAAGGGTGATCATATAGTAGCATGAACAGACTTATGGAGCTTTCCTCCAGAATGAAGATAATGAGTAGAAATAACAGTGTGGCCAGTTTGTCCAGCTTAATGAAAGAACATTCTAGCAAAGAGCTGTGTAGCAGTGGAACATACTGTGTTCATATTCAAAGTGGTAAGGTTCAGTGAGTCAGAACTTGAAATCTAGAGTTAGGTTGACTGAGGTTCTGATCCAGGCCCTGCCGCTTACTTGCGTGTTGTTTTGAGACTGCCTCATTTTTCTCTTTTGTGAAATGGAAATGATAGTATTTTCCTCATGGGATCATTGTGAATAGAAATGAAATCGTGCATGTAGAACATTACACCTAGGCCCTGACACACAGTAAGCACTCACCACGCCTTTTTTGTGGTATGTAAGCCAGAGATGGGCAGCCGTGCCACCTTGGGGCTGAAATTCTTACTCTGGGAAGATGGTGAGACCAGATGACCTTCCCCGTTGTATGATTCAGTTTAGTCCCACTATTGAGAACTAAAGGTATAGTTGTCATACACTAAGTCATCTATCATTTAGAAATGGCCACTTTTAAAAAGCAGAGATATTTTCAGTTCGCACTAAAGCTATTTAGTCATCCAACAGATGACTACATGTTAGATACCAGGAATATGGTGGTGAGCAAGGTAAAGACTCCTTTTCTGGAATATACATTCTACTTCAGAAAACAGAACAGTTTGAATGAAAAAAGTGAGATTCTGACTAGAATTTGTGGTAAATTTAACACCTGGTTGGCTAAATAAACACCCATTCAACTTTTTTCCTTATCTTATATACCACCTCGAAGACTGGAAGAATGAGGTGCTTGCTTTCTCAGCTTAACTAGCATCTAGGGGTAGTCACATGATGTGATTCTGGCCAATGCAACGTAAACGGAAGTCTACTGGGAGATTTCTGGAGAATCATTTGCTTTTTTTTATTAAAAAAAAAAAAAAAAAAGGTAGGCATACTTAGCACCACTGCCTTCTCCCTTCTTGCCAGACTTGAACTTGAGTGTGATGCCGGGAGTTGCAGCAGTCATCATGGTACTATAAAGCAACAAACCCAACGTTCTTAAAGAAGGCCGAAAGATAGAAGGAGGCTGGGTTTTTATGATTGGGGAACCACTCTACTGACCTGGTAATCCCTTTCTCCAGATATTTTATGCGAGATAGTTGAATGTTTTAGTTACTTAAGCCACTGTTTTTGTTGGGCGTCTTCTTACAGATAAACATTCCTAACAAATTCAATATTAAATTAATCTGCATTAGTTTGGGATGGATATTTTTTATAATTTTAAGAGTCTATGTCCAGGAAAATAAGTTACTCTGCTTTTATGTCTTATTTTATGTCCTTTGATAAAATTTTATTGTTTTTTTTTTCAATTTAGATTCTGTGCATGTCTTTTGAGCCACGTTTAGGTTCCTGTGTCAAATTTATCCTTTGCATTTATTAATTGTAGCTATTAGGGTAGGATTCCCCTGCCCCCTTTTTGAGAGAGAGCACGGAAGAGGGTAGGGGGTGGGTAGGAAGAGGGAGAGACGCTCTGCATTCAGCGCAGAGCCTAACTTGGTGCTCAATCTCATGATCCTGGAATCATGGCCTGAGCCGAAATCAAGAGTCAGATGCTTAACCGACTGAGCCACCCAGGTGCCCCTTTTTCCCCCATTTCAAATTACTTTTTGGTGGCATAGAGAAAAGGGATCAGTTCTTTTTATGTATGTGATTTCTATTCACCTTAATAAACTCTTACTAATTTTAATTATCTATTATAGATATTCAGATTTTCTAGGTATACCACTCTGAAAATAAAGGTAACTGTACATCTTCCAATTATCTATTGCTCGTTTGATTTTTAAAATTTTAATGCATTAGCTACATTGTTCAAAACAATGTTAAATGATTGTAGTGATATCAAGTATCTTTATCCTATTTCTGATTTTAATGGATATAATTGGTACTTTGCCAATTAATATGATATTTGCTATTGAGTTTTGGTAATTTTCATATTTAAGTAGTTTTTTTTAATCTCAGAATTTTATTAAGAATCACTACTTAATTTTATAATGGCTTTTAGCACTGGTGTGTACAATATGTTGATTAATTACAGGTTTTTTTCTTATGGTTATTGTTGGAAAAATTTACTTGGTAATAATTTCTTGCTTGGAACTTTTATTCTCGAAAGAAAGAGGGCAGTAGAGTGTCATTATGTAGAATTTATCAATTAATTATGTTCCACCCATTTCCAAAAGGAATTTAAGCCTCTTTACAATAAAATTTCTAAAATACATTAAAATAGAGTAATGTCAAAAATTGCATAGAGCAGTGTGAAAATACATTTATCCAAAACCTGGATTAATAGTTATGGCAATTAAGCATTAACTTACTTCTGAGATTTCTTCTAGCCATAGCAAAGAAGGAAATGTGCATAGTTATTTCATTTTATTGATAAAATGAAATAGATGCATGGATCTTTATAGGTGAAATGAAACAATATACCTTCAACAACAATAAAAAAACACAAACTTTTTTAAATGTAATCAAGGAAGGTGTGAGGAAGGGATAGGGTCTTTAAGCCAGTAGATCAATAAATATTAAGTATTCTTATTTGGTGTATATACCACTGATTGGATGCACAGTCTTTGTCATGGTTTGATAGAAATGACGGTGGTAATGTTCTGAATTTCTGCTGTCCAACATGGGCCATTGAGCACTTGAAATGTAGGTTGTGTGTCTAAGGAACTGAATTTTCAGCTTTATTTTTAATTAATTAAATTTAAATTGTTACATGTGGCTATTGGCTACTGTATTAGACAACATAGCAGGTGACTAGGTTTTCATAATAATGACCAACAATTTGTTTTTACTCCATTTCCTTGTTCATTTGTATGATTTGCTTTCTTTGTAGTGTGACCTTTTGGCAGTGTTTCTAATAATTCCACCTAACTTGAAGATTAAAAATTATCATGCACATCGAAATACTAAATTGTTGAATCTTTTGTTAAATATTTTCCAAATGAAAGTGAAGTTAGTCTGTGAAGAACGAAGGAAAATGATTCTTACAAAGCTTTAAGTATTTATGTATGTGTGTACTTACTTATTTTACCAGTTCATCTCTAGGAACATCTCTGCTTTTCTGTCTTTTTTTTTCCTTAAGAGAAACCATTTTCACATGCAGCAGCTCATGTTTCAATGCAAACTTGTCTCATGTAGATTTTTTATGCGTCCCACAGAGGTATTCGCAGTATTGTTTCAGACATCCTAAAAACAGGTTGGAAGGCAATAAAATGCAATCACAGCTTCATTACTGGTAATGTTGAATTATTACATCTTTACTAATGACTGCATTCGTTTCCATCTTTATTTGTATTTTAAATCTTAGATAATACAATTCTAAATAATTCTATTTCCATTTTTTTGAACTTTATATAATGAAATATTTCAACAATTATCACCTTGTAGACAATGTCATCTTATTGATATCCCTGTATACTTACCCTCTGTCCTTTGATTATTTTGTATCGTCTCCAACATCATATTATTTCTTTGACTAACTCAGCATGTTTTCCGTAATGTATTGATAATTTTTTTTAACATAATGTTACCTACTTTAACATTAGTAGTTCCTTAATACCATTAAATATTGTCCTTGTTCTGATTTTACCTCAGTATTCATGTATTTTTAAAATTTCTGGGGTTGAAATAAATTCCATTTTTTTTTTTTACTTGTTTCTTAAATTTAATCTGTAGTTTCTTCCTCTTCCTCTTCTTTTTCTTGCTTTCTGTGGCTCCAGCTCTGGGTCTTGCTTTCTCTTCCTTTATAATGTATTTGTTGAAGAAAGCAGTCATCAGTTCCAGTTTCCCAGAGTCTGGATTTTGTTGATTTCATCCTTGTGGATTCGTTCAACATGTTACTCTGTCTTCTGTAGTTCCTGTAAATCGGTAGTTAGTTCTAGAGGCTTTGTCAGATTAGGATTTGGTTATTTTGCTGGCAAGACTTCCCTAGGTGGTGGTATGTACCTTTGTCATGCCCAAATTAACACCTCTGATTCAAACTACTGTTCTGTGCTAGGGACTTGCATAGCCAATTGCTTCCTTGACATTTCCACTTGGACATGTAACCATTATTTCAGACTTAATAGATCCAAAATAGATACTTGCTCCCTTTCTCCCACTCTCAAATGAGATACCACTATTTATTTATTGAGCTACTCTCCCATCAACCTGTAATACACTTACTCCAGATTTTTATTTGGCTCAATCTGTATATTCTTTCAGATTCTGCTCAAATACAACCCTTTAAAGAGGTGCATTCTGAATGTTTGTTCTAAATAAGCATTTACTATCATTCTCTATTCCCTTACACTGTTTATTTTCTTTATAGCTTTTGTAATTCTCTGATACTGCTCATTTAATTTTTCACTTGTGTATCAGCCTGTTTCCCTCACTAGAATATAAGCTTTAATATAAGGCTGGGATGATTTTGCTTTGTTCATTACCAAAGTGCCTGGCACATAGTAGGTGGTCAAATACTTGTCAAGTATTGACTGAATGAATGGCTCTGGTTACCTTGTAGTAATAGTTTAGTATATCATTAACTAACTTAAGCTTCTCAAGTGAAATGATCTTTTAGTTTATCTACTTGGATTTCATTTCAGGCATGTATGTAGGATTCTTCCACGAGCCTGCACTTGCCCTCATCTATTTTCTTGAGACCTATTTCCTCTCATATTTCCTTTTCGCTTGGCTTTATTCATTTGTCTCTGTTTCACCATCTTCCCCGCCCCCAATTCTGCGTTTGTTTCCTTTTTCAGAATTAAGGGCTTCATTGGAATGTCCCGACTCATATGGTGACTTTAAGCATTGTCATCTTTATTGCTTATTCTTCTCTGCAAAGATATGACTTTTACGCCATCTCCCACTTCTTCCCCATCCAATTATATACAAGAATCTTTTGTCTTTTCCTAGGTATTGAAATACTGTATTTTAACACTGTTTGAATTTTCAAAGAAACTTAAAAAATATTCTGTATTCTATATTACATTTTACACAGATATCTCCAACCTGCTCTCCTATTGTTTCTCCCCATAAATCTACTTTTGAAAGTTATTTTCTCACAACTGCTGAATTTTATATGTCCAACTGACATTCAGTGAAGCTGGGATGATATTTCATGTGAAAAAATAGGTGCTTTGAATCATGCCACCCGCCCCTCACCATCCCCAATATATCCAGGTCCTGATCTCTAGAACTTGTGACTGTTACCTTATATGCAAAAAACAAAGACAATGCAGATGTGACTACATTAAGGATTTTGAGATGTGGTTATCCTAGATTATATGGGTGGGCCCTAATATAATCATATGTTTCCTTGTAAGAGGGAGGCAGAGGGAGATTTGACATATAGAAGGGAAGTCAGTGTAACCATGAAGGCAGAGCTTGGAGTGATGCTGCCGCAAGCCATGGAATGCCAGCAGCCACCAGAAGCTGGAAGAGGCAAGGAGTGGATTCCTCTCTAGCACTTCCAGAGGGGACATGGCCCTGCCTGGGTCTTGATTTTGGCCTAATGATACTAATTTTGGCCTTCAATATTGTGAAAGAATGTGAATTTCTGTTGTTTAGAACCACTAAGTTGGTGATAATTTGTTACAGCAGCTGCAGGAAACATACAGAAAATAGATTGTTAGTAAAAATTTGAATTTTAAAGGTGTTGCTAGTAAAGGCTCAGAAGGAAATGAGGCACATGTTTTTAGAAACTGGAGAAGAGGGGATATTTATTATATGGGAACAAGCAGAAGAATGGCTACAAATCATAAAACAATGGAATATCTTTACATTGCTGAAAAAAAATAAGGTCAATCTAGAATTCTATGTCCAACAAATGTTCCTTTGAAAACTGAAGAAAAGTAAAGATATTTCAAGCAAACAAAAGCTGGAATATTCTTTGCCATCAAATCTATACTGTAAGAAATATTAAATGAAGATTGTTAGTCTGAAAGAAAATGATACCATTTGAAAACTTGGATCTACACAAAGGAATAAAAAGGGCCTGAATTGGGAAATTTGTGGCTAAATATAAAGGACATTTTTTTTCTTTTAGAAAAATTTCTTTTAAAGAAAAATCTTTAAAGCAAAACTAATAACATGCATTGATGAATTTATATAACATGTAGAAGTAAAAAGGTGATAAAAATATAAAGGATGAGATGAGGAAATGAAAACATACTATGTAAGAATACGAGAAATGATACAATATCATTTGAAAGTAGATTCTGACAACGTAAAAAGCAGTATTGTAACTTCTAGTGTAACCAAAAATGAAACAAACGTATATGTAATAGCCAATAAAAAAAGGTAAAATGCTATACAAATAGTCAATTCTAAAAGAAGCCTGAAGAAGAGAGAAATGGGACAAATAGCAGCATGATTGCAGATTTAAGCCCTGTCATAATTAAATACTACATTAAATGTAAATGGCTTAAATACTCCAGTTAATATTCAGTGATTGTCAGACTGAATAAAAAATATACAAGAGATAAACTTTATATATAAAGACAAGATAATTAAAAGTGAAAGGATGAAAAAAGATATTCCATTATAAACAGTAATTATAAGAAAACTGAAGTAGCTCTATTACTGTCAAAGTAGCCTTCAGAATAAGATATATTACCAGAGATAAAGAAAGCTTATAATGATAAAAGGATCTGTTTTTGTCAGGATGAGCTAAAAGTGAAAATGTATATATGATTAATGGCAATATTTTGGAAATAGATTGACAATAAAACAGAAATAGACAAATCCACCATCAAAGTTGAAAAATTTTTTTTTTTTTAAGATTATTTATTTGCGAGAGAGAGAATGAGAGACAGAGAGCATGAGAGGGAGGAGGGTCAGGGGGAGAAGCAGACTCCCCGCCGAGCAGGGAGCCCGATGTGGGACTTGATCCCGGGACTCCAGGATCATGACCTGAGCCGAAGGCAGTCGCTTAACCAACTGAGCCACCCAGGCGCCCCAAAGTTGAAAATTTTAAAACCCATCTATCTCTCAGTAACTGATAGAACAACTAGACACACAAAAAAATAAAGATCTAGATGATCTGAATAACACTATCAAGTTTACCAAATGGATATTTATAGAACACTATGTACAACAACTGCAGGATACACATTCCTTTTAAGTGCACAAGGAACAGACACTAAGATAGACCACATGCTAGGCCATAAACCAAGTCAATAAATTTAATCATTCTGGAATCATAACATATTTTCTCCTTATTAGAATTAAATTAGAAATAAAAAATAATATATCTGAAAAGTCATCAAATATTTGAAAATTAAATACTACATTTGTAAATAACTTATGTCACAGAAAAAAATCACAGAAGGAATAAGAAAATACTAAGTAAAAATACAGGTCAAAATATATGAAATGTATTTAAAGCAGTGCTTAGAAATATACTTATAATTTTAAATATGTATGTGAGGAAAGAAGAAAATCTAAAATTAATCGTCTGTGATTCCATCTTAGAAAGAAATAGAAAAGCAAATTAAACCAAAGATTAGTGAAGAAAATAAATAAATGGAAATCAATCAAGCAGAAAACAGACATTAATGAAATAAAAAGCTAGATTTTAGAAATGATCAATGAAATTTATAAACCTCTAGCTATACTAATCAAGAAAAAAACCCAAATTACCAATATCAGGACTGAAAATAGTTTTATTACCACAGATCCTATAGACATTAAAAGAGTAATAAAGAAATACAAAAAACTTCATACCATAAAATTTGACCACTTAGATCAAGAGTTGGCAAACTTCTCCTGTGAAGGGCCAGACAATAAATATTTTAGGCTTTATGGGCCATGCGGTCTTTTCAAATGCTCAACTCTAACACTGTAGCATGAAAACAGACATGGACAATGTGTAAATGAATGGCTGTTGATGTGTTTAAACAAAACTTTATAAAAATTACACAATCATGGATGTGGATGAATCTGAAAAAGATCATGCTGAGCACAAAAAGCAAATAAAAATACATACTGTATGGTTTCATTTATCTGAAATGCTAGAAAAGGCAAAAGTAATCGATAGTGACAGAAAACAGATCAGTGTTTGTCTGAAGCTGCGACGGGTGTTGGTGATTAACTATGAATGGTATGAGGAAACTTTTTTCAAATAATGGAAAAACTATATCTGCATTTTGGTGGTGGTTTCATGGGTATTGTATATTTGTCAAAATTCCTCAAACTGCACACTTAGAATGGATGTGTTGTAGTGAATGTAAATTAAACCTTGATAGATTTGATTTAAAAAACAAAACAAGATTAGAGAATGCAAACAGAAACAAAACAGAAGATGGGAAAATGGAGAATTAAAACAACAAAAAACAGACTTTCAGGTGGAGGAATGGTACATGAGAGAATACCTGTTCGATAACCTTGACCCACCAGTACATTTGGTGAGTGAGAGAAAGTGATTAGGTGTAAGAGGAAGTTAAAAAGAATGTGAACAGCTGTTGGATAGCAGATGCCAGGAAACACAAAATGAGCGAATTCATTACCAACTGAAACCAGAGAGCAAGAATATTGAATGTCAGGTGTTCTCATTTCCTTTAGTTTCTTTAGGCATGATTTGCAGCCTAGAGAAAGCGAGTAGGCATTACTAAGGATTAGGGATTGTAGAGCACATTTGGCTAGTAAGTGCACAGTGTTAGGAAAAGCAATGTAAATAGGGCTACATAGTTTAAGGGGTAGGAGTGGTAAACCTTGGTTAGTGAAGAAGAGGTTGAGCATGTATGAAAGATAGGAAAGGTGAAAGGTAAGAATGATTTGGACTAAGAAAAATTACTTTCTATGATTAGTTGATACATAATGCAACATGAGCTTTCCAAAGTAGTATAATGGCAGGCAGCTAAGGCTTTTGAAAATATAAAACACTTCTATCAGGCAGACTTAGAAAAAGTCCCTCCTCTTTCTGTAGGGAATAATCTCAGTGGACATCAAGCTTATCAACTTGTAGCTTTGACAAAGTATTTCACATTCTCCTTAATTAATGTATGGCTCTCAGTGACATATTTTTTCAAGAGTTACTCTATGCCCAGTCTCTCAATGTGTTGTGGGCCTTACAGTCTTTAATGCAAGGTATGCTCTAAGTTATAACTCCTAAAGGCAGAAGACAAGTTCACTGTAGACAGTGAATGGACTAAAATGTCTTTAGCCTCCCAGGGCCTTAATAGGGCTGATGGTGGATGATTTCTACCAAAGAAAAAGAGGACAAAGAGATTTCAGCTCATCAATAAAGCATCTCAAGAAATGGCTGGAGATTAAATTTAAAGTCAATCTTAAATTAATTTGAAAAATGCACACAAAGATTATTACCTGCACCAATTGGATATGTCAGACCTATAAGTATCTATGTAGAAACAACAGCTTATAATTAATAATAATAATAATAAAAACCACTACTTTTCCTGGCTAGGAACATAGGAAAGGCAAGTTTGAAACAAAAGAGTTGTCAAAAGGGACATTTGATATGACATCAGCTATCAAGATCATGAGTATAATTTTTAATAGCTTTTGAAATTTTGATATTTTTGATATTAGCCCAGTGCTATGCACATAATAAATGCTCAATTAATACAATCACACCTGGATTTCAAGATCCCTCAGTGGTGGAGAATAGGAGAGCTGTAGGGCAGGATTTCCAGTATCAGAGCTGAGTCAAGAACAGCAATGGCATATCAAAGGAGAGTCTCTCACAGTGGCTGGCGCAAACACAGGAAGGAGGAAGCATTCTTCCTCCAAAACCTAAGGAGCCACTTGTTAGGCCCAAAGGAGCCCTCTGTTGCCAAGTCAGAAACAAAGCCTTAAACAGATTAACATTTTTTCCCCTACGTGAATATACAAGGGTAAAAAAACCCTTAACCTTTCTCATTATGAGAAAATTGAAAATTGACAATAGCATGAGCTGTTCACCTGTATTCTCCTCTCCTCCATTAGTGGACCTCCAGAACCTGGAATGCCACCATCTAATACAGTGACTCATGGGATACAGTGGTGAAGTGCGGAATTGGAAATTCTTCCTAGACCTACTGTCCTACTGGGTGTGTCATCTGCCTCCCTCCAAGTCACTCCTCTGTACCTTTGGATCTCATAATGTCAATGCATGTTGAATAAATTTCTAGTCTACACACAGATATAAAGCAAGAAATGCCCCAAAGGGGGGCACCTGGGTGGTTCAGTTGGTTAAGTGTCTGACTCTTGGTTTCAGCTCAGGTCATGGTCTCAGGGTCGTGGGATTGAGCCCTGCAACAGGCTCTACACTCAGCAGGGAGTCTGCGGGAGATTCCCTCTCACTTCTCCCTCTGCCTCTCCCCCTGCTCACGCACACAGGCACACTCTCTCTCGCTCTCTCCCTCTCTCAATCTCTTAAATAAATAAATAAATCTTTTAAAAAAAGAAAGAAAGAAAAGGAAATGCCCCAAAGGCACTTCTCCTAAATAGAAGAATCCTTTGGAAATGGATACCTCCGTATTTGGGGATACACTGAAGTAAACATTTTCATTTTAACAATGCACATCCACAGAAGAGTCAAATTACCTCTGGGTAGGAATCAGCAACATGGTCTCAGAGAGTCCTTCACCTTAAAAGGAAAGAATTTGGAAAAGCCTCTAGTTGCAGTGTGATCTCAGGCAAGTCACTCAAGCTCTCCGGACCCATCTCCTTCTCTAAAATGTGATCATGACAGTGGTGCCTGCTTCATAAGATTGTCATGAGGATTCACTGAAATACTGCACTTGAAGAACTTGGAACAGCGTGTGGCACATAAAGACAGTCCAATAAATACTAGCTATAATTACTGTTATTGAAAGAAATTCAACAGATATAGCTATCAGGATAGTAGGAACTTTGTAGGACTCACAAACTTTGTAACTTCCTCGAATTCAAGTCAGTTGTAGGACCTTGAAAGAACCACAGGCCTCTTATTTGGAAGACCCCAACACACATCATCTTTTTTTTTTTTTTAAAAGATTTTATTTATTTGAGCGAGGGAGAGAGAGAACAAGCTGGGGGGAGGGGTAGAAGTAGAGGGAGAAACAGACTCCCTGCTGAGCAGGGAGCCCGATGGGGGCTTGATCCCAGGACCCTAAGATCATGACCTGAGCCTAAGTAGACACTTAACCAACTGAGCCACCCAGGCACCCCAACACACATCATCTTAAGCAAAATAAATTGTAGTCATATTCTCAAATAAATGGAATTGTTATAACATTTTTGAAAATATGTGTAATCTTACTATTGACATCTTTTCTTATTTTGAACACTTTTTTTTTAGGTCTGAAACATTTTTCAACTAATTGCTGCTATGTATTGAGTGCTTAATACCCACCAGATACTGTCCTAAGAGCATTACATGCCTTAACTTATTTAATCGTCACAATAACCACAAGATAGGTACCTCTATGGCCTCCATTTTACAGGTGAGAAAAACCAAGGCACAGAGATCTTAAGCAACTTCCCATGGTGGCATAGCTAGTAAGGAGCAGAGCTCACGTAACATCCCAACATGACATGACCAGTGATGAGTAGAACTTGAGTGATTGCCCAAGATGGCACAACTAGTAAGGACAGAGCTCAAGTTACTTGATGAAGAGGACAACTTTAGGAAGGGGTAGAGCTAAAGGAACTTGTCTAATATGGAAAACTGATAGCTAGCAGACCTCATGTAACTTCCCAAGATGGCAAAGCTACTAAGGGACAGGGATTAAGTATCTTCCCCAGTCACATAGCCTGTGAGGGCTGGAAAATGCAGGTGCTCTAGCACCACCCTTCATACTTTCTACTGTAGTACCTGTCAGGCTTCATTGGTTTGAGGCTCTGTGCGGTGACTCCTGACAGATAAAATGGCCTTCTCCATTTTACATGCGTTTTCTCCCTCATTTCTTCAAAGTGGGTCATAAGATAAAAAGTTTCTTTTCTTGCCTTTGGGAGGCAAGGAAAGGGGAGCATTGAAAAGCCTGCCTCCCACTGCACGGCCAGTCTAGAATTAAGGAGCCTAAGGCTAGAATGTTGGATTTTGAGAGGACTGGAAAGGCTGCTGAGACCTGAGGCTGGAGAGAAAAAAGAGGTGGGTTTAGAATTAGGACGAGGCAAGAGAGCCACTTGGCTTGGATATAAAATTTAAGGTTCACCAAAATACTCAGGAATTAAGATAAATAATATTTTAATAAAATATTTTTGAAAATTAAAAAAGGCAGAAAAAGAAGCCCATGAAGAAGAAAATATCAAACTTTTAAATAAAGACAGGATCTGACACAGACGGTATTAGGTGAAGCAATTGAGGCCAAGTCATGCAAGATGAGTGTTAGAAATACTGCATTTATATATTTCTTTATGTTGATTACTGCGCTTTTGGAAACCCCTTAAATTTTATGCCTGAGCTGAGTGCCTCACTCACCTCATCCTAATCCCGATTTTGGGAAGAAGAGTGGGGCTAGGGAACCAGTTGGAGCCTGAGGAATAATTCTGGGGTCACACATGAAAAAAAGAGGACACAAAGCCTCACTAAGAACATCCCATACCAAGTTCCTTTTCCTATGTTCTTTATTCCTGACAGCTACCTTTCAAGGCAGCTGTTAGCATTATTACTTATATAACAAAGCTGAATGCCAAAGTCATAAGGATAGAAAGGTTTCAAGATCTACCTGCCTCTAGAGCCTGGCTGTTCCCACTACTGGCCAGTATGTGCTTAATAAGCAGAATTTTTGACATTTTTTAAATCTTTTAGGTCACAAGCTCTACCACATGAAGACAGAAATCACAATGAGAAATTTCACTGACTTGACTCCTTTTGAAGCTGCCTGAAATCTTAAACCATAACTTTTCTCTCCTGGTACTCTTGAAAAAATTACAGTTCCTCCTGAGTTATTCATATATTACATCTAATAAGAAGCTTCAGACATAAGAGTGTTGATGGAACACACCCTTCTCATATTGGGGCACCGTTTTCTGGGCCACAGCATATTTGGAACAGAAACATTCAGTTAAGTGAATTCAGTGACAATTTACACTTGTGTTGTAAATCCAGTCCATTATTTATGGTAATCCAATTTTGGGTGAAGCAGAAAGAGAGTGGGCTTGGAGTCTGAAATGAAATCGACTGCCAGTATGTTACTTTGAATCATTTATTGAAATCTCTCTGGGGTTTAAGTTTCCTTTTGTATAAAATAATAGGTTTTTTTTTTTTTCATGAAAATAAGATTATACGAAATCCTGCCTTCCTTAAAGTCGACATGACCCAGTGATGAAGAACCTACATTGTGATTTCTACTTGCGCATCAGGAATCCAGGGTCAGTCAATACTTTTACCCATTGCCAAATATAATTAAAGCATAGGGCTCTCCTTGATCTAAAAAATAATTAAGCCTATTAGAAAACAACTACACATAGGTCTGGCTCCATTGGTTACTTCATCATTTCCGTCTGCTGTAGCCACTTTTGGCATCTAACACAGCTTGGGCTCTCATCCATAAAAAGACAGCTATTACAAATGCATTATTGTCATCTTGTTTGTACAAGTTCTGTTGTGAACAATAACCATTTATTATCTAAAAAAATTACCTTTTGGCTTCCATAAACTAATATTCTATGAATTCATACACTGAGCATAGTCTTTCAGGCAGAAATTAATCAAATACATTTTTTGTGCCCCATTAGATTTTGGGCATAACTCCACTGTGTTTAATCTTTGTATGCTCAATGGCAGGTACAATGCTTGGCTTGTAATAGGGTTCTCAACAGACAATAGTTGATCCTTGATAGATATCACAAACAAACTTTTTGTTTGTTTCATCCTTGGATAAATAAATACTCTAAACACTAAGCTCTCCAGAGTCTGCTATACCCGTTAGCAAATGACCCATGAATCAGAGCATCAGATGGAAAGGTAAAGATTAGGGACTAAAAGATCCTGGTGAATGATATCGTCAAGCTTTTCACTTATTGGAACTAATTTAGATTAAAGGCTAATTCTTGCCAGTTAGCTTCATTTTCTAATATTTGGGCATTTGATACTTTAGAAAGACCTTCTTTGAAGGAATTCATTCATTCAACAAATATATGTAGATTAGGTATTGTTTTGGGTACCAATGACTCAAAAATGTCTAAGATACGTCTCTGTCTTTAAGGATATCACAGCTAATGGATAGCATGGGCATATAAGCAAAAAGTTAAATGCAATGTAAATGAAATGATGGAAATATGTCCAAAAAAGAATATGGGCATAAATGGGAAGTGATTTGCTCTGATTTTCTGAGTCTAGAAATATTTAACAACGAAGCTTAAAAATAGTCTAAAAGATGAGTAGGACTTTTCTGGGTAGAAGAGGAGGAGAAAGACATTCCAGAACCAGGGAAAGCATCTGCAAATATATAGGGATACAAAATAGCATGAAAACCTCAGGAAGCTATAAATAGCTTGGTGTCATTGGAACAAAGGATTCTTGGGGAGGGTGGGTGATTGCACAGAGAATTAATTCAGGGGCCAGGTTATAGGGAACACTCTGTACCAGGTGAGTTTTGACTTGATTCTATCTCAATAGTCCTGAGAGATACAGGGTACCACTTGGCTCATGTTCCCATTAGTATGAGTGGCTCATCCAAAATGATTGATCTCCTTTTGCCCATGCAATTTTGGTTTGGCTTCTTCCTCTGAGAATTTCAAACTTGGCTATGCATTAGAGTACTCTGGTGGTAGCTTTGAAAAAATACATATTTCTCGGGCCACCTGGGTGGCTCAGTTGGTTGAGCATCTGGCTCTTGATTTCAGCTTAGGTCATGATCTTAGGGTCCTGAGGTCAAGCCCCACATCGGGCTCTGTGCTCAGTGCAGAGTTTGCTTGAGATTCTCTCTCTCCCTCTGCCCCTCCCCCTGCTCACGTTCTCTCTCTCTCTCAAATAAATAAATAAATAAATAAATAAATAAAATCTTTTTTAAAAACATATTTCTCCTTCTCTTTCATGCTATCCCTCAGATTAATTTAATGAATACAGCACAACAGTGATCTCTGAACCCTTGTGTAGGGACCATTGACATGGGAAGACATTGCAACAGAAGTATCATCAAGGTAAAATTTACTGTTTTGGGAAGGTCACAGTAGTTACCTTGGGGAGGATATTTGGGAAGGAAGATAAAGGGCACAGATGACCAATGGCAGGGATTCTCCAAGTCGTTGAAGTAATAGAGGTCAGATATGAAGAGAATCTAAGGCAATCGGAGTTGGTTCACAACCTTAGAAGTCCCCAGTATAATCTGAAACTGGTCCCTGTACATGGAAGGCAAGGAGAGACCAAAGAAAGAGACCACTCCAAATTGGTACGTAGCAGTTTTAATAAGCAAGGGAAATGATGTATGAGGCTTGTCTTGGGTGGCCGCAAAATGAGTAGATCTCTGTAACTGCCCCTTAATCTTAAAGAATGTATATAGAGGCCTTAAATGGGGTTCAGTCCTGTGTACAGCCCAGGTGGTCTCAATAACACAGTACTGTCTCAAGGCTGAATCCCTGCGGCAACTCCCTGTATGAGAATGGTGGGCAGAATGTACATTCCAAGGATGGGAGAGGAAGTGAGGAGCCTCCAATTGCCCAGGTTCAGCTCAAGGGTCCAGCAGGTGGCCATGTCCTCTTGATGACCTCCTCCAACAGTCTGGTATAAAGGAGGAAATAGAAATGAGTAATCATATGACCCTAGAGTCTGTGACACTGGGATTCCCTGGAACTAGATGAGGAGAGCGAGGGGCACTAAGGAGTTAAGAATGACTCCAGATTTCTGGCTTGGGGTTTTTGGAAAAGGAAACTAAAGAATCTCAACAGATTCTGAGGAAAAAGCAAAGAACTTAATTTGGGACATGGTTTGAAGTTGAGATGCTTGTGGTATATTTAACATTAGATTTCTTACAGGCAGTTGGATATCCCAGCCTGGAGCTCTGGAAAAAGGTCTGGGCTGAGATGAGGGTTTGGGAGACATCTTTGCTTAGGCAAAAGTGGAAACTAAGCCAACAGGTGAGATCACTCAGAGTGGAAAGAGTAATAGAAGACTGAGAATTAAAGTCTCAAGCCAGCAAGTTTTAAGAGGAGAGTAAGAGAGAAGAGTTAGCTAAGGACACTGAGAAGAAGCAACCAGGAGAATGGGAGGAAATCCAGGGGAGAATAATGTGTCAGAAGTTATAGCAGCAGGGTGCCTGGGTGGCTCAGTTGTTTGGGCGACTGCCTTCGGCTCAGGTCATGATCCTGGAGTCCCGGGATCGAGTCCCGCATCGGGCTCCCTGCTCAGTGGGGAGTCTGCTTCTCCCTCTGACCCTCCCCCCTCTCATGCTCTCTCTATCTCATTCTCTCTCTCAAATAAATAAATAAAATCTTAAAAAAAAAAGAAGTTATAGCAGCAGAAGAATAGTTTTAAGAAGAGGATGTGGTCAGCACTTAAAACATGTTAGAGACAGGTCAAACAATGACATGACCATTGGGTTGAGCCCAGAGGAGGTTCTCAGTAACTGGTAACAGCAATTTCAGTTAAGCCATTAGGAAAAATTGGAACCAATTTGCTGTGGGTCAAGAAATCAATTGGAGGTGAAGAAGGAGAGATGAAGAGTGTAATTTTTCAAGAAGCTTGCCTGAGAAGAGAAGGGGAGAAATAGAATGGTAGCTAACTAGGAAGGATCCAGGATTTAATGCATTTATGTGTCTGGTTTTAAGATTGGAGAGAACTGTAAATATTTGCAGAGGGGAGACTAGAATTTAACAATTGGAAAGAAGGGATAGTTGACACAGGAAGGAATGGGAGACCACAGAATGGGCAGTGGGGTTTGCCCTAGTTTTTCTTATGCTTTGAGCTCCTTCCACCAAACTGGGAAAGTAAGAGAGAGCATACCATAAAGGAAGGGGAAACCATTCATTTCTCCCCTGCCTCCCTACCCATAACTTCCCACCTTATTCTCTACAATGAGCCTATACCCCTTGCACTACCTCAAGATTTTGAAGAAATGCACATTTATAGGCACAGAGATTTTGTGGCAGAAAAATGTTATAAATAAAAAGTATAGGGGCGCCTGGGTGGCTCAGTTGGTTAAGCATCTGCTTTTGGCTCAAGTCATGATCTCAGGGTCCTGGGATGGAACCCAGCATCAGGCTCCCTGCTCCGTGGGAAGCCTGCTTCTCCCTCTCCCTCTGCTCCTCCCCACCTACTCATGCTCTCTCTCTCAAATAAATAAACAAAAAAATCTTAAAAATATATATATAGTGATTAGTATAAATCTCTCATTCACACCACACAAAACTGCATTGACTTGATCTCGAACACGGGGTAGAATTGAAGCTATTGTTAACTCAGTTATATTAAAGTGCATCCTTAGGATTTTTGTTGTATTACAGAATTGGCGATGCTCAGTTCCCAAGACATTATAGCTCTTCTTGTGATCCCTGTGAGTATTAAATTAGGTACTTCAGAAGGTTGGGGGGGGGGGCAGGGAGTCTATCCCTGTACTGTCAGTTTATTAGTCAAGTGGGGCTGAAAAGATTAATATTTGGTCCAATTCTTCATCTTTCTCTCATTTTTTAGTGAAGAGACAGATTACTATGGAAAAAATTGCGCTCTCACTGCGCTGAAGTTTTATTATATGTGCCTGGAGAGCCTGATGAGGCACTATGCATTTAGGGTTTCATAAACAATTAAATAACACCCTTCCTTAGTGTAAAATTATTCAGAAACACCTCTATTGGTGTCATTTTGGAGGTTGTAAAGGCAGTCACACAAAGCATGGAAAACATAAATAGTGCATAAAAATAGAAACTGTGCATCACAGGAAGTCAAAATGTAACCTCAAAGGGAGTAGGTTGACCTACTCAGACCTAGATTGAGATTGTAACTGTGATATCTGCTAACTGTGTCCCTTAGCTCTGTAAACCTCCCTGTTAAATGGTGCGATGCCCCTTTAGTTGGACAGGAATTTCTACAGAAACTATATTATGTTGGTTTTACAGCCAGATCCTGAGCTCTCATCAGAAACACAGAATGAAAGAAAAATCTGTTTTTCTCAGATCTCCCAAACTGCCAGAATTAAGTTTATCACTTTATACCCTAAAGATTAGTACAGAGATAGACTTGGGGAAAAGTAACTTCTTATTGTCTATAAAAGTATTAGCCAGTGGGGCACCAACACCACCAGGCTGACGATACAAGAGAGCATCATGTTGGGGAGAGTTTTCTCGCCTTGAGCTGCTGTTTGAATACTTCAGTCTGTCTTTTTCTACAACCCTGTCAACTGAAGAGATGGACAGATTCCACAAGCAAAAGCCTGTATTGACCAGAAGGTGAGCTTATGCCTGAGAAATGGAATATTCAACTTTAAGACCAAAATACTACAGAGAGTGAGCCAAAAGCTGAAACCCAGAGGGACTAAAATAGGCCCTTCTTAATACCCGCTTGACCATAAACTTGCATTGTTTTTTTACTTTAATATCTGCTATACTCTACTCATTTTTTTCATTCCTAATCTTGCTTATCTGCACTTTCCTTCTTTTTTGAAAAAAATCCATATTGCTGGACTTACCCATTTTTCTTTCCAAAGAACCTGAGTTTGCCTTTGTTGATTTTTTCTGTAATACCTTGATTTTCTCTTTTGCTCCTAATTCTTTCTTTCTGTTCTCTTTGGGTTTATTCTGTTCTTTTTCTAACTTCTTAAGTGTATGCTTGGCTCATTATTTTAAATCCTTCTTCTCTTGCATAATGCTATGGTTTTTCCCACTAAATGCCACTTTTGTTGGGCCATTTAAGTTCTCATATGTAGGATCTTCATTATAATTCCATTCCAAGTACTTTCTTATTTCCATAATGATTCTTCTTTGAAGTCTGTTTTTAAGTTTACAATTACGGGGAATTTTATTCATCTTTGTGCTATTGATTTTGAACTTAATTGCATAATTGACAGAGAAAGCAGTATGTGTGATGTAGATGATCTGGAATATTGAGACTTGAATTGTAGCTAAGTAAAAGCTCCATTTATTCTTGAAAAGAAATGAGTAGTCTCTAACTATTGTCATTAGATAAAGGTTGCTATTTGTATTACCTGTAGGAGACATTTCTTTTGATCTCCTTGAGCTCTTAATTGAGACAAATGAATTTGTTAATTTTCCTGGAAGCTTTAGCAGTTTTTGCTTGATATTTTCTTATATTCTTTTTCGAATACCACGACAAAACCTCAGGGCCATTGAAGAGCATAAGACTTGGAGTAATTGATTTACATTCATTGGATGTATCATTAGGTGGATTTGATTAACTTGAATATCTTTGCCCTCTCTCACTTTTCCAGCCTCTTAAGTCTGAGATTTGTTTAAAGCCTTGTTACTTTTATGGTTCCATTAAAGTTTCAGTGCCCAGGGCAAAGTTTTATTAAAGGAGGAAGGAGCTGCTTCCAGGAAATTTCAAGCCACTTCGAATGTTGACGGTGTCTGCTTGTCTGACAGCTTCCTTTTGAGGTTTACATTTCCATTTAACAGGTG
Organism: Leptonychotes weddellii; assembly: GCF_054177405.1. Lineage (NCBI taxonomy): Eukaryota > Metazoa > Chordata > Mammalia > Carnivora > Phocidae > Leptonychotes > Leptonychotes weddellii. Next base: position 117,882,249 of record NC_138371.1, read on the forward strand.
ACTTCAGCACTGTCCACACACCTTCTGACACAGTCTATAGTAGTCAAAGAAAGAAAGAAAGAAAGAAAGAAAAGAGAGAGAGAAAGAAAGAGAAGAAGAGAGAAAGAAAGAAAGAGAAAAAGAGAGAGAGAGAAAAGACCCTGCCAGCCCATGGTGAGTTGAATTTAATAAATTCTTCTAGTCATGATGTACTGGTCCTTTTGTTTTTCCCGTTTCACCTTCTTTCTTGATCCTCTTTATCACCATAATGGGGTCACTGGGTCACTGGTACCTGTTTTAGCAGTTAATATTTTGGAAATACTTTTAGCTTTAAAGAATTGCAAAAACAGTATAGAATTCCCATACACCTGTCACCCTTGTATTAGTATCTTCCCTAACCAAAGGATATTGATCAAAACAATGAAATAAACCTTGTTACAATACTATTGACTAAAGTTAGTAAAATAAAATTGAACATTTCTCACCTTTCACCAGGTTTCCAATTAGTGTCTTTTTTCTATTCTAGGATCTAAAGCAGGACCTCACACCACATGGACCTGACTCCCTCGTCTCCTCAATCTACGACAGTGCCCCGTTCTTTCTTGTCTCTCATGACCTTGATACTTTCCAAGAGTAGTGCTCCATTATTTTGTAGAATGTCCCTCACCTTGGGTTTGTTTGGTGTTTTTTCATGATTATGCTGAAGTCCGGCATCACTGGGCAGGATACCACAGAAGTGCTATGACTTCCCAAATGCAGCCTACCAGGGAGTACATGACGTCAATATAGAGGCGTCACTCCCGATGTTGACGGTGATCACTTGGCTGAGATGATGTCTGCCAGGAATCGCCACTGTAAATTTACTATTTTCCCTTTGTAATTATTACGTGTTTGGGGATAGACACTCTGAAACTATGCAAATATCCTATTTGGACTTGAACTTTTGTGTCAGGCTACCCAAGACCTCGTCATCAGTGGGCATGAGACTGAAGCCCCTTAGGTCACTGAAACTTGCACCTTCCTCAAAACAGAGGTCTTCCTTATAGGCTTACCTCACAGGTTTGCAATTTCCTTTTCATTTGGCCCCACAGGGATTGTTCTGTCTTACAAGCTCAATGAATACACTTAAAAGAATGCTTGTTACATTTTATCTGGCATTTCATGGTGTTTTGTAATGGAAGACTGTTTTTTTAGGTTAATTGTGATAACATGTTGCTGAAAATGACTGTTGCTTCCACCCACCTGCGTACATTGATATCTACATACATCTATATTCTGAAGGCCATCCTATGATGCCTGTATTTTCTGAGTCCGAAGTAAAGACTCCCATTCTGAAAAAAAGGCTTTTCTTGATTTGTGATTTTTTTTTGTATGTGAAGAGACCTACAATTGCGTAAAAATCAAATTATGTTCTGTTTAGTCAAACATTGAATCATATATTTTGGGAAGAATAAAACTACATAAAATTGAGACCAGCACAGAAAATCCCGGACATATGTTTTCTGCACCTACGGCTCATTAATCATGTTGCTCAGCTTCTCCCTTTCGGTTCAGGGCATATGATCTCCTACAACACAGTTGCATCTGTGGAACACTGAGCTCCGTTGTTTTTCTGTATTTGCTGCTGCTGCTGATATAAGGAAATAACTACTATTTCTAAACTATGGATAGATATACAGGTATACTTAACAAAACAGTTCTTCACATTTTTTGAGAAATTGGTTCTATCATCTTGCATTGCCATCTTATTACATTGCCCATGTCTGACTTCTTTGCTGATACATTTTCACCAGCATGTTTCTTTCTATAGTTTTTTTTTTTTTTTAATTTTTTGACTGCTGCCATCTGTCATTATAACTCATCTTCTACGCTGAGTGACTTTGCATGTGATGATTGCCGGTTTCCTAGCCACTTGGACCTCCCAGTTCTCCACGAAAGAGGAGGACCTCACGATGTCCATGCCTGACTCATCTAAGTTGCCCGCTGAGATTAAAATCTGACATGGAAAGTCCATTAAGTGGTTTCTGTTGAGGCTGGGGTAGAGGTTGGGCTATGCACGTGTGTGTGTGTGTGTGTGTGTGCATGTGTGCTCACTTGGAGAGGACAGGCTAAGTCCTGTCGTTCAATAAAGCGAAGAACAGATGGCACTGTCAGTTCGAGGCACAGCACAATCACACGCCATGTGAGCATCCCTAAACGGGGCTGCATATGCAAACCCACACTGCCAGCAATCCCTCTGGCATTTAAATCCCCGGAGCTCCAAGAGAGCATATTGCACCGCATTCCCCTGAACAATAAAAACTGCTTAACTTTCTGCCTTCCCTCCACATTCCTTCCCACTCCCTGCTCCCTGGGGCAAGCTGGAGATGAGCTTCAAACCTAAGTTTTATGAAGTCAAGTCTTCAAGTCATTTGTGCTCCAGGGCAAGGAGAGAGTGACACATGTGATGTTGGGAATAAATGAGTGAGACTCAGCCCAATAAATGTGAAAATTATTTATTCACTGTATGAGTATATGAAGATCTCCCTTTATGGGCAAAAACCTATATGGGATAGATAATGATAGTGAAAAAAGAAAAGAAAAGGAAAGAAGAGAAAAAAGGTACAGTCTCTGCCCTCAAGCCAGCTCAAGCTGGTAATAAATCAGAGGAGATAAGATACACAATGTGTCCAAAATACAAGTTGGAACTTGGAGAACGTAAAGTGAGAAAGTTTCTATGAATGACATCACTGCTAATTGAAAGGATAAACTTGATGGAGTCAGTACTAGCATTTGACTTGGACTTTGAGAAGGTGAGTTTTAAGTTGGAAGATAAGAGGGTTGTAATTCACTGGTGATAACAATGAAAATTATCTGTATAGTACTCCAGTAATTCCTATTTCTATCACTAATCTTTTAGCCCATCAAAAATTAAAATGAGAAAAAATATTTAGTCTTGGGATTTGGCCATTTTCTTCTTGTTGAAGAATTCCCTTTGCAGCAATTTCCCCTCTTGAAAACTTTCAGTTTAATTGGAACTCGCACACTGCCTCTTGATGTAGAGTGGTCTACCACTTTGGAAAAGTAAAGCTAACTGTGGGCCATATCCTATGATCCAATAATCCACTCCCAAAAGGCACTTTTTAGAATATTTATAGCAGCACTATCAAGTCCCAAACTGGGAAGTTATCCAAATGCCCACTGATACCAATATTGATAACTATAGCATGGAATATTCCCTCGATGGAATGCAGTCTCTTAACCATCTGAGCCACCCAGGCTCCCTAGAACTTTCTTTTCATTAGCTCCAAAGACCGTAATGTTGTTTCCACTTGGATGTATCACAGGCCCTTTAAATGGAACATGTGCAAAATAGAGCTTGATACCTCCCCACCAAAAAATCCCTTTCCCTCCTATTCTCCCCATCATGGTGAAAGTTCCCTGCTGTCCACCTAGCAATCCCATTCACCGGTTGGTCATCCTAGACTTTCTTGTCCTTCTTCTTCCTCACTTAATCCACAGGCTCTGTCATTTCTACCTGCTAAAGAGCTCTTAAATCTTTATCTTTTTTTAGTTCCAAGCCCACCCCAAAAAACTTGTGGAATAAATGAATCTCCGTAGTCACCAAACCCCCTGTTTCTCAGCTAGCCACTTCCCACCCATCTGTTCCTTCTACAGTCTTTATATAAAGAGTAAGTCTACCCTACCCGTTCCTAGCCCAAAAATCTTTGAGTCATCTTTGACTCTTCTCTCACACATCCAATTGGATAGCTGTATCTTCAAAATGTATTCAGAATAAAATCCAGACTATTTCTTACCACCTCTTTCCCATCCTTACCACCTGGACTCTGCAAGCCATTCTCCAACCAGCATAGCCATTTGCACACCTGTTCTTGTGCTCCACCCACACTGTTGGGTTTGCTGTACCCTAGCACATTATCCCATTGTGTGTGCACACTCTCTTCTCCCTGCTAGGGATGCTCGTTCCCCTCTTGCCAACCTGGATAATTCTTTCTCATCTAAGGTGAGCATATACCATCATTTTCTCTAGGATATCTTTCCTGGATCTTTCAGGCTGAGCCAGTACTCTATGTTTTTATGTATCTTTATATTCTGAGTGCCAAGCACATTGTCTGGCATGTAGTTGGTTCTCAGTAAATTCAGAGACACATGATGAACTAACCTATTGCACTGTTAATAAAGCCCTGCCATAATGCCTTTTGCAAACATTTATTATAATAATTACCACATCCTATTGCAATTCTTGATTTCCATTCTAGCTTCCTCACCAGGTTAAAAGCTACTCAAAGTCAGGAAATGTGTGTCTTAATCATGTTTGCATCCTTTATATGCCCACAGTAGTGTTCAAGAATAATTGCTAAATGAGTAAGAGCACACATGAGTTGGGAGGGCATTTATAAGTCTGTGTTTCTTGCTAACTGCTCTGGACTGAATTGTGTTCCCCGAAAATTCATATGGTGATGATGTGATGGTATTTGGAGATAAGGCTTTAGGAATTAATTAGGTTTAGATGAGGGTGGGGCTCTCATCATAGGATTAGTGCCCTTACGAGAAGAGACATCAGAAAAAAAAAAAAAAAGAAAGAAAGAGGAGACATTAGAGAGTGAGCCCTCTAATCTCTCCTTCTCCATGTGTTCGTTTCCCTTCAATGTGAGGACACAGCTAGAATGCACCTTTCTGCATAGGAGGAAGAGAGCTCTCACTAGAATCTGGCCATCCTGGCACTCTGATCTTGGACTTCCAGCCTCCCGAACTATGAGAAAATAAATTTCCATTGTTTAAGCCATCCAGTCGGTGGTATTCTGTTATGACAGCCCCACCAGAGTAATATAGTGTCCTATCTGAATTAGCTACTCTGGCTATTGTCAAAAGCCAGGATTGTGAAACTTCCTGAAAATACACATTACACTTTTCCTACAAACTACTGCTTTGTCTTGACTGTACATTTCAACTGGTTCCAGATGGCACTAATAAGGCCAAGATCAATCAGCTTGTTGTAATACAAAGTCACAAATTACATCCTTGGTCACAACCAGTCATCTCAGGAAAGTGAAACTGAATGACCCCATTGCTGGGAAATCAATCCAAAGCCCATTTCCTCCTAAGCAGTGGTCTCTAAGTGCTGTGCTTATGAATTAAGAGCAAAATATTGTTTTGATATACTTTCCATTACTTTCCTGTAATAGACTTTTGGTAACTAATTTTTCCCTCTTTATTTGACTCACAGGAAAATGAATGGCTCTTCAGTGATGTCATCATGGATACTTAATTTTTATGAACTAGGTTTTTAAGACTCCAAGCCTGTTTACTTTGTGTGTTTTTAAGAAGAATGGGGAATTCCCATAGGAGTATTTACTTCCTCCACTTACAAATTTCTCTCCAAAGAGAATTCACTTGGCTCAGTTGATACTGATGATGGAGCAACAGGTGATATACCTATTTATAATTAGAGCTTTTGGTTTACTATCTTCAAGTCCAGCCTATATCCGTGTCAGAACACACTGGACAGCTGTCGTCACACGCTTTTCTTAAACTGTTGCCAATGGCTAGGTTGCAGTAAATTTTAAGTTTGAAACCAGAAGGGCCCAGGTCAATTTCTAACCTCCTGATTGTCTGATTTCTTAATTTGGAGAGTCAATTTAATATTCGAAAAGAAGGAGAAGATACCCCGAGGACAGATCTAAAACAGACCAGGTAGGATGTAATTGTCTAACCCTTCCCCAACAAGCTGCTCACAAGGAATCCCACTCTAATTCTGTGTGTCTTATCTTCTTAGTTTCTGCATTGGTTTATTCCCAAATGAAAACTAAGAAAGAGACCGGTATGTCCGTGATTGTGGCTCATGCTACCAAAACATAGCTGTGGTGTGATTATAGAATGATGAATATTCTCCTCAAAGAGAGGAGATCAATTAATAAATAAAATAAAATAAAGAAAAAAAATCGTAAGGAAGAAGAAAAATAAGAATATTCGAAAGTCATGGTGTGCTTTGGTTCTTATGGGGCCTGTTTTTAGAACTTTCTTCATATGTAAATGCTTTTCCTGTGGGCCTCTGGTCACTATGCTAGTTCCTGTGGGATGCCCACATTGCACCTGCGAAAATTTATTTTTTATTTTTTTTAAAGATTTTATTTATTTATCCATAGTTACGATTTGCTTTGAACTTTGTGATGATATGCAGCATGTTTTCCAGCTAAAATCTACTGATGATCAACATATTTTGCTCAATTCAATGGGAGCAGAATGTGCGTAAGTTCAAAATTAAAAAAAAAAACCCTCTATTAAAATGAGAAAATGGCTGTAATTTTTTCTTAAAGAGGGTGGTCAGTATAGGTCTGAGCACTGGCTGGTGATTACATTAGTCATCAGCGAGAGTTCTATAACAAGCAAATCCTGGCACCACTTTCATTTCCATCTCCTCTCAGAATTTCTCTCTCTTTTTTTTCCCAAAAAGAGGGCTTTTAAGTGCATTAAAACTCATACGCCCAAGTAAAATGTAATAGAGAGCGGCTGAGTACTCAGGCTCTCTCTGTTATCTTCCCCAGATAAGGATGCCACGGAGGAAAAGTTGATAAGTTCTCACGAGGCACAACAAGAACCCCAAGGAAAGTCAGGTTCAAGTTGTCCTGATGTAATTACTGACGCCTTTAATTAAATCCTGTACAGAGGCATTAAATATTTCGGCAAGGTCTGTTTTAAGTTGTTTTACATCTTGAAAGACACTAATAGGGAATGATTTTCTCAGGTAAATGAAATTTAGCTGTGTTGGTGAGCAGAGCAGACGCAGCAGCTGCGGTTTTAATTAAACGTCCGCCTAACCATATAAAAAGACAGTGATATGTCTTCACAGCATCTGGCAGCTTCGCCATCCTCCAGTCGTTCTTTAATTAGCATGCTGGTGAATTTAATAGAAAATGGCTTTAACTCAAGAGCAGATGGCTCTTCTGAGTGACAAGGGGAATGACAATTTCTGTCATGTTTACCTCGTATGTAGCTTTCTAGTCAGGAAGATCCCTTTGGAGCACAGGTCTGATGAGATCAGAGGTCGGGTTTAATATCTTCTGGAAGCAACCAATTCTGAATCTTGTTCAATTAAAAACGTCTCACTCGAGAGCTTCCCGAGATGGTTTTCCTTTGTCTCGCCACGTTCACCTCTCATATTCTACGATGAGACTCCCCTTTCGGCTATTAAAAGCAAGGTTTTATAAAAATTTATATAGTTTCTCTGAGGCAGATAAAACTCCGTCAGATCCAGTGCAGTCTCGAATGACAATCTGCATCAGACTTTTCAAATTCAGGAACCATGAACCCCAGCTCCCTCTTAGCTGGCAATTGGCTTGAAAGAAGAAGAGAGCAAAGGATCTTTGGTTTTCATAGTTGGTGTTTTTGAAACGAAAGAAGTTGTTGCACCCCAATGTTCATAGCAGCAATGTCCGCAATAGCCAAACTGTGGAAAGAGCCGAGATGCCCTTCAACAGATGAATGGATAAAGAAGATGTGGTCCATATATACAGTGGAATATTACTCAGCCATCAGAAAGGATGAA
>NC_138371.1:117890273-117919319 GCF_054177405.1 Leptonychotes weddellii
TGGTGAGCGTTGTGAATTGTGTAAGACTGATGAAACACAGACCTGTACCTCTGAAACAAATAATACATTATATGTTAAAAAAAAAAAGAAGAAGAAGAAGATAGCAGGAGGGGAAGAATGAAGGGGGTGAAATCAGGGGAGGAGACGAACCATGAGAGACTATGGACTCTGAGAAACAAACTGAGGGTTCTAGAGGGGAGGGGGTAGGGGGATGGGTTAGCCCGGCGATGGGTATTAAAGAGGACACGTACTGCATGGAGCACTGGGTGTTATATGCCAACAATGAATCATGGAACACTACATCAAAAACTAATGATGTAATGTATGGTGATTAACATAACAGAAATAAAAAAAGAACATGCTAAAATCAACTTTAAGCAAATGCAAGCGTGTCTTACCAGGAATGTGAAGATACTTAAAATAGGTCTGGGAGTCTAAGCATTCAAGACTGTGGGGACTCAATAAGTGTTTTTAAAACTGGTACGAGTAAAGTTTTATTTCGATGTGACATTTTCTGAGCTTAGATCCAGAATGGGCTCTCTGTAGAATAATGTGATAATTGCCTAATCATTTCTGATCGTAATTGCTAGATTGTGAGGGCTGAACTGTGTGCTGATAACACTAGGACGAACTATGAATTACGGCCTCACCTAAAAGATAAAAGAATCTAACTGTGGACACTGGAAGTAAGACTTGCCCTGTCTTTCTCACTTCCTCATCCACACCCATGCGGCATCACACTGATAACAAGGGAAAGGTGGGGCACTGACCTTTCCAGTGACTGTTCCAGGTCAAGACCCTGGGGGAAGGGAGAAAAGAGACAGCAGGACACAGATTTTACCTGGGTGGGGGTCATGCTCCTGACCAGCAGGTCTCCTACAGATGAGGTCTCTCCAGCAGAAAAGTCTGAAGCCCTCCGCAGTAACAACTCAGGTCCAGCCACAGTTCTAGCCCCATGACCCCTACTGCAGACCACTGGAAGGGCAGGGTCCTTGTTCAGGAGCAGGAAGCTAATGGAAGTTACTCTTACAGCTAAATAAGATGCATTCCTCACTCCTTCTCACCCTTCTTTCTTTCTGTTACTAAGCATTTAGCATGAGATTCTAGAAATGCAAGACGAGCTAGACACAATTCTAGCTAAGAGGACCTTTCTGTTAGAAACCGTGAACATGGACAGAAATAACTCTATTGTGAGGAGATATGGGGTGAGAGATAGCCAGGGGGTCATTTGTATCCATAATTGTTGACATCAAGAAAAGGTCCCCTGAAAAGAACTTAAAAGGTGCCTAACATTTCAGGTTAAATAGTGGAACAAAGGTTGGCTGAGGACTTTATCTACAACAATGGAAAATTAAAAAGTATTTTTTTTTTTTTGAGGGGGGAGAGGGACAGATGGAGAGGGAGAGAGAGAATCTGAAGCGGTCTCCCTGTCTGGCAGGGAGCCTGCCACAGGGCTCAATCCCACGACCCTGAGATCACAACCTGAGCCGAAATCAGGAGTTGGATGCCCAACTGACTGACCCATCCAGGTGCCCCAAAAAAGTATTTCTTATAGTTAAAAAATTCGGTAAAAATTGTTTCTACGCATGAATCCACATAATAAGCGAGCTAAAACAAGGATTCATTTCGGGAGTGGTATGAAAATTCTCCTTCGAATTATAAGACGACCTTCCAAGTTGTCTTTCACTACATGTTTGACCTTCTCATCTCAGTCATTCGGTGGGTGAGCTTGCAGAAATGTCTGAGAGCTTTGTCAGTTTTCTCAAGAGCCTTTCTTAATTTTCTGGTATCCAAGGCATTCTCTTTTGGAATGTCATTGAACTGTTTAGCTGGAAAAATGATTTTCAACACCCCCAGAAGCCCAGCCAGTGTAAAAGCAGCCCTTAATCGATTCTTGATTCTTTGGCCATGGACTTCACTGCCTCTTCTGTCTCACTGCACATCTGCGTGTTCTGAGTTCCAGAGGTCCTATGAGGGTAGATCAGACAGACCCTTCCAGTCTTCTACAGGTGCTTGGGCTCTCCTCTCTAGGTCTTGCCACTCCTCCTTTGCCTTCCTTCTTCCAAAATGTGTTGTTTCTCACCCACCGATGACTCTGATTATTTTGATTTACACTTGCCTTTTTGTCTTTACCCATATTTAAGTGGAGTCTTGTGAAGGAGGAGACATCACACGAGGCTGGTCTACTATGTTGAATCAGGAGTCTGATTTGGACTCCTGTCAGTGGGAGGTGGACATCTAGGTAGAGCCAAGGCAGGAGGAGCAGCTGGGAGGTGGTCTTTCTCTTATTCACAGTGAGCTTCTAGAAATCACAGTCTGCATTTATTGCCTCTGCTTTTTTCCTTGTTGTCATTGTTTAAACCACTTCTGGGTTCCATCACCATCACCCCAGGTGAATCTCCTTTTGCCAAGTTTTCCAGTAACTTCCTGGTTGCTAAATCTAGTAGACACCCATTAACCTTTATCTTAATTGGTTCACTGAAACCTTTCCTTTAAATCTTGATGCTTGTTGTTATTTGATCTGTCACAACTGTGCCCTATCTCCTCTTCTATCATTAAATGTTGAAGTGATCCAGTGTTCTATTGTTGGACAACTTCTATTTATCACATCCCTACTTAATTACTCTGACAGCTACCTAATTTGTTTAAGTGCCTCGTTCTATCTCCGCTCCCATTAATTCTCCATAGTTCATTATACAATTACATTTTTGGTTATAAAATAGAAGTCTGATCATCTCACTCCTCTTTTGTCTTAGTTATCTCTTGCTGCATAACAAACCATCCTAAAATATGGTGGCCTGAAACACAAATAACCATTTAGTAATATCATTGTTTCTGTGGGTCAGGATTTCAGGCATGGCTTAACTGGGTGTTTTTATTTCCTGGTCTTTCAAGAGGTGTGATCAAGATGTTGGCTGGGGCTGCAGTCATCTAAAGGCTTGACCAGGGCTGGAAGATCCACATCCAGGATGGCTCACTCTGTGACTGGCAAGGTGATACTGGCTCTTGGCTGGAGGCCCCAGGTCCTCCCCACAGGGCCCTCTCCACAGGTTCTGAGTATCCTCACAATAAGGCCACTGGCTTCCCCACAGTGAGTGATCCAGGGGAGAAAGAACCACGCAGAAGCCAACCTTTTTATGACCTAGCCTGAGAAGTTGCATAGCATCACTTCGTGTCACATTCTATTCATCAGAGGAAAAAGGAAGGGAATTAGCCTCCATTTTTTGGGGGGATGACTATGAACAAATTCATACACATATGTTAAGACCATCACATCTTCTGAAAAATCTTTCAATGCATTTTACGATATTCATACCACTTTCTTTATACCCTAATCCTTCAGCTCTGCTAAACCAGTGGCAGCTGAATGAACTCACTGTGATTTCTCTATGTGCATGCTTTTGTACATGTCATTCCTTTTGCCTGTAATACCCATCCTACCTGCTTACTCTCTCATATCTACTTATCTTTCAAAATCCTCATCGGACGCCAACATTATCAAAGTCCCCTTCCTGATGCTGCACCCCTTACCACTTACATTTTACCAGGTAGACTTAATACAGGTACACTATTCCCCACCCGCCCCAACTTGATTTAACTACTTCTCTGGATCTGTAAGTTCAGGCTAGTATCTTTTATCTCTGAATCTTCATTGCTTAGCACAGTTTCTAACTAAGAGTTTATAAAGTGAAGATGTGAACCCATTATTAGTAGTGCCTGACCCCCATAAAAGCTCATCAAAAAAACCCAAAAGGAACAAAATAAATTGCTAAGGACTTTAGCCAAGTAATTGGCAGTAAGTAAGTGACAGGGGGAAAGATCTGAGAAAATCAGTGACTGGATATAGGAAAGAGAGGAGGAAGAGTGAGGATGATTTAGGAGTGTCTAATTAAGCTGTTGGGTGAAAAGAAAATAAGAGTGAATTAGCGGGGAGGGAGGAGAATGAGTGTAGTTCTGAAGATGCGGGTTTTAGGATGTCTGCGATTCTTCTAGAGACTTGCCTCATAGGTCTTAGGAAACAAGTTCTGAACGTCAGGAAAGAGGTTACACCAGAGATAGATGGGAGAGATGTTATCTGTACCTCAAGTTACCTTATTGTTCCCGATACGGGATTCATAAACAATGGGAAAAAATATTGTCAAGTAGGAAGAAAGCCAGAAGAGTTGTTACTTTCACTAAGGTCACGAGGGTAGAGAAAAAGCTGCCATAGTTTCCTGCCCATCATTTCCTAGGTGTCCCTCACACCCTGGATTCTGGCCAATTCTAGGCTCTGTCCTCTTGGCCATCATTCATAAACTACTGTGGGTGAGGCGTTGGCCATTCCCTGTGCTAATAACAGTGGTTTAGAGACTTTTACAATGTCCAACGGCCGTGTCTAGTGTACCAAGGCTCAGTTGAACTTAATTCAGAACTGTAAAGTCCCATTTAGAATTGTTGTTGGTAAGTCAATCAGTAGGATGCTAAGTGCGTCTTGTTATTTATTATGGATCTAAAAATTAAAATGTCCCTTCTTTTCTTGGAATATAAAAAATAAACGATTCCCCAGAAGTGATTGAAGTTAGTTTGTCTGTATGTGACCTTCTTCAATTGCCATAAGGATAAGTAGGAGAGAAAATTAGGCATTGTTGAAACTTTGGCTAATTTGGCCACCATCCCATGGAAAATTTGAGTCATGTATAAACCAGTTTAGAGAGAAAATTGGTTTTTGGTGCAACTCTTTTTTTTCCCAGTCAATATATATATATATATTTTTCCAAACCTTGTTTATTTTTAAAGCTTGGAATACATTTTAGAAAGTTTTCAGAGTCTATTTCCCTTTGGAGAACCTCTCTCTAAGAGAGATCTGGCTTCTAATCATCTCAACAACTGTAAAAGAAGTCAGCCGTGTAAGCCTGGATGAGATATATCAAAGCACCTTTGAGCACCTTTGATCATTTTATTAGCTGCTTCACTCTTTCAAAAGCTGGGACAAGAGGTTATGCTGGATCGTGTTACTTTCAATGTATCTTGCTCTTACCTCGTTCCAGCTCAACTGCCAACAAGCAGATGGCAGCCAGGAGGAGCAAGGTTGTCTCCTCCTCCTTTGAGCGTTTCGAGAGCACACGGGTTTTAGGCTCACAGGCTGTTTATGTCTAAGGAAGACTCTGTCTGACCTCCCCGGTCGGTGCCTCCTCGAAGAAACCACGCTGCCGTGCAGATTCCCGTGAGTTACGAGTGCTCGTGAAAACATCCTGCAATTCCCAAAGCTATCAGCTCTTAGTCATGAAGCCAAAACACCTGTCAAGAGAGTTTTATTTTAACTTGTTAATGACACCGCAAATAGACAGAGGACAATGCCATCATTTCAAGGGACAGTATGACACAGCAGGCCTCTCCCAGGGCCTGCAGAATACTGCAGGCTGGCTCTGATCACTAATTAGAGAAGCCCCTCCACAGGCACCATAAATCAGTTGTCATCTGAGAACTGTCCTCCTGTGTGTGCAGGGAGGCTCTGCATCTGTCAGCACCGAGGCCAAACCCATGGCAATTCCCGCTGCCCAAGAGTTCCTGGACATGGCTCATTACTCAGCAGATAACTTTATATTTTTCTCATAGCTCTGAGATGACAAAGTGGCATATTAGGCATTGTTTTGCCTATTGTGTTCATAGACACGACCTCTGGGGCTCAGGGCTCTGAGAGAAGTTTGGAGAACAACTCACAGAAGAACATGGTCCTTCACTGCACCGAATTCCTGAATTCCTTTTGAGAAGTACAGAGCTAGATTTGGAGGTTTCAGCTAAATTCCATCTCATTTAGCAGGCCTCGGCCTCGGCCAGCCTGACCACCCAACACACGGTGCCGTGTTGGGACTGGCCTGCTGGGTGGAGACATTCAGCCCTCTTAATAGCTTCCTTTTTTTAGGAGTGATCCTCCAGAAGGAATGTCAGCAAGGGACACGATGTAAAGCCCTGCTATGGGCTGAACTGTGTCCCTTGCAAAATTCATCTGTTGAAGTTCTTTTTTTTTTTTTTAAGATTTATTTATTTATTTATTTGAGAGAGAGAATGAGATAGAGAGAGAGCATGAGAGGGGGGAGGGTCAGAGGGAGAAGCAGACTCCCCGCCGAGCAGGGAGCCCGATGCGGGACTCGATCCCGGGACCAGGATCATGACCTGAGCCGAAGGCAGTCGCTTAACCAACTGAGCCACCCAGGCGCTCCTCATCTGTTGAAGTTCTTAAACCCCCGTATCTCGGAGCCTAACCATGTTTGGAGACAGGGTCTTTAAAGAAGTGATTAAGTTCAAATGAGATCATTAGGATGGTCCCTAATCCAGTATGACTTGTGTCCTTATAAGAAGAGGAAATTAGGGGGCGCCTGGATGACTCAGTCGGTTAAGCATCCAACTCTTGATTTTGGCTCAGGTCATGATCTCAGGGTTGTGACATAGAGCCCTGCATTGGGCTCCCCGCTCAGTGCGGAGTCTGCTTGAGATTCTGTCTGCACCTCCCCCACCCCACTCCCACCGCCTACACCCCCTCCCTGCTCACTGGTGCTCTTTCTCTCTTTCTCTCAAATAAATAAATAAATCTTAAAAAAAAAATAGAAGAGGAAATTAGGATACACCTCATTAGGATACAGAGGGAGAAGCATATGAAGACACATCTTGTAGAAGACCGCCAAGTACAAGCTGAAGAGAGTGGTCTCAGGAGAAACCAACCTTGCCAGCACCTTGATCTTGGACTCCAGCCTCCAGAACTGTCAGAAAGTAAGTTTCCATTGTTTAAGGCACCAATCTGTGGTTCCTTGGTATGGCAGCCCTAGCAAATGAATACAAGCATTTTCTAAAATCTCTCATAAAAACATGTTATTTAAACAGATTGTGACCAAGCGATGATCAGCATATTTCTCTAGAGGATTTGAAAGAGACAAGAACAGAATTTTAGGCCACACACAAAATTCAGCAATTTTAATTGAACTGGTTACCCAGAAGGTTAGTAACAGTTCAGTGCAATAGATGAGTAGATTTACATGAGTTTATATAAAGTAGTAAAAGTAACTTTTAAAAAAGAGAGGAATACTATTTTAAGAATTTAGGAAAAAGTGTTTTTAGCAGTTTTTTTTTTTTTTGAGTTAAATGGTCAAAGCTATTTCTTTGGGGTACTATAGGCAGGACTTCTGAAGTAAAAAGTAGGTTATATCCTCAGAGTTCTGACAGCTTTTTGTTAGTTCTTTCATTCTCGCCCTAGATATTTGCATTTATCTACTCCTTGCTCAGCACTGAGCATGGAGGATGAACGAGACCCTTCCTGCCCTCTGAGAGCTCACAGCCTTAGTGGGAAGGAACATAATCTCCACCCCCACACCACAGCAGCGGGATCACTGTACAAAGCATTCGGGAACATAGAGAAAGGAGAGATGAAGAAATCCACCTGAAAAAGTCAGGGAATACTTTACTGAAACAGAAAAGAAAAGAGTATCACTGGGAAGAACGTTGTGTGACCCACTGAGAATTATTAAACTTTCAGCTTCTGGTGCCTCTTCTGTAAAATTGGGGAAGAAAATGTATTCTGTATCAAGATTTTAGGAAGCATTGTATAGTAAGAGTATCTAGGACATAATTTACACTCAATAGATTCTCTTCCTTCTCTGTAGTTTTGCTTCTCCTCTTTCTCCTTCTTCCTTCCCCACCCCCCTCCTCATTTTTTGCCTGATCCTATAGTCTTCCTCCTGTTTTATCCTGTATTAGGCATCATTCCAGCAAAAAGCAACCTAAGTACCTGCCAATGGGCACCAGTGAATCAGAGCCATTTAAGTACTTGCCCAAACTAGAGTCATGCCTTCCATTGACTACCTAAATTGACTTGTACCTAAGCAGAAAAAAAAAAAAAAAGTAAATGAAGCAGGAGATTCTGTCAGAGGGCTATTGTTCACATCATTTAGTTTTTACTCCAAACACGATTACACGATCTTGGGCCCAGCATGTGCATATTACCATACTGGTTTCAGCCCTTCACTGGTGGGGTTTCCCCTTTTGTTTCAAATGTCCAAGGAGGAATGTACTTCCAAAAGTTTAGGATGCATATATAAATGATCTGACTTAGGACAAAACATTTGTTTCCGGATGGAGAAAATATTTGGACCCATCCTAGAACTTCTCTTGGAGTAGAAATGATGGGACAGGCGAAGTCCAATGAACACTTCATTACCTCCTTAAAGGCCAGAACAGCCCACAGATCCCTCTTGGACTTTTTTTTAAAGCATTATTAAACAGCAAGCCAGCCTGATTTTTTGCAGCGATTTCTCACAGGAACTTTGCAAGCACGGTCTAATCCATTTGTTGCAATAATAAGAACTTTATCTTTTGTAAGGAATTTATTGTGAGATTTATTTCAGCACAGTAGGCACCAGGCTCCACTTGCTAATCTCCTTTATTTCCCTTAAGAAGAAAAAATTTATTGCCAATCTGGTAAATGTTAAAGGGTTTTAGGTCTATAAAGGGAAATTTCGCTAAGGATTTCCCAGAAGATATATGAATCAAAAATGAGACAATTTATACTTTAAAAACTTGCTACATGATATTTCAAAATACCACCAAAATGATCATGATGGGGAAAAAAATTAGAATTTTGTTGGACTTTGTTATATGAATTTTATGTTGTAATACTCTTTTCATTCTGAATTACATATTTTGGGGGAGTGAAGGAGGTTGCAGGAGCGGATCCCACAATTGTACCAGAGATTGGTAAAGGTCTTAATCTGACCATGACTTGAGTCGTTATCAAATAGGTAACCCCAAAACTACTTAAAATAATAGCTTTGCTTATAGCAGAAAAGGATATAGTTAAAATACACAGGGAATATGGGAAGAGCAAAGTGGCACATTCAGACTGGCTGTCTGGGGGCAGGAGTTGGGTGTGAGTGAGAAAAACAGACACAAAGCAGTGAGGGCATTAGAACAGAGAGTTCAGAGCAAAAGATGAGACGCTTGGCTTTAATTATCATGTGTTATAGTGGAAGACTGCCCGTGACCCCAGCAAAAACAACAAAAAATATTAGTGATAATTTTGATTACTATTAAGAACAGATCAGAGGAGAATTAAATTAGAAATGAAGTTTTCAAAGAAAAGGATAGAATCATGAATGGAAAAGATCAAGCACAAATATTTCCAAAATAGAGACCATCCATGGAAAGCCCTGTCGCTGGGCTCTGCTTCTATAGCCCATGCCCTGAAATTTCATTCACCAGCACACAGCTGTTGGCTGCTTTAAAACTGAAAACTGGAGTCCCTGCACTAATATCACCATGAGGGCTTGAAACATAAAGAAGAAGGCTAATATTTTACAGTGCTTATCATTGTAGGCACCCTTCTAAACACTTTATATTATTAATTCATTTAATGTTACCCATATGAGGCAGATGCCAACTTGTATTATCCTATTATACAAATGTGGACATTATGGTACAAAGAACAAAAGTCAGGTTTTCCAAGACACACGGCCAGTAAGAAACAGAACTTGTAATGAGACCCAAGCAGTCTGAATTCAGAGTCCAGTTGCTTAACTCCTTAGCTATCTCACCTCTCAGTAGGTGAAAGACATGTGTGGTCCTTGGCGATCATGAGGGTACACCCTAGATTTTCTGGGCCATCCTGTTTTCAAGTATTCTGCTCATCACACCCAAATAAATTCCAGTATTCCAGACATTTTCTGTCACAGACAATAAATGTTTGTATATGTGTGTATATGAATGTGAGAGTTCCAATCACCAAATGTTTCAATTTTAAAGTCCCAGTAAAAGCTATTCTATAGTTTAGATTATTTGTCTTTATGCAAATAAAAGACTTACAATTCATTGGCATGAAAACACCCAACCTCTGTGGACCTCAGTCTCCTCATCTTTAAAATGAGAGTGTCGGACCAGATGAGCTCCCATTGGTCAAGATTTTATATTTTACGTCTGTCACTTGCATCCAGGTTCAGTCTCATTTCTGCTGAAGTAGCATGTTGTAATCAGCCTTCCAGGAAAGGATTGTGAAAATTCATTCATATGCTCTAATGTCCAACTGAGCACATTCCTAGAGGTAATTGAGTCTGCTCAAATCAATGAGTCATTAACTATCTGTAACTCTCCACAAATTAATTACCAATGCCATTATTAAGACTGTAACCTGTTTTGTGCCTAGAGAAATGTTTTTGTGCTTTCACTCTTAATTTGGCAGCGGCTGATATTAATTTAGGCCATATATCACACTCATTGGTCTTTCACGATTGCCATTTCCCACAGGCAACCTGATTATCCTACCCACAAAAACAGCAGAGAGCACCTAGCTTGTAAGATAGCAGATGAACAATATTCAGTGAATGAGCTTTCTGTACTAAATGGGGCGTGAGGTTCATTGCACTCCCTATCACAGTCAAGAGGACTTGCAACAGAGAAGAAATAAGTCATTTAAATAAACTGGAAAAGATCAAAGAAGAGCCCCAAGTCAGTCAGCCAGTTAAAACCAATTTAACACCTTCATAGAATTTAGCACCTTTCTGCCTAAAGTCCTTTGGTGGATTAAATACCAGAGGACTGGCAGAGAGAAAGGAACCAACACTTCTGGGCATTTGATACGTGCCAATCACCGTGCAGAGTCTTTAGGATGGTACCAACAGCAACAAACCTTTGTTCCATGGGCACAGTTCCAACTGCTCTCTGCATATCCACCCCTCTCATCCTCCGATTAACCCCCAAAAGTAAGCAGTTTTTAGCCCTATGTTCTTGCTTTCAAAATTATAACCAATTTAAGAGAGAGCCTGTGTTACCCCTATTGTTCAGATGAGACACCATGTTTCAGACAACCGTATAATTTGGCTGGGCTCCCATAGCAAACAGATGACTTAAGTCAGAATTCACACTCTTGTCTGTCTCACCCCAAAGTTGTGTTTTTTCCTGCCTCACCATGAATCCCGATACTTTTGGAAAACTCTGCATTCTATATTTTATCTGACAGTTTCCAAGTTGGAAGGGACCTTAATGATTTCAAGCTCATTGTTTTTATTTTGTAGAAAAGCATTGCTTCCTTCAAATGGTTAGCTGGTCTGAAACCCGAGCCTCTGCCTTCTTGGCCTGAGTCATCTCATCTCTACTTCTGTGACTGCTAGTCAGTAGGACTCGCACTATTCTAACACAATGATTCTTAAGTCTGAGAGCTCACCTGTGGAGTTTCAAAAAAAAATACAGATTGGCCAGCACCATCATAGACCTAGTGAATCCAGGTTATCTAGCTAGCAAATGTGTGACACTAATGATACTCTAACTTCATGCTATATTAGTATAATTATTTACTCTAAACTCCTAGAAACTAAACTTTGAACCACTGTATTGCTGTCAGAATTACAATGGACTGGACTTCAAGACATAGCAGGGCTTCAGCAGACTCAGCAAGTAGAGAACCAGGATCAAAGACTATGGGTTCTGACTTGGCAGTAGACTCGGCTGTAGATCTGGCCCTTGAAAGAAGTGACCGGAAATTTACGGGTGCATGGTGAACTAAGGAGGTTGTCTTCAGCTGTCCCAGAGGTCTTTAGGCAGTGCAAATGCTTGAAGCCAGGCAGGAGGTAACCCTGTCGTTTCTGCATGATCTGAGTTAGAATGGGTCCATAAGCAGAGCAGTGATCAAAGGAGGAGTTGACACTCTGGGAAAGTGGGACTGGCAAGGTAGAGGGTAGTTGGCAAGGCTTCAATCACACAACCGAAGCTTTGGAGAAGACTCAGCCCCACAAAGAGTTTTTAGTACTAAAAAGGAACCAAACCAGATGCTCATTGTTGAATTCTTCATGTAAGCATCCATTTCTTGTATTGATCACTTCTTAGGCCAGGCACTAGATAGAGTAGGTGGCTTGCATATTCTATCGTAGTAGTGCAGATTATTTGCTCTTTCTTGGCCATCCAGCACATTTGAACACTCTTCCCATATTTAAAAATTCCCCTCCCTTATGGTTCTGGGGACACACAGGAGCTAGATACTCCATTTTCTAGCTTCCCTGGCTAACCTAGCAGCCAGGTTACAGGTTGTGATCTAGAGCCTATCCATCAAAGACCAGCCAGGGCCCCAGGCCCTCTGCTCAGCACTAGAGATTCAAAGAGCAAGAAGACCTCATATTTTGGGCTTAGTCCACACTCACCTCAGTGGTATGGTTCCTGCTGATATATGGACCACCTTGATCAGAACTGGCTGAGAGGCTATGCAAGGTTGAGTCTGTGCATGTTTAGTGCTGGTGTCTATAGCTGCCCAGGGAGGGGAGGCCCTGACCATAGTGAAGAAGACTAATCATCTGCTATCTCATGTATCCACCCTAGTTAGTTGTCACCATCAGCAAAATACACCCAATGAGTGGAAGATGGAAAAAGGGAGAGTGAAGGGATGCACCTTTTAATACACAAACTAGAAGCTCCACATATCACTTCTGGGCATATCCCACTGAGCAGAACATAGTCACACCTCGCTGTGAGGGGGCCTGCAAGCTTAGGCTTTAAGTGGGCAGCTACCTGTGTGTTCTTTGTGACAGTGTGCTACTTAGTGAAAAATAAAATTCCAAATTTGATAAGCAACCTGAGTGTTAAATCTTGTTTTCCACAAACAGTTTAGTTTAACAAAATTTATGGCATGCTTCTAACAAAAGTCTATAGGTTCTTATGTTATATATCTTGTATGTTAATTATACCAGACCCTGACCATTCTTTTAGGTGATCGCATCTGAACTTCATTATATTTTAGGAATCCCTTACCTCTTTTCTGATTGGATCTAAGTGAGCAAGAGGCAGCAATTTTTCTAGACATGTTGATAAGACATTTACATGTCCAAGTGTGGGAAATAAATCTGACAAGAATTCAGGGGCCCAACACCCCCGAGAAATTTCTAGGGGGCCCAGGGATGTAGAGCATGTCTAGATATCCCTTCTAAGGTAAAGGATAATTTGTTGCATCTGGCTCTTAAAAGATATCAGACCCGAATACCTGGAATCTGTGAATTTTACTTATAAGGTCATGTTTTTGCAGAAGTAACAAAATTCAGAATCTCCAGGTAAGGTGATTACCCTGAATCATCGAGGTGGGCCTTCTCTGTCATTGCATGTTATTGGAGGAAGGTAGAGAGGGATTTGACAACACACACAGGGAAGGCAGTGTGAAAACAGAGGCTAATTGTGTAGCCACAAGGCAAAGAATGCCAGTACCCACCAGATGCTGGGATGGCAAAATGGGACCTACCTCCAAGAGAGGAGAGCGTGGAGCCCTGCTGACATGTTGATTTGGGACTTTGGCCTCCATCACTGTGAGACAGTAAAATCCTGTTGTTTTATGTCACCCAGTTTGTGGTTATTACAACGACCACAGAAAGTGAATACAGATTTTTCTATTAGTAACTGGAAAGAGCAGACACCAGCGGCTCACTTTCCCAGTCTCCCTCATCTGGAGGGCACAAGCATGTGCTGGTCAGAGGCATCCTGCAACTTGGGTCAGGAATTTCTGATACAAAATGCTAGGACTATGGGCATCTGGGTGACTCAGTTGGTTAAGTGTCTGCCTTTGGCTCAGGTCATTATCCCAGGGTCCTGGGATGGAGTCCCGCATCAGGCTCCCTGCTCAGTGGGGAGTCTGCTTCTCCCTCTGTCTGCAGCTCCCTCTGCCCTGCCCCCTGCTCATGCTTCTCCTCTCTCTCTCAAAAATAAATAAATAAAAATATTTTTTAAAAAAACCCAAAAAGCCAAAATGCTGGGACTGTAGAAAACTCTCTCCGGCAGCAATGTGAGGTGCAGGAAGGTGGCTTTTCGGGAGCGGGAGCGCTGGGCTAGTGCAGTGAGGGAGATCTTGGCATTGCTTCGGGCTGCGTGGCCTCTGTCCAGCCCAGTTCACCTGACCGTCCAGTAATTCTGTAGGCTGCTGATGTTCTTTCAATATGGCATCTTCCTGTTTATACTGAACTGAGTTGGTTTGTACAAACTAAAACCCTGACTCATACATGGCTTTGCCATTCGTGTGGGTGATTTCCTAAAATGGTCTCTTTCTCTCCCTTGGAGAGATCAGTAGAGAGAAATTGGTATAGATAGAGCTATACATATACATTATATACATACACACATACATATACACAGGCATATACATTTGAGTCTCTCACTTTTGAAGAGGACGTGTGAACAAAATACCAAGTATGTCTTGTTGTGAATAAATGCATGAGAGACCATGTTTTTGTGCACACCAGAGAATTTGTTTATAAGATCTTTTTGATGTTTATCAAAGACGGAAGATTCGAACCAAAAGCACTGCTTCTCAGAAGGAGGTGGAGCCTCAGGAGGAGACAGCCAAGGAGGAAGGGGTGTCGAGTACAATAGCCAGCCTCGGGGTTCAGACGCCCGGGCAGGTGGCTGATTCTGCCCCGATGGCCAGGCCCAGGGAAGGATGGAGCGCTGTCGACAAGCTGAGCCCTGAATGTAAAATGGAGAACCTGAGTCACAATTGATCCTGCGGCTTTCCCTTGGCCGGCACCTTCTGAGGGACACAGCACAGTGAAGACACGTAACAGGAGAGGTCACAAAACAGAATCTAGACAAAGGGAACACATTTGTATTAAATGTTTGTCATGGGCCTGGATCTTCATTTACAACTTAGCTAAGTTCTTAAAACAGTCTAATGGTGCAGGTATTGTCATTAATTTTCTGAAGATGAGATAATATTCTCGAAGGTGCACAAGCACCTTCCTGGAGGTCACAGGGAAAAGGACGGGGTGTTCCACACCCAGGCCTGCCTTTCTCCAAACCCACATTCTCCCCTCTATGCCCAGCCTGCTCCCTTGTGACTAGGGGACCAACGGGGACTCAAGTAACCTCACACAGTTTCTAATCTAGAAAGAACCTTAGGATAAAGAGTTTTTATTTTTTTTAATTTTTTAAAAATATTTTATTTATTTATTTGTCAGAGAGAGAGAGAGAGAGCAAGCACAAGCAGGGGGAGCAGCAGGCAGAGGGAGAAGCAGGCTCCTGGCTGAGCAGGAAGCCCGATGCGGGGCTCTATCTTAGGACCCTGGGATCATCACCTGAGCCGAAGGCAGACGCTTAACCTACTGAGCCACCCAGCTGTCCCAGGATAAAGATTTTTTAAATCTTTAAAAATATGACCAAAAAGTTCTCTTTATTTTTATAAGATAACATCCACCTCCCTAAATAGAGAAAAAAATTAAGGCATGATTTCTTTATTAAAATATCGATTAGTAAATAAGAATATCCAGAACATACCTGTAGCTTAATAAATGAATTTAAATATCAATTGATCTATCTGTTCTAACATAGTTGGCAAAAATTACCTCCAAATATCCATAAGCATATATCTCCAGAACAGATTCTTCCTGGTGGTAGACAGAATTATAAAGGTGGTGCCCAGGGTCTCTGTCTCCTGGTTATTTAATCAAACAATAAGGTAGTGCTGCTGTGAAGGGATTTTGCATATGTAATTAAAATGCCAAGTCAGTTGATCTTAAGATACGTAATTATCCGAAGGCCTTGACTCAATCAAGTCAGCCCTTAAAATGCCAAGTTTTCTTCTGCCAGTGAGAGACAGAGAGTCCCAGAGATCCAAAGCATAAGAAGGACTCCACCTGCCCTTTAAAGGAATGCAGGCAGCTTCTAGGAGTTGAGAGTAGCCATGGCTAAGCTGACAGCCAGTCAGGAGATGGTGACCTCAGACCCTCAACCACAAGGAACTAGATTCTGCTAACAACCTAAATGAGCTTGGAAACAAATTCTTCCCCAGGGCTTCTAGATTAGAGCCCAGCCTGAACAGCACCCCGATTCCAGCATTGTGAGGCCCCACACGGAGAACCCTGCAGAGCCCATCTGGGCTTCACACCTATAGGACTGTGAGCTAATAACTGGGTGTGCTTTAAGCTACTCAGTGTATGGTAATTTGTGATACAGCAGTAGACAACTAACACATTCTGCTAAGCTCTAGATCTTCTAGATACAGGACTTCTTATTCTTCCTACAAGTATTTATTGAACACAAGCTTATGTTTTGCCACTTAGGATACATCCATAAACAAAAAAGACACGGCCCTGCCCTGTGGACCTTCTATTCCATTAGAAAATATAGACATAGTGACTCCCAACTCAACCCTATCTCCCCTTCTTTCTGTGCGTCCTTTCTCAGGGACATCATGGTGGCATCTACTCAGAAACCTTAGTGTCATCTTTTGTCTTCCTCCACCACCATGTCCAATCAGCCAACCAGTCTGTTTATTCTATTTACCTAATATCTTTCAAATATGCTATCTCAGTTCCAAACACAGGTCCTCCCTTAGTTCAAGCCATCCTTGAAATACTCGGATTACTGCAACACCCTCTTCAATAGCCCCCTCCACTGCTGACTTCATTCCTAACCCCTTGTTTGTTGACACTGAAGCCAGAGTAATACCCTTTTAGCACAGATCTAGCCATGTTACTCCCCAGATCCTGCTGCTTTCAACTCTAACCTCACCTTAGCCCCATGAGTTACAGGACACTAATCACACAATGACCTTACAGTTCCTTTTCTCCTTGTCTTTCCAATACCTTGTCACTTATACACCCCTTCCCCTTGTAGCTACTGTACTCTCCAGCCATAATGAACCACCCGGATGCCATGTCCTCTCTGCCTTCCAGTGCTTTTCCCTCCACATGAGACAGATCTCCACCCCCACCTCCAACTTTTTTACCTTGCTCCTTGTCTTTATTTTCACTTCTGGAAGGACTTAATGCTCTTCTATGGGCTGCCTTGTATGGTACACCTGACCCCTTTTAGTACTTACCACTCAGAGTCTGTTGAATGGATAGTTGATTGTATTAAGCAACATTCTGAATAGTAAAACTGATTAACTCAAGCATTGCTGACAGTTGCTTTAAATCATGAGCTAAAGTGATTCGATTTATCTCAAAACCACCTCATTTTTGAGTGTATTTGTTGTATCCATTAAATTGATCATAAAAGGCTTTCTGTAAAAATCCTTTCTTTCCATGCTTTATATTCTGTATGCCTGTTCATTATAAGGCTTGGATTGAAATAAAGCTGTACTGAAGTGCTTTAAAAATATCAGTGTATGAATAATATGTCTGAGAGAGAATTTCTGAGTCTGTTTGCAAAGCTGCCATCAATCTGTCACCTTAAAATATTTTCACTAGCTGTTCCCACATTTACCAATGTTATTGCCATAAGACACACACAGCGATTTTGTTGAATGAATGAATGTTGATAAGCATATGAGTATGCTTATCAGAAACCTGAAGATCCACTGGGAAGAAGGGAGAACTGAAGCCATCAGTGTGAAGATGAGTGGATCTCATTGAGACTTCCAAATTGGGACCAATTGACAATACACTATGGGCAGGGATGTGGCAGAATAAGGAGATTGCAGGAGGGTGGGGTAGGGAAAACACTAAGAAATGAAGAAGGAAACCAAATTTCTGCACAAGATGAGTAGATAGCAAGAATGAGAATGGCAATTTTTACTGGTCATTTTTCTAGTTATTTTATCTCCCTCACTGAGGTTGTTATACTTGAGCTTTTGCAGAGAATAGGGCAAGGGAATATCAAGCAGAAAGATGGCTTATAATGCAAAACAGTCTTCTATTGACCATGTTGGCCAGAGTTCTTTGTTACAAGCAAATGATATCTACTCTGATTGATTCACACTTAAATGAAATTTATTAAAAAGACACTGAGTAGTTCACAGAATAGCAACAAGCCTAGAGAATGTGGCTTAGAGGTTACTCGGCCACATACACACAGTCCCCAAAGCATACATCTAAGCTTGTTGCTAGCTTATGCAGCTTATACACTCAATGGTGTTGGCCCTGAAACTTGGCCAGTGACCAAAGGACACCATTATTGAGTACTTCTCCCTTGTCACCCTGCAAACTTCATGTATACTAATTGTTACCACTGTGTGAGAGAGAACCCTTTGCCTCTCTGAATCTCTCCTTCCCAAGTTAAAGTCAAGGGCAGGTGTGTGAGATGCTGTAAAGCCAAAAATAATGACAAATAACTGCCAAAACCAAACACATGAATTGATGGAATATATTGGATAAATTCAACTACATCATAATTAGGGATTCTGTTCATCAAAAGACATCATCAAGAGATTTCAAAACAAGTCATAAACTAAAAGAAGATATTTACTTCATGTATATTCAACAGAGGGCTATTATTTGGAAGACATAATAAATTCTTATGAATCAGTAAGAAAAAAATAGAAAAATGAGCAAATGTATGAGCAAAAATTTCACAGAAACATAACAAGCTTATAAATATGACAGTATCTTTAATGTCATATGCATTCAGTAACATGGAAATTTTAAAAAATTAGATCCAATTTGGTATTCACCAAATTAGCAAAAATTAGAGTCTGACAAGAGCAAGTGTTCATAAGACTGTAGAAACAAAGATTTCTCACACATGTTGGTGTTAGTCTCAGCAAAAATAAATCTTTTAAAAAACAGTTTGGCATTGTCTGGTAAAATTCAACAATTATGTATATTCTGAGCTAGACATTTTATTCCTAGGACTATAACACAAGGAAACTCTTCTTTATGGGGATAAGACCTAGTAAGTACATAGTGACATTGTGATATAAATTGGACATGTCCAAATGTTTATTAATAGTAGGAGAGATAAATACTTTTGTTTATATTTATTTATTGGAATACTCTACATTAGTGAAAAAAAATCAATGAACTACAGTTACACATATCATCATTCATGGCCCTCAAACATACGACATTGGATAGAAGTAGTAATTCCAGAAGAAAACCTACAATACACTTCATTTATATAAAGTTAAAAAACTCAGCAATATATTGTTGAAGGGTAATTAGAGTAATTAAACTACAAGGAACAAGAGCACAGAGATTAGCTAAACATCAGAACAGTGATTGAACGGCAGGGTGGGGGGGGTGGCGAGGGAAGGAACTCACAAGGGCCACAGCAATGGCAGCCAAAGTATGGCTATGTTTTGTTTTTTAAGTTGGCTAGAGAGTACATGGAAATTCATTTTACTGTTACTCTTTAACATACACCTACACGTTTATTCATTCTTTGGAATGTATCCTCAATTTCACAATTAACGAACAGTAAGTTTTACTTAGACAATGGGAGTGGTGGTGGTGGTATTGGAAAGGAGGGCTGTAGTTTGGAGCCTTGTCTTAGTCCCACAGGGAGTATTTGTAGATGCCCTTGAGGAGCTGTTGTGTTGGGAACAGCTTAGCTTCTCACATACCTTTCCCTAGGAGAATACCAGTGACCTTCCTGAGGGTTCAGCAGCTCTTTATTGACAGGGTTGGGGGAGGGGTAAATGAGTGGTAGGTCCACGTAGAGAGAATATGGGTTTTGTGCCCCCGGTCAGGTTACCAGTTATCTGGTGGCACAGCTACAGTGTTTACTGTCTAGGCTTTTTGCCAAGAGTTCCATGCGGATGCTCCCAGATCTCCTGCCTGCCCTTCCCCCCATGGACTTCTCTCTTTTCCTACTCCCTGATCCTTTACTTTCTTGTTCCTTATTCTCTGATTCCTTACCTTCTCTTGGCTTTCTTTTTCATCTTGTAAAGCTCCCTTTAACTTTGTTTCCCATTCTGGGTCCCTATTTTGTCCATCTCTGTGTCCCCAGCCTCTAAAGCCCGGGTCTCTCTGATTCAACTCTCGCTTCTGTATTTACCACAGTTTGCCACCTACAGTGTTAAATTACAGTTATGTTTCTCTTCCATCCAATGACTGCTTCTGCAGAAAGAGGTGTGGGTAGTTTCTGGCTGGATGTGCCTTCTCGCCCCTGGGAAAAATAGGAAAATGAGTTTTAGTCTTCCAGGGGTAGGGAGCCTAAGGGCTGTACAAAGAAGGCTTTCCCGCAGGCTGCAGCTGTTCCTTTCCCACAATATCCAAGTCAAACTCATCTCACCACTGTGCAGATTGATTTCCTCCTAATAATTTAATCTACTGTGCAGGAAAATGCCTACTCTGCTGGTAACATAACTTTGAACCCTCCTTTTTTTTTTTCCTAACCAATATTGAATCCTCGGGACTTTATACACTAAGAAATGTTTGCCCTGTTTTTGCAATGAGTTGCATTACAAAATGCTCTCCGTTGACTGACACTGGATGTTAAGAAGCAGGATAATAAGGGGTGATTGTCCTTTCAGAATTAGGTTGTCTGGGTTTGAAGGGCTGTGTCACCCTTTCCTGGCTGGCTAACCTTGGACAAGTGACCTAACCACCCTGGATCAACTTTCTCCATCATATGGAAGTAGCAACAGTTCTACCCCCAATGGTTAAATAAAATAGTCTATGTAAAGTATGTGGCACACAGCCAAGGTTCAGTGTTGGTTATTATCATGTCATGCACAAACCACATCTGTCTAATTATAGGGTTTTCCCTTGTAAATGATAAGGTGGGTGGGTGGGGTCGGGCACAGCAAGGCAAGGGAGAGAGAAGTCCTTGCATTAACATTGGGTATTTTCTATCCCAGGTGGTATGTACTTTAGAAACAGCATTCATTTCTCTGGTGGGACAGGTTGGTGGATGTAAAAACAGCATGGGACAATGACCAGTATAAAAGTAAGACTATTTCTTGGATTTAAACAGACCCCTTTTTTTTTTTTTTAAGAGAGAGAGAGTGTGAGTGGGGGGGGGGCAGTGCGGGGAGAGGCAGAGAGAGAATCTTAAGCAGCTCCACACCCAGCGTGGAGTCTGAGGCGGGGCTCAATCTCACGACCCTGAGCCAAAATCAAGATTGGGTCGCCCAACTGACTGAGCCACCCAGGCACCCCCCCTAAACAGAACACTTTCAAAAAACAATCAAACCTTCTACTTGCTTTTTAAAAATGTATGCCAGAAAGCCATCTGAACATGTCTGCTTTTAGGAACAAGCCTATAAATCTGTCTCCATTCTAAATTTTCCTCTGAGGAGGAGAAACATGGCAAATGAATATAAATAGTTAAGGGTTTCTTATTCTTTTTATTTTCCCCTGTCAGATGACAAGGCTGACACTTGCTAAATTTCCAATTGGATTTGGAACATAGACTTTGGAAGAAATGTACCTTGGATTCTGTCAGCTCTCAGAAGTTTAAGAGAACACTGGACGGCAAATGTGAGTTAGATGAAGGGGCATGCCAATGCTGGCCAGGCCAACCAACGGCTGCAGATCTGATTTTCCTCTGCCCTGCCAACATTTGGGGAAAAGGAGCTGGCTGCTCTTTTAAGCAGAAATAAACTCTAGAAGCTGACAGGAAGCTGGAGGAAGGCAAAACCCGTGTGTTTAATGGGCGAGCAGTGGGATATAAGGCTCCATCCCAGAATTAGCAGGCTAGACCTCCCAGCTTCTTCTAGAACTTCAAATCTTAAAAAGATATTTTAATATGTTGTTTGGAAAATACTTCTCAAGCCAGTACTTGCACGTTACATCCCGGCCGTGATTTTACCTATCGATAGTAGTTTGAGCATTGTAGGGTGATTTTAAGGCTATTTTATTAATGAGCAGGGATCAATAGTGCATGACAAACATGGGCAAACACAGCTCCCAGAAGAGACTATCCAAATGCCATTAAGCTTAGGAAAAAATGCGCACCTTCTTTAGTCGTCAGGGGAATACAGACTGATCTCTGCACAAACATCGGAATGACAACAGTTTAAAAGTCTAACGATTCCAAGCGTGAGCAGGGACGTGAAGCAAAGGGAAACTCATATACTGCCAGCTAGAACGTCCAAAGCACAGGCACTTTGGAAAACCGACAATTTCTGCTAACGCTGACAACGCTGATTGTATGGTCCAGCAATTCACACCAAGAGCAAGGGACATGTATGTCCACAAAAAAAGTGCATGACAATATTCAGAGCAGTTTCCTACATAATAGCCTCAAACATTCAGACACAGCAAACATCCCGTATGATTGCAATGATGATAAAATTCAGAAGAACGGTTCTCTGTGGACGCGGGAGATGGATATAGAGTGGGAAGGGACATGAGGGGCACTTAAGGGGTGCCAGGAAGGGTCTATATCTTGATCTACCTGGTGATTACGGGAATATATGCATGCGGAAAAAATCATCAAATTGTATACTTATTATTGGGGGTTCACTGAATGCACTATGTTTATCCCCTCAGTAAAAAATAAATAAATGTGAGCAAAACAAACCAAAAAGATATGAAATGGGAAGACCAGGTTGGGTATAGAAATGAAGATAGGGAGGGCCGTGTGCCTTGGATCTGTAAGAGGCAAGGAACGGTGGGGGGCGGGAGGGCGGGAGATATTGCATTGAATCAAACAAAACCACCCTAGAGTCTGCAAACCACACAGTGAACTCATTTATTTCTCTCTAGCATTTCGTTCTGCTTGAGGGATAAAGTTTAGAGTTGTCATAAGGCTAGTTCCCTGGGAAACAGGCTCTGAGTTAGAAAGTTCTATGCAGGAGTTTTATTAAGGAGTGTGCTTATGGGAACATCACCAGTAAGAAAGTGAGGGAAGCAGGGCTGGGCAGGCAGAGAAGTTCAAGGTGATGCTATTTTACCAGACTGGGCCAGTTCTATAGGGAGCTCTTTCTCTCAGAGGGTCCTCAGTGTTGTTACAAATTGTGACAACGAGGCCAAGACTTTGCACCCTACAGCAGTCATTCATTAGTGTGGCTGCCCTGGTAAGGGGACATAAACTTGGGTAAGGTGCTCCCTTTGGTGGATAACAACCCCCAGAGAGGGATCCAACTCTGAAGCATTAGCAGTTAACACTCCCGACAGCTGGAAGAACGATCGTGTTGGTCTGAAGGGTGTGATCCGGACAATGCGCCACCGAATCTACCCTTTGCACCATTTACCTCTTATGGTAAGATCACTCCCACCTGGGACCAGCTTCCCTAGGATTTGGATTGATCTCATTTCCTAGGTAAAGCCACAAGAGGAAGGTGAGTAGGATGAGCTACAGACCCCATCAGTCTAACTGGCTTTGAGGTCACAACTGATTCTCATCATCTTTTTCTACTGCCCGTTCTATATTCTTTTCACCCGTGGCTAGCTGCTCTGTTGGTCTGGGTGGTTTTTGCATGGTGTGATATTTACCCTCATCCCTGAGGAGTTTGGACTCCTAATCACTGTGCCTTTCTCACACCGTGACTGCTGAACTTGTCCATTTACTGTTACAATTAGGAGTGTTTCAAGACATGCCCCTGAGAGCAAAGCTATCCTTCCCTCACTGCCTGGAACATTGGAAGTACACAGTCCCAAAGTAGGCATGCTGGTAAGCAAGGTCACTACTACTTCTATCCCCTTGGGTCTTGGACCTATACATTATGCCTATTGAAGTCACAGCACCATATAATGGTCTTTGAACTTTGTGTATAATGTTCTTCCTGAAGGCTAACACCCTATTCTTGCAGGGCTTTGGCTTCAGATTGGTGCTTAACTTTATCTTTAAAAGGGCATTCCATCATTCTTACCCGCTTGGCAGATTCTGGGTGGTGTGGTATGTGATAGGATCAGCGGATCCCATGTGCCCTCAGCTGCGTCTCTTCTGGTGGAAAGTAGGTCTCTTGGTCTGAAATGCTGCTATGCATTAATCTGTGTCAGTGGATCAAACGTTTTGTAAGTTTTCAGTTAATCTTGGTGACTGGGGTCCTGGGAGCAGGAAAGGCAAACTTGAGTATGTTACCATTCCAGTCAAAATCAACTGCTGCCCCTCCTAGAATGGAAGTGGGCCAATGTAGTCAATTTGCCAAATGGCTGATTTGTTCCTTCTAAGGATAATTCCTTCTAGGAATAGGATATCAGGCACTCAGTGTTGATCTATGTGGCTGGCAGTTTGGTCATTCGGAGAGGCAGAAACAAATCAACCTTATGGCAGAGCTCATACTATTGGAACCGTAGATAGCCTTCCATTCTGACATCATGGCTATGTTGGGCCGGAACTGGGACTGCTGATGACATCAACCAACTGAGCCATTCTGTCTACTTGGTTGTCTGGTTCCTCTTCTATGGTGGATCTTCTCATTTGGGTGTTAACTTGAGATGCACAGTGTTGGTTCATGACCCTTTTGGGAGCTTCCTGGGTGTAATCTGAAGTTGGCCCTCCATATGTGGAGGGTAGGGAGAGACCAAAGAAAGAGGCAGGCCACTCCTGGTTGGGAGGTGGCTGTTTGAATAAGAAAAAGGAACTTATATACGAGGCTGTCTTGGGCAGCCTTGGGATCCCCACACCCACCCTCCAAATCTTAAAAGCTTATAAAGAAGCCCTAACTGGGCTCAGTCACGCATACCACATAGGTGTTCTCAACACCACATCACCATTTGAAGGCTATGTCTTTGGAGCAGCCCTGGAGAGTGGGAAAGGTAAGTGAAACCCACATTCCAAAAGTAGGGGAGGGGGTGAGGAGCCTCCGAGTGCTTGGGTCCAGCTTATGAGTCAACTGGCAGTCACATCTTTTGGATGACCTTCCCCAACACACAGGTCTTCACACTTTGTGCCTGCTTCCATAGGTACATCCACATGCTTCTTCCCAAACTTCTTTCTGTCTGTCTCCTTCCAGACTCCTGATGAAAAGCCAAACTATTCACTAATTTTTTTAAAGATTTTATTTATTTGACAGAGAGGGATTGAGCACTCAAGCAAGGGGAGTGGCAAGCAGAAGGAGAGGGAGAAGCAGGCTCCCTGCCGAGCAGAGAGCCTGACGTTGGGCTCGATCCCAGGGCCCTGAGATCATGACTTGAGCCAAAGGCAGACGCTTAACAGACTGAGCCACCCAGGAGCTCCGGAACCATTCACTATTGTATATATTTTTCTGTTTACCTTTATGCCAGACTACTTCTCTTTCTTCATAAAGTAGGTGATCAAGAATACTTCCCATATCTCTGGTAATTGGAAGGACTTTCCTTCACCTGTGTCTTTCAATACCACCCAGGGTGGAGAACAACAGGAGAACAACAATTTGGGGCTTGTACTTTCATACCAAGACAACTCATTCTTAAACCAAGCTTGGCCTTTGCTTTCTCTGTCAGCTGGGGACCCACATAGGCAGCAACAGATGAGAGTCGAAAGAGAGGTGATATAATAGTAGTCAGAGCCACAGGGGTCAGGGACACCTTACTTCTACTTTCTGGCTCTGGCTCAGGTCCAGAAACTGGACAAGGGATCATAATATTTTACTGAGGCAACTGCTTGTGCCTCCTGATCTTTCTCCTTGGTTTCTCTTGGTTTTATAGCTTGAGCTGTACAGCTGTTGGTCATCCGTCTATCTTGTCCTTAGGGATTCCGTAATACTATTAACCATCTCCATAGCTCTCCATGGGTCAATCCCCACCTAGTTACCACTTGACCTTGGCACTTACTATGACAATTTTATGCACTTACTTTTAGTTGTTAAGCACTATCAACCGGCCTCCATTATTTCAGTATCTTATCATCCTCGTTGCTATCAGAGATGCAGTTCTATAACCACATCTCCTACCATTAGCCTGGCCTGTGAAAGACAGACACCACGGAGTTTCTCATGGAGGCCAGTTTCTTCCAGGCCCTCCCACTGTACAGTTTGTGGGTTTCGCTTTTATATGTATATTCTCTCTAGCATGCTCACTTCTTTGAGCCTTTTGAGTTTAGGTTTGCCAAAACGCTGTTTGCCAAAACCATTCTGGCATTTCTACTTCATTTAGTGTAGGCCGTCATGTTTCCTTGGCTTTCAAGGGTCCTACTCCTTGCATATGAGCACTGTCTCCGGAGGTCTCTGCCAGGGTCTTACATTCTGTGTCTCAGGAGAGTACTTTTACATTGATAAGCTCTTATATGATTTGTTATTCAGACTTCCTTGATTCAGCACTGTCTGGATTCAATCCCACAATACTCTTTGAGCTCCTGTGGTCTGTGTTTACTAGGTCTTACAGCTTCTTCAGGGTATAGTCTGTTTCTTC
This sequence comes from Leptonychotes weddellii, assembly GCF_054177405.1. Taxonomy (NCBI): domain Eukaryota; kingdom Metazoa; phylum Chordata; class Mammalia; order Carnivora; family Phocidae; genus Leptonychotes; species Leptonychotes weddellii. Next base: position 117,916,199 of record NC_138371.1, read on the forward strand.
CCTTACAAGAGTCATTACTTACCCAGCTGAGTCAGTGCTGCAAGACAGATGCCTCTGCATTGTCTTCAAAGGGTGGGGAGGAGTGCTAGCCTTTAAAAGGAGAGAGAGGGCTACTTCTGCAGACCCAGGGAGTTCAGGATGACCTGGGGTATCAAGGTTCTTGAGTGCATTGACCCAGATGTCCCCATTCCAAATCTCAGCTTCTTCGTCCTTCCTAATCAAGGCCCTGACCTTGGCACGTCAGGCTTGCTGAGTTTGAAGATTTAATAATCTCTGGAGTCTTGAAACTGATCTTCAGTTTTTTCTGTCCTCTAGCGTTAGAGGAGATGCATGTCTTTTTATATGGAATAAACGAGGCCTTCTGACTTTTACAATTCACCTTATATTAGTGATTAATCACTTTGGTGGTTTTTAAACATATCAGCAAATTTTGACATACCTACTAGAGAGCCTTTGTAATCACACCTAAGGCATAGAATGCAGTTGGATTGACACTGCATGACCTCCGAGGCTAAGCCATAAAAAGCAATCTGGCCTCGGGGTGCCTGGGTGGTACAGCCGGTTAAACATCAGATTCTGGGTTTCGGATCAGGTCGTGATCTTAGGGTCGTGGGATAAAGCCCCACGTCAGCTCTGCACTCAGTGTGGGGTCTGCTTGGGATTCTCTCTCCCTCTCCCTCTGCCCTGACCCCCTCTTGCAAATAAATAAATAAATCTTTATAAAAAAAGAAAAGCAATATGGCTTCCACCTGACTCTCTTCCCCCTCTTGGCACTTTTGTCCTGAGAACCCAGCTATCATGCTGTGAAAAAGACAAGCAGCTGCATGGAAGGGTCACATGTAAGTGTTTCAGTTGTCAGTGACTATCAGCCACCAGACACATGACTGAATAAGCCATTGGATGATTCCAGCCTCTAGTGTTTCAGCCTCTCCATCTGATGCTGGGGGTGGGGAGGGGGCGGCGGGGAGATAAGATGAGATGTCTTCCCTGGGCCCTACCTAATTTCAGATTTGTGAACGAAATAAATGCTTTCATTGTTGCCACCAAGTTTAGATTGGTTTGTTACAGAGCAGTAGACACAAGGACAATCACTCTCAACCTTCCATTATCTTTCTGCAGTGCACAGTGGCACTTAGTAACTAGATCCAGTTTCATAGTCTTTATAATTATTTCTTCCCTTGTACCTTTCAAACACTTAGATATTATAGGAGCTGGCATCTTTTCTTCTGCTGGTATTTCTTTCTCTTCTGCATGGGCAAAAGCCTTAACAAATTGCACAGTTATAGCATGGAGCAAGCCAAGGGCTGTGAGGACTCCCCCACCAGTAAAGGGATCCTCATTGTCATCCGGCCGGGGGATGAGGCACCTCCAAAACTTCACCTTAAATTCTGCTTTCGAGGACCACTTCACCATCTTTTGTCATAAGTTCTTGGAAATGGGTTCTGTCTGAGAAGAAAATTTGTGTACAGGAAGTTTACTGGGGATTGCACTCAGAAGTAACACATAGAAATGATGGAATCAAAATTAGGTGGAGGTAGAAGCTGAACTGTAATACAGATTGAAATTAGACTCGGGCAAAGAACATGGGTGCGCTTAGCTGAGATCACCATGTTTAGCTGTCCTGGCTAGGCCTTTGACTCCAGCATCAACACAAGCAGAGGGCATAACTTGGGGTGAAGCATCGCCCAGAAGGCAACCCCCAGAGGGATGCAGAAGCCAATACTCTTGGAAGCTAAGGGAATGAATCCCAGAACGACTGACTATATTCCTAGAGGAATAAGGAGGATCTGGGTGGCGTACTGCAATTTCTATTACAAAATCTGGATAGCTCTGGGTTGAAGAAGGTAATGGGGACTGACATCATGACAATGGGAAGCTAAGGAATTTTCAGGATGGGGTGAAAGGAGGCAGTGAGGTCATGCATTCTTTACATGATCAGGTCATTGCAGATCATGGGAATTCATGTAATAAATCAAACAGAGATCAGGCCGAATGTGCTTTATTTTCTGCCAGCCAGTGAACGTTCACACACACACCCACACACACCTATCTGTAATCATTGCTTTAAATTATTCAGTCTCATGCCCTGGTAGCACACAATTGCTCTCTGAGCATGCTCAATCACTTATCACATCACTTTTAGAATCAACTCTGTGAGGGCATTTCCTTTAATATCTTTACTGACTTTCCATTAGTTCATCAACAGTCCATTAATTCCTTTTTATCCTATCACAAATATCCTAAATATTTTCATATTGCCTTAAAATATTTATCTTGGACCAGTTTCCAATCTTGCTTGACTCATCTCATCTTGCTTCAAGGAGAAATTTCCTTTGATGTTAATAGTAAACTGCTTTCTTGAAAGGCTACCTGTGGTTATTTAAGAGGATAAGAAAGAAACTTGGTCAGATCACTCTGTCAGGCTCTCGTCTTTCATTCTTTTAAACTTACCTCCAGTGAATTCTTTTAGATCTTCTAATATGGATGTGTTTTCCCTTTTGGAGGGGGAGAGGGCAGTTTTTAGGTTTTTTTTGTCTCTTTAAAAAAATTGTTCTAATCATGGAATGGCACCATGGCCCCAAATATCTGCATTAGAAATATTTATCTGAGAGAATCTTTTTCTGCATTGCTTCTAATTCAGTGAAAAAGCAAGTAGTAGATTCTGACTTTTGTCTATGTTTGAAACGTCTTTTCTTTATCTTTTTGTTTTGTTTTTAACAAATTTCTACTCCTGCTTCGATAGCTTCTGCAAATATCACCTTCTCTTGTAAAACTTTTATTTCTCCAGACAAAGTTAGTCACACTTGCTTCTGGATACCTACACTAGCTTTCTTGCTTTCTTTCTTTCTTTCTTTCTTTCTTTCTTTCTTTCTTTCTCTTTCTTTCTTTCTCTCTCTCTCTTTCTTTCTTTCTTTTTCTTTCTGCAATTGCTTGTTGAAGTCTGCTATATATCAGGCACTGTAGATATAAGAACGTGTCCTGCTTTCTTAGACCAGTGGAAGAGAGAAAGAAATAAGCAGTGATTATAACACAGTGCCATAACTTCTCTACTACAAAGGAAGCAGAGGATGCTGGAGAAAGAGAATGGGGCATTCAATTTGAACCAAGTCTCTTTTTTTTT
>NC_138371.1:117919419-117982572 GCF_054177405.1 Leptonychotes weddellii
CCCTGTTTGTTTCTTGGAGTCGATAGTCTCTCATGGTTCATCTCTCCCTCCAAAAAAATGGGGGGGGGGAATTGGAGGGAGAGATGAACCAAGTCTTAAAGGATGAATGAGGCTTTCCCAGTTTGGGGGTTGGGTGGACTTTTTTTGGCAGAGAGGACTCAGTCTGAATGGAGGCAGACCACTTTAAGAGGATTACATGTATTTAGGAGAAGCTAAATCACCACACATAGAGAGGGAAAGGCTACGGAGAGGACTGGAAAGGAGGATCCCATCATACTGAGTCACTTGGGAAGCCACTGAAGGTTTATTCCTAAGGGACTAACATGATCGCTTTTGTATATTATTTTCCTATGGAAGAGTTAAATATAAAATAATAACAAAGTACCCAAAGGAAAAGATTAAAATATTGGATAAGCAAGTAAAAACGAAGACAAATACTTGCAACAAATAAAATACATTGATTAAAATTCTTAATATAAAGGTAATGCCTACAATCAGTTCAGAAAAGCACTAGCGTTCCAATAGTGGGTAGAGGACACACGTTAACAATTCACAGAAGAAAACCTTAACGATCTTTTGTCCACATGGTGTAATTAATGGTTTATTTTTAATTTCTCTGTATCTATATCTGCTCTGACCAAATTATCTAAAATGACTAAAAAATTTTAATGGTAAAGAAAATCATTTAAGAGGTCATTTGGTAAAAAAAAAAATGTGGATAAATTTGGGGTGAACCAGATGAAGGAATGTCTGAGTCAGTTCAGGTTGCTATAACGGAGACTAGGTGGCTTAGCTAACAGAAATTTGTTTCTCACAGCTCTTGTGCCTTGAAGTCTGAGTGCAGAATGCCAGCGTGGTTGGGTTCTAGGTAAGGGCCCCCTTCCCAGTTTGCAGATGGCCACCTTCTTGCTGCATCTTCACTTGGTGGAAAGAGATCTCTGTAGTGTCTCTTCTTATAAGGGCACTAACCCCATTCATGAGGGGAGGCCTCCATCCTCATGACCTAATTGCCTCCCAAAGGCCTCACCTCCTAATAACATTGGGGATTAAGGCTTTAACATATGAATTCTTGGGTGGGGGGGCATAAGGCTTTAGTCCACAGCATAGAATGGTCATATTATGGAGTAATGAGAGTGTAAAACAAGGCGGTGGCTATAGGGTGAAGAAGGAGAGCCAAACTCAAGAAATATTTACAAAGAAAACAAATAAGACATGGAGATTAATAATATTCAGAATAATAATATTCTGAAATTGGGTATATGAATTTGGAGTTTGGAGGAAAGGTTAGGGATTCATCAGGACTGTTGCTTCCTAATTTATTCTATACTGATCTATCTATATAGTAGACACATCAAAATTCCAGAATATCATTTCTAAAATTCAGACTGGGAGTTAAGTGATTAGGGAAACTCACAACAGATATGATTAGTGTTTCTTATGAGATATTCATTGATGCTACAAGACGAAAGATTTCCCTGGACAGGAATTTTGGGTAACACTAGGTTAACAAGCCTATATAGGTGTACTGATGGGATAGAGTTTGTCAGAGCCTCTACTATGTTGAAGTGCACTAATCATAGCACAGAGTGCACAGGATTTCCCAAGCCTCTTTGACAGTGGGGCCACTTTTTTCAGAGTATCTCTGGGACAAATCTCCTGTGATACCAACTGGAAGCCACAGATTAAACATTTGCAAAAGTATTTTAAATAAAAAATATACATTGGGACTAAAAAGCAAGGGAAAACATATAGAAAGCAAAAGACTGGTACAGCCACTCTGGAAAATAGTATGGAGGTTCCTCTAGAAGCTAAAAATAGAGCTACCCTATGACCCAGCAATTGCACTACTAGGTATTTAATCCGAAGATACAAATGTAGTGATCTGAAGGGGCACTTGCACCCCAATGTTTATAGCAGCAGTGTCCACAATAGCCAAACTATGGAAAGAGCTGACGTGTCCATCGACAGATGAACAGTTAAAGAAGACGTGGTATATATATACAATGGAACACTACTCAGCCATCAGAAAGGATGAATACTTACCATTTACATTGACATGGATGGAACTGGAGGGTATTATGCTGAGCAAAATAAGTCAATCAGAGAAAGACAATTATCATATGGTTTCACTCATATGTGGAATATAAGAAACAGTGCAGAGTATCATAGGGGAAGGGAGGGAAAAATGGAATGGGAAGAAATCAGAGAGGGAGACAAGCCATGAGAGACTCTTAACTATAGGAAACAAACTGAGGATTGCTAGAGGGGAGGTAGGTGGGAGGGATGGGGTACCTGGGTGATGGGTATTAAGGAAGGCACATGATGTGATGAGCACTGAGTGTTATATGCAACTGATGAATTACAGAACTCTACATCTGAAACTAATGATGTTCTATATGTTGTCTAATTGAATTTAAATAAAAAAAGGGGAAAAAAAAGAAAGAAAAAGACTCAAGGAACATGGAAGTAACAAATGTAAAGAAGATTTATATCAAGAGAAACAAATTGACCAGCAATAAAGCATACAAGCTTGAAAGGAGAATGGTTAATAATCCTATTAGGAGAAAAGAACAGAGGTCTCTCTCCCAGGGACTTGACCTATCCAATCTCTAGAAAGAATATCCCTGCTGTGGGAGGGGATGCTATTAGGCTATCCCATTAATTAAACTTTGGAGTCAGCCTGTAGCAGTATTTTCTTTATAAATTAATATATTAGCATTCTGCTTATAGTGCAGCATGAAGTATCCTGCATGATTATGTCAACTTGAGCCTGATATACTCTGGGGAATTGAAAATTGAGTTTCTGGACTTACACAACTGAGGGTCAAGCCATAGTGCATGGTCAATACCCCAAGGTAATTCAGTTCACTTTTCCATGCCAGCACCCTTTACTTCCCCACAGACTTTCTTTAAACTTCAGCACTTTGCGGGGGTCAAGCCTTTTCATTTCGGTATCACCATTTTATAGAAAAGTGACAGACCCATAATTGGTGCCAGAAGCAATAGCACTTCATTTTTCATGGCAAGTTGTAACAAGAATAACTGTACTTTTGTTTTTTGAACATTGTGATAAAGAGCCCAGTGATAGAGAAATTAAACTGTGAAGTAGATGGGTCAACAACTCCTTTCCGTCATGGTATTTCTTGGCTAGCTCCACAAAGGCTCTCATTCCTGGCTCATACCTGAGTCACATCATGGGTTCTAGATAAATAATAAGGCTGTTTTTTGATGTTAAATTTGTCTTTGATTCACCTTCTGATATTTTGCACTTTGTTCACAGACATATGCAACCAAATGCAAGAAGAAGGAAGTTGCTTTTGCGGTGCTTTGGCCTCAGGTTAGCCATTGCCTCAAGAATAGATGATGAATGTATCAGTTTCTCTTTATGTTGTGATTCCTGTAATAAGAGCTGATTCATGTTTTCTAGTTTGCATTCTCCTTGAATTCTCTGTCATGAGGAGAAATGGTGATTTGTTCCTTTCATAATAGAATATGAATGTGTATACACTTTTAATAGGCTTATAAACAGGAGTATTCCACCTGATGCTAAATGTTTCCTTCTTTGAGTGACTGCCCATTCTACCTCATCCGCATTCAAGTAGCATGAGGAAAGGAGGGAGCGCGGGGGGGGGGGGCAGGAAATGGGCAATGCATCAAATATTAAAAAACTGAGGTCAAAGCATTACAGTTTATTACCATCATGTTTCACAGAATATATGAGCCATTAAAATTCCAATACTGCACCATATTATTGTGATAGAGGTTGTAATGGGAACGAGGAATGACACCACATGAATCTGTTCTAATAGCATTGGTGATAACAGGAGCAAGAAAAAGGCACAAACAAAGCCCATTCCTATTATAACATTCAAATAAGAATCTGGTGCTTCTGCTCCGAAACCCAAGACTCAAGCCATATATCAACATGAGTAAAAGTAACATCAGGATGATTAATAATGTCGTATTATAGTGGTCAACTTGGGGGGAGGGGTGATGAATCATTCCTAACCCTACAACATGATAACTGTACTGAACCTGTTTTGCTTAGTTTTATTTATTTATTTATTTATTTATTTATTTATTTATTTTAAAGATTTTATTTATTCATGAGAGACAGAGAGAGAGAGAGAGACAGAGGGAGAAGCAGGCTCCCAAGGAGCAGAGAGCCCGATGGGGGACTCAATCCCAGGACCCTGGGATCATGACCTGAGCTGAAGGCAGACACTTAACCATCTGAGCCACCCAGGCGCCCTGTTTTGCTCAGTTTTAAACGTGCCTCTTCCATTGCTCGTCTTAATGATCAGCAGTAGTAAGAACTATGATGTTTATACTATAGCTGTTAAATCACAAGCCCAGTTCTACACTCATTAGCAGTGAAAGCTTTGTATTCCTTATCCTTTCTGCAGCTCACTTTCCTGATATGTAGAACTAGAGACAGAATACACCTACCTCATAGGGTTGCTGTGAGATTAAATATAGACCATGGGGCAAAGCACTCAAAAAAATCAGTAGTTAACATTAGTAATAGCAGTCACAGTGTGATACAGGAGATGTTTTTACCACCTTCCCTGCTCAATAATCAATTTCAAGACAGTTTTATACAGTTACACTTCACTCAAAGGAAAGGTTTATCCTTCACACCAACATAATCCAATGAGGTATTCTGCTCTCCTATCCTCATTTGAGAAGATGGAGTTTATAAGTATCCTGACATGTCTGCTAGAGATTGTCCACATGGGATGGGTCACAGGGGGTACTGGGCAAGTTTTCAGACCTCAGTTAAGGATAATTCCAAAAAGGTGATGGATAGGCAGTGTGCTCCTCCTTGGAGCTTGGTGGTCTTAGGTGGGCAATAAGACCATTGTAGTGCCCCACCTGCCCCTGTAACGCCGCTGGTAAGGGGGCTTCCAGCCCCAGGTTGCCTTCCTGAACACACAGGGTCTCTTTCTTTACACTTCTTTCTACAAGCCACTGTGAAAGTCATTTAGCTTCTTGGTATGAGAAAACACCACTATTCAAGTAAACAACCACATATTTCTTTCCTCTAGGTCAGAAAGTTGTTTGGTTGGGTTTTTTTCTTTCTTTTTCTTATTTTTTCTTCTGTTTATAGCCTATTTTTAGTTCTTCTCTACAGACTTGAACAGATTAGGAGGAATGGAACATTTTTAGTGGTCTCAGAGATATGGAAACAATATCCATATTCATACTTCAAATATGATCCCACTTTTTTAGGGGATGAAGATTTATACCTTTAGTTCAAATAAAAAAAACAAATAACAATATCCTCTTTAGCAGATATTTGGTATTTCAAAAATTGACAACTCCTTATAATAAGATTTTAAAAGAACTTTCCTCCCTAATTATAAGGGTAATACATGTCCATTGTTTTCTCAATTTGAATACCTCCAAAAGCTGACCTTGATGCGAGATTGGGATGCAGTGATTAATTTGGGAAGTGGGAATGATCCCGTGAGAGTAGGGGATGTAAGCCAAGGAAGGGAGGGAAGCCAAAAAAAGAATGTGTTAATCAAGCTGAAACCTCTCTAAGTATTTTATATAGAAAGGGATCTAAGCATGGGAAATGGGTGCTTACAAAATTATTAGAAGCAAGCAAAGAGTAAGCTCTCAGCTGGGCCTCCAGGAGCAACTCCTAGAAAATCATCCCTGACCTTGTCCACAGGTGGAGCTGTGATTTCAACCGCAATCCAGAAGATGGGAAATTTGGAAGTACCACTAGAACTTCAGCAATATACCTTGCTAGCAGCAATCTAGGGATCATCCATTAGTAGAAGTGCACAATGGCACAATCCATACAGGGGAACCTGACATATTTAACAACAACTAAGTATGCACTTCACTCACTTGGCAATTCTGCTTCCAGGAATTTATTCTACAAATGCACAGATATGAAAAGATATATGTACCAAGTTTTGCACCATGCTGTTGTTTGGAAATAACTATGTCCTGCAAGAGGACTGGTTTAGTAAACAGTCCACAGAATAAAAAACAAGGCACCAGTTGGTTGGTTTTTTTTTTTTAAGTGAGGACATTCTCAATATACTGATTTGGGAAATCTCTGGGACATATTTTAAAAGAAAGAAGTATGGCATTTAAGCAAAGTACAAGATATGTATATTTAGCTGTGCCTGAAAGCAAGACAGTACTTGAAGACTAGTGGAAACAGGTGAAATGAATATAGGATAAGGCCAACATTAAAACATCAAAGTTTTGAGCATCAAAAAGGATAATGATAGTAATGGTAAGGATAAAAAAATCCATTAAGATGAGAATGATACTAAATTAAAAAGCGTGTATATGAGAGGAAACCCTTACTGAGAATTTCAGTTAATAAATGGAGAAGGAATGATAGAATTAGAACACTACCATTTTGCAATCCCAATTGCAATGTGATTCAGACGCAGGTTATCAGTGGATAGTAAGAATTATTGGGTGACAGGTTGCGGGAAACAGGATATTCACAGAGCCCCACGAGAAAAGTTTTTTTCCCCGCAATGAAGAGCTTTGGTTAACAAACCTCAACCAAGTTATAAAAGGTAACATTGTCAATAAAAGAAGAAGCTGAAATTCAGTGCCTCCTGATGTGATGCAGTGGCAAGAACATAAGATCACCCATGTAGTGGCCTTAGTAGAAGAGTTTGTCTGAAATATACAAGAACACATGCAGACAAATCCAGAGTGTGAGATGGTCTATAAAACAACTGGCATGGCTTCAAAAATGTTAGTATCATGAAAGATAAACAAAAATAAACTTGTGGGAAACTTTTCTACATAAAAGGACATTAAAGAGGCATGAAAATTAAACGCAATTTGTAATTTCCTGAGTCAGAAAAAAGTAAACAATTATAAATAAGGACATTATTAGTACAACTAGGGAAACCTGAATATGGATTGTATAGTAGATATTATTGAATTAATATTACTTTTGCAAGGTGTAAAGATGGTATTTTGCTTACTTGGAAGCTACACACTGGGAAGTATATAGGGGTGATGTGTCATGATACAGCAACTTACCTTCAAATGGTTCAGCAAAACAACAAACAGGTCAGTAGAGAAGAAAAAGTAAAGTGGCAAAATGTTAAAAATGGGAAAATCTAGGTGAAGCATATATTAGTGTTCATTGTGATATTCCTTTTGATTTTTTCCATTGGTTTGAAATTCTCCAACATAATGGCTGAACAATGTATGTTTAAAATCATGCCTTTCTTTTCCCAATAGAAAAGTGGATCCGGGATGTTATCTTCATGGCAAAAATGAAGAGAAACAAAAATTCTCATTTGTATAATGAAACCTTACAAAGGTAAATTTTAAAATCTAATAAAAGTGTTTTCAATAGGAAGGAGAGAAGAGGGTGGAAACAAGATTCTCAGTATATAAACTTTTTATATTGTTTTGCTTCTTCATGTAAATGTAGTATCTATTAAAAAAACATAACATTCAGTAAAATGCAATAAAACAAAGAAGAAATAACATGGACTCCTGAGTCAGACTTCTTGGGCTCAATCCTGTTCTTTCACTTCCTGGCTTACCAGTGCTTTAGGCAGATTTTGGAATTCCCAATGCCCGTTTTCTTATCTGTAGAGTGAAGCCAATAATGATACCTGCCCGTTGGAACATCAAAGTTCTCAGATCATGCCTAGCATTCATCAAAGTAAGTTTCCCAAAGGAAGCAGACCCTCAATCCAGTAGAAAAAAATAGAAATTGTCTCCATTTGGTTTCAATTTTTCTTTTTTAGGAAAGCTACATTTGTTTGCCTAAAAGAAAAAAATCTAATACTTTCAGAGGCCCACACTGGCTGGGGCTGCCTTATGGTATGAATTTCCTATGATCATGGTATGACGGAGCTGGAACAGTCCTTAACAGCACAAACTCAACCCATTTGATTAACAAAACTCCATAGCTGGTGGCAGAGAAAGGCCAAGAACGCAGGACATGTGGCTCTCTTTCTAGTACAATGTGTTATTTGTCAGAACAGTCACTCAGGCTGAGATGAAATTCATTCACTAGATACATATTTTTTGAATGGTTACACAGTGGGTGCCTGGACATGGTAATGAACAGAGAAGTCTATCCTATAGAAGGGGCAGAGAGTAAATAAACCCGTAAGCATAATCTAAGTACACAATCAAGTTTCGGGTAGTGGTAAGTGTTTTGGGGAAAGCAAAGCTGAGAAAGGAAATCGACCCTGATGGGGCAGGGAGGGGTTTGCTATTTTAGGCAGGATCAAGGCCTCTCTGAAGAGGTGAATTTTAAGCAAAAATCTGAATGAGAGAGAGGAAAGACCGTGGGAAGGAAGTCTGTGCTACATAGGCACCTGGACAAAATGATTACTGAATTCCCTTTTGATGCTGAATTATTTGAACTCTTTAGGATACAAGGCCTTATAAAACCATGACAATATGATTTACTTCTCAGCAATACCAACATTCAGTAAATTGTACAAACTTTCAATTATGGTCATACCTTGGGCACCATTTCTTCTCTAAAAGGAATAAAATCCTGGGAACTCGTTCATCTCCAAATATAAGGAACACTCTGGGAATGGAATACACAATTGAAAGAACTTTCAGAGAATTTATCGTCATCTCTAAGGCATTAAAAGTGACTTTCTGGGATAAAGTAAATAAACAAAGCAGAAAATTCTGTGTGGGAACCATAAATATTCTGTGTGGTATTCTCCATAAGTTTAACAATGTGTCCAAACACAAACATATAATCCATTAAGAACAAGAAAAAATTGGATTTTACCAAAACTAAAAGCTGTTCTTCTAAGGCTCTGTTAAGAGAATGAAAAAACAAGCCACAGGCTGGGAGAAACTTTGAAAATCATGCATCTGATAAAGGACTTAATCCACAAGAGATTAAGGAACCTCAAAACTCAGTAATAAGAAAACAAACAACCCAATAAGAAATGGGCAAAAGATTTGAAGAGATACTTCACCAAGAAGGTATATTGATGGCAAACAAGCACATGAAGGAAAGCTCACTGTTGTTAGTCATTAGAGGACTGCAAATCAAAGCCACAATGAGTCCTATTAGAATGGCTAAAATTAGAAAGGCTAACCATGTTGAGTGTTGACAAGATTGTGGAGGAACTGGAATTTTCATACTCAGTTGGTGAGAATGCAAAATGGTGCAACCACTTTGAAAAAGTGTTTGACAATTCTGTAAAAAGCTGAACACCTACTGACCATATGATCCAGCCTTTCCATATTTAGGCATTTATCCAGGAGAACAAAAACCAACTCAAATGCATATCAACAGGTGAATGGATGGAAAAAAAACTCTATGGTATGTCCATACAATGGACTACTACTCAGCAATAAACTATTCATACATGTTAGAACAGCGATGAACTTCAAAATAATCATGCTTAGTGGAAGAAGCCAGACAAAAAAGAACACATACAGTATGATCCTATTTATTTAACATTCTAGTAAATGCAAACAAATCTGTAATGTAATGCAACAGAACACAGATTTGGAGATAGGGTAAGGGCTGAGGTAGTGGGAAGAGGAGAAGGAGGAAAAGATCACAAGGGGCATGAGGAAAGGTTGGGGGTTGATGGGTATGTTCCTTACTTTGGGGGTGGTCTCACAGGTGTATACATACATCAAAATTCATCAAATTTTATATCTTAAATATATTTAGTTTATTTTATATCAATTGTACTGCAATAAAGCTATTAAAAATGAAATAAATTTTAAAAGTTACTGAACAAACTAACAAAAAAAATGCCACTGTCCAAAATTCGGAGTCAATAAGGATTTTTAAAATGCCCAAATGTGTTTAGCTTGCACAAGGACCATGCAGAAGTCCTCTGGGCATTTCAGATTATGTGTTAACTGGTTAACCCAGTTGGTTAAGCCTAGTACTCAAGAGCTTACTCTAATAGAGTATAAGCTTTGATAAAAGGTTAATGGTAAAGTGCTCTTGGGCTGGAGTGAAGAAAGGTCTGAGTCCGGATCCTGACTTTCATTTACTAGGTGGATGGCCTTGGTCAAGTTGCTTAACTGTTCTAAGTGTCAGCTTGCTTATCTGTCATGGAAAAAATAATAACTCGTGAGATTATTAGGGGAATAATTGAGAGAAAGTGAGAGAAAAATCATCTAACAACAAAAAAGCTTTTGTTGTCAGAACTCTGTTGTTACACAGAAGCTAATCCATCCAAGGACAGTCAATAGGAACCACAAATCCCCTGGTCAAATTGACCATCTGCACCCACTCAGATGCTGAGTCATATATTCAGCAGAAACATACATATGGCCAAACCCCTTGAAGATGTGAAAGAAGGAAATCCAGTTCTAGCATCTTCAAATTCCATTCGCCCAAGAAGTCTTCCTTGGTGTTAAGTTCTGCTTGCTGCCCACCCAGCTTCTTTAACTTCTGGGATTCTTTCAAGATGGCACTATGCTCCTCAGCTTTCAGACTTTGGACTTGCTCACCCCATGTCTTTGGACAACTAATACAAAAATGCTTTGATCTCAAGAGGACCCACCATCTTTGCTCTCCCCTTGAGTTAGTCATCATACTCACCTTTAGTCCCTCCAACAGGTGGTTAATTTAGCTCCAGAGCCTGCCATCTTGGTAACTCACAGTCATTTGCAAACACAGGTATACACCTTAAGACCACTGCAACATGTTAGACTGATTTATTTTTAAAGCCTCTATAGAGATAAAGGATTTAAAATGCAAGGCAAACCCCTCACTACTATAGGAAAACTAGTATAAATGGACTAATATTTGTGGATAAACAGCATCATAGTCATATTGCAGTTATATCCAGGAATACATAATCCCCTCTTGAGGCTTGCCTCCTTTTCTTATTTCCCCAGTCTTAGGATCATTTGGTACAGGGGTTGGCAAACTTTTTTGGCAAAGGGTCAAATAGGAAATTTTTAGGCTTTGCCAGCCAAGAGACAAAATCAAAGACATTATGAAGGTACTTAGGTAACCATTTTAAATGATACCATTTAAAAATGTAAAAGCCATTCTTAGACTGTGGGCCAGAAAGAAAGAAAGAAAACAAGAAAAGAAAAACGGACAGGCAGTGAGCTGACATTGGCCCAGGGGCAATAGTAGGCCCATTTCTGGTTTAGTTGCATGTGATTTAGCTTCAGTAATTTAACACTCACGGAATCCAGTTTTAGAGTTCTTTTTCCAAATTAATTAGAACGTGATGAGTTTTTGTTATATCCTGGTGAATTCCTTTAGGACACGAAGGGGTTACACCTCACACAGATCTTACTGAACTTATTCCAGTGGAATTACTGGGAATTTGGACTCCCTCCACTGTTTCTCTTTGAAATGTTTACTACTTCAATATTTTTGGGCTTCTTCCATAACCTATTTAACAGAAAACACATTTACATCAGTGCCTTTCGTCTTCTCCGTACTGGCATCCTTTGGATCTTAAAAAGAACTCTGTTGGGCTAATTAATTACTTTGCGAGCAGTCAGAAATCAGGATTGCTTGTTTGTCATCACTACTGGTGGATATGGGCCCAAATTATTCGAATTCTCTTAACATAATATTTTTATACGAGCAAATATTTCCTTTGAGAAATGTCTTTTTGGAATCCAAACTTTTCTGGGGAAGTGACACTTTCACAAGGCAACATACGCTTTTTATCCCTCAGTATTTAAAGTGAGCAAGATTTACTTGAGATAATTTTGTGTCCACTCTTTTTCCACATTTGGATCTGGACTTCAGCAGAAATGGCAGTAGCCTGCAGAAGCCTGGGTCTGAGTAGGATGCTGCCCCCAGCAAATGTGTCACATCATTTCCATCCATTGAATCCTCAGCATCAGCTCCTGTTCTTCATGCTCAGTAGATGACCTCCCTTCATTTGGAAGAACTGAGAGCAAACATGATCAGCTGAGCGTTTTCACATCTCTGACTCAAAATGTTTTGGCATCTTCACTTGTCTCTTCTTGCTTTGTTCTTCCTTCTGAGGAAAACATGTTTTTTTCCCCTTTACACACCTACGATCTTAGCTGCTTCTTGATCTCCTACACGGCTACTCACTTCAGAATATTACGCTATGTGTAATCTATTTATTGCATTTTCCTTTTCTTCCTTTGCACCACACCTCATTGGCCTTAAGTATACTCATATGTCTCCCATCATTAAAAATAATAACTCTTCCAGTCCAAATACTGCCTCAGGCTACCACACTTCCCTGGCTTGTGTTTTTTTTTTTTTTTTTTTAAAGATTTTATTTATTTTTTGACAGAGAGAGAGACAGCGAGAGAGGGAACACAAGCAGGGGAGTGGGAGAGGGAGAAGCAGGCTTCCCGCCGAGCAAGGAGCCCGATGTGGGGCTCGATCCCAGGACCCTGGGATCATGACCTGAGCCGAAGGCAGACGCTTAATGACTGAGCCACCCAGGCGCCCCCTGGCTTGTTTTTACTACCAAGTTTCTATTTTAAACCAAGTAATCCATCCTCACTCCCTCTACTTCCTTATTACCCATTCATTCCTTGCAATTTATCTTCTTCTTCCTATTCTGATGAAACCACCCCTTTAAGACCACATGTAATTTACCAACTTAAAATTCCAGTGGCTTTTTTTCCCCTCCACACACATATGTGCACTTCTTTTTCAATTTCTGCCAACTAAAGACGTCTTTCTAAAATCTATTTTAAACTAAACATTTTGGATGAGTCTCTATTAACTACCGAATTTAGCCCAGCCCCAGAAGCTTAATACTTAAGGACTTACACTTAATCACCAAAGGTTTTCCCTAACACTGCATGCACTTGATGTTCTAAACAATTTGGTCTGTCCACTATTGTCTCTTGAACACTCCCACTGTCTTCCTACCTTAGCATCTCTTAAGCATTCTGGCTGAAGGTTCTATTGAGAAGGACCACACCCACCAATCATAAAGCCTTCTATCTCAGTGGAATGCCGCTTTAATGTAATTTTTTTGAGGAGTCTTAAAAATACAGGAAAATACTCAGTTAAGGAGAACAATCCCAAGTACCCACCGCTGAGAATTAACCAACTTATTTGTTTTCATTTTTTAATCCAAATTTTAAGCGAAAAGGATTAAAACATCACAATAAGGTTAAAGTTTATTCTCTTACTCAACTCTGCCCCTCCAGAAGCAGCCAGATCACAAATTTGGTAAATGTTTTCCCAGTCCATGCATTTAAATCTCTAAAGCACATTTATGTATTCAAAAAACTATAATATCATTTATATATCCAAAAAACTACAGTATAATTTCTTGCTTTTAACTTAGTATCTGGTAAAAAAAATACAGTCCATAACTCTAAAACTTGTTTTATTCCTCTCATTTCAAGATCTTACTGTTTTGAGACAAATAAGTTTATTTAAGTGCCATACAGATATATCATAATTCCAGTATAAACATATTTATATGACGTCTAAATCAAAAAACCGTATTATGTCTATCATATGCATGTATCACAATTTATTATTCATTTCCATATTGATGAATATCTGGTTGATTTCAATTATTTGTTATTGCAAGTGGTTTCATGGCAAATATCCTCGTCTGTCTCCCTGAGAGTAAGAATCTCCCTTTGGCTCTACTTAGAAATGAAAATTGCTAAAACATAAGGTGTATATATTTTCAAATTTTCCAGATAATGTCAAATTAATTTCCAAAGCAATTTTAACGACCCTTTTTTCTGTATTCTCACCAACACTTGGAATAATTACATTTTAAAAATTGTCATTGTCACTTCATTTTTTCACTTTTATTTTGCATAATAAAAGTGATCATTTTTCATATCTTCAGTGGTTGTAAGTGTTCCTTTTTTGGAAAATTGTCTTTTAATAACGTTTGACCATTTTTTCTTATGGAGCTATGGGCCTTCTGTATATACCCTCCATACTGATTCTTGTATATTTGGCAAATGTGTTCATTTCGGTGTGCTGCTTCTCTTTTAATTTTGCTCATTGTTCCTCTTGTCATTTACTTGTTTTAAAAAATTTGGGTTCCAACAAATCTTTCAATTATTTCTTTTATTAATCATTACTAAATTCTTTGTTATTTTTTCCTTTTTTATTATTTTGTTTTGTGGTCTGACTTGTTTAAGAAATCCTTCCCTACTCCAGGATCTTAAACTTATTCTTCAAGGATAAGTTTTAATTTTCTTTATGTGAGATTTTAATCTTCAATACATCTGGAGTTTATTTTTTCTGTATAATATGAGGTAGGTCTTGATTGCATTTTATTTCCCTACATAGAACTAGAATCATACCAACACCATTTATTGAACAGGCCATTATTTACCCTTTTATTTGCATTATCCTCTCTCTTAGATACCAATGACCTAGATATGCTTGGGTCTATTTCTGGGCTCACCATTCTGTTCTAATCATTTGTGTACCTATTGCTACATAATGATACATTGTCTTAATTACTACACACACACACACACACTTATATAAATTAACATATATCATATAATATATAACATACAATATATATTTATATGTATTATATATGTTAATAAATCTTTGATAGCTAGTAAGAGGAGTCTCATTTTTCTTTTAAAGAACTGTCTTCGCTATCACTGGACTTTTAGTCTGTACGAGTCAGAGTATTTGTTCAAGTCCATGGAAAACTTATTTGGAGCTTTTATTAGAATGACATTTATTTTGTCATATAAGTCAAATTATCTGTATAATATTTCATCTTTTTCATGAATTCAGTGAATTTTTCTACTTACTTAGGCCTACTTTTTTTCTTTCTTTTAAAGATTTTATTTTTATTATTTTTTTAAAGATTTTATTTATTTGTCAGAGAGAGAGGGAGCACAAGCAGGGGGAGCAGCAGGCAGAGAGAGAAGCAGGCTCCCCGCTGAGCAGGGAGCCCGATTCAGGGCTCGATCCCAGGACCCTGGGATCATGACCTGAGCCAAAGGCAGAAGCTTAACCGACTGAGCCACCCAGGCGTCCCTAAAGATTTTATTTTTCAGTAATCTCTGCACCCACCGTAGGGCTTGAACTCACAACCCTGAAATTAAGAGTCACATAGTGTACTGACTGAGCCAGTCAGGTGCCCCTCCTTATGCCTACTTTTATGTTCTTCGATAATATTCTGTAATTTTGTCCAAAGCAGTTTGTATATCTACTGTTAGATTTATTCTTAGATATGTTTTTGTAACGTATTTCTTATCACATTTTTTTATTGTTTATTGTTAGTGTATAGGACTGTTAAATTTTATGTTGTTTATCTATCAACTGACTTTAATGAAATCTTTCATTAGTTTTAATAGTTTGTAAATTCCCTTGAGTTTTCCACGTGCACGATTATATCATCAGAAAAAAAATGTCAATTCTGTCTTCCCCTTTCAAACATTACACAGTTTCTGTTTTTCCTGGCATTAACACACTACCTAGACTCTCCTATATTGTGATTTTTTTTCATTTTTACTTTTTATATTTTATTTTTTTTTAAATATTGGTTGATTGAAGTAGAGCTGATATCCTCCCACACAAAGCTGAACAGCAAGGATGTCAGTGGACATGTTCATCTCTTCCTTATTTTAGTGGGAATCCTCCTATTGTTTTCATCACTAAGAATTATGTTTACTGTTTGCTTTGGGGAAAATACATGCTATCAAGCAAATTAAATTTCCTCCAATTCTAGGTTGCTGGAAGGTTTTAATCATAAAATTATTCTGAATATCTTTGAAGGAATTTTTCTGCATCTAATAAAATGACTACATTTTTTCCCTCTGTTAATTTGTTATTATAGTGAGTAGAAATAATAAGTTTTCTGATTTAGTAGTCACTGTATCCTGGGGTAAGCCCTAGGTGGTCCTGTTAGTCGTTTGGTTGGTTTGATTAGAAGACAACAGGAATTGCTTTGCTGGTTGAACAGGCTATCAGCCTAGAAGTTCTGGCTGAGACTCCAAGACGACAGCTATCAGACACAATAGTGAACTTGAAATAGACTACCCAGTAGAATTTGGGTAAAGCTTCTTAGATAATTATTAAGCCTTTTACCTGTATCAAAAGTATAAGAGATTCTGGAGCCAGAGTTTCAAAAGGGGATTTAGAAGAGTATTTTTTTTGTAAGGAAATATGGTATGAGCCATCCATCCCTGCTCTTCACCCCCATAACCCCAAGGGGTGGTGCTGGGACAGGATCGCCACATAAATCTGTGCATGCTGATCAACGCATAAGGACACAAGGCAGGGGGACTGTATAGGGCCCGAAATCCCTTGTGTACTACTCACCAAGCTCAGTTAGAGAAAGGATCACCTTTTTCTAACTCAAACTAAGGAATTATTTGGGGCAAGTCTGCTCCCCTCCTTAAACCTAGTGGAATGGGATTCAACAGGACTACCCTGTGAGCTTTCTCTGTGTCATTCAAAGTTCGCAGGCTGGGGTAGACTGATGTCTGACTCCCATCTAAAATTTTAAGGGGTTGACGATGGACTGGCTTGCTGGGGACAGCTGAGGCATTGGGGCTCAACTCCCTCCCCATGTTTGTCAGGGCAAGGCGTGTCAAATGCAGGAGAGAGTTGATGTGGACATTAGGTCCTGCAAAATAGGACCTCTTGGTGGGGCACATGGATATCAGCAGAAAAAAAGCTGTGGGTATCACAAGATTTCTAAGGGCTACTAAGGAGAAAGAAGCAGGAATGGAGATGCGTCTGTCCATTATCATGAGAACTGCAGGCAAGAGGTCTCTAGCAATGACTGGGGATAGGGGTGGGGGGTGGGGTGGAAACAGTATGAAAAACTCACAAAACAAGGCACTAGTTTTAAACATGTTTTAGGCCCAGTGAGCACAGAACAGGTTATAGCAGTGATACACACAGAAAGAACTTTCTAGGTCTCTTTGCCTCTCCTTTCCTGTCTACTTTCTTCTGATTCCCAGCTTCAGAGGGGCTGTTAGCAGCATTGAAGTGGGAACAGAAGTTAGCTAGAAAAAGGTTGCCAATTCCTGCCTCCTTCCACAGCCTCTCCGTTTTCCCAAATCCAGCTATAGCTGGGGAGGAAAGATCTATCCTTGAATCAAGTTTCAGGTTTTGCTATGAGACTTAACATTTGAATTTCTGAATTGAGATTGTGTTTGACTTGGGATTTTTACTTGCCTAGGAATAATCAGAAAAATCCTGCGTATGCCTGAGTATCCTTTTCATCCCAGAGAGAGGGAGAAGTCTACCTCTTCACACACATTTGAAAGGCACAGTGGGAAACAAAATGAAGCTGTCTTATGAGTGCATCCTATGATTCTTGCTCGTTCACTGTACTAGTTACACAAATCCCATATTTAGGATTGTTATATTTCTGTTTATTGATGATAATGATCTTCAGTTTTCCTTTCTGATACTACCTTTATCTAGTTTCTTACCAAAATTATAATAACCTCATAAGAGGAGTTGGGTAGCTTTTAATCTTTTTAAAACATATTCTTAATTATAAAAGTGAAGTACCATTTGGTTCTTGAAGATTTATTAACATTTGTCAGTATAACCTTTGGGCATGGTCTTTGTGTAGAGGAGGAGATTCTCGATTACTGTTTCAGTGTTTCTAATAGTTTGGGTTATATTTGGGTCTTTTATTTCTTCCTGAGTCAGTTTTGGTAATTTCCGTTTTTCTTGAAAATTTTCAATTTCACGTAAATGTTTAAATTTATTGCCACAATGCTACTCATAATATGGGTAGATATTCCTAATGCTGGTCTATGGTTCTTGATTTCTTCTTCTCAGGAAGCACTCTGGGGGATTACATTTTCCCATTCCCTTGATGTCAGGCCCGGCCATCTGACCTGGTTTGTCCAGTGCGATGTGACAGGAAGTGATGGGTGTCACCTCCAAGTACCAGGGTATTGTTAATAGTCAGTGTGGGGTGATCATGAAAGCAAATGTCAGAAGATCAAAGCACCCTAGAATGAGGAGCCACCTCCAGAAGGACCTTGGAGAGTCACCTGCATATACGAAGGACACTTTTGTGAGCATAAATCAGCTTTTATTTTGTTAAGCCACTGAAATCTTCATCTTGATTTTTACTGTAACACAAACTAGTCTGGCCTCATAATAAAATATTGCATATTTTTATATTGAATTTATTTACATTTCTAATAGTGTTTTTTCCTCCTTTTTTGACAAGTTTTTACAGATTTACTAACCTTTTCATTAGTTTCAAAGAATCAGCTCTTTTACATTGTTAGTTATGTCTAAATATCCTCTGTTGTCTGCTCTAGCTTCTAGAGTTGACTATTGAGCTTGTTCGCATTTAATCTTCCTTGTCTTTTTTGATACAGGTCTTTAAAGTTATAAATTTTCTCTAAGCAACGCTTAGCTATATCCTACCAGTTTTTAGAACTTTTCTTTAGAAATTATTTTTAATAAATTCATAGTTTCCACTGTGATTGACTCTATCATCTTTTATTGCTGATATTAAATCTATTCGCATTATGGTCAAGGATACAATTTATAGGCTATCACCTCTTTGAATCTTTGTGGTCTAAAAAGTGGTCAGTTTTCCTAACTGTTCCATGGGTCATTGAGAAGCATATTCATTCTCCATGTACTAGTTCAAGATCTTATAGGCAGCTATTAGATCACATTTGGGACTCATATTATTCATATCTCCGGAGTTTTTATGAAATTTCTTTTCTTAGAAATTTTCAATTTCTAAGAGATATGTGTTTAAATCTCCACATGACTATAGATTTATTAATTTTCCATCTGTTTGACTTTGCTTTATGCATCCACGTTCATGATAACCATATATTTTGGTGGATTGTTGCTTTTATTATTGGTAGTGTCTTTAACTCTAGAAATCATTTTGCCTTTAATGCATCTTTTTCTGATAGTAGTATTCATAGCTTCTTTTGAGTATTTCCCTGATCTATCATTTTACATACCTTTATTATGTACTTTTATCTCTTATTTTTCCTTAAGGTTGACTCTTACAATGAAGCACAGAGCTGGATATTAAAAATATCATCTGATAAGAATAGTCCCTTTCCTATAGGATCGTTATGATGAAATTTTTCAAACAAAAGTAGTACATCAGTCTCCCCTTATCCACAGGGGATATGTTCTAAGATCTTCAGCGGATGCCATGGATACTACTGAACCCTATATACACTGTGTCTTTTCCTATACATACAAACTTATCATAAAGTTTTATTTATAAATAGGCACACCCAGAGAATAACAACATAGCCAATAATAAAATAGAACAATAATAACATAGTGTAATAAAAGTGATGTGAATGTGGTCTTTCTCTCAATATATCTTATTGTACTGCACTCACCCTTCTTCTTGCGATGATGTGAGATGATCAAATGCCCACATGATGGGATGATGTGTGGTGAATGATGGACGCATTGTGATGCAGCATTGGGTGCTAATGACCTTCTGAGGATATGTCTGCAGGAGGATCATCTGCTTCTGGACCAAGGTTGACTGCAGGTAACTGAAATGACAGAAAGTAAAACCAAACCATGGATAAAGGGCACCTAGTGTATAATAAGTCCCATAAGCCCATTGTTCAGACTCAACGCTTATAGATATTCTTTCCATATTGTTTTATCTGCCCATTCCACATGCTGTTTTCTTTCCTGAACTTTTTTCTCCTCCTCCTCCTTTTTTTTATAAGTATTTTAAAATAAATCCCACAGCTAACTAATGAAGATGTTTTTTCCTTCAAATATAACCATCATAAAATCTGAAAAAAACTAATAATTTCTTAGTAATATTTAATAACCAGTCTATATTAAAATTTCCACAATTGTCATGAAAGCTCTTTACCATTGGCTTGTTCAAATCAGAAGGCAATGCAGGTTCATTTGTTGCACTTTCTTGTTGCCTCTTAGGTCTCTTTTCTTAAAAAACTGTTTCCCTTATTCTTTTTTCATGTTATGTCATGTTTTGTTGGAAAAAAGAAATTATTTTTCCTGTAGAATATCCCACATTCCAAATCTGGTAGTTTGCTTCTTCAGGGTGGCTTTTAACTTGTTTTTCTAATCTCTATAATTACAATAATCCTTAGATTTAGAGATTTGGTTACATTCAGGTGTGGATTTTTTGGCAATAATCATGCACAGGCGGTGCTATACCTCCTATTGCACCATATTATTTGGCACAAAATGTCTGTGGTTCCAACTTGTTTCCTCCAGTATAAAGTTCACTAATGTTTCATCCAGTGATTTTAGCATCTGTTGATGATTTTGTCCTAGATCTGTTATTTTAATATGAGAATTGGTGATTTTCTAATTCTATAATTTGTTCTTCATGTACTAGCTGAAATTTTACAACAAGAACTTTCTGGGGCGCCTGGGTGGCTCAGTCATTAAGCGTCTGCCTTGGGCTCAGGTCATGATCCCAGCGTCCTGGGATCATGCTCCACGGGAAGCCTGCTTCTCCCTCTCCCACTCCCCCTGCTTGTGTTCCCTCTCTCGCTGTATCTCTCTCTGTCAAATAAATAAAATCTTTAAAAATAAATTAAAAAAAAAAAGAACTTTCCTACTGTTTAGTTACCCAGAAATTCAGTTTGTTCTAGAAAGACAGGATAAAAGCTTTATTGTTCCTCTTCATTTATCAATTTTCAGAATAATTATTTTGTTTCCTAGAATCCTCTGGTGGAGGTCAGTGACATTTCTTTTTTTCAGTATCATTATGATCTCATGAATAATATATTTGATATGATAATCTCTTATAAATTAATGACTTCTATTTAAAATGTTACGGTTTCTTATATTTCTGACATAGTTCTGTCACATTATGTCATGTTTTTTTATTTGTCATGTTTTTCTTTGCTCTCCCCCATTCTTCCTCTTATTTGTTAGATTCATTGGTTATTCTTTATTTTTTCTACTAACTTACGCCTAGCTTTAATACTTTAACAAAAATATACAATTTGATAAAGTATAAAGTTCCTAATTATTTACATCATCCTTGTAAATAATATAAGGATCTTGAAACTTTTTAACTGTGATCTTATGTTTCCATCTTCCATGCTATTTTTGTTTATTGTTTTAATTTTACTTTTTGAAAATCCATCAAATATTCTCATTTTTATTGTCATAAGTTTATAGTCAATACGTTATATTTCCCAAAGCATTTATTTATTTATTTATTTTTAAAGATTTTATTTATTTATTTGACAGAGAGAGACACAGCAAGAGAGGGAACACAAGCAGGGGGAGTGGGAGAGGGAGACACAGGCCTCCTGCGGAGCAGGGAGCCTGATGCGGAGCTTGACCCCAGGACCCTGGGACCATGACCTGAGCTGAAGGCAGACACTTAATGACTGAGCCACCCAGGCGCCCCTTGCCAATGCATTTAAAATGTTCTTAGCTTGCTATTGTTTACTGCATTCCACTAATTCTTTCTAGATTGAATTGCCTTCTTGAATCACATGTTTTAGTAGGTACATTGGTGAAAGGTTGTGAATAGTAATTTCCCTGCGTATAGGTTAGTGTACATATGTCTTTGTTTTACTCTCATTCTTGAATGATATTAATATTGGTTATATAAATCTAGATTGACAATTATTCTCCTTCAACACAATTAAAGTACTACTTCACCTTTTGGAGTGTCTATTATTACTGATAAAGTTTCTGTCAGCTGAATTGTCATTCTTTATGGGTAACCATCTTTAGGAAATAAAAAAGTAGAAGGATTAGGAGATAAGAAAACTTAAGAATGTTATTATTACCCAGCATGAAAGTCAATAGAATCTACAGCATATCTATTTGAACTAATATTTAAGAATGTTCATTAAGGTCAATAGCAGGTTACTTTATGAAAATCAGTAGTATTTATATACATAGACAGCAGCATGTATGAAGGAACAAAACTGAGAGAAAATGAGATTCATCATGGCTGGTGTGCTCAGAGTAGGGTAGAAAGGGGTGGTTGATTGGGTTGGAGAGAAAGGGAGGTACCAGATTATAAAAGACCCATCTAAGTCATACCAAGGAGTGCAAGTGCAGTACCGAAAACAACTAAATCCACTGAAGGGTATGAAGGAGAAAGCAAATAATAATAATATTTATCATTTTAGAAAAATCCACTAGGCTATGAGTCATAAGAAAGGGATTAAGGGAGTAAGACTAAAGATATGGAGAGTTCAAGAAGGCAGGTGAGAAATGATGGACTGTGGGAGTGAGGCAAATGAGGAAGGGCACACCAGTAAGTTCTGTGAAGTAAGGGAGGATTCACAGCAATGACCACATTTTTGCATCAGGAATGGAGTAAGTGGTGCTGAGAAAGATCGGAAGTCAGTTTGGCATACATTGAATTAGAGCATTTTATAGGACTTCTAAGGGAACATATTAGAGAAAAGCTTGGTATATGGACCAGAAGCTCAGAAGAGAGATGTAGGTCCCCAAATCCATGTTGAGAATGACTGTATACAGATGGCAACTGAAGTCATTGAAGTGAATGAGATCACAGTGGATAGAAAAGGGGCCTAGGATAGACCAAGAAATAGTTTCAAGAAATGGACATTTCTTGGGATTGGGAGAAAACACATATATCTGTTGCTCTAAGGAAAGCAAACAAACAGGAGGCAGTCAGCACCCAGCAAGGCTTTGCAGGATCAAGAGAAGGCATAAAATCTTGAGAATTCTTCCTCAAGAGGGAACAAGAAATATAGGGCAGGAATATCCATAGAAATAGTCGGAGAAAGCCTCTGAATCCCTAACAGAGCTGAAAGAAGGTACTTCTCTCCTGAAGCCAGTCAGTAAAGACTGAAGGTGGTGACTGATTCTTCAAATGCAGAGACAACAATGTAAGCCTTCAAGGAGCATGAAAAACCAAGGTAACATGACACCACCAAAGGAACACAGCAACTTTCCAGTAACTGACCCCAAAGAAATGGAGATCTGCAGTTTGCCCAATAAGAATTGAAAACAGTTGTTTTAAGGGAGCTAAGTGAGCTAAGTGAGCTATAAGAACACAGAAAGACGATTCAACAAAATCAGGGAAATAATGAAGAAAATGAGGAAAATGAGAAGTTTAATGAAGAGACATCATAAAAAGGAACCAAAGAGAAAAATCTGGGGCTGAAGAATACAATGCAGGAGACGAAAAATGCCCTAGAAAGTATCAACAGCAGGTTTGGTCAAGCAGAAGAAAGATTTTAAAGTGGAAGAAAGGTCACTTAAAATGATTCAATCAGAGGAGAACAAAGTAAAAAAGGAAGAGTGAAGACAGCCTATGTGAATTACAGGATACAGAAACAGTCTATGCAGTATTGTAATCCCAGAAGGAGAAGACAGGGAGAGAGGGGCAAAAAGCTTATTTAAAGAAATAATGGCTGAGAACTTCCCAAATCTGGAGAGAGATTTGGGCATTCAAGGTCATGAAGCTCAAAGGGCTTCAAAAATTTCAACTGAAAGGGATCTTCTCTGAGACACATTATAATTTTAAAAAATTGAAGACAGAGAATTTTAAAAGCAAAAATATTCCTCATATACAAAAAAAGCCAAACTCTTAGAAATAGACAGTAGAATGGTGGTTGCTAGGGCCTGTGGAGGGGTGGGAGAAATAGGGAGATGTTGGCCAAAGGGTACAAGCTTCCAGTTACAAGTTCTGGGGATCTAAGATTCAGCTTGGTGTTTATAGTTAATAGTACTGTCGTATACACTTGAAAGTTGCCAAGAGAGTAAATCTTAGGAGTTCTCACCATACACACATGCTGGTAATCATTTAGCAATACATATGTATTAAATGTATGTATGTAATGTGATGTGTTAAATCATCACATTATACACCTTAAACTTACACAATGTTATATGTGAATTACATCCCAATAAAACTGGGGCGGGGGGGAGGAAAGACTTGGTTTCTCCAACGCTGTTACCCTAGCACATAAAACAGTGCTTGTCACTTCGTAAGTCATCAGTACTTGCTGAATGACTGAATGAAGAGAGGACCCATTAATATTATCAGAGGCTTCCTAGAATCCAAGTAAGATAAGGACTGAGAATTCTCTAACAACATTACTGGTGACTTTGGCATGAATTGTTTCTGGGAAGAACGGGTGTTGAATCCACCCTGCAGGTGTAGGGACTAGCACAGTAGTGAAGATGAGGAGTAGAGAGAACTCTTTCAGTAGAAGAAAAGAAAGAAAGAGCAGTACCTGGAAGACACTGTGTGGTCATAGACTTTTGTGTTTCTTCTTTAAGAGCTGAGATCCTTGACTATGTTTAGGTGCTAATGGAAGAAAGCCAGAATGCCAGAGAGCTAGAGGATGGATGGAAGGTGCAGGAATGAGAAGGGTAGTCCTTCAATAGAGTGGTCCTAAGATGGTTGGGGAAAGGGTCCAGGGCACAGACACGATAGCTCATCCCCTCCGGGTAGAAGCAAGCTAGTTTGCAGATATGGTGCAGGAAAGCTAAGGAAGTTCCTGTCTGATGATGCTTAATTTTTCTGTAAGGCAGAGAGCAAAAGCATTTGCTGGGAATTAGGGAAAATAATTAATTTCCTAGGTTGCCTGGAAGTTCTTAATTTATATTTCTATGGAACATATGTCATGCCCTTAGGACCTCCTCAGGAGCTGTGAGTAATTAAGGCTTTTTAATAGGACAACTGTAAGTGCTGATTTTCATAATTTATTTCCTAATTTATGCTGCTCTCCAGTAAGAAAATTGTCATGTTATTTGGCAAAGCTAGACATCTATGCCTCTCCTCATGACATTGATTATGAGGTTCCTAAATTCTTTGCCAGCAGGGATTCCTTTTATAATATTTTCTCACCTGCCCTTATGTATTTGAAAGACACTGTCTAGCAGAAAACTACATTTATAAAGTAATAAATAGATTTATATTTTGATTAATTTGATGTAACATTTGCTCATAGCCAAAAAAAGTAACTGATCAGCATGAGTAATCATGTTTGATTAATCTAATTCAAATCAAAATCAAAGGAATAATATATTTTAGTTATCCTGTGAAATCTTACTGAATATAAATGTATGATGCTTCATGGGTTTTTTAAAATATTGAGAACAACTTTTGAACTCCCCTTATTTCTTAATAGAATCATCGGGGAAAGACCACTGGTATACTGTGACAACTTGAACCTTGATTTTCATTGTGGTTTAACTTCTAATCTTAAAGATAGCCAATATTAAAATGTTTTCTTTCCAAAGCCACGATGTGTAGTCCAATCACCCTTCATACATATTCACCTTTTACTGAAAATTTTAAGAAGCAGCAACACTGAAAGTCAATGGCTGATTTAGCCTCTTTAGCAAACCAGACCATCATTTACTAAATTACTTTGCTCCTGAAAGAGATATTTCAACAACCCTGATACCTTGAAATAATTGAGTTTTTTAGTTTCTCTTTGAGAATAACAATGAATGATAACTTTATAATAAAGCTCCAAAGGATGACTCTATTTCAATTCTGATGTACATTATTAAGATTATGTAGAAAAAAATCTATTCATTCAATGAATATATCTTGAGCTCCTTCTTATGAGCCACATAACATTCTGGGATACAGATGTGGATATTATAATAGACACAAACCCTGTCTTTGTGTACCTTACATGAAACAAATAATAATACAAATAGCCATAGTATTATAAATTGCTTTAAGATGTAAGAAATTATAACAAATTGAAACACTAAGGGAAAAGATAATGTGCAATGAGGGATTATAACAAGAGAACCTAATTTATTTACTTTTAATTTTTTATTTAAATTCAATTTATTTAACATATACTGTATTATTTGTTTCAGGGGTAGAATTTAGTGATTCATCAGTTGCATACAACACCCAGTGCTCATTACATCAAGTGCCCTCCTTAATGCCCATCACTAGTTATCACATCCCCCCACCCTCCTCCCCTCCAGCAACTCTCAGTTTGTTTCCTAGAGTTAAGGGTCTCTTATGGTTTGCCTCCCTCTCTGTTTTCATCCTATTTTATTTTTCCTTCCCTTCCCCTATGTTCATCTGTTTTGTTTCTTAAATTCCACATATGAGTGAAATCATGATAATTGTCTTTCTTTGATTGACTAGCATAATACCCTCTAGTTCCATCCATGTCGTTGCAAATGGCAAGATTTCATTTTTTTGATGGCTGAGTACTATTCCACTTTGTATATATACCACATCATCTTTATCCATTCATCTTTCAGTGGATATCTGGTCTCTTTCTATAGTTTGGCTATTGTGGACATTGTTGCTATAAACATTGGGGTACATGTGCCCCTTTGAATCACTGTGTTTGTATCCTTTGGATAAATACCTACTAGTGCAATTGCTGGGTCTAAGGTAGTTCTATTTTCAACTTTTTGAGGAACCTCCATACTGTTTTCCAAAGTGGCATTCCCACCACCAGTTTAAGAGCGTTCCCTTTTCTCCACATCCTTGCCAACATCTGTTGTTTCCTGACTTTTTAATTTAGCCATTCTGACCTATGTGAGGTAGTAAGGAGAGCTTAATTTCAATGAGAGATTAGAAGGCTTCTCCACAGAAGTGCCATTTAAGCAGAAGCTTTAGTGTGAGTAGGTTTTAGCTGGAGATAGACAAGGGTGGGAGGGATTTCCAGGCAGAAGAAATAGAACCCTTGAATACTGTTTGGTGGAAATGAGCTATGTATCCCTCTGCCCTCACCCAGGGCACAAGAGCCAGATGGGCACTTATGGGAGCTCAGGGGATATGAAACAATTACAAATTGATAAAAAACAAATACAATTAAGGGTGTATTTCTCGACTGTAAGTACTTTTGCCAAAATGATTTCAGCAAAGGGTGACTCCTTTACAGTAAACATTTTCCTTTTGACAGTATCTTAAATTAAATTCTGAAGAAGAAAGTGAGAAAGAAATCTAAGTGACTTGCTTGGGCTGCAAAGAAAGCTTCAAATCTAAATACCATATATACCGTGTACACCGTGTTACAAAAATGTAATCCATTAGCTTCAGGAAAAGTTGAGATGATAAGAAAATTAAAATATAAATACTTCTACTGGTAAACCACGCAGGTGATTACTTTCAAATCTTCACAATCAGAAAGAGCTAATGATTCATTTTGTCTTCATTCTCATTCCTCACCTTGAATAAAGAAATGAAATGACAGCCTTTGGTTGTCAACCTCATTCTGTTTGATCGTTGCCCAAGGGAACTCTGGTGATGACATAGTTTCCTTAGCATCATTTAATAAAGAGGAAGGACATGACCCTAATTATAAATGTCACATGTCTTCAACTTAAAGGTTAACTTATAAAGATCAGTGCTATTATTTGTAAAAGAAAAGCAGCACGAAGTTAATGCAGGTAATATTTTCGGCGTATGGTATTTAAAAGACATTTCTCTCTTCCTAGAAATCCTTATTGCCCTATACTTGAGCCAGTCACAGTACACTGTTCACCTTCTAAAGGAGGAGTAGTGCTTATAAACCACAGAGATATCCCCTAGTTAATGAATGGTTTGCTAAAGAGAACTTTCTAAAAGGGATAATTGTTCTCTAGGGCTTTAGACCTATCAGTTCTCACCCCTTCATTTTAGACAGTGACTCTACCTCTTTTTAGCAAATAAGCTGCCAGATATATTTAAGGCTGGGAACCTAAGACCTAATAAGGCACATGAAAAACCCAGTGGGTTAGTACTTCTTAACCAATGGTACACAACCCCTGGGAGTTCATAAAGTAATTGCAAAGTATCTACAGATATAATATGTACAAAGTATGTATTTCACACACAGATATGTACTATTATTTTTCAAATGTGTATAGGCCACTGTGATAAAATACACTGTAATTTTAAAGCACTACTGAATTCATAATAACTTGATTGTTCATTATATTTTTTCAATCAATTAATTTTTTAAAACTAAAAATAAATTATGATACTCCAAAAATTTAAAAACTATTACATGTTGGGTTGATTGATTAAAGCAGTGGTTTTTCAGCTTTTTTTTTTTTTAAGATTTTATTTATTTATTTGAGAGAGAGAATGAGATAGAGAGAGAGAGCATGAGAAGGGGGAGGGTCAGAGGGAGAAGCAGACTCTCCGCCGAGCAGGGAGCCCGATGTGGGACTCGATCCCGGGACTCCAGGATCATGACCTGAGCAGAAGGCGGTGGCTTAACCAACTGAGCCACCCAGGGGTTTTTCAGCTTTTAATCACACATTACTATCAGTTTAAAAAATTGAGCTCACACATCCCAATTAGTGTATATTTCCTTATAATCATTATGCACATACTGCTATGCTAATATATTTCTGTACTGTATAAAAGTTTATAAAAGAAAATTTAAATAAATCAGCTAAAAAATAAATATAAATGTTAAAATTTCTTCCAGCACTCCTGAAATCTGGTAGCTCCCTTTTAGAAGATCACTGGATAGAAAGAGAGAAAGATATTAAGGGTTGCCTGAAGAAATAAGAGGAATGAAGTTAGTATATTCTGGGAGGAACTGTACAGGTCAGTTAGACCTTGTGGAGAGGGTTTCAGGGTACTGCTGACTTATTAAATTTTCTACTGACTCTGGCCGTTAGTACAGCAATAAATCACAAAGGCACATATCCACATTGTCTCACCTGTTTTACACATTAGCACTGCTGTTTGGAAAGAATTACATGCTGGAAAAGAAAAACCTCTCTGTCCTGGTGCCTCATACGAATGGACCTGTATTTGGAACAATGCCGACAGCCTGCTGTGTCCTTTGATTGCTGTCCACTTGACCATAACCCCGAGGGCTGGGCCTGTTATCAGCATAACAGAGTGAACAGGGTGTTTGAACTTGTTTCTGTGGGGACTCACCAGAGTCTGGCACGATGTCAGAGAAGAAATTTCTGACAAGGATGGCAAATCCAGGTCAGTTTACATTTGATTTATATATTTCTAAGTTCAGAAGTGAGGGAACTATTTCACATCCTTCAAAACACTTGGTCATAGGGTGGAGGGGAGATATTCCTATTTGTAGAACACAAAAAGCTATGACTTGATGAGGAAAAGGCTGAAAGCCAAGGGGACCAGAACAAAGACAGCATGCTGCAGAGGTTAGCCAGAGTCAGCCAGGAAGATGAAAGTTTTGAGAGCTGGGTCACCAGGACAAGGGAACTCTTCTGAAGAGTCTGCCCTCAGTGGTGGCCTGGATGGTGAGAAAGATTTAGCATATGAGTCAGAATAAGAGGGTTCTCCTATTTGCCCTTGGTAAAGGTCAAAAGAGTGGATGAATGAGAAGGGACATATAAGTGAGATCTCTAGCTAACTTCTCCTGAATTAGGAAACCACAGTGGCCAACCACGTGGAGGGAGGAGCCATGCCAAGCTTGTGAAGAAGTTTGGGAGAACAGGAAGCGGAAAGGTATTCTCATCAGCATGAAGTGTTCTCAGAATGGGGATGAGGATGCTAATCTTGTGGCAATTGTGATCATTGGTGAGGGGAGACTGGGAGATACCTCTCATCCGAGGGTCACGGTCACTTTTCATGTGCAACTGGCCTGAGACTCGGAGCCTGATAAATTGGGTTTGGCAGGACAAGCCAAGGTCATCTCTGCTAGAAAAATAATTTACATGCCTGAAGATTAGGGTTTCTGGGAAATCACCTGGGTTCTACTTCATGTACTTCTGAGCACTTTTTCTTGATTTCAAAAGCCAAAGAGAAAGATGAGATCAAGGAGGATAGAAGGACTTACTTGGAAATGATCTGGCCCTTCACAGAGGATACTCCCCTCAGTGGGAAGTGAGAAACATCTCTGAGTAGGCAGAAATGCAGGGACCATCTGACAGTTGAATCATGACAACTTTTAAGACAATAAAACAACATACATTGAACAAAACTAGCAGTCAACAAATAGCTTCTAAACACTTCTAAATTAAGTGGATGTGCATTTAAAAAAATATTAATTTTTTAAAATCAGGGGCTAGTCTCAGTTAACAGACTGGATTTAATGGGATTTAGATGCTTTAAAAGCTGCTAGAAGCTGAGTCTGAAGGATTCATCCCAAGAATAATACCACAGAACTAGCCCACCAAGGTAATTGTTACCACTAGCAGAATCAGGAAGACGGGGGATATAAAGAAGGTCCAAGAACAATCCATGACCTCAGGGCCATGCCATCCTAGCCACAATCCAGGAATCAGGGAACCTAACACCAGAGCCATATGGAGACTGCTAGATCTATCTCAGAAAAACAGAGGGGGGAGGAGCTTACCAAGATGGGAGACAAATGGATCAGAGACTCAGGGTGGGTGAGATTGATCAAGGTGAAAGTGTATGGTTCCAGGAGGGAATCTGATAGAAGCATCACCTGAAGACTACATTCAGATAGATGAATGGACAGAAGCTACTAGAAAAAGGGCAAACCTGGCAGGCATCCGTGTTGGTGCCCACTGGCAGTCACAGCAAGGCTCCAGCTCCATTGGGAGCATCAGGGCCACCGGCCATCAGGAATATCAGGAATAGGTTAGTATCACCACAGGGATCCAGAAACCTGGCTGGATTTACATAGGACTGGGGCCCCAGGGCTCTAGCTAGCTGCGGTAACAGGAAGAAACTGAAGAGTGCTGATGTTTTATTCCATCACACCAACAAACTCTGTTCAGTGACATCGATTTAACCTGATAAGAACATCTCAGAGGCTCATCTCTCACCCTCCTGAGTGGCCCACTCC
Source organism: Leptonychotes weddellii (assembly GCF_054177405.1). NCBI lineage: Eukaryota > Metazoa > Chordata > Mammalia > Carnivora > Phocidae > Leptonychotes > Leptonychotes weddellii. Next base: position 117,950,026 of record NC_138371.1, read on the forward strand.
CAAACCTGTGGAGGCTTAATTAGTGCAGGCGTAGGGCCAAGAAACACGATTGCTCACGTGCTCACTATTCCTCTAAAAGAGCTGTTGTCAGCATGGCAGGGGATTCCACCCCCAAAATTCTAGCTGCTCAAATGGCAATCCAGAAGCTGAAGTCATGATTAAATTTATGGATCATATGTTGTTGCTGGATGGTTACACTCTGGATAGGTAATAGGAATTAATTAATTAATTAATTAATTAAAATAATAAAAGAGACCAACCAGTTTCTGCAATCCTGGTGAGCAGCAGAAATGAACCAAAAAAGACACAAGTCTTACAAACAACATTTTGGTCACTTAAAAACAAAATGTTCAAATCCAGTGTCACAGCCCACAAGAAGAGTTGCAGAAACACGGGGGAATTAGGTGTTTGGTGTCACAATCTTGTGACTGCTACGGAACTTTATTATTGCAAATGCATCTACCTAATTGCACCCTACTTGCAATAGAAAACAGACATAGCTCCCCGGAAAACACCCACAAATGAAAGGGGTGTGTAAACAGAACCAGGATGAAGCATGAAGCCTCCTGGGAAGGACAACAGGGGCCCGCCTACCTGGCTGGGCCCCACTACGGCTCTCCCTGGAGTCCTTCCAGGATGAACTGAGTGGGGCTGACACGACTCCTTCCCACGGGTTTGACTAACACACCCAAGAGGATTCATGGCTCCATGACTCCTTCTGACCTTCTTATTGCCCATTTCTTTATGTCTTCTCTGCGCTTCCTTTGAGCATCCAGAATGTCTCATTAGAATTTTACTTTGGGCTTGTGGTTGTCAGTCCCGTGCTGATGGTGACCCACCTGGGGAGGTAACGTAAGCCACCAGTGCTCAGCTCATGGTCCAGCAGGTCAGGAAGTGTTGTCTGGAAGTGAGAAATGGATACTGTTTTGAGAGGAGAGGCCGCTAATAGTTTGCCTCTGCCTCTAATTAGCTGGGCAACTCGGCATCCTATAATCTCTCCGAGCCTCAGTTTCCTTCTGTATAAAATGAAAAGGACGATCTTTTAGGAGGCTCTTTAATGCCAACGTCCTATGACAGAAGTCTGCTTTTGAACAGAATCTGAGAGGTCAGAATGTGAAATGAAGATGAAAGATACTGCACCAGCGTATCCAAAAGCATATCAAAGAAAATGACAAGCCTGAGGCGCCACTCTTTAGTCCTAGCAACTGGTAAAGTTAACAACAGACAAACGAAGCCCCAACAGCATGCAGGCTCAGACGATTTGAGGTGTAAATGGTCCAGTCCTTGGCTTATGGCCCTCCCCCACTTTCATCGCTGTGCGTAACATTCTCTAATGATTCATTGATCCACTTCTAACCTCATTTTAAAAAGTGCTCAGCAAAAAGGAGCCCCCATTACCTGCCACTTTCTGCAGCCTGAGGACACCTAGTTCTGTCTCCTAAAACAGTTAGCTGTGGGCTCCGATTGCCACCCAGCCCTCCGTCCCTGTCAAAGCAGAGTGAGCCCCTGCAATGTGCTGAAAGCCTGCGCCTGATGGTCTTACCCTCCTGGGGTTCGGCTTTAACCCTTTGAAGTACCTAGGCAAGCACTTACAGAAACCATAAATCATTCTGATAGAGAAGAATTGAACCTGCTTCCCTAGAACAAGCCGGGATGATGCCTCTGCATTACATTCATTGCTAGCTGCCTGCTACCCACACCTGGAAACACAGCATCCTGCTGGCCTTGCCACGGGAATTCATCCCCACCCCCATCCTTTCCCCCTTCTCACAATCTCCTTACCCACGGATCAGTCCAAAACAACCATATGAGGACGGTATCTTTTCAAAGAACTTTCCCCCCTTCTTTCTCCCTCTTCAGGTTAGCCTGCAAACTGGAAGCATTCATCAATACTTAATAAAGACATTTATATTGAGCCTTCAACTGAGGTTCTCAAAGGACTTTGCAAGCATTAGCTCATAAATCTCTACCTAAGAACATTACTATGGGATTGAAGATGGAAAAACCAAGACACAAACTTGTTATGAGTGTCTCAAGTTCCCCTGGTGAAAGGTGCATCAAAATACTCAAGTGCGCTCGGCATCGTTAAGCCATTAAGGCAAAGGGGAGACTTGGCTCGATGTTCAAGTCTGTAGCGCCAGCTATTGTCCCCTCAAATGTGGCCTGATGCTGGCCTGTCCCTGCCCACTCTCCGCTCACCGTCTCTGCGAAGACAGGGCCTTACCGGGGACCTGCTGTCTTTCCCGTATTCCCCACGGACAGATAATGGCATCTCCAGTCATACGAGGGCTTCCTCAACCTCTCTCTGCATTCTCTAGGTCACCAGTTCCTATTAATCCTCCCTCAAAAATCTCTCAAAATCTCTCAAAATCTCTCAGAATCTCAAAATCTCTCAAAAAAGTAAATTCCTCCTTACCTTTCATATGGACTTTTGCATACATTTTCTAAGTGACTTTCTACCATGTGTCCCCTCTCTGAAGCATCTTTTACTCCACCTTCTGGAGAGCCACTTCTAATACATAAATCTAAACATGTCACACTCCTTCTTAGAAAAAGATAAAATCTTCCTGCAACCAAGAGCAATTGATTGAACCGCTGAAGTTGCATCAAAAATATACATCCAAATTTTGTAAGTTTAAAAAGCCCCTTCTTCTTCTCATTTTTCAGAGAACCCATGAGTCTTACATTATACGCATGTGTCATGTGATCACTTCTGGTGCTCCTTCCTCCAACACCAATTCCTCCCAATCAACCCTACCTCTACTGCCTCAGTGCCACTCGGGCCACTGCCCAAGACTGTTCCATCACTCCACCCGGGCCACCAGCCATATTGCTAAACTCTTCTGGACATACCACAGACACACCCAGAAATAATACTTAATCGGGGCACATCGTGGCCCAGTCAAATTGGTATATAACGTGAATCATCACAGAGAGAATCCATTTCTTGGCTTTTTCCAATTTCTAGAAGCTGCTTACCTTCCTTGGCTGGTGGCTTCTCCCTCCTTCTTCAAAGTCAGCCATGGCCAGTTGAGTCCTTCTCACATTGAATCATTCTGAGTGCTTCTTCATCACATCTCCTTTTCTTGACTCTGACCCCTTCTCTGCCTCTCTCTTCTTTGTGGTCACATTAGACTCCCCCTGGTAACCCAGGATAATCTCTTCAACTCAAGGTCTTCAACTCAACTTCTTTCCATCTGCAACTTTGATTCCCTTGTGCCACATAACATATTATATTCACAGATTCTGGAGATGTGGACATGGATATCTTTGGGTCTCCATTATTCTACCTACCATAGCGGGGCGTGAGGAGTGGGTAGTGGGGCAAGGATAGAGTAGAGCACTTAGCCTGAGCACGTGACCTCTGCACTCCACTGAACTGGGTTCAGATCTCAGCCTCACCACCTGCAACCCCATGACATCTAGCAGGTCACTTCACATCCATGAGCTCAGTGCCATCAGCTGTAAAGTGTGGATCAGTGTACTTTAATAAAAGGACCTGAGCACAGAGCCTGAAACAGAAGAATAACAATTATAGTACCTACTACTTATTAACTCTTCCTAAGTACTCAATAAAATTGCAGCTATTATTCTGATGATGATGTTGATGATGATGATGATGATGATGGTGCTGAAAGCCTGAGTTGATGTTTGGTGAGTCAACATTCTAACAACAGGAACTGAAATCTAAGGATTAATACAGCAAAGTTCTGGAGCCTGTGGTGGTCAGCAATCATCATTCCAAACTGGCCTGAGAGCATTTGCTCTGGTAAAAGCCTAGAAATATTTGCTCTCTCTGTTAAATTATCTATTGCATCCCACTCTACTTTCCTGCCCTTAGGGCTTCAAAGACCATTGCTAACATCTTACCTGACTCTTCAAGTTCATTGTCGCTGGCAGCATCTCTAGATGCATAAAGAAATTCAAAAGCACATCCAAATTATCAGGGCTTAGGATCTGTGTCTCCAGCTGTCTCCTTGTCACCTACATGGTTGAGTAGAGGTGGTAGCCTTGAAGTGATTAAAAAGAATATCCCTGTGTAAAACACACCCTCTTCATCTTAGAAAGAACACTCTGGGAAGTAGTGTAGCTAATGGCATATTAACCGACAGAACAGATTTAGCAACTGTCATCATATAACAAAATAATGACATCTTGGGTTTCAGGGAGAGACTGACTTATTAGAAGAGAATATCTCAAAACTACTTAGACAAAGTAACAACTATATATTTAAATCGAGTGACAATTAAATATGAATATCACGAAAAAGCTAAGAACACTTGCATACCTTTCTTATTTTGTTTTTGATAACATTGAATGGGTTTCTTATTTTAAAATTTTCCCTGTGTGCTAAATTATTTGCTGTCTGCCACCCTACTCTCCCTGCCTCCTGACTCATTTAAAATATAGCACAATTTTAAAGTGTAAGTATCTAGAGCAGAGATGACTGCTGGTTGGCACTCATGCTGTCTGTCCACTCCTCGTGCCCCCCAGCCCCATGACAAGCGTAACTGAACTATCAGCCGCAGAATCTCCATCAATTCTGCACTATATAGGCAGACACTACAAATCTTGCGGGATGGCCTACAAGGTGAAACTGAGCAGGCCTCCCTGAGCTACAGCATTTCAGTGATGTGGGCAAAAGGTTGCTGACTGTTGCAGCTATCACCACCAAAGAACAAAGAGCAGCTCACGTCTCATGGAAGGAAAGGTCATACAATAAACTAGAACATTCTTTTTAAAAATCATTTTTCTTGCTCAGGATTTTGTGCTTGGGACAAGCCATAAATGATGGAAAATTTCAACATAAAGAAGGTGAAAGCCATGTACAACTACTGGATTTATATAACTGACTTGAGGTTTGTATATCACAAATAATCAGTCTAAATATCCTAGACTTAGACTTGATTTCTTAACATTAGAGTATCACATACTCAAATGGTAGAAAATGACTCTACTAAATGTTCCTAATGTTACATTGCTTTATCAAGAGGATGGACATTAAAAAAAAAAATGCTTCCTACCACTGCTGCATGAATATAATGCTCTGGATTTAGCAGAAAGTGTAATTTGGAAATATGAATTAGTGGAACTTAATCATAATCATGTGCCATATATGCCTACCTAACAATTATTTCTCTATTTCTCAACTGGATGTCTTTCAATAAATAAGAATTTATCATTTAAAAAATCATTTTTCATTAGTTAAATACATAGCCAATTAAAATATTTCACATAAGTTTAGAAATCTCTTTTGCCACCCCTGTAATCTCAGTAGCTTATTTTCCAGATCTTTTCTGGTGTATCTAAATATATACATTTATACACAAAGAAATGTACATTATTGTTAAACATTAGTTGGAGTCCTATAAACCAAGTTGTAACTCTGAAAGTTAATGAAGGAAGCATATAAATATAAGTCACAAAATAAGATATACAAATGACTCATAAACATTTGAAAAATACCCAGCCTTTTAAAAATCAAAGACATGTAAAGTAGAATAAGTTATTTTTGCCATCAAATTGTCACAGGTCTGTTATACCAATATTGGCAAGGATATAGTAAGGTGGGTTCTCTCATTACACTGACAAAAATAACGAATTTTTATAACTTTTCTAAAAGGCATTCTACAATAGTCATCAAGGGACTAAACAAATATTTAGACCTCAGATCTTAGTAATTTTATTTTAAATATTTATTAGATGTAGCTTAAAATATATGTAGATAAATATTCATCTGAATTATACATCATACATACAGAATTTATAACGGACTCCTTATATAAGTTATGTGATTTTTACAGGACATATAATCATTAAAAAGAGAGGCTTTTGGAGAATTCTAAGTAATATGAGTAAATGAGTAAATGGGTGAAAAAAAAAGAATATGATAAAAGTGCATACACACTGGGGTGCCTGGGTGGCGCAGTTAGTTAAGCGACTGACTCTTGATTTCAGCTCAGGTCATGATCTCAGGGCTGTGAGATGGAGCCCCCCCCCCCCCACTGTGCTCTGTGCTAGGTATGGAGCCTGCTTAAGATTCTGTCACTCCCTCTGCCCACCCTCCTCTTAAAAAAAAGTGTACATACACCCATACTCATTATGTAAAACACACACACTAAACTAAAACTAAAATGATATAAAATAATAACAGTGATTATCTTCCTGGCAGTGAGATTGCTATTTATTTTTATATTGTTCTTTGCACTTTTCCACATTTTGCACATTTTCTACAGTGAATAGTTTTTACTTTTATAATCCAAAATATTTATGAAACTAGTTAAGAGATCTTGCCACATTTGGAATAAGCAGAGATTTCTTAAATAGGATACAAAACATGCTAAACATAATATAAAAAATATTGATGCAATACAAAACATTAAAACTAAGCTAAGAATTTGTGTTTATAAAAATGTAATAATGAGGAGAGAATGGAATCTACAGAGTGGGAAAACATATTTTATATATATATCCAAATATAATATAATACAAATATTTATTTGTCCTATATTAGTCTTGGATATATTCTCTCCAGATAGATAGATAGAGAGAAATACCTAGAGACATATAGATATATTTGTTTATCTATCTATCTAGAGAGAAATTTATAGAAAACAGGAAGAAAAAGTCAAAGAATAAAATCTTCAAGTGAGTTCAAGACTGGAAGAGGCACCTCACACAAAAGGATATCCAAATAATCAGTAAATATATTCAAAGATGCTCACAGTCTTAGGCTCCAGAAACAAAAATAAACATACCAGGGGCCACAATACACCCACTAGCATAACTAAAATAAAAAAGATGAAAAATGACAAAAATGTATGTGGACTAATTGGAACCCTCACAAACTGCTGGGGGGACGCAAATTGGTACAGTGACTTTGCAAAGGTGTTTGGCAGTTTCTTTTAAAAATAATTGTATACACATCCATGACTTGGTGAATCCACTATTTGATGTATAGTCAGGGAAAGTGCATAGTTATGTTCACTGAAAGGCAAGTATTAGAATGTTCATGTCAGTACTGCCCCAATGCCCATCAACAGTAGAAGAGATAAATAAATTGTAGAATATTAATACAGAGGAAATCAGGTAATGAGAATAAAAAAGAAACACCCACAACATGGAGGAACTTCACAAACATAATGTCAATTGAAAGAAGCCAGTCTTGGGGCACCTGGGTGGCTCAGTTGGTTAAGCATCTGCCTTCAGCTCAGGTCATGGTCCCAGGGTCCTGGGATCGAGCCCTGCATTGATCTCCTGGCTCAGCAGAGACTCTGCTTCTCCCTCTGCCTCTCCCCCTGCTTGTGCTCTCTCTCGCTCACTCTCTCTCTCTCTCTCAAATAAATAAATAAAATCTTAAAAAAAATTTTTTTTAAAAGAAAGAAGCCAGTACATAAGTCCAAAAATAAGCACAACTAACCTATGGCGGGGTAATGATTGGAAGGGGCCATGGGAGATTTCTTGCTGCTGCTAACATTGATTCCAAGCTGAGCAAAGATACTTGGGAAAGTTCATGGAGCTCCCTTTTATTGTTCTTACATCATGGCTTCCAACACATCAGCTATTCTCAGATGGCTTGATCTTTAACTACCACTGAGATACACTACTGATTTGACTTTACCTTTCTTCGTTTCTCAGGAGATGTGCAGATATTAGAAAATATCTGAATCTAAAGCCCTTTTGAATTCAGTAGGATCCTAAGATGCGAGTATGTTTTCTATATGCTGATAATTTTGAACATGATGAAATTTTACATTTTCTCCTTCATTTTTAGGACCATATATTTCTTCTGTCTGTAAAAGATTAAATAACTGAATTTGGATAGCTCTAATGTTTTGCTTAACTTTGGTCACAACATATAATATCATTCTACTGAAGGAGACCAAACCTGTACCATAAATAATTTTGGTTAAGTAAGTTTTATCAGCCAAAAAACTGTAAGGCAAAATATTTTCAAATTAAATTATTTTTATTTTTTAGAATAACATACAGTAGTGGGGTGCCTCGGTGGGTCAGTCGGTTAAGCATCTGACTCTTGGCTTCTGCTCAGGTCGTGATCTCAGGGTCGTGAGATCAAGCCCTGTGTTAGCCTCCGTGCTGAGTGTGGAGCCTGCTGAAGATTCTCTCTCTCTCCCTCTGCCTCTGCTCCTCCCTGCTGTGTGCACTCTCTCTCTCAAATAAATATATATTTTTTTTAAAAAAGAATGATATACAGTGGTTGTGGCTCAAGCTTAAATAGGCAGAGATTCAGATCCAAGTTCTATTTTTCAAGAGTTCCATAGCTTGGGGCTTTTGTCTTTTTTGTCTTTCTTAGCTTTCAGCAAGATTCATGTGTTTAATTGGGATAATAACATCCTCTTATTTTAGATGGCTGTTTTGAGAATTAAATGAATAGCATAATGTGAAATCTCAATACATTTTAGCTATTAATATTATGATATTCTCATTATAGAGAATTTGGAAGATGGAGAAAACAAAGAAAAAACTCACGTACAGTCCCACAACCATAGGGCAGTGCAGATACAGCCTTGGGATCCTTTATCCAAGATGGCAGTGACCATTTTCAAGACCCATCCATGTGTATGGCTCTCCTGTGTACTCTGGGTTATAGTGCGTCTCCTTTGTCTCATGGCTGTGGCCTCCACTGTGCTGTTGAGAGGTTAAGCGCAGGGTGGAAAGCTCTGATCAGGAAGCCCAATTTACCTCCGCTAAGAACAGGCTTAAAGTTGGCTAAGTCATTCATATTCTTGGAACGCCTTCCAACTCTGACATTCTATTATTCTGTCCCCTCATCCATCAATAACTTTGCAGTAAAAATATCGTCTTATGTTCTGTCACATTCGTTCCCTGGCATCTGCAGACTAAACATGCTCTTGATGGATGGAATCTCTCTGCATGATACCAGACACCTGGCTACAACCATTTTATGTTTATTTGCTTTGGCTTCATGTCAGCATTGCCTAGATTAGTCACTCTGTAAATAATGGAGGCATTATAAAGGGATATATCTTAATGACTAAAAATACAAGGCTCTTTAGACCTCTCTCTCATATTTTCAACAAGATGTTTTGTACTTTGGCCTATTTTTCCAAGGACTAGCTATTGAACGTAATAATAAATAACTATACCTTAAATTATGTTCTGTAAGTAAATTTTCCTTTTCATTCCTTTATTCAGTTATCTTCCTGTTATACACCCTCTTGGTCTGCTGAATATCTGCTTCTTAGCACTTCATTAATTTAAATAATTTTTCATGCAAATTTTTGAATTTTGGTCTTGTCACTAAATGGTGCTTCCAGGAAAATGGTAACTATGTTGGTTTTTTCATTTTGCTATCTTCAGAGCATATTGCCGTACCTGGTACATAGTATGGAGCCAATATATATTATCACTTAAAAAAAAAAGTTCGTTCTTTATTTTTTTAAGATTTTATTCATTTGACAGAGAGAGAGAGAGCTCAAGTAGGCAGAGAAGCAGGCACAGGGAGGAGAAGCAGGTTCCCTGCTGCACAGAGAGCCTGATGCGGAGCTCAATCCCAGGACCCTGGGATCATGACCTGAGCCAAAGGCAGGTACTTAACCTCCTGAGCCACCCAGGTGCCCCCATATTATCACTTTTAATAACATTTATAGTCCCCTGTGCTGAGGATACAACCACATTTATTAGACAAAGCACTCATTAGCAAAACAGATACACAGTATTCATACAAATGTTCTGTAAGATCAGGCAATTCTGAAAGTTTCATTTAAGGAAGACAGGACAACCATCAGAGGCCGGGTTCTCTGCCTTTTTGTCTGCACAGTGCTGTCAAAACCCATCCTAAAGCAATGGCCAAGTAGGGGACCATTAAAGGGTAAGTCTAGGGCACCATACGTGAGTGTAGGTTAGAAACTTAGCTGCGTACTTATAGGCACTTTAGGATAGAGTAGAGGGTAACTCTAAACTCTTGTAGTGAATCCACTTACCATTAAAATTTTTAATTTCGTCAATGAGAGCTCTAATAGTCATCGTGGTAATAAGTCACTAGTTTTTCCTGACACTTAGTATGCTAGAGTATGTTGCTGACAATGGAGATACAGTTTCCAGATGGCTTGTAGTAGCTTCCCCAAGAGACAGAGCTGAGGACCACCGGCCCCTAGATTGGCTGCTCTTAATGGCGAGTTAGTGCACCGCTCCCTGGTTTAAGCATCCCCTGGCACATATATAATATCACATTGATAAACTGAAGCATTTTAAAGTGAGCTAGTGACACTGTGACACTCTGTCCAAAGCTACAATTAAAAAAAAAAAAAAAGAGGAGGACCTCCCAAGGCTGGGGGATGGAAGCATCTTCTAAGAAGAGGGGACAGTTTGCAGCTCGGACCTTCCAAATCTATTTCCACCTCAGACCCTTTGTACTTACCTTCCCTCAGCCTGGAAGGTTCTTCCCCTAGGTGTTCTCATGGATCTCTCCATTGCTTCACTCACGTTTCTGCTCAAAAGAAAAAGCTTCCACAGAGAAGCTTTTGCTGACCAATCCATCTAAAATTCCATCGCTCTCTGTTCTCTTAGCAACTTTCATCTTTCTTCGTAGCATTTTTCCTATCTGAAATTATATTCTATAACTTTTTAAAACAATTTTTTAATCTCCCTTTTCAGAATAAGCTCCACAAAAGGAAAGATTTTGTCTTGAACTCTATCCTCAAGGCCTAGAACCATTCCTGGTCCAACACTGCTCAATAGGAAGAACTGATACATCCATACTTCTCTCTGAAAATATACATGGAGAAATGTCCAGAATGGTATTCCTCTAATGTTAATGATTATTTTGGAACAAGAACATTTGGAATGAGTTTTTTCTTTCTTTCTTTTTTAACCTCTCTTTGTTTAAATCCTTGCAAAAGATGATCATTTTCACATGCAAAAAAAATCATTGATTAAAAAAAGCATCTCTACTGATATGTGCAATGTGGAAGAATGGTATTAGCACTGGGCAGAAAATCAGCAGAAGTGGGTTCACCACCTAACTGGCTGCTTACCTCAAGCTATTTCTTTATTTTTAAGTGGATCTGCCAAAACTAGCTCAATGAAGGTAGTCCAATATATAATACGTGCAAAGCGGTGCTCTAGCATTGTGTATGCACTAAGTAGTTTTTTAAAGTCAGGCTTATGCAAATGGTGGGTATTCATCCTTTCTGATGGCTGAGTAATATTCCATTGTATATATGGACTACATCTTCTTTATCCATTCGTCTGTTGAAGGGCATCCTGGCTCCTTCCACAGTTTGGCTATTGTGGACATTGCTGCTATGAACATTGGGGTGCATGTGGCCCTTCTTTTCACTACATCTGTGTCTTTGGGGTAAATACCCAGGAGTGCAATTGCTGGGTCATAAGGTAGCTCTATTTTTAACTTTTTGAGGAACATTTGCATCAACATGGATAACTGGAGGAGATTATGCTAAGTGAAATAAGTCAGACAGAGAAAGACAATTATCATATGGTTTCACTTATTTGTGGAAGATAAAGAATAGTATGGAGGACATTAGGAGAAGGAAGGGAAAAATGAAGGGGGGGGAATCAGAGAGGGAGACTAACCGTGAGAGACTATGGACTATGGGAAACAAACTGAGGATTTTAGAGGGGAGGGGGTGGGGGGTTGGGTCAGCCTGGTGATGGGTATTAAGGAGGGCACGTATTGCATGGAGCACTGGGTGTTATATGAAAACAATGAATCGTGGATCACTATATCAAAAACTAATGATGTATTATATGGTGACTAACATAACATAATAAAAAAATTATAAAAAATACAAATAAAAAAATAAAGTCAGGTTTAGTGAGATATTTACCTTCAGTAAAATTCACCCTTTTTAAGTTCAATGAGTTTAGCCGCCACCACGATCAAGATACAGACTATTTTTATCATTCCGAAAAGTTCCTTTATGCCCTTTATCAGCTAATCGTCTCTCCCCATATCCAGCCCTGGCAACCACTGATTTAGGATTCTGTCCCTAATTTCCAAAAGGTCATATAAATTCAGTATGTAGCTTTTTGAAAGAGTTTGGCCTCTTTCCCTAAATGTGGTGCTTTTCAGGTTCATCCACGTTGTTGGGTAAAAATAGTAGTTTGTTCTTTTTCATTGCTGAGAAGTGTTCTATTATATTTATTAATTGTAATTTGTTTATCTATCAACCATCTGATTGGTTGTTTCTGGTATTGAATTATTACAAATAAAGCTTCTATGAACCTGCTTGTAGAAGTCTTTGTGTGGACATCTGTTTTCATGTCTCTGGGTAAATGCTTAGGAAGGAGACTATTAGGATATTAAATACTTATTTTAATCTGAAAAAGCTTCATTTTGAAAGTTCTGAGCTGCTTGTATTTCTCTTTCTTTCTTTCTTTTTTTTTTAAAGATCTTATTTATTTGAGAGTACACACACAAGTAGGGGGGAGGGGCAAAGGGAGAGAGAGAAGCAGACTCCCCGCTGAGCAGACAGACTGATGTGGGGCTCAACCCCAGGACCCCGAAATCATGACCTGAACTGAAGGCAGACACTCAACCGACTAAGCCACCCAGGCACCCAGGGCTGCTTGTATTTCTTAAAGTGATGAATTTACCTTTAAGAAAAACTCTCCATTTGTTTTGGTGGGGGGGTGGGAAGGAAAATTAAGTACCTACTTACCATTCTAGAGAAACACCTAAATACAAGAAGGTGAACAATGGTGAATCTCCAAGCTGAGAAGTTAGGAGCTATTTTTAGTAATATAAACTAGGTATACGTTTTAGCAGAACTAAGTGATTTCCTTAAGTGGGGGATTAGAATTCCCTAGATTATGTAGAGTTCTGTGTGTTCTCCAATGAACATTTGTTTACAAGAATACGGAGACACAATAGAGGGAAAAGAATAAAGACAGGCAGATATTTTGTTTTTTTAATGTCATGCTGGAGAAAAAGACTGAAGTCATCCCAAATGGACAGTTTTGTTTTGCCTTTGTTTTTTTTTTTTTTTTTTAAGATTAACTTAGACTTTGGAAAAGAACATATGTAGGACTTTTATGATGATCAAAGAACTAAACCACATGCCGGGGTGGGGCTTACTCTGAAATGATAATTTAAAAAATCAAAGTATGTCTGAAAATAAATACAACTAACAAACAAACAAAAGATATTCCTACTGTCTGCATTATAAGAAGTCAATTGTGAAGAATAGCCTTTATATGAGGGTGAGGAAAAACCATGGCCTCTTCTCTCCAGAGCCAGGAAGGGGGTTGGGGGGATTTGCTATGGACTCTTAGACAGAGGGATGCTTCAATCAGTAATGAGATGGGCTGGGCAGAAAGTGGGGATCAGGTGGGAATAGAGCCCTGCCTCTTTTTTTTTTTTTAAAGATTTTATTTATTTATTTGAGAGAGAGAATGAAATAGAGAGAGAGAGCATGAGAGGGGGGAGGGTCAGAGGGAAAAGCAGACTCCCTGCTGAGCAGGAAGCCCGATGCGGGCCTCGATCCCAGTTCTCCAGGATCATGACCTGAGCCGAAGGCAGTCGCTTAACCAACTGAGCCACCCAGGCGCCCCAGAGCCCTGCCTCTTGAAGTTCAGGCTGGTGGAGAGCCTGAAGTCCATTTGGGTCTGTGGGATTTAAAAGGAGACACTTTCAGTAGCAATTAAAAATTGCCTTTATTTTTTTCTTTGATAGTTTTTCTTCCTTTATCTGAGCACCGACCAAGTAAAATCTAACTAAAAGATATAACTGTGCTTCAGCTGTGCTATGGGGACTTAGGAAGGGGTTGGCCTCATGTTTTGGACACTAGGTAAAAGAGAGGTCCCCTTCCTCCCAAGGCCAGAGTTTAATAGTATCCTTGCTGGCTGGTGACAACAGTGTTAGAAGAAACATGACATCTTGACTGTGATGGGCATCAAAGCAAGTGTGAGGGGCTTGACTAAAAGGACAGAGAACAGGGTGTGGGACCCGATCCTGATCACCCCTGAAACAGCTACCTGGGAATGCTCAGAAATGCTGAGGGGACACTTTGAAGGAAGATAATTTCTGGCTATGATAACTTGGGCATTGAAAAGAACTGTGACCTTGTAATGTTCTCATATGGTGCTAAGGCCTGGAATATTTATAGGATGCTTATCCCAAAGCCTGCATATTATATATAATTAAATCATCAAATGTCTGAAAAATAGGAATTCAAATCTTGATTTCATTTCTGCACAACAAAGCTTGACTCTTAAGGAATTTAAAAACACTCCTCTCTTACCTCCACTTCCACATCTAAGAAATTTATGTCAAGTGAGGTCTCGCCCTGGATGTAAAGGAATGTTAAGACAAATTTAGGGATTTACATGGGAGAATGGGTGTGACTTCTTAAATCAGTTCAAACTTTAAGTATCCCCTACTATTTAATGGGTTCTTCCTGTGTGCCATTGTAACCCCTCCACCATAATGCTATACATGGAGTCTGGAAGTTCAATCCCCTAAAATACACAGATTCATCATTAAGGGGTTAGCAAAATGACTACCCCAGTGCCCCAGGGGTCCAAATGCAGGTTTAAAATCCTCTGGCTCCAGCTTGGGGTTCTAGGTGGTGGTTTTCAATACAGATGAGAATTTTCTATGTTCTGAAATGTCTGGGGATCCCAAGAGAGCAGCCATGATTCCAGGAATGTTTTATCAGTTGGCATCCATTTCGTAGGCCTTGTCTGAGGATATTGGACATGGAGAGTACTGGAAATGCAGGGACCCGCCCTTTTTTCTCCCCACTTCCTGAGATGAGGTGGCTGCCGTTTCTCCTGCCCACCTTCCGCTCCCTGTCCCCCTCCGAGCTGTGTCCAGTCCTCTCACAGAAGAGCTGGGTGGAAGAGGAGAGCTGGACTCATGGCAACCAAGTTCAATTTTTTTATTTCAGAGGCTTAGTCCGTTATTTTATTCAATATATTGAAATATAATATAGTACATTGTTGAATACAGTATATTTTAAAATGTCTGGTTAGTCTTTTTGTGGTTTTAAATTGCTATAAAATATGTTTCTTTTCTGAGAGTGATGTTTAAAGGCCAGGAAGTCACTTACATTTTTATTATTTTAATGATATTTTTCGTTAAACCATATGGCTCTGCCTTGTCATTAATTAGACATTAACCAAAGTACCCATCACATTCGAGCAAGAGCTATACTCCACAAAAATCAATATTTTAAATGCTAGCCTCCAGCTCTTTATGCAGAAAGGTCTTGGAATAGAAGCTCTCCACACAGGAAGGAAAATTAAAAAAAAAAAAAAAAAAAGGCAAAACAGGCCAGCTATAAAACTGTTGTTGTACTTGTCAAAATCTAACTTGATAATAATTTACTAAGCTATCTCTATAATGCAGACCTCTAGAAAACTTTTAATGTCTAGCATAGACCCAGGTGGGCCTATCTTAGAAATGCGTTAAGTTTTTGTTGCATCAGTGTAAAAAAAATGAATTAATGAACGCATATAGTCCACCCTATAGATTTTACAGATCACAGAGACAAGGTTCAGAGAGGTCAAGTGCCTGCCCAAAGTCACACAGCCAGAGAGTGACTAAAATGGTACTAGAATGTGTGTTATCTGGTTATCAAACCAAAATTATTCTACAAACATCTTGGACTTGGATTTTAAAAACCCCAATTCAATTTTAAAACTTCATTTTTTTTCCCCTAGAGACATTTTGCCCCCATGGTGATTAATTTTGTGTCAAATTAGCTAGACTAGGGTACCTAGTTGTTTGGTCAAACAGCAGTCTAGATGTTGCTGTGAAGGTATTTTTTAGATGTGATTAAAATTTAAATCAATAGATCTTCAGTAAAGAAGATTTCTCTCCATAATGTGAATGGGGATCATCCAATCAGTTGAAAATTTTAAGAGAAAAGACTTAAGGGCTCTCCAGAAGGAAGAAATTCTCCCTCCAGACTGCCTTTGGACTCAAGAGTGCAGCATCAAATGTGAAATAAGTCAGAGAGAGAAAGACAAATGCTATCTTCTATCACTCATGTGGAGCCTGAGAAAGCCAAATTTGGAAAAACAGAGTGTAGAGTGGAGGTTACCAGGAATTAGGGTAGGAGAAATGAGGAGATATTGATCAAAGGGTACAACTTCTAGTTATATGATTAACAAGTTTGGGGATCTAATTTACAGCCTAGTGATTATAGCTAATAATACTGTTTCATATACTTGAATAATGCCAAGGAGACATCTTAAATGTTCTCACCACAAAAAAAGAAATGGTAACCATGTGACATGATAGATGTGTTAACTAATGGTTTTGCAATATATACATCTATCAGATCAACACACTGTACACCTTAAACTTACACAATATAATGGTGTCAATTATATCTCAATAAAGCTGGGGGCAGATTTCCAGCCTGCAAGCCTGCCATGCAAATTTGGGATTTGTCAGCCCCCACAATTTCATGAACCAATTCCTTAAAATGAATGAACCAGTTCCTTAAAATATTTGCCTATTCTATCTATCTATCTATCTATCTATCTATCTATCTATCTATCAATCTATCTACCTATCTATCTCCCATTGGCTCTCTTTCTCTGGAGAGCTCTAATATAGTCCCCAATAAAATTTACAGATGAATAGAATTAAAAACATGTTTGTTGTTTGATAGGTCAAGCAATGTTCTGGGCTCTGGGCAATAAGAGGACTGTAGAGATCATCTTAAAGAGTTCTGAGTTGGAAAAGGGACCATGAAGTTGCCTCATCTTGGGGTAGATTACTATGAAATTCTGTACCCTCAATTAGGCATGGTCCTGAAGAATGAGATCATCCCTCCAGTTGCCTGGGTAGGCAGCTCCCGCTGTCAGACCTGTTCTTTTTGGTGGTCCTATAAATCATCATCTCTCAATAGATGTTCTTCAGCCATCTTCTTGGAAATCTGGGCTCCCTCTTTCTTGATAGAAAGTTTTCTATACTTTTATCTAGGAACCATCTCAGCTCGAAATTATACCTAAACATTTTCACTGAAATCTTTCAGTGAAAATCATTATATTAGGCAGTTTATGCAGGTAAAACTTAAGCTATATTTATCCACTTTGGTTAATACAAATAAATTCCTATTTAAAAATTTTCACAAGCAAGATTATACACATGAACTAAATTTTCACAGCACTCTAAAGTAGGGGTAAAATTATTATATAATACAAGCACTGTAAAAGAGGGGCCCCTGAAGAATGAGGGATCCCCTCCAATTCCTCATTATTATAACATAGCAACATCTCAACTTGAGGAGAAACCTACCCATTGGCATAAACTAAGATTGTCCCCATTCAGTTGGTTGTTGGGTTAGAACTCTGTGAGTTCTGTCAACCCCCTAGCAAAACTAACTTTCCCCAAGCCTCAGACTTACAGACTATTGCTCATCTCAAAGACTGTCTGCTGTAAATTCTTGAAGGAAATCTTTTGTAGTTCTCCATGCCATGACCACCCCATCTCAGGAGACCACCTATGAAAGTGCCCTCTTAGCCCTGCAAGCTTGGGCTAAGGCTGAAAGAGGAAAATGGTAGAAAAATTATTTTCCTAAGAGAAGTAGCTTCCGCTCTTCACTATTCTGAGGATGCTCGAGTGACTGATAGCTGCTAAATCCTAATCAGCAAGTTAATTTATCTCAAATCTTGAAGCAGCCAGCAGCTTGAATGACAGGATTTACTCCCAGAGAGCAGTCTTTTTCCCTTGATCAAACTTCTGCTATGATCTACAGACCTGCCATAGCTCACAAAGATCCGCGGTGTGATAGCTCGCAGAACTTCACCAAAATGAGAGAAAAAGGCTGCGCTCCTGCACGCGCCAAGAGCTCACCGTTCCTGCTGGTCTGCAATTCCCGTTCTGTTTGCGCTCTGCTCGCTCAACCTTCGCTCACTCACAGCGCATGCGTGGGGCCGCAATTTGAGGCGCACACATTTTTACGTGTGTGTAAGTGCCAACTTCTAACTCTGACAGCAGATGATTTTACTTCAAGACTACTTCGCTCCTTTTTTGAAATTGGTTTTTAAAAAAAATCTGCCTGGACTTTCTTCTGAAACAAGCCAGTATTGATTTATAATTGTTTATTAGGTGTACTGCACATGCTGCTCAGCAGGTGAAATATAATGGACTAGAGATCTTAGCGGTTATGCTGCCGAGAAGCCAGACAGCTTACGTTCTTATAGACACTCAAACAATATTAGGGTCATTTGTTACACAGGGTTGAAAATTGAGTTTTATTATTCTGGTTCATAAAACAGGGTTACTCTTCACTGAAAAATGGTCGATGGGCTGTCACCAAATAACTGCCTAACCTCTGGTACCAGTCAGGGTTCAACTAAAGAAGCAGAGCCATTAGGTGGTATGTATTAAACAATTCATTGCAAAGAACTGACTCCTGCGGTTGTCAAGGGGTGGGAGGAGGCAAGTCTGTAGTCGGGGGCAGGCTGTCAGCAAGGCCAGGCTGGAAATCTCATCCACGCCAGCACGATTAAATCTGCTATCCACAGGAAGAATTTCTTCTTCAGGGAAGCTTCCACTTTGCTCCAAAATCCTCTCAACTGATTGAAGCAGGCCCACCTGGATTGTCCAGAATAACCTCCTTATTTTAAGGTCACCTGATTAGCAACCTTAATTCCATCTGCAACTTTAATTCTCCCTTGCCTTATAACATAACATACTGACAGACTGTGGACATCTTTGGGGGCTATTTTTCTGCCTACACATCTAGTCTCTAGTAATCTTTTTCTTGTTATTGTTGAGGGAGAGAGAGAATCTTCCCGCACAGGTCAAGAAATACTACTTTCTGCCTTAGCACCATTTCTCAAATCACCCCCTAAAAGGTATCTGTACTTGTTTTCTTTCTAAGGTCCCCCCTGCGGCTGTCAAAGAGATCTCACTACTTTCCTTGGCTGATGGCACTTGGATATGAAGGAATTTGTGGGAATTTTCTTTACCCATACTTACCGTGTCCAAATGATTGCTTCCAGTCCCCCAAGGAAGTAATTGAAATTGCCATTCGATTTTGAAAGAAGACAACATTTAAGGAAAATGAATTGGATGTTGCTACAGATTGGAGGAATCTATGTTGGGTTAGGAAGATGTTCATGGTATTTGTTTATTTGACAGTATGGGTTGTATCTTTCCATTCAGGCCTCAAAATAATAATTTGCCAAAGATAATGGTTGAAGATTAAATTATATAACATGCATAAAAACACTTTTAAAAGGTTACAATACTTTCGCAACGCCACACACACACACACAAAAGTCGAATTCTAGAGCTTAAAAACAACTAGAGATCATCTAATTTCATTAAATTGTTTTTTCTCTTTGATTTTTTTTTTTTGATGCCTCTTCTGAAAGTTCAGAGGAAAATTTTCTCCAGAGGTTTGGACTTCCTCTCATGTTTCATATCTCAACATATCAAGCTCATTTTCAGGGCAGAACAACTTATATATAATTCATCTTTACGTTTCTAAACCCATGAAAATGACTTTTGATCTCCAAAGAGTAGTAACACATAGGAAGCATTGCACATTATTTTTAACGTCCATGTCCTTCAATGTTCCTGCAAAAGGTTATCTCTTATCTTCTGGTTTAAGAGAGAGTTGGAGCACCAATGTGGCTTTTCTAGGTCCCGTTTCAGAAGTCCCCTTTATACCATCAGTTTTTGTAAGGTATTTACCATTGCTCCTGTTATCTTCCTGACTCTCCAACACTGTGTTCGGCAGTGGCCTTCAGACGGTCTTACACATTTCCGCTAAGCAATCTGTAGTCGTGCTTGCCCCCTTTGTGAGCAGAAGCACCCTTTTCAAGGCAGTAAGCCACTACCTCCTTTTTTATTTAACTAACTTTGTATGTCCAGAACTATAAGACACGGGAGAGACACCCAGGAAAATCAGCATACTTCTTCCTCTCAACTTTCCTACTTGGTCATGCCATTCCCTAGTAAAAACCCTTTGTGACTCCCATTTCCTTCAGGTTAAATCCCAAACTCCTTAGACAGTCCTGCAAAGACTCAGATGCTCTGGCCCCTGCTACAGACTCCACTGTCTTCTTCTTCTTTTTTTTTTTTTATAAGATTTATTTATTTTAGAGAGCATAAGAGAGAGCACAAGCAGGAGGGGCAGAGGCAGAGGAAGAGAGAATCTCAAGCAGAGTTCCTGCTGAGCTTGAAGCCCGACACAGGGTTCAGTCTCACAACCCATGGAGATCATGACCTGAGCCAAAATCACAAGTGAGACGTTTAACCGACTGAGCCACCCAGGCACCCCATCCATTGTCTTCTTTTATGTTTGTTCCTCACCTCAACCCTGCCTTGTGCTACAGTCCCAGAGTCCCACAGCCAAGCCTCTCCGTCCTGTTTCTCAGCCTTGGCATATCAGACTTGAATGCCTATGGTAGCTTCTCTACCACTCTATCACCTTGGATAATTGCCACTTGTCTTTCCAATACCAGCTTAAATATCTCCTCATTCAGGAAGGCTTCCCTGACCATTCGAGAACTGGGTCAGCTTCTCTCCAGTGTGATCCCACTGCTCTGTGCTCACACATTATCCCACCCTTAGCACAGTGTATGGATCCTTCTGGTTTCATTCTCTGTCTTCTCCAGAAAGACCGTCAATCTTTCCATCCTCAGTGCCCAGCACAATGAAGGCCCTGAGTACATACTATGGAATAAATGAGTGAATGAGGAACTGAAAGAAGGAACCACGTGGCCTTTCCTTCACCCAGGCCTGGGCACAGTGTCCACTAAACTGTCACGTCTCCATCCACCTCTCTTCTCCCTCCAAGGAATGCGCGGGTATCCTCTGATCATTGTGGATGCTCAGTATCCAAGAACAGTGCTTCCAGAGGCCTGCGTTGTATGTGCACCTGTTCGCGGGTGACCTTGCCTTGGAACTTTTGATATTAACTGTGACTCATAAGAGATGCTGAGCACATGATGTGCAGAATTAGGCTCCATGACACGTGGCAGGCTGATTGAAGTCTGGGCAGCAGGTAGGGCACGAGATGTGACTGTCGATTTACATAATGCTTTTAAGAAGCTTATATTGGGAGAGGACAGAATCAGAATTTGGATCTTTATTTGAAGAAACATTCAAGAGCATCTTAGAAATATCTTCTTTTGAGCAAGATTCTGGCAAGAATTGACATTATTTGATATGGAATTGCAGCTCTCAGTAGCATTGCCCTGAAAGTAGTCTTTTTATTCTCTTCCGAAACACTGCTGGCCCTCGGTAGTTTTCCCCATCAATCATGCTCAGCCTGCCTGGTGGTGTGTCCAGTGAGACTCACGGGAATGACATTTTCCCTTCCCTTTCTTTTCATTCTTCCCCTGTAGGGTAGAAGAGAGGGAAATGGAGGAGGAAGAAATAGATTTGTTTTAGTGATTAATGTGAGAAAAAAAATCAATCTCGCCCTCATGTAATTTGACAGTTGACTTTTTCATCAGGAGCACTGATTCCTGGTGTAAATACATGCAATTGTTTACAGCTTTTGTTCTTGATTTTGGCATGCAGGCGACAGGAGAGTCCAAATGCCAAGCCCAGCAAGGGAATTGGCTTTTTAAAGAAGATTACAAAAGTCTAGTTGCTTACCATTTGACCATTTTAAGTTAGGAAATTTAATCTTTCTGTTTTATTTCTTCATTATTCATATATCTGCTTGTGGAGGGGCCTTTAGTTCCTTTATGTTTTTTTTAAAAAGCATTTATTGCAGGGCGCCTGGGTGGCTCAGTCTGTTAAGTGACTGCCTTCGGCTCAGGTCATGATCCTGGAGTCCTGGGATCGAGTCCCGCATCGGACTCCCTGCTCAGCGGGGAGTCTGCTTCTCCTTCTGACCCTCCCCCCTCTCATGCTCTCTCTCTCCCTCTCTCATTAAAAAAAAAATTTTAAAAAGCATTTATTGAGTGCCTGCTCTATGTCAGACCCTGCTAGGGGATAGTGAAGCAATATCTTGGTTACTCTGTGTGTACTGTAGTGCTGGAAAGATACCTCAATCACATCATAACCCTAATAAATGTAAAATTACAGCTGTTGTAAATACTGCAAAAGAGAAATACACAGCCCTATCAGTTAATAGTTTCTGATAGCAAGTACCAAAAGATACCTCAGCACCAATGAACAGTAACCATTTCTTTAGTCCTATAGTTCAGTGAGGATAGGTGGATCTGAGATGGGCTTAGGGGTACCTCTGTTCACAGGCCTTTCATGCTCCTCTTGGATCCAGCAGGCAGCCCGGGAGGGTTCTTCTCATGGCAAGGGCAGAGAGAGGCAGGAGAAGACAAACTAATGGT
The DNA here is from genome assembly GCF_054177405.1 of Leptonychotes weddellii. Taxonomy (NCBI): domain Eukaryota; kingdom Metazoa; phylum Chordata; class Mammalia; order Carnivora; family Phocidae; genus Leptonychotes; species Leptonychotes weddellii. The sequence continues at coordinate 117,972,304 of NC_138371.1, forward strand.
GAATGAGCTTTTCAAAATTCTTCCCTGTTATCTACTTTCATGCCATCGGCCAAAGGAAACCAATAGCATGCCCAGCATCAATGGATGGGGAGCAATATTCCTCTCTTGGAAATGGGGAGGGATATACTTCTGAATATAAATCCAGCTTATTGCGTTGGTTCATGGAGAGTACTCTATGGATGATTTGGGTAAGAATGAACTAAGTGAGGCAGAAGAGGAACAACTTGACTGGAAGCTCTATGGTGAGAAGGAACATGGCGGGTTTGAGATACTAAAAGAAGGTCAGTGAGGTTGGAGCTCAGAGGATGAGCGGCAACATGGAGCAAACTGCATCTAGAGAGATAAAAAGGGGCCAGACCACAGAGGGACTGACAGGCTGTGTTAAGGACATTGAATTTTTATCTTAAAGATTCAATAGTCAGTCTTGGAAAGGTATTTGTACATCGTGCTATTCTCTTTCCTTCCTTCTTTTTCTCCTTTATGAATTTGTAACAAAAAATAAAAATGTAAAATTAAATAATACGGATATGGTTTTCAATATGTACTTTTCAAAAGTACCTGCCAGCCAGGAATTCCTTTAGTTTTCTTTTTTTTCCCATTTTGAATAGTTTGTTCTATTTTATACTCCTTCATAAACTTAAGATAATACACATGGTTAAATTTAAGCAGAAAACTAATGTTACAAAGTATCTTTTTAAAATGGTCTGGCAAAATAAATAAATAAAATAAAATCGCATCGCACCTTATATTAATATGGAATCTTTGTGCATTTTGCTCAAAAGGTAAGGGTTTTACCTGACAGCATACCGAGTAAACCTGGATACTCTTCTTTATCTTACCCATTTTCAACTATGCGTATTTGGTAAGGGGACTGAAGTCTTGGCATAAGCCTTCTTCTGCCTCATTTTCTCTTTATAGAATATTCTAATTTCCACTCAAAGATACATTTTTAAAATTTCTTGGCAAAGAGTATTTTCATAATGTGAATATATCTAGGGTGATCATATAGTTTTGATCCAGTCCAGGATAATTTTGAGAGTTGAAAGCAAGCCCCATTAAGAATAACATATAAATCAAGACTGTCCTGGGCAAACTGGATGTCTGCCCACCCTAAATATATCCAGATAGAATTAAGCCCATTAAGACAAAATGTGGTTCCTCTTCCCTGTGTGGTTAGGAAAATGATTACCAGTACTGGGTCTTGTGCACGATACCTGGAGGTGTGTTTAACTCAGATTCCTCTTCAGGAATGGATAGACTTGTAAGAATCTGATGAAATGATACCTAACACATAGTAAACACTCAACAAAGGTTATTACATGCAGTAAACTGAAAAGGATATATAATGGATTATGGAACCAATGTCCAGTTTCTCGTTTCTAAGAAACTTGTGATAACCCTTAAGTAAGGTGACCAAGAGACAATTTCCAGTATGGCCTCCTGCGAACCCCAATTTCCTTGTCCCCTGAGCTGTCCATTTTGGGACATCTGCTGCTTGCTCCAGAGGCCTTATTATTCATTTTGGAAAGTGCCTGTTTTTTGTATTGCAGATGCGACAGGCAGACACTGTTCACTGAATCTTCATGAATCGCCATCTTGAGAGGACTTTTCTCCCCTCCTGCAAGCTCTGTGGCATGCTGGCTCTCCATGCCACCTGTGGATGGACACAGCCGCTCTCTCTGCTGAGATCAGAATTGGTCGCAAGGTGGAAATGTAAAATCTTCAAACTGATTTTGGAGATAAGCGATTTTAAGCACAGAGCAACAGCTGAGAGTGGGTCTCTTGCACAGCTCCTCAACACTTCTTAAATAACATGGTAAATATGCTTTAGTGACAAAAGCTCAGAGATAGTGTTGCTTAATCATTTCCTGCTTCTGTCGTTAGGGCTAGATTTCACCAACACCTCGTGTAGTTAGCTATTCAGTGTCAAGGTGCTATCCCATACCCAGATGCCTACCAGGATTTCAGCCAGATTTCTGTTGCTCTCTCTGGATAGCAATATTCCAAATGTATTCAAGAGAGCACTTGCACAATGTATCGACATTCAAGGTTAGATGGGGCTGGGAAATGCTACACATCATGGCTCCTTCTTAGAGATCCATAACTCATTAGCATATTAAAGACTGGTATGCCCTAGAGTAAAGACATCAGTTTAATGTTGACTCAGCATAACCCAAACTTATTTGACCGTGACGCCCTTCAGTCATTAACAACTATTAATAATCATGGCGCTAGTAAGGAACATCCATAGAAAATGCTGCCCCATAAAATATAATTCTATTCTTATTCACCTCAAATATTTCTTTAAAAACATCTGCTTTTGTAGGCACCATGCAGAGGTGATCTGTTTTAGTGCTCTTGGAAGGCACATATGATCAGTAAATTCAGTTCCTAAGCAGTGTACGTGATTACATGATAAATCTGAAGCACATGCAAATTGTCCTGGAGTCTGTGCAATATTAGACCTACTGGAAAGGAAATCAAGCTGCGGGTGCACAATTAAGTACTTTAATAGAACATGAAAACAAAATGGATGACACAATTCATCTATTATGCCATCATTTCTATGCAACTGATAAGCATGGAATAAATCTGGGGTTAAAAGTGATAAATCCGGTACACTGATTTCTGATTTAAGAGACTAAAACTCTGAGGGGTTTGGGCTAGCCAAGCAAGTCGGGTTAAGGTGGTCAAATCCTCACCTTGACATGTTCAGAAACTTAACTTCATGAATTGCTCTAAGTGTAATTCAATTCTAAGGGATTGATCCAAATACATAACTCCTAGGGGCACCTGGGTGGCTCAGTCAGTTAAGCATCTGCCTTCGGCTCAGGTCATGATCCCAGGGCCCTGGGATTGAGTCTTGCATCAGGCTCCCTACTTAGAGGGAAGCCTGCTTCTCCCTCTCCCTCTGCTGCTCCCCCTGCTTCTGCTCTCTCCCTCTCTCTCTGTGTCAAATAAATAAATAAAATCTTAAAAAACCCAAATACATAACTCCTAGAGTCATAAATCTGAATATAAATTTATTTATTCATAATCGGGTGCAGGACTCTGTGCATTACTTCATTAAAATCCCTTGCCCACTCACATCCTGACTCCCTGGGCCTTAGTGAAGACAGCTGCCTTTGGCTTCCCTGGGAGTGAATTTCTTTTCCATAAAAGTTTGATGCCTGAGAGGTTCCGTGGTCGCCCCTGTGCCGCCCTGCCTTGGGAATCTTAGCCGTGTGGACAATCCATCCATGAATCCAGTCCATCACTGAATCACTGCCTCTCCCACAAGAGACTCATCTGTCCTCACGTAAATGGAGCCCCTCTCAACCCTCTGGCGGGTTGACGCAGACCCACCTGTACATGTCTGATTTCACAACACAGAGGCAGCTTAAGTACTCACACGAAGACCCTGCACAAACTATTACAGAGGTTTATATCCATGATGCCAATTACTTTGGCATCAGCTAGTGATGACCATTAACTATGGCACTGATAACATTTGGAAAAGCACTTGGAGGTCCCAGGGCAGTAGCTATTGTATACTGTTTCTTCCCCAGAAGCAGTTAATTGAACAGATATTCACATGGGGGATTGTCAATTTTCTTGATACATGCATAATAGCAAGTGTGACATAGCTTTGAAAGTAAGTTTTGTGTTCACTTAGTGCGCTGCAGGATAAAAATGAATTGAGCCACTTATACCTGTCTTAGCTAATGGCTTTCATCTTCCAAGTCTTTTCATCTTATTCTCATCTCTTCCTTCCACTTCCGTACATTTTGAATATGAACTTATGTGGTTCCAAAGAAGTTCTTAACATAGACTGTATGACTATGTGATAGTAAAAATCAAATGTCAGTATATTTTCTAATGCTAGACATTATCAAAAGCATGCAAATGCAACACATGGAGGTAAAGGGGCAAGTGCCTCCATGCAAATTTGGAGCTCACACCTGTGGATCTATGTGGGAAAGCTAAAGATTGTTATTCCTACCTTTCCAGAAAACATATTCGGCATCCCCATGCAGGAGTCTTTGTTTATAGAGTAGCAAAGAACAGGACAGCAGAGTGTTGAAATGAGCCTCCAGGTTAGCCTCTCTGCTTCCCATGTCCATTTTGAAATGGGACCGACCTTCTTGAATATCCCCTTCGCCACAAGCAAGCACTACTACCTGCGCCGTGAGGGCTGATCGGCCACTTGAGGTCAATGAGCAAAGCGTTATTAACTCTGTCAACTTTTTAAAAAAAGATTTTATTTATTTATTTGAGAGAGAGAGAGTGAGAGAGACAAAGCACAAGAGAGGGGAGGGTCAGAGGGAGGAGCAAACTCCCCGCTGAGCGGGGAGCCCGATGCGGGACTCGATCCTGGAACTCCAGGATCATGACCTGAGCCGAAGGCAGATGTTTCACTGACTGAGCCACCCAGGGGCCCCTACTGTAACTTGTTAATAGTTCAGGCATAATTTGGAAAGGTAACCAGAATGAGCAGCCAGATATAATGCATAGGGCACTAGTCAGGAGACAGGGAAACCCAAGCGTTCTTACATTTCCAGTTAGTCAAAATTACCTAGTACCTTTTCCCTGATAGAGGGGGATAAGCATACACAAGAAAGAAAACACAGATCACACCTGTGTAATTTTTCTAATAAAGTCCATTGGTTGGTTGGAAAGACTTTAGGATCCTTTCAGCCACTTCTAACTAGACTAAGTATACTGTTCTGAAAGTATCCAATTACTGTAATTGCAACAGAGGTATTTTATAAAGTGGAAATGTACATTTCTGATATTCTTTTCCTGGGGGAGAAGGGTTTTTGTTGACTTTTTGTATCCAAACTAAAATGTATTGACACTTTTTTTTCTGTTACGTTCTATACACTTTACACACATTTACTCTTATGTCATGTTTTGCAAAGGAATGAAGGATGGGATATTGCATCTGATTTGACAGATGAGTCAGTTAGGCCCAGAAATAGTAGGTGATGAATAAAATAGTCATTTGGTAGAAGACCTCATGGGTAGCTTGACAACACCAGTTGCTAGCAAAGTTGTGGAGCAATAGCAACTTGCATTCACTGTTGGTGGAATTCAACAGCACAGCCACTTTGGAAGACCATTTGGCAATTTATTGTAAAGTGAAACACAGTCTTACCATATAATCTAGTGATCATGCTCCCAGGTATTTATTCAAATGATTTGAAAAGTTATGTCCACACAAAAATCTGCATGCAAATGTTTATAGCAGCTGCGTTTATAATTACCCAAACCTAGAAGTAACAAGAAAAGTCCTTGAATAGGTAAATGGATAATTTGTGGTACATTCATACAATGTGATATTATTCAGTGATAAAAATATAAGCTATCAAGCCAAAAAACATGTGGCTGAATCTTAAATGCATATTACCAAGTGGGAGAAGCTCATCCAAAAATGCCATATACTATGTGATTCCAAATATGTGACATTCTGAAAAAGGCAAAATTAGAGATAGTGTAAAAATCAGTGATTGCCAGGGATGTGGCAGGAGGTAAAGGAGATTAATGGGTGAAATAGAGATGATTTTTAGGGTGGCAGAATGATACTGTATGATACTGTAGTGATGGATATATGATATTATGCATATGTCAAAACCTACGGAACTTCACAGCAAAAGAAATAATGAATTAAAGCTTTTAAAATTTTTAAAAATCATTTAGGAGGGCAGGGATTCCAGGATGAAATACAGAAAGTGCCTAAATTATCTAAATGCATTGTAAATATTTGAAATAACCTCACTTAAGGAGGTGGGGTAAAAGGCTCTGACCGAGGTAACTTTGAAAAAGAGTAGAGTCCATAAGAATAAAGGTAAAAGAACTATACGTCAGTACTAGACTCCAGTTGATAAGGTTGTTTCCCACAGGGTTATGGTTTAACAATCATGATATACTATGCATGTGCATTTGAAATAAACAATTAAGTAAATGGATGGCAGATGGTGGGAAACAGTTTTCTAACTGTTGAAGTAGGAGGTCAGAAATATGCAAAGGGAAATGCCTAGAATGATCTGTGTAGTAATGGATTAGAGGGGAAGACATTAACATGAACTCATGTTTAGCTTAATGTAGATACAGATTGTTACACATAGAAATGCTCATGGATATGTGCACACACATACAGGTTAGTATCCCCAGGGCCTAAAGCAAAGACACTCCAGTAGAAATGAACACCCCAAGCACACAGAGCTTGGTGTCTAATGCCATTCTCCAAGAAAAGGAAGCAGGGTTCTTTGGAGAAATGACTGATTTTAGGACTTGCCAGGAAATACCTAAGATGAGCCTGGAATATCTTATAATGATGTAACAGATTAAACCACCAACAACAAAAACAATGGGAATATGTCAAAGAGACATAGCCAACTGAAAAGGATCCCAAAGGCCAAAGCTGGAATAATTTAAATAACAAAATAAATAAAATAGCATTGGATGAAAATGAGTATCTATGAGTCCACATTGATATAAAGAAATGATTGAGTAAATAAATGACTGAGAATAATAATAAATAAATAAAAGAATAGACACATCTCCCAGGCAGAATAATTTCAAATAGTTTATGTAGATATTCTGCCCTCAAGGAGGTGCAGCATAACTCCCCACTGCTTAAGTAAGTGCTTTCTTCCAAAGAGTACAGTATGGAAAGGAGAATAAAAAATCAACTTTACATTTCAGTAACCTGACAAACACTACCTCAGTCTGGGAATTAAGGTCCACATCAACAGTGGTGAGTCATGTTGATACTATGTACCCTTGATAGGTTGTGATATGAATGGCACTTTACCTCTGTGGCCTTCCTCTCCAAAACCCATAGCCCCAGTCTAACCGTGAGGGAAGCATCAGAAAAATCCCAGTTCGGAGGCATTCTACAAAATACCTTACCAGTACTCCTGCAATCTGTCAAGAGCATCAACAACAAGGCGAGTATGACAAACTGTCATGGCCAAGAGGAGCCTAAGGAAATATGACAACTAATGTAATGTGGCATCCTAGAAGGGATCCTAGAGAAGAAAAAGGAAATTATGTAAAAACTAAAGAAATCTGAATGAAGTATGGACTTTAGTTAATAATAATGTGTCCATATAGGCTCACTGTGGCAAATATGCCATACTAAGATAAGATACTAATAGGGGAACCTGGGTGTGGGGTATATGGGAACTCTCTATGCCATCTTCAGAATTTTTCTGTAAATCTTAAACTGTTATAAAATAAAAAGTTTGTATTTAAAATACATCTGGATTTGATCTGGTGCTCTATGCACTGTCAGAAAAAAAGCACTGGGTCCTTGAATGTTCTTTAAGTAGGAAATTGAAATAGGGGTTGTTTCTTTCAAAATGAACATGAGTAGAAATTATGGAAATATTCTCATGGCTGGCAGGAGGAATGATATATACTGAGTGAAACATGCACATGTACAGACTTGGAAACCAAATTCAAACATTGCATGAAATGAAGCAACACAGCAGAGGGAAGGGAGACAGAGCACCGCACGTCTCCCAGAGCACCATGTCCACAGCTGTTCCGTGGGCTCCAAGACATCACCAGCATTGCCACGGTAGCAAATGACAGATTATCTCAATTACTTTGGCAAAACCCAAAGGGCCCAAGTTAGCACATCTTTTTTTTTTTTTAAGTTAAGTTTATCCACTCAAATTCTTGTCATTAATCTCAGAGAAAAACTTGGATAACATTAATCCTCTCATAAAAATTAGAATATCCAATTCTGATTAGCAGAGATTTCATAAATCTCTTTCCCCAATTTCTATAACTTTAGCAGAAAAAAAGCAGAATAAACAGTGCCTCAGATTGCTGTAAAAATTACAAACCTACCTAGAGGAGACTGTGTGTCATCTCGTGGATGTATGTTGTATTATTGAAGCCCACCTTTTTCTGGTGCCTCATCCGGGGCCACAGAAGCGATGGGTTATCACTGCAAATCACATCATCATATTGTCCTGCTCCCTGAGGGTTGCCCTCAGGTACACTGTTCTCAAAACTGGAACCCCAATCAGAGCATTTCTGCTACATTTAAGTGAGTTTGAAAGAACACTATTTCACCCCACAAGCTCATTAATAAATATGCAATAATGAAGACTAATCTGTCCATGAATTCAATTCAGGTCAGCAAACAGAAACCATCAAGGTATTTCTTGAAAGGTCTTGGTAAGCCATTGAATACCACTTCAACCCAATCTGTACTGGGAATGTTTCAGGCAACATCCTCTGTCAGAGGCTGGAAAGACAGTAAAAATTCTGGAGATGAGGTAGCAGAAATCCTGGGATCTGGCCCTGGATCTGTCGCTAACTTAGCCTATTTGGACCTCAGAATCTTCAAATGTAAAATAAGGGGGTTGATCTAGACGAACTATCAGTGCTCCACAAACTTCACTACCTAAAAAGAACTTGAACATGAATCCCCAGGGTTCTAGAACTTGTTGCCAAAGAGACCCCTCAGAAAGTGGATAAAGTCTTTGAATTCTTGGGGTTTTTTTTAATCTGAAAATTTCATGTACCATATATACTCTATATATTATGTGTATTCATATTTTTAGTATAAGAATGTTTTTAATTCATTACTATTAAATCACTGTCATTGTTATTTGCTGTTTTCCTTCTACTGGAAAGAATACAATTCATGCTCATGGAAGATCCATGCTACATTTATGCTGTGGCTTTTCAGACTCTCATGGTATTCCTACTCCAATTTATGAATCGGCAAGACCAAGGTCTCCTGTACTTCCTAATTGCCTGCCTCTATAAGAAGCTTCGATGCTTTATTACGTTCTGAAACCATAGTGTTCGCAAATGACACTGTTCCAAAAGACAGATGAAGATGTCTCACACTCCACCATCAGAAGAAGTGTTTGGTCTGAGTCTCATCAGCCTCTAAGCCCCCACCCCTCCTTTGAATGCAAACCAATGGAACTTTGACAGAAGTGTTACCCGTTTGATGGTTTAAATGGAGTTGACCAATTTGTTTGAATCAGGTACAAGTTTGAATATTTAATGGTTATTGAAGTGTTGGAAAGCTAAAGAGCCCCATTTATTTGTCAAAATATCCCATACAGTCTTATGTAGACACAAATAAAAATTTCAGGACTTATTATTCCCCAATTCAAACAATAGAAAAAGGGTGTCAATAAATAAGTATTCGAAGTTGTGAGGGTGCTTCTCACAGGGACTAGACTATTGTGCTGACATCCCTTGGTCCTTTGAAGGATAGTAATGATAAAACAATAATAATAGCTTTTTGTAAAAATTTTAATTTGTTTAACAGTTTTATCTCCTCTAAACCTCACAGCAGTCAAAAATCATAGCATAAGTTGGGTTGTCTTTCTTTGTTGTGTTGATTTGTAGGAGGCCTTTATATATTTAGGATAAGAGTCCTTTGAGGGATATATGTGTTGCAAGTTGTGTTCTTCCAGTTTATAGCTTGCCTACCCATTGTCTTACTGGATCCATTCTCTTAATGCGCTTTTGATAAACAGAAGTTCTTAATGTTAATGTAGTCTAATTGGCCTGTTCTTTCTTTTAGGATTACTGCCCTTTCCTGTTCTTTTAAAGAAATCCTTGTGTAACCCATCCAAAAAAAATCTGATTTAGGATAGAGTGGAACCTAACACTGCCTTTTATGATTTAGTTTCAGAGTAATATTCCATCACTTCTGCTTTATTCTATTTTTTAAAAACATGTGATTAAGGCCTGCTCACATTCAGCAGAAGGAGATTACATGATCACATAAAGGCTTTCACAGTATGTGCATGCTGTGTGTGTGTGCTGGTGTGTCTGTGTATGTTGGTGTGTGTGTGTGTGTTGGTGTGTGTGTGTTGGTGTGTGTGTGTATGTTGGTATGTGTGTGTGTTGGTGTGTGTGTGTTGGTGTGTGTGTGTATGTTGGTGTGTGTGTGTTGGTGTGTGTCTCTGTTGGTGTGTATGTGTTGGTGTGTGTGTGTTGGTGTGTGTGTATGTTGGGGTGTGTGTGTATGTGTTGGTGTGTGTGTGTGTGTTGGTGTGTGTGTTGGTGTGTGTGTGTATGTTGGTATGTGTGTCGGTGTGTGGGTGTGTGTTGGTGTGTGTGTGTGCTGGTGTGTGTGTTGGTGTGTCTGTGTGTGTGTTGGTGTGTGTGTATGTTGGTGTGTCTGTGTGTGTGTTGGTGTGTGTGTATGTTGGTGTGTATGTGTGTGTGTTGGGGTGTGTGTGTGTGTCTGTGTTGGTGTGTCTGTGTTGGTGTGTGTGTGTTGGTGTGTGTGTCTGTGTG
>NC_138371.1:117983072-118045158 GCF_054177405.1 Leptonychotes weddellii
TGTGTTGGTGTGTGTCTGTGTTGGTGTGTGTTGGTGTGTGTGTGTTGGTGTGTGTCTGTGTTGGTGTGTGCTGGCACAAGTATGGAACCATGACTATAACGTGACTTCCACTTTTCACGGACATCATGTGCACAGTTCATGTGTTCAGTACGTCTTGTGAGTCACTCTTCATATTTTAAGCACAAAGGTAATGCCATCAACAAGCTTCATTTCCTATCACTGAATCGCAACTCTGCTCGTTCCATTCTTGAATGGTGAACATTTGCAAAGGCTGTAAGGAATCCAAGCATTTTTCAAAAGGAAAAGAGAAATGGAAAAAGTTTAGCAGCACTGTGCCCACATGGAGTACTCTAAAGTCCAGGGCTGGATCACAATATTTACTAAATGCCTGCTATGCACTGGGCATTGTGCTAGATGCACGGGAAAAGTAGTGTGTAAAACAGACAGGATGTCTTCCCTCAAGGAAAGTGAAGTCTCATAGGGGAAGGTAGCCATGAATGAAAAGATCCTGCATGTAGACATGGAAAGTCAAATAACTATAAATGGTACACAGACAAAGTGTTCTCATTGGAATGCAGAACTCTGAATGTTACTACAGTCTCTCAAAACACATAGAAATGATGTATGTACACATAGGCACATGTGAGCAGGCATGCCCATTTCCCGGACTCAGTGGAGAGTCTGCTGCTCTTTCTCCCTCTACTCCTCCCCCGCCACCGCTCCTGTTCATTCTCTCTCTCTCTCAAATAAATAAATAAAATCTTAAAAAAAAAAAAAAGCACCCTTGGCATCCACACCTGCAGTAGTAGGGGAAGGGAACAGGTTGGGCAGAGGGAGGTGGCAAGCTGCAGTACAGTCCAAATGGGCCTCAGACAACCCCATGGGGAGGGCTGCCCTAAAACTGTCCATCAGAGTTATTTTGAGTTGGGCTGAAATGGCCAAGCCTTCATATGCCCACTTTGATTAGTCATTAGGTATGGGCCACCTGGAAAGAAGGTTTGACCTTGTGTTACCAAACCAAAGTGGGCCCACTCCTTGGTGAGTTACAGATAGAGACTACCCCAGGTGGGCTTGCCTCACAAGGTCAACTATATTTTAACTAACAAGGAGATGATGGGGAAGAATTTCCAAAGCTATGTCTCCCTGAACGAGAGAAAGCAAGCTCCTTTTATCAGCGCTTGGGATGAATATTCAGAAGGGGATTTTAATATTATAAGGAGGCCTAGGTAACTGTTGGTCACTTCCGGCACTTTCTGGTTCATCTGTTTAGGCCTCTTCCTCCAATGTTTCTTTTTCTGTCCCAGCAGTTCATTAGTTTGTTTCCAAGAGGTAAGGCTGATGGTTAAGCAGAAGCTTCTGCTAGAAATTTCCTGAGTTCAGGGGGTCAGGCCGGTGACACTTGGGTGAGGAGTCTGTCTGTAGCCAGCCAAGGCACTCCCTGAAGAGCCCACAGGGCAAGACTGTCAGCCGGCAGCACAGCCAACAGGTGGAGGAAAGGCCTTTCTTTGATCAGGTCCTTCCTCATCATGGCATCTGTCCACAGGTGTCCTGAGACAGATACCCCTACAGAGCACATAATCCCATGACGACCAGCTTACAGAGTCAGCAGGCTGGACCCCTGCACTTCCAGCTGGTAATGCGAACTCCAAAAATGGTCTCACATTCACAGCCTTTTCTTCTCTTCTCTTGAGGAACGAAATGCAACCTGATGAAACTTCAAACATGTGCAACAAACAAAATTCAGTGGCTTCCCATGTAATTAGCCAATCTGAGGCAAATGTGGTGTAACCACTATGTTGTATGAGCAATGACTCATACACTGAAATCAAAACAAATTTATTTTTGTCTCCCCCAACTCTTTAAACAGCCCTAAATAATCTTCCTGTGCTCCAACCTGAAGACTTTGGCAGGCTTATCACTTTTCCTCAGTCTCAAATAAAACAGTCCTTTGCTGTTGCAAGTGTCACTTCACAATAGTAATTGAAATATCTGGCCGAAGATTGCCTTAGCCTGAAGTGTTCTCCCTGCATCTTTATTCCAGAAGCCTGACTGATGGGTGGAGTCATGTGCTGGCTCTGTACTCTTGGTCATGCCAGATGATTAAAAATCATCTCTCGTTTTGTGGGGATCTTTCAAAGGTTTCTCATGCTCCCTGGCAGGCCCCTCTCACTTATAGTTTCCTCGATCCGTCAGTTTCTGGCTGGTTTTGTTGTGCCGAGGTCTCCTCATAGCTCCAGGAACAAGGGCTAAATGCAGTCCACATTGTCTCTTAACTGCCTGGCTCACAAACTGGGATGGCAGCCAGGTCCCAAGGAAGCCATGCCCCCATCCAGGTCTACCACCTAAGCAGCAAGGACTCTCTCACCCTCTAGGGGCCCAGGAGACAGAGACTAAGCCTAGGTCTATAGTTGGTTTTTGTTTTCTCAAGCAAGAATCAGGCCTCAGGCCTCTGAGGTCACTACCTAGGAGAATACATTTCTTTTTTCTTTCTTTCTTTCTTTCTTTTTTTTAAAGATTTTATTTATTTATTTGACAGAGAGAGACACATTGAGAGAGGGAACACAAGCAGGGGGAGTGGGAGAGGGAGAAGCAGCCTTCCCACCGAGCAGGGAGTCCGATGTGGGACTTGATCCCAGAACCCTGGGATCATGACCTGAGCTGAAGGCAGACGCTTAACGACTGAGCCACCCAGGTGCCCCGGAGAATACATTTCAAAGCTCTTTAAGCCATTTTTCGAAAGCTTTCCTCACTAGACTCAGAGCTGGTTGCAATGCCTCGTGGCCGCCATGACAAGACTCCAGTTTCCTCCAAAGAATTCTCTTACCAGTCTCCTGACAAGATCCTCTAACAGACCCTTGTGATATCCCTGGTCTGGCTGGGAGAGTTAAGAGCTGTGGAAAGGGTTCTTGAAACTATTTCCTTTGTGTATCTAAATACGGGGAGAAATCCAGTTTATGCTGACTTTGGTAATCTGATATCTACTCTACGATGCCTCAGTGTCCCTTGCAGAGTCCCTGGTAACATCCTTTTCTACACTACAGTGGGCCGAACTGCCAACAAAGCCTGGTGGTGAGGGGAGGCTGCTGGACGGGCTGAGAGCCTGCAGGCGGATCGGCCACACACAGAGTTCTTCCTCTACAGTCTCCTTTCTGAGTGTATGTAGATCTTGGCTTCCATGGAAGCCAAATATTCTATAGAGAATAATCCAATTAAATTATCATAAATTGTCAGGGTGGCTCAGTCGGTCAAGCGTCTGCCTTTGGCTCAGGCCATGATCTCCCAGTCTTGGGATCGAGCCCGGTGTCGGGCGGAGTCTGCTCCTCCCTCTGTCTTTCCCCCTACTCGTTCTCTCTCTCTCTCAAGTAAATAAATAAAAGTAAATAAATAAAGTGAATCTACTTTCAGGGCAAAGGTAAAATGAACAAATGAATTAATAAATAAATAAATTGTCAAAGAAACACATCTTTTTTTTTAAATGTAGAATTATTATTTTGTAGAGGATTTATACAGCTCAAAGAGAGCTTATTGACCATCTAATGACACATCTTTATTTTATAAATGAGGACACTGATCTCCCAAGAGGTTTCTCATAGTCATTTGTTTATTCAACGATATTATTGTTGTCTTTTTTGCCAGATATTACCAAAATGCTTGTGCTATAATAGCTAATAAGTCAATCCTTGCCCTTGTGGAATTTATTTTGTAGTGAAGTCACATAAATAGGCTATTACAATACATTGCCATCAGAAAGTTCTTGTTTGAACAGAGCCTAAGGGCCTGGGTTCCTTACTAACCCAGGGTCAGCTTGCTGGGATGACTAAGAATGCATTTTAGAATTGACTCTTTATTGGGTGAGGCCTTTGAAACTCAGGGCTCACTGTTTATGAAGAGTTCCAGGTTAATCTTAACTGTAGTCTGCGCGTCGATTGGCTTTTAAATGTGAGTTACATGGAAGTTACATGGAAAAATCATCATTAGAGGATGATTTACAATTATTGAGAACCAGCATAATTTAACTTTTAAACTAAATTAAAGCATCTTTTGATAAACGTGTTTTTTTTTTTTTATCCTAACAGGGTATATCAGCTTGAGAAATTCCTGATGCCTTTTGACCTTTAGAAATATCTAGAGCAGGATGCTGAGTTTACAGACTACTATCCACCTTCCCCTTTGCAAATAAAAAGAGCTAGGTAAATGTTAGCAGGGAATCATTTCTGAACATTGGGCACTTTGCAAAAAAAAAAACAAAACTGTACATGCAAATAGAGGTTACCTCTTGGAAACTTCAAAGAGAGGTGCCCAAATGGAGGCTAATTAATTCTCTCTTAGTTAGCAATTTTGATAACTTTTAGTGTCAAGCTGGCAAATCTGTGTCTTTAATTTCCAATTGAGAGAAATTCACCTTTGTTCCAGGACCTAAACTATAGTCCAGCCAGCATCAGAGAGAAAGCTCTGAAACTCTATAATATTAAAAAAAAAAAAAAAAAAAAAAGTACTAGTATAGATGAAGTGGTTACCTGCGATTGTGAAAATATTTTCTACTTAAGATACATTTTTGAACTTTTTGGAAAAAACAAATCACCAAATATCGACCAAATACCATTATTGATTGTGGCATCTGGGAAGGATTTTGTTATAAAGGCTTCTGTTTCCCTCAGTGTTGTTAATATTAATTGCAACTCAGTTCAGGAAAGTGCCAGTCATGATCATGTGTGAGACGAACATGTGTAAATAACACTTTATAAATACACTGTGAAAACGTAAATTTTCCAGAGGCAGTAATGTCTTAGTAAGTCTATTTTTTGTGTTTGTTGGGTTTGTGGGTAAAAACAATTTCAAAGGCTTTGAAAGATAAAATTTTTAACTTCAGCAGATTCATTAGAGATGGCGATCTCTCCTCAGGATGGGGAGGTGAGAGGAAGATGAGGCAAAGGAATGAGGGAAGCCATTTTCGGCTAATGGTGTCTCTCTGAGGAGATTGTTCATGACGCAGCTGTTTTCTAACCACTCCTGCCAAATTGTAAAGCCTTTGTGCCCTCTCTGTTCCCAATTTAACTACATCCCCCTTTAAAAAATTCTTAAAGGAATGAGGCAGGAGGATGTTGAACCCAGATTAGTTGTCCTGTGACACCAAGAGTCAATGTAGTATGAATGGCTGAAGATGAGCATAAAAATGCAAAGGAAATCCATTGTTGTGTAGATGGCGTAATTAAAATGTAGCTGGTGGCATTAATAGAGGCCCTGAGCTGCACAGAAAGTCCCGTGCAGGGGGCTGAGCAGAGCCCACAGGCTCAGGGGGCGGCCAGGGGCGGCCAGCATGGTTCTCATGGCTGCCGCACTTCACACATCACCCAAGTCTGCGGACTCGGCACTTCTGAAACACAAAAACCTCAACTTGCCTCTGCTGATCTTAGCAGTAAAAAATCCTTACTTATTTATACGTACACTTTGCACTTCTATTTTCATCAGAGGATTTCAAATAGCTTTCTGGGGAAAGAGGACTGATGCATTCTACTTTACATGATTGGGTCAAGGTCTTACCAAAAGCCATTGTCTTTTCCTGCACATTTCCAAGTTAAATTTTTCTGCACGACAAATATGTGTTAGCGAGAATTTGTGTTTAATGAGAACACTGAGAATGAGCACCCGGAATTTGTTCCTTGCTTTTTCCCTGTGGAAGTTATATTCATTCAATAAGACACGTATAAATACTGTACAGTTAGGTCAACTGAACTCAGTCTGAAAATGCACTTTTTCATTTATTTCCTTAATTGGATGTTTAATAAAATAGAGTGTTCTGGGCTGGTTCTACACAACATACAATGAATTCATGAAATTAGTTGGTACTTCCTCTTTCTTTTTCAAGACGCTTATTTCAGCTAACCAGCAAGGGAAACGCTACGTGTATATATGCAAAATAATCCACATTTGCTCTTTTAAACACATTGTTTCAGTGATGGTGACAGTCTGAAACATATCCATATATTTGGGGATGTGCTCCAGAATGTGTGACTTACTTTCTATGCTGTGATCGGTTGGAGCTCCTGATCTAAAGGGAATGGCCTAGATCTGCACAAGCCCAGAGACTGGCACTGGGGGACAGGGAAGCAAGGAGCAGGGGGGGAGGCTCAACAGAACTTTCTTGACAATGACAAGAAGGTGGTATTAAAAACTGGATTTGGAGCCACCAAAATGTCTGGCCTCCTCTATTAATGAAAGATGATTACCACAGATAAAATATTTAGTGATATTTTGATTTAAAAATCTATTTAAAACCTATTTAATTATTCATAAAATAGCTGAGAAATGTGATTAAGTATATGGAAATAATAATATATTGTTGTTATATATTTTGTTATTAATAATTTATGAAAATGGATGACTATGTCATCTCAAATAAAGATATGTCAGCTGCAGACACAGAGGTTTCATTATTCACCTTTGGGTGATTCAAAGAGGCTTCTATTTAAAAATAGAAGGCTATAGAAACAAAGAGGAAAGAAGACTTTTATCACCCTCTAAATTTAGGGCTTTGCATGGTAAGGGCTTTATGTGTCACGACACAAGGCAATTCCATTTCCAAAGTGCTAAAGTTAAATCGCCATTTATTTGAGGTCTCTGAGATACTGTGTTTCATTTTTATTCTGTTTTATTTTATCCATTTCCTGGGAGTAGGGTCGGCCCTTCAGGGGAAAATATGAAAGCTGCCTCCGTACTATGATATGAAAACTGTGAACAGCCCTGCCTGGAAAAAGTGACCCTAACCACCAAGTTTATAGGGCACACATCTGTATCATTGCATCAGCTATGGGGAACCAAGAAAACTCCGCTTTAAAACGTGTAGATAGGGGCTCCTGGGTGGCTCAGATGGTTAAGCGTCTGCCTTCAGCTCAGGTCATGATCCCGGGGTCCTGGGACCGAGCCCGGCATCGGGCTCCCTGCTCGTCCGGAAGCCTGCTTCTCCCTCTCCCACTGCCTCTCCCTGCTCATGCTCTCTCTCTGTATCTCTGTGTCTCAAGTGAATAAATTAAAAAAAAAAAAATTAAAAAAAAAATTTTAAACGTGTAGATATCGGGGCGCCTGGGTGGCTCAGTCGGCTAAGCGGCTGCCTTCGGCTCAGGTCATGATCCCAGGGTCCTGGGACCGAGCCCCACATCGGGCTCCCTGCTCGGCGGGAAGCCTGCTTCTCCCTCTCCCTCTGCCTGCCACTCTGCCTACTTGTGCTGTCTCTCTCTCTGTCAAATAAATAAATAAAATCTTAAAAAAAAAAAAGAAAGAAAGAAAGAAAAGACTAAAACGTGTAGATATCATCCGACCAAGGACTTTGTGCCTTCTCTCACTAGCACCTTGGAAGCAAGTATTTTTTGGGGGTTAAGATACTGACGGTGGGTTGGGAACAGGAAGAAAGATGAAGGAAACTAGGAGACAAGCCCCCCGCCCAATGGAGAAAAACTACTGAGGTCAACAAGATTTCCATTAATATTTTCTAGAATCAGGCCTGCAGAGAAAAAAGTGGGTTTTGAAAGTTTCTCTTCTGATCCAGATCCACCCTCAGCTGCCCCAGACAAAAGATGAAGGTCAGGAAAAAAGAAGGAAAAATAGGAAGTGGGAAGATTCACAGACAAACCATGAATGTTGGAATCTTCAAGATGCTGCAAACCAGAAATTGTGTAAGAACCTTCTGGAAGCTGCCATTTCTCTCTGATTTTGGAAGGGAAGAGGAGAACAGTTTAGGAGTAATCAGAGTATTTTCTCCTATAAGAACGATGTAGCAGTTGCCAACTCTCAGATATTTCTGAAAAAATAATGATGCTCATTTGCCTTACCACCAGCAAAGCAAGGTTGAATATTCCAACACTAAGATCCCACACTGCTTTAGGTATATTACAGTTCCTACATTCTTTTAAATTTTATTTCACACGGTTTAAGCACAAATGCAACTGAACATATTGTTGGTTATTTAGAGCTCTCTATTTTTCGGACTCCTCATCAAACAGCAGGGTTAATGAATTTTTACAAAGCAACTGCATTACATAGCAGAAAGATCTCTGAACTTGGAACCACAAGAGCTAGGCTTGGGTGATCTTCTCTAATTTGCCTTGTAACTTTTCATAATTCATATAAACCGAGTCATCCAGTTTTCTGGGGGAAAATCAGATAATATATATGCAAGTATTTTATAAACTGTAAAGGACTAAATTTTTTTTTTATCAACATCCAGGTTTTTCTTTAATCAGCATTAAATTGGACCTGGCATTGGGCTGAACATTTAATAAGTTATATACATGTTATAAAAGTTGGGCTCTCCCTAGTTACAATGTAGCCTCCAACAGGAAAGGGGAAGTCAGTCACTGATTCTTTCTTTAATCTACATTCCTTCCTGGAGTGCGGGACAACATTGGGAACATTGCTAATCCAAGCCAGTTGTCCAAGAATAATAGCAATCTGCACTTTCAAAAAACGAATTCTTTAGAATAGAAAATTACAACACATAGAATCATTTGTTGGTGTTTTTGAGGGGGTGTTCATCCCCCACACCCTATTCTGAAGAATGGAGCAAAAAAAGGTAAGGCAGATGGGAAATCAAAATATCACCTTTACAACTGAAATGAAGTTTGGAGAACAGTTTAGTTGGAGAGCCTGATATGTCTGCTAGCTGAATCTGGAATTAGAAACACTCACCCACCCAGTCAGAAGACTAGTTCAGTGAGGTAGCTAGCCCTCTTACATATGACCAACTTAATTCAAACTTGGAACCAATGGAGCAAACCACTACACCACTGCCACCTTGGGGTGAAATGAGTAAAAGGCAGAGAGGCTCAGAGTTACCTTAATTGTGGCCCCTTCACAGAACGGAAACATCAAGAGTAGTGAGAAAACATTCCTCATCACATTTCTCATTTTGATCTCTTAACTCTTTGGGTTTAACTCTCAAGCTCCCATGGGGAGGGGACCAGCAATCTTTCACATCTTTAGGCCATCTTTCCAATACCAACCACTGCTACTCCAATAATAAAATTTATAGGCATACTTCAGCAACAAATCCAACAATACTGATGTACTTGTTGGCTAGGTTTGCCATAACAAAGTACCACAGACTCTGTTTTGTTTTGTTTTTAAAGATTTTATTTATTTATTTGACAGAGAGAGACACAGTGATAGAGGGAACACGAGCAGGGGGAGTGGGAGAGGGAGAAGCAGGCTTCCCGCTGAGCGGGGAGCCCGACGCGGGGCTCAATCCCAGAACCCTGGGATCCTGACCTGAGCTGAAGGCAGGCACTTAATGACTGAGCCACCCAGGCGCCCCAGCACCACAGACTTTGAACAGAAATTTGTTTTCTCACAATCATGGAGGCTGGAAGTCTGAGATCAAGTATTCGCAGGGTTGGCCTCTCTCTTTGACTTGCAGATGGTGTCTGTCTTTGCATGGCTTTCCTTCTGTACTTGTCTGTGTTCTAATCTCTTCTTTTTATAAAGACACCTGTCGGATTGGATTAGGGCCTATCCTAATGACCTCATCAAAGTAATAACTTTTTAAAGGCTCTGTCTCCAAATGCAGTCACATTTGGAGATACTGGGAGTTAGGACTTCATCATGTGAATTTTGGAAGGGACAAAATTCAACCCATAACAACCGAGATACTCTGGATTTTAATAGAACCCTTCTTATAATTTCAAATTTCTGAAGAGAATTAAATGCTACATCCCACTGCAGATTACAGTCCAAAATTAAATTATCTTGCCCTGTGGACTTAGAAGTTTGAAGTCCAGAATTCTTGTTAAAACAAAACCAAAGACTGTGCTCTTTCATGCTTAATTCTGCTCAGTCCCAGCATTTGGAATTCTTGGTGCCTTAGTAGAGTTGAGGCTTATTCAGCAGGTGCAGCCTGAGCTTCCTCCAAATGGAATGTGTGTGATTTCTTCAGGGCCTTGGAAATTATAACATCAAGATTCTTATATGCTTCATTTTTTTAATAGAATCCAAGAGTTAATAGGACGTGTGATTTTGCCAGGTCCTACACCCACCAAATTTAGAAAACAAGCCAAACCACAGCCCCTAAAGCAGGAAATAATTATGTTTCCAGGTTTAAAACTTAGTGTCGTCTAAGGCCATAGCAGACACTCAACGGTGCCTGAGAGATAGAGAAAAAGCAAAGGCATCCTTGGTTTCAGCTTTGTTAGGATGCCAGCCAATGCCTGCGTTGTGGAATCCACAAACTGCAAAGCCAATAAATGGGGGAAAATCTCCCAGCAAGAGGCTGAACTTGGCATCATGAGCACAGCCTCCACGATGTCTATAGCTCAGTCCACCTGCAGACTCCTATATAACGTTTGCTGAGGCTCAGACCCTTTGCTTAAGACCCAGTGAGGACCTCAATAAAAACTTTTACTTGCCTGTAGACAAAGTCATCACAAACTGTAGTTAACAGTCAAATGGCAAAATACTATGAGGCCTAAACTTAAGCCTCTTCTGGGTGAAGAAGTTAAGTGCCAACCCAATACAGACCACTATGTGCCACCAGTCCCTGAACTTCCTGCCCACACACTAGAGACCACAAGCCCAAAGCCACTTATTCTGACACTACCAAAACCTCACCATGGATATACTTTTCCCCACAAATTCCCTTAAAAAATAAACTCCTTCAACATTGATCTATTCCATGCCACTGCCCAATAGTTTGGAAACTTTTTATTTAAAACTTAAAGAAAAGTTACAAGAATAATACAAGGAATTCTCATTGAGTGTGTGTGTCTATGAAATATGAAATACATACTACGGGTAAATACATATATCATTGATATCTATGTGTTTATAGCATACACGCATCAGATTCACCAGTTGTATTTATTTTGTCCTATTTATTTCATAATTCTCTGTGTATGTGTCTGTGGGTTGTATGTATTTATTCTTATCTGAACCAATTTAGAGTAAGGGGAAACATCCTATCTTTTTACGGATAAAAACAGTTGTTAAGTCAAGAAATCTAACATTGATAAAATTATATTATCTAGTTCAAGTCTATATTCAACTTCTACCAATTGCCCCTTTTATACGTTTTATTCCCCTGGCTCAGAATTAAATTCCAGGTCATAAATGTCTCTTTAACATCTCTGAAAGAGTTCTGTGGCTTTTCATTGTTTTTTATTTATTTTTTTATTTTAATGCTTTTGAACAGGGCCAACCAGTTATTTTGCAGAATGTCTCTCAGTTGGGATTTGTCTGATGTTTCCTATGATTAGATCCAGATTTTTAACAGGAATATCCTTAAAATGATGTTGTGTCCTTGTCAGGGTATTTTATTAAAAGGCACATGGGGGTCATGATATTGGAAGTTATTTCCTCCTAGTATTGATGATATTAAGTTTAATAATTTGCTTAAGATGGCAATCAACAGGTTTATCTTGTAGAATTACTGTTTTCCCCTTGGTAATCAATAAGTAAGTTGTAATATACTCAGTGCCTATGTATCATATTAACTGTGAAACTTCCACTCACTAGTTTTTGTACCTGTGGAAGATTTTCTATTTTTCTTTTCATTTTCTTTCTATTTTTATTAATTGGCATTTGACTGGAAGGAAGAATGTTTTCCTTCTCTGCATTTATTTATTTATATCTATATGAACTCATGAATACTTATTTTATTCAATGGATTATAATTCATTCCTATCATTATTTATGTTGATGATCAAATTGTCCCAGATTGGGCCAGTGTAAGCCTCTTCAAACTGGCTTCTATGTCCTTTTGACATGAATCTGAACACTCTCTTCCTTTTGGTGCAATAAGATGTTCTAGCTTCATTTTATACTGACGATGCCCCAGCTGTGGAATCAGCCATTTCTCTGAGAAGATCAGGTCCCTTTTAATGGAGAATGGTGTAGAAAAACCAAGATCTGGGCACTAGATATGCTCATTCCAATTGATATTTCATTGCTTTTGGCAATAATCTGACAGACCTAAGTAATATATGTTATATGAAAGACATTTTATTTTTATGTATGATCACACGTATCTATCTATCTGTCATATCTACCTACCTATAAAGATCATTAGTTCATACTGATCTCTCTAATTCTGATCCAACAACACAGGATGTTTCCATATTTGTGTCTCCCCAGAGTGAGAAACCTGGCTCCCAGTATCCTCAAGATGTTTCTTCATTGGCTTAAGCCCAGAATACCCAGAAGGCAGTTTCAGAATTACGAACCCATACGACTGTGAAAAACAAAACTACTAACTATAGGTTATATGTGTTTCCAGTGTTTTTTAGATAAAATCCACACTAAAATGCACAAATCAATCTTTTGTTTTTGTATTCTAACTTCTCCTACCCAAATTAAAACTGTTGTTTTATTTTAAAGGCTATCAACTAATGATATCCTTCCTTTCTGCCCCAAGTCTGAGTAAATGGAGAAGCAGAGAGTAGGGCAGATGGAAGATCAAAATGAGGAAGTAGCTTAGTGACTGAGTTAAATGGGCTTGCCTAATGAAGTCCGGAAGTCAGCACAGCTCCTCACTCAACCAGTGCCTTCCCGGGGCAGTTCTTGATGGCTCTCCCTCAACCTTGGAGAGAACCTGTTCCAGGATGTGCAGAGAAGAATGCCTGCTCCCCGATACCATTTTATCCCCAGGGGAAGAAGAGCTGAATTGGACTGTGCTCAAAGATTTAGTTCTACCAATCGGTAAATCCCTCAGCTCTACTCTCCATCTTAACTTGGGGTGAGCAAAGGGGCAGAGGGAAACTGGCAGTGATATTATATGAACTTCCTTCACAGAAACATTGAACACTAGGAAAAAAAAGTGCTCCCTGCCTCAACATTTTAATGTTGTATTAATTTTGGAATTTTATGTATTTGATTAAAAAAGTACAACGGGGGGCGCCTGGGTGGCTCAGTTGGTTAAGCGACTGCCTTCAGCTCAGGTCATGATCCTGGAGTCCCAGGATCGAGTCCCGCATCGGGCTCCCTGCTCGGCAGGGAGCCTGCTTCTCCCTCTGACCCTCCCCCCTCTCATGTGCTCTCTCTCTCTCATTCTCTCTGTCTCAAATAAATAAAAAAAAAAAAAAAAAAAAAGTACAACGGGAATCCATGCTATTTGCAATAAGTGGTACAATATAATATAACACTTTATAAAGGTAAAGTAATCATTGCCACTTCCTTATGCATTACAACGCTTTCTCAGACAACCAAACTCGTTAACCTTCCAATATGTGTGTTGTTCCAATCATTCTATATTTCCTTTTCCTAAAATATTTTCCTTGTTTTGTTACTAATGCTTCTCCCATCCCTAGGCAACAAATGCAGGCTCCTTGATTTTCTTGCAGGGAACAACAACATTTATTATCTCAGTTTCTATAGGTCAGGAATCCAGGCACAATTTAACTGGGTCCCCAGCATCAAGAATTCTCTCAAACTGCAATCAAAGTGTTGGTCTGGGCTGCTGGCCTCTCAGGGCCCAAGTGGGGAAGGATCCACTTGCATGCTCACTCAAGTAGTTGATAGTAAGAGTCAGATCTTTGAGGGTTCCTCCCCAGCTGTTGTCTAGAGGCCTCCCCTCTGTTTCTTGCTGGGTGGGCTTCTCCACAGGGTGACTTCCTGCCTACAGCAGTTGACTTCATCAGAGGAGGCAAGCAAGAAGAGCCAGGGAGTGTAAGAGAGCGCTAGCAAGACAGAAATCACCATCTTTTGCAACACAATCTTGGCAGTGACAGCCCATTATTTTTGCCACATTCTTTTTATTCAGAGCAAGTCTGTAAGGCCAGCCTACACTCAAAAGGAGAAGATTGCACAAGGTGTAAATTCCAGAAGCAGGGTTCATCAGAGGCACCTCAGTAGTCGCTCTACTACTCACCTCTAAAATGTTGCTACACAGTGGTAATAATACCAGACATCCTTGACTGGCTCTTGACTTTAGTGCTTGGCTATTCAGAAAAGTATGTGTTGTCTTTCATAACTAGTGTTTATCAATTCCCATATAACTTAGAGCTTTTAAATAAAGAATACCTACTCTATTTCATTAAATAAACTTTCCGCATCCATTCATCTAATTATAAACCTTTCATTTTAATTAATTGAATTAAGTAGACAGATTTTGGGGCAATAAAAATAAGCCTTGCATTCTTAGAATATAGCCTACTCCGTCAGAGTGTCTTGGTGTTTTGATACACTGTTGCATTTTATTTGCCAGTATTTTATATTTGTTCACCTATATTCAGTACAGATGATTGTTTATAGCTTTATTTTACACACTATCATTATGAAATTATGATATTAAACCTGAGCTGGATTTATGAAAGAAACTACCAAGTTTTCCACCTTTTTCTGGGGTTGAAAATAGTCTAACAAATGATAGAATCACCTGTTTTTTTAATATTTAGATAAAATTCAGCTGTGAGCCCATCTGGTGCCAGCACCTTTTTAATGAAAGTTCTTTGATAACCTTTTCAATCTTTTTATGGCAATTGGTTTAATCACTTTTTTATTTCTTAATTTAAATCGGATATTTTATATTTTGTCATGAGATCTTTTATTTCTTCTACATTTTTCAAATTTGTTGTCTCAGAGTTGCAGGTATTATTTTATAATTCTCATCTGTCCAAATGATCATATCCTATTTGTTTTCCCATATATTCTATATTGTTTTTCCTCCTAATAGAATCCTATTAAGTAAGCATCTAGCCTGAGTCATTTGGGGAGTAGAGTAGGGGAAAAATATATACACACATACCTAGGTGCTTAGATGCATTAACGCATCAAGCACAACCCCTGGGTCCATGGCATCCAATTCTGGGTACTTGGGGGGCCCTGGCAATTACTGAATGAATGAATCACCTCATGCCTATTGCATTAGCCAGCCCAGGCTGCCATGTCGACTGGGGGGCTTAAATAATAGGAATTCATTTCTCACAGTTCTGGAGGCTGGGAAGTCCAAGATCAAAGTGCTGACTAACTCAGTTACCTGGTGAGAGCTTTCTTCCTGGCTTGCAGGCGGCCATCTTCTTCTTGCCGTGTCCTTGCATGGCAGAGAGAGGACAAGCTCTCTGGTGTATCTTCTTATAAGAGAATTACTCCCATCATGAAGGCTCCACCCTCATGACCTCATGGAAACCTAATTTCCGCCCAAAGGCCCCAGCTCCAAATACCATTCCATTGGGGGTTAGGGCTTCACGTAGGAATTTTAGGGGGAGACAATTCAGTGCACAGTGCCTGCTATGGTAATACCCACTACTCATGTTGTGGGTTCAATTGTGTCCCCCAAATAGATGTGTTCACTTCCTGCCCCCTGATACCTGTGAGTGTGAGTCTATTTAGAAATAGAATCTTTGCAGATGTAATTAAGGCAAAACGAGGTCATAGGAAATCAAGGTGAGTTCCAATCCAATGCCTGGTGACTTTATAAGAAAAGGGAAATCTGGACACAGACACAGGGAGAGAACACCATATGATCACAGATGCAGAGACTGGAATGATGCATCCACAAGCCACGTAATGCCAAGGATGGCTAGTAACTGCCAGAGCTGGGAGAGAGGCACGGAATAGATGTTCCTTCAGAGTCTCTACAAGGGAGCACCTCTGCCAATACCTGGATTCTGGACTTGTAGCTTCCAGAACTGTGAGACAATAAATTTGTATTGTTTTAAACCAGACGGTTTGTGGTACTTTGTTATGGCAGTCCTAGGAAATTAATACACCTGTTGTCCTTGATTCTGGTTGTTTTATTACTATTGACTAACCATTCAGCTTAATTCTGACCAAAAAACCCTCTTTAAATATCACTCTCATTATGTTTACTTCTTTGTTCAAAAAAGTGATCAATGAAGGGGCCTCTGGTGGCTCAGTCGGTTGAACACCCGACGCTTGGTTTCAGCTCAGGTCATGATCTCATGCGTCATGGGATGGAGCCCCACAATGAGCTCCACGCTCAGTGGGGAGCCTGCTTGGAAATTCTCTCCCTCTGCCCTTCCCCCCACTCACTCTCTCTTACTTTCTCTCTAAAATAAATAAATAAATCTTCTAAAAAAAGAACTGCTCAAAGATACACTATTTCCTCCAGTTATCACTAAACTCTGTTTATCTTATTTTCAAGTTCCAAAACAATTACATAAGTTGT
Organism: Leptonychotes weddellii; assembly: GCF_054177405.1. NCBI lineage: Eukaryota > Metazoa > Chordata > Mammalia > Carnivora > Phocidae > Leptonychotes > Leptonychotes weddellii. Next base: position 117,999,181 of record NC_138371.1, read on the forward strand.
TCATATTTTTTTCTTTTTCAACCAGTTGAACTCTTTATTGCCCAGAAACACTCCACGTTCTCTTCGGCTCTCCTGGTTTGTTCCCTTCATGTGTCTCTACGATCCTTCAGTGTCCATCTCACATTCTTTAAGGTCAAAATCAAAATGCAAATCAAGCTTTTCATTCATTATGCCAACGTTTCTTATCTCCCTCTCCTCTGAGTTTATAGAAAAGTTGAAATCTCTGTCACAAAATTCTGCTCCTTATTACAAATCAATTTCTTTATCTGTGCTTATCGGAATGACTACTCTTGGAGAGGAACACGATTTCAAAATTCTGAAACTCCCTCAGGCCCAAAGCAGTGATAAGATATGCAAGAAAGAATTTCTAATTAATTTGCACCCCCTACATGCATACTAATTGTGCCCACTGCATGCATAATAAACCCTACATTTAAACATACATGCATAAATCCTGGCCAAAAATTATACTGTTCTGACCTACTCCATTAATAGTGCTTCTGACCTAAAGTTTTTCCCACTTTCAGAAAACTAAGAGGAAAGGAAGCTTCATTTATTCAAAATGCAAAATAGGATCTAGGGCATGAGGATGATCCAACAGGTCATTTTGCAAATGCTCTGGTTGAGGAAACATAGTGCTTTTTTCCATAATTCAGCACAATAATCCATTATAGTCAGAGAACACGATAAGGAAACAGAATTTCTCTTCTGTCATCCACAAGTGTCATTTATTGGTCACTTTTGTCCTGAGAGCCACCTCATGGGAGATTTGAACTATCTGCCTGTCCCAGTCTCAGTCTTTGACAATAATTACTCAATATCTAGAAGAGTGATGGGGCGCCTGGGTGGCTCAGTCATTAAGCGTCTGCCTTCGGCTTGGGTCATGATCCCAGGATCCTGGGATCGAGCCCCACATCGAGCTCACTGCCAGGCGGGAAGCCTGCTTCTCCCTCTCCCACTCCCCCTGCTTGTGTTCCCTCTCTCGCTGTGTCTCTCTCTGTCAAATAAATAAAATCTTCAAAAAAAAAATAGAAGAGTGCTTCAGTGTCTAGACTTTCCCTTTGCCTCTCCCATTGACAGTCTAGTTACTGGCAGCCTCAAGTGGTCCCCAAGTGCCTGCCTATCTTAGTCTGTTCTAGTTACTTTTACAGAAATACATAGACTGTGTAGCTTCAACAACAAAAATTTATTTCCCACAGTTCTAGAGGTTGGGAAGTCCAAGATCAAGGTGCTAGCAGCTTTGATTCTTGGTGAGGGCCCTGTTTCTGGTTTATAGATAGAGGCCTTCTCCCTGTATCCTCACGTAACAGAGAGAGAGATCACTTCTCTCAAGTCTCTTCTTTTAAGGGCACCAGCCCCATATGAGGGCTCCACTCTCATGACTTCATTACCTCCTGGAGGCCCCACCTCCTAAAACCATCCCATTGGGATTAGGCCTTCACTATATGAATTTGGGGGAGGGGAGACACAAACATTCAGTGCATAGCACTGCTCTCATTTGAGTTACCTGCATATGCTACCACCTTCCAACTGATTTATCTCCTAATGTTCCTGCCTTTGTTCACACTGCCCTAGCCACATGGCCAGCTTGCTGTTCCTCAGACAAGCCCAGGAACACACCCATTTCTTTCTGCACAGAATGTTCTCTTTCCAGATAACCCCATGTTACTTCACCCTGCAGGTCTCTCCTCCAATGTCACTCCCTCGGTTTAAAATATAGTACATTAGTAGAAAGTTTGAGGTAGAGTAAGGCCAACAGACCAAGAGACAACCACCATTGAAAGGATAGTTTGCCGCTCACAGTCACCAAGAGGGGGCAGCATCCCGAATCACGTGGGACCACAAGGGGAACACCGGGGTCAGTCAGGAGGCAGGGCGGGGAGGTGGGATGGACAGTGGGCAAGAGCCTACATTGTTTCCATGGAAAAGAACTAAAGAGACAGGATAAGCAGGCTTAGGACTGGCTAGTTTAAATAACTTCAGTAGATTGTGTAGCAAAGGGTCTGTCCCTAGTTGTCTCATATCTGGCTCTGGTGTGATTAGAACAGGTGGATAGTGGCCCGGAGTATGAGAGCCAACAAAGACACAGAGGAAGTGGTTGAGGGGTGGGCTCTGGATTGGTTGATTTAAATTTGAAAAACATGTTCATGGGAGAGCTGTTTACTACCCATAAGAATTGGCTAACCCTGGGAGAGTCACAGAGTTAAGAAGACCCCAGATGTCAAAGAATACAGAAAATAAAAGAAATGGTTAATACAGTCCTCAAGAGGACTTCCCTGGCATCCTAAGAAAGCACCTCACCATCTGTCTCCATTCTCCTATCCTCTGTGCATCTTCATAGCACTTCACAGAATGTTCCTGAGAGATATTTGTTGTATGTCTTTCCCATACTAGAATATAAACTCCATCAGAATTTATATGCCATAAGGATGCTACCGTGACCCCAGCATATGATATGTGCTTAGATCTGTTCTCTGCGCACAGTACCTGCTCAATAAATACTTGTTGACTAAATGCGTAATTATTATATAAATGGTTACATGTAGCTTGGGATATAATTTTCAGTGACTGCATCATACTTGGATTCTGCATCACCAATAATTACATGGACATAAAGAAAAAAATATGCTTGATGATGGCTCAGTAAGGGCAATATATGTGAGAAAGTGTATGTAAAGCATTTGAATAAATTTTTTCAGGAAATATAAGAATGAAAAAGCAGTATTTCTAAATTTTTTTAAAAGATTTTATTTATTTATTTGACAGAGAGAGACACAGCCAGAGAGGGAACACAAGCAGGGGGAGTGGGAGAGGGAGAAGCAGGCTTCCCGCCGAGCAGGGAGCCCAATGCGGGGCTGGGATCATGACCTGAGCCGAAGGCAGACGCTTAACGACTGAGCCACCCAGGTGCCCCAGCAGTATTTCTAAATTAAACAAAATTATGATATATATTATACAATTGTCTGTGTTTACAATGTGTACTAATTAAGCATTATTTAATATGTAATTGATATGCATGGAATTAAGTTAATACATTAAAATCTGCAACCTGAAATTTAACAATTTCATCTGTATATCCCAAAATGTGTACAGTTAAGTAGGTCAAAAACATTATCCTTGGGAGAATTACCTTGTATCGGGGATTGCTTTACATTCAGGCATATAAAGTACTCTTTGAGTCTACTTAATTCAGGATTCTGTTCACGTCAAGGCATTGTTTTAAAAAAACATTCGCTGGAAAGACATTAAAGAGTTAAGAAAGCAAATTAATGTCCAGAGTAAATTAATGTCAATCATGTAAACACAACAGGTATATAACCAAGCCATATCTTATCCTGGACAAGGAAAAGATCAGTTCCCTTCACACAAGGAAGACACAGCAGAGGGCAACAGAAGCAGAAATCACTATAGGAATGAGCTGGAGCCACTAAGAAGAGAATTAACTTCCCTTCACTAACAACTCTGCTTTGTCCTGGAACCCTAGGAAAAAAATAAGAAACCAGAATTTTGAGGCTTGGTGAATGAAGCCTCAAGGAGTGATGGCGCCATTGGAGAAACTGAGGCAAGGAGAAAGGGTCAGGAGGTGGGGTCTCTGAGATCTGGTTTGTAGATTTTGAGTTGGAAGTCATTACAAAACATCCAAGAGATCCTGAGAAAGGAGTTGATCTAAACCAGAGGTTCTCACACGAGTGCAAATTAGAATCACCTGCAGAACTTCTAGTGCTCGTGCCCGCTTCCTCTTCTCCAGAAATTCTGATTCAGTTGCTCTAGGGTGAGGCCAGGGCATTGTTTTAAGTGGCCCAGTTTAAAGTTGCAAATCCCCTGGTTGGAGAGAGAGGTCATTTTCAGGCTATTTACGTGGAGTAATCTTTCCTAGCTTAAGGCACTGTGGTTGGTTGAAAATAATAATGAGAGAGGCTCAGGCCTGGGTTTATATCTCTGCTCTGCCACTTCCTGGGTGTCGGAACCTTCAACAAGGTCATCAACCTTACTAAAACTCACTTTTTTCATATAATATAGGTAACATCATCTATCTGTAGCACTCATGTGAGAAGATAGAAGTCTGCGGACTTACTATATCTACTCAAATGATTCTGTTCTCCCTTCCTTCTCTTTTTTTATGTGGAAGTCTTAAAAATGATATTTTTAAAGCCATTCGGATAGTTGCTGATTTGTAGTATGTACTTTGCTTTAAAAACAGTTATTGACTAAGTATGTTCTGTGCTGACCAAGTTGCATATTCTATTTACAGGGTGCTATAGAGGTAGTAATAGTGTTGATTAATAGAGCTTGTGATAGGGGCGCCGGGGTGGCTCGGTCGTTAAGCTGTCTCTCTCTCTGTCAAATAAATAAATAAAATCTTAAAAAAAAAATAGAGCTTGTGATAGATGACATACATTTAAACTTCTAAGATGGACAGTAATTGCTTGCATAAAACAGTGGAAAATACTTCCTCACCATGCCTAAAAATCCAGATGGACCATGGAACTTATTTTTAAAAAATGTGTGTGTATAATCTACACTTGTATTAAACACACAGCACATACATATCTCTGTGGTCATCTTCTATATCTATGAAGACTCGTGTGTCCTTCATTTCCTTAACAAATCTTCATTTCCTTTTATATATCATGGAACTCAAAATCCTCCATCTTTCAAGTTATACAGACTCTTTGACAGGAGGAATAATGTCTAAACCAAGAAATAGAGTCTGCGAGCCTTGGTAATAATAATAATAATAATGATGATGATAATAATAATAATAATAACAAACACCCAATGAATTGAACTAGAAAGAAAAATCTAGAGAGACCTTTAAGGTAATTTGTGCTAATGATGTAGTTTGCAAAGCTAGCTGAATTAAACATTTAATCTGCATGTTCTCATTTGGAAATGTTTCTATTGACATTGCTCCCTTGGAAAGCACCCATTTTCTCTCAATAGTTAGAATTTATCAACTACAGCACCAAGAAAGAGAGCCAAACACATGTGGCCATCCAAAATGCCTTCTTACTGTTATTCAACATTAAATAATCTACAAAATTATCGGGTACCATCCAGTAATTGCTATGGTCTGAATGTTTGTGTCCTCCCAAAATTTGTATGTTGAAATCCTCATGCCCGACATGATGGTATTGAGAGGGAGGTCTCTGGGAGGTGTTAGGTCATAAAGGTGGAGCCCTCACGAATAGGATTAATGCCTCTATGCAAGAGACTCCACAGAGCTCCCTCACCTCTTCTACTATGTGAGGACACATCAAGAAGATGGCCATTTATTTATGAACTGGGAAGCAGGCCCTCACCAGACACACACCAGACCATGCAGGCACCCTGGCTTCAGACTTCCAGCCTCCAGAATCGTGAACAATAAATTTCTGTTGTTTATAAGCTGCCTGGTCTGTGGTATTTTGTCATATTAACCCAAACAGCCTGAGACATGATAGTCATAATCATTATTATTGTGGCTTTCAAACTGGACCTCCAACTCTTCATTTCTCCCCGCCTGTCTTGAGTTCCAAAGAAGCAGAACTAGAGACAGAGGTTCATATAAAATTGATTTACTAAGAGAATGCATATTGGGAGGTACTTCTTCATGGGTCTCTCATATTTCTACTTGTTTTATCAGCACTGGTGCTGGTTGACTTTGTTCTGAACTATCTTTCAAGGTTATTTAGGTAACAAAGAGCCTTCGAAGCTAGAGATAATGCCTCCTTCCTCAGCAAAAGATCATTTTGTTTGTTGTGTAGCATAATAAAGATAACATTTGCTCCCGGGACAAAGGTCAGATACGTTTGCTTATTTGCCCCCATAAAAGATTGAAGTTCCCTAAGCTCAAAGTTTCTCTCTTATAACGCACCCTACTGTGTGAGTGTCACCGGCTTGCTGGGCATCACCCTATGGGAATTAGGGTGTAGGGAACCAGTGTTAAAATGGAGACACTCTGGCTGCTGCTATTGCTCTGTATCATAAGCTGTCCTTTGTCGCCGACACAGCAGTCTCCTATCTTCTTCCAGCACCCGTGAATGGTAGCAAGTGGCCTGGCTAGCTTGCAAGGAGGGTAAAATCTCAGACCCCTCACAGTTCTTGACAGTTTTAGCAAGAAGGATGGGGTGCTGATAGGGATGTGATTTCTGAAAGAGGAAGAACGAGGATTTCTTTAGTCAATTAACAAAATTTGAAGGAAGTCCGTGGGAACCTGTAGTGAATATTTTAGCCAAGTTGTGTGCTCAACCAGGCAAAATGTGGTCCTCAACTGTATTGCCTATTAATGAGGATGAATTGGGAAGGTGGTTGCAGGTCAACTATTGGGAAGTAGTTTCAACACAGCTGTCAGAATGGTGTCTTGATTGTTGCAAACACCCCTCCAGGTGGAGGGGCTTCCTTACCAATCTGGAAGTCAGCCTCACATCCATCCCATTGTAACAACAAATATAAAGGTGGGTGGCAGAAGTTTTTACACCCTAAACAACAGTTACAAAGATGTATATGGTGAAAAGAGAAAAAATTTCAAGGAAAGAAAAGAAGTGAATTGTTATAATTTGGGCTGCTAAACTTGAGACATGAGAATGGGATGGGTAGCATGGCCAAATGGGAACAGGGGGCCCATCTTGTGACTCAGCCTTTCCTGCTGCTCCTACCAACATTAGAGCTATTCAGAGATAAAAAGTTGTAAATTATTTTGCAGTAGGTCTTGGCTACAATAAAGGAACACTGGACCCTCTTGGGGAAATTTCTCTGACTTAAAAAAAAAAAAAACCTCTTGCAAGAAACTGTAGACGTGGCATTGGCTAGTAATAGAGCTCCTACCACTCAGGAATGAGTTTAGACTGCTGATGAATGTAACTCTGGTGTACAAGAGACTGACATGAAGAATTCTAGATAAATTTTGTGATCAGCTCTCTTTCCAGAAAAACTTCCTTAGCCTTACGTTAAAAGCAGGTGAAAAGGTAAGAGATGTTATGGAGGCAACAAGCAGTAAATGCCTTGAATTAAGGTTGAGCCCTTTCCAAAGTTGCCACTGCATGAGTCAAGCCCAAGTCAGCAAGCAGGTGTGAACTCTGCAGCCCCAACTGGGAAACAACATGGCTGTGGCTGTTCGATCCAGGGGCCCCCATAGCTGAAATAGATGACATCCGTAGTGATGAGCTTGCTGACTGATAGAGGGCTTTATGTGGACTGAAGACACTGGGGCTTCATCTGGTTGAAACTTGTTCATCCCCTGTGCTGGCTGAAACCAAAAGTGAGCCCACCTTGCCTATGGGTACACAGCTGCTCTGATCCCGTCCTTCCCTGTATTCCAACCTCAGCTGCTCTAAGGATGTCTTAAGATGAACAAAGGCCATATGCACATGTATGAGTATGTAGGGAATGTGAGGAAGGGGAAGGTCTGAAAGTTTTATGGCTCTGTAGGATGCAAGCACCCAAGTCATCATCCTACCCGATCTCTTGGTGAGGGAGGACTCCTGGACTTAGCTAATGAATGGGGTTTGGGCAGAGTTCACAGTGGGGAGTGTTGTGGGAGGAGTCCTTTGGGCTGATTGACTGCACTGTTGTCATGGCTGAATGTATGCTCAGCATTGGTGCTTGTCATGTTTGTACTCTGAATGCTCACCAGTGCCAGAGCAGATTCTCCCGAGTGAGAAGAACTGCATGCAGGGTTCTAGTGCCTTTGGGACCTCACAGCTTCAGTGAGTCCTTTGAGCTACAAATCTTAAACCAGTGGTTTTGATGAGTAGAGTCTTTGGTAAAGGAAGGTAGTCTCCACTTGGAGATGCCCTATAGGGTTTTGGACTTATTACCTCCCTGATATAACTGCTTGGTGCACCTCTTTTGAAGAGCTATCAGCTTGCCATTGGGATCTTGTCAAAACTGCATGCCTAACCCATGGAGGTCTTGTGATTCTCAGCCTAGTGTTCTTATTTTGGGCAGGACAACATGGAACTCAATGACTGACAAGGGGGGAAGGGCTAAACAGTCTCATTTTCAAATGAAACCGAAGCATGAAGCCAGCTTGACACCAGGCAGTCCCTTCAAAGTAAGGACTTGGCTCAATTATTCCAACTGAGCTAGGAATCCTAAGGCACTGCCACCAGCAATCTGAACAACACCTTCTATCCCGGGGTGCCATCTGTGCCCTCAGGACTATACTTACCTGGAAGGCAAATATGAACTTCCCTCCCTCCCCCCAAAACCTGCTGATTTAAGAGCTCTTTAAGTGTTTAAAGCAACATCACAAATGGATCAGATAGTCCTCAGAAAACTAAAGATGTCTTCCTAAAATGAGACTATCCTTTGTTGTGGGCGAGGGTGGCACTCAGTGGGAAAACTGAGTCATTATTTTTGTGTACCCTGAAGGAGTTATCCCTGCAATAGAACCATCCAGTTAGAAAAGGCAACACAAAATTTGTCCCTGACTGTAGCTGAAGTGATCAATGACATCACGTTGGTACTTGAAGGCGTTCAGATCGGTCTCAACTAACTGGCCAGAGCTGTCAGGGGTAGTAGAATTGCCCTAGACCTCCTTCTGGGGGCTGAGGCAGAGTATATCCTGCGTTATCAGAATGAATGCCTCAGGCAAAGTGGAAGGGTTAATATGGAAATGAAGGAGAGAACTCTTGACTTTCTAAGGTGGAAGCCTAAGTTTATGAGATTTATTCAGCTGCTTGAGGCTGAGACTCGAGGTGCAGTTGAGATGAATATTGCAGGTTGGCCTTATCCTGGAGTACTATTAGCCTTAGCCCTGATGAAGCAAGTTGAACAGTTTGGTGCCCACCTCTGTAAGTTAGGCTAATCGAAGTCGTTGATAAAATGGTGTAATGGTGGATGACTTTTTTCAGACACCAAGAAGATGTAGAAATAAGAGTAGAATACTGCTGAATGACAATCTTCTCAGGTCTGTCATGTTTCTGTATGTTCTGTGGTCAGAGGAATTGGCTGCCTGTGTTCTGGATTACCTTGTCAAGGATGTTTGCATGGCGATCCACTTTGGAAGATAGAGATAGTAAAGCCTGTGCACAAAGGGCAGGTTTGCTCACTTCCTGCTATAAAAGGTTCAACATCCCTAAGCTCAGAGGTTTCTCCTGCAATGAGACTCCATGTCAAGTCATCATTTGGTCCTCTGGGCACAGGGACTGGGGAACCAATGCCACAAAGATGACTCTGGCTCCTACTTTGCTATGCCTGAGAAATTGTCCCTTGTCTCTGATACTGGCACTCTCTTCTTCCAATATCCATGAAACTGTGGCAGGCTAACGTTGACTCTGGCATATCTCCAGCCCTCCCCAGTTCTTTACAGTGCTCTCAGGAGAAGCCTGCTGGGGAAGGAGAGCAGCCAGATGGGGAAGAAGAAGTAGGTATGCAATGCAGTGGCTTCAAAGGAAGTCGGTGCTAACCCACATCAAATGGGGAAACACTGAAGTTTAAATTAAACCTCAAGTCTATCCTACTGGAGGTGAGAGGGGGTGTTTTGTATCCCCCCCACCTCAGTCGGTCATTGGCTCTAGGCCCCCCCTGGGGTGATAGTGGGGGAGGGTATACCACCCAGGCACCTCCTAACACAGAAACCTTCCACACACAGAAACAATCCACCAGAGACTACTGGAGTCTGGATTAGCAGCAGCCCCCACTGCAGCCTACAAATAGGACCCCTGGGGCACCAGCCGCATATGCCCACCCCTAATCATTAAATGCCTCCATTACGGCTAGTAGTGTTCTATGGAGGGTATAGGTCAAACCAAAGCCGTACCATGAAAGGAAGCAATTCTGGATGAGTATCATGGCCCGAGACAAGAGCAAGTCAAGGGAAAACAGCGCTGGCTCCGAAGCTGGCTAGCAGCCCACACAAAGACAGTCATGTTGGCCAAAGGGGAAAACTAGAGAAATCTGAGGATTTGTTTTCTTGCCTGTACTTTGTTAACTCACTTCTTTCCTCCTTTAATACTAAGTCCCGGCAAACCACCAAGGGGAAAATGTGGCCTTTCTAAACATTTGGAAAAAAGTCAATAAATAACTTTAAAAAATTTTTTCTAACTACATCAAATACTAATAAATTGCCCAGGTGAACTGGAGTGTCATTTCTGCAGTGCTGTTTTGTGGTGTTAGGTAGAAGTTTCAAAATAAAAAAATAAAATAAAAAGAAAGACATAAAACAAAAGATAGAAAAGCATAAATATACATTCAAAGGAATGGTTTTTTGTTTTGTTTTTTTTTCCCCAATAGCTTCAGAGCTATTCTGGGCTACCCCTCCCCTAAATGAATAAATCATCCCCCCAAATAAAAATAGCATCACTGGAGAACATCCACCACACACATGCCCAGTACTACATACCTTTGTCCAAATAACTGTGTTGAGCAGGAGGCTGCTTTCCCATCACACTGGTACCTCGTAATTGAACTTCAGCGATTCCAGGGGAGAAAAATGACAACGTCCATTACAAATGGCTCTCTGCAGGTGCCTTCACAGCTGAACGGCTTGATAACACCGAGAGCCACTCTGTACTTGGGATCTCTTTTGATGCAGCTTTATAATCTTTGTCTGTACCGGTCCAACAAAATACAATCTAGAAAAGACTAGTTACTATGGTAGAAATGAAAACGAGCGTGAGCAGTTACAGCCACATCCAGGAAACTCTCCTTTTGTCTTGTATAATCCTAAATTAGATTGGATGGACATAACTGAGGAAAAGTCTAGAGATACATCCTCAGTGAATTGCTCACCCTTACTAAGAACAACCTGAGTTGCGGAACACTAGGGAACATTCTGAGCAATGACAAAGCATATGGTCTTATTTATGGACTTATGTCCTTGCAAAGTTGGCTTTGGCCTTTTTTATTGCACTATACTTTTTCTTTCATCATTTCTTAGGGGAATGAGGAAAGATGGTAATAGCTTGAGTGAAAGAGGGCACATTTTCAGAAGTATTAGATGTATTCATAGGGCTGGCATGTGGTGGTGAATGTGTTACCCAAAGAGCACCCAGAATTGGAGTGTGCAATATAAAAGAGCCTGGCAGATGCCATGTTCTTTGAATGGATCAAATATACTTGCCTACTCTCCTATCTGGATATGTTTTATTTGGGTGTTTTATTGGCTCTACAGTGTCTTAAGCAGTTATTAAAGATGTTTGCCATAAGAGCTTGCCTGTGATGTATTACTGTAGAATTACCGCATTGGTGTTATTTCCTAGACTCTGATAGGGAGCTGGGTCTGCAGCCCTTGCTCTTCAGTTTTTTTTCAATATCAGAATCAGTAAGCAGATAGATCCTCATCAATAATTTCATCTGAATAATGTCCAGATATGCTGAATGCTCTACAACCAAGAGAGAGTGATAACTGACCTCAGAAATAAAAATAGGATTTTGCAATAAAAATAATTATTACAGAAAAACAAGTCATGTAATAATATATACATTATTCAGCAAGCCTTTTTACCATTTCTTTGCTTTGAAATATTACATAGAGATGGAAAAGTACCTATATTTTTAGTTTTACAAATATGCATAAATTAAAAATTCAAGAAAACCCACTGAGGTCATGAGAAAGAACATTGGCACTATCCCCAGAAAACAAGCCTCTGTGCTCCTTCCAGTCAGTCACTCCCTGCCCCACCCCCTATGCGTAATCACCCTTTGGAAGTTTGTGATAATAATGCCCTTTCTTTATAATTTTACTTAATGTGTTTTTTTTAAGATTTTATTTATTTATTTGACAGAGAGAGAGAGAGATCACAAGGGAGAGGGAGAAGCAGGCTCCCCGCTGAGCAGGGAGCCTAATGCGGGACTTGATCCCAGGACCCTGGGATCATGATCTGAGCTGAAGGCAGACACTTAACCGACTGAGCCACCCAGGCTCCCCTTAATTTATAATTTTTATGGCATTCATAAAACAATAGTTTTGCATGTCTCCAAACCTCATCTTAGCAAAATCACACTACATGCGTGCTTTTGTGTGTTTCTTTAGCTTAGCCTCATGTTTGCAGTTCATCCTCGTTCACGTTTGTAGGGGTTGTTCACTCATTTGCTTTGTTATAATCATGTTATGGCTACACGATGATTTAGCTATGCATATGTCCATAGACTTGTGGGTGGTTTTCAGGTTGGTATTCTAGTGCGGATTTACATGAGATTCTTCAGGTACACACCTTGGAAGGCATTTGCTAGATCATAGCATGGTTCTTCTAATGTATTAGTTAACACTAATCTATTTTCTAATACAGTTGTATGAATTGACCTCCCCACCAGCACTAAGTGAGAATTGTTGCTGTTCTACATCCCACCAATACGGAACCCCGTCAATTTTTTTTAAGCTATTTAATTAAAAAAAGCATATATATGCAAAAATGTACAAATCATAAGCATATAGCTCATGAATTATCAAAAGTAAACACAACTATGTAACTAGCACACAGGTCAAGAAATAAGATATTATCAGCCAGAAAGCCTCCTCCCTGCCCCCCTTCCCAAATACTAGCCCTTCCTTCCCTTCTTCCCAATGATAATTATTATCTGGACTTCTGACACTACAGATTTGCCTGATTTTGGCCTTCATATAAATGAAGTCCTGTAGTATGTATGTACTGTCTCTGGCGTTATTCACTCAACAGTATGTATATGAGATTCTTCCATGTCGCTGAATGTGACATTCGTTTGGTCTATTTACTCTATAGTATTCTGTTATTTGAAGAAACCACTATTTATTTATCCAATCTGTTTTTTTTTTTGCTTTACTTCCTTTTTCACTTTTTATTTTTTAAATTTTTTTTTTTGAGTGTAGTTGACACACAATGTTACATTAGTTTTGGGTGTATAACAGAGTGACTCAACTTCTCTATATGTTACGCCAATGGATAAGGAAGACTAGGTATGGAATATCGAATAGTGGACTATTACAGAATATTACTTAGCCATAGAAAAGGATGAGATTGTGCCATTTGCAACAACATGGATAGACCTAGAGGGCATTATGCTAAGTGAAATAAGTCAGACTGAAAAAGAAAAATACCATAGGATTTTACCCATATGTGGCATCCAATCTGCTTTTGATAGATATTTGGATTATTTCCCCCTTTCGTCTACTACAAAACATGTTGCTATAAACATTTCTGTACGTGTCCTTGAGCATATATTTGCATCTGTTTCTATTGAGCATATTCATACTTAGTGGGTAGAAGTGCTGGGCCATAGGCTATGCATATGATTAAACTCAATGGTTAATTCCATAGAGATTTTCATAGTTATACCAACTTACATTTTCATCAGCAGAGTGTGGGGGTTCCTGTTGCTCAACAGCTCATGTCTTAGAGTCAGTCTTTTAATTACAGTCAGCCTGATAGACACGATGTCTTTAATTTTCATTTCCCTGACTGCTACTTAGGTTTTATATTTTTTCATATATTTATTAGCCATTCAAATATTTCTTTCATGAAAGGTCTGTTCAATTTTCTTGCCCATTTTTCTATCGGGTTTCCTGCTTCTCACAGATCTCTAAAAGGTTTTATGTATTCAGAATATGATCCTTCTTTATATATGGCTACCTTCATTTTGCTAATATTTTATTTAGGATTATTTCATCTACGTTAATAAAGCTAACCTATAATTTTTCTTTCTTTTATAGTTCTTTCCAAGTTTTAGTATCAAAGTTATGCTGGACTCATAAAATAAGTTAGGGTGTATTTCTTCTTTTTTCTTCACTCTGGAAAACTTTGTATAAAATTGGTGATATTTCTTCTTTATGTTGTTTGAAAAAATTCACACATGAAGACAAATGTAAATGGGCCTGTAGTGTTTTTGTGATAAGCTCTAAATTTTGCATTCAACTTCTTTAATAGGTATGCAGATTTTCTGTTAATTCTTGTGCTCATTTTAATAAGCTGTATTTTCTAAGAACTTTACATTTTATCTAAATACCAAACTTTAGAGATATGTTTGCTTATAATAAGCTGTTTAAAATTTTTGATGGTTTTCAAAACATGAAAAGATACTCTTTTTATAAATTCCTGATATTATTTATTTGTGCCTTTTTTCATTTTCATTAGAATTGTTTTATCTTCCTGGTGAATTGATCATCATAAACTACCTTTCTTTTTATACAGAGTTGATACCCCATAAAGACTACTTTGACATTAATACACTTGCTTTTTTCCAGGTTGTGTTTGCATGGGATATCTTTTTTTCATCCTTATTCCACCAAACTTCCTATATCTTCATATTTTAAATGTCAAATTGTAAGTAGGAAATAATTGGATTTTGTTCTTTAATCCACATGGCAAAATTTTACTAAAAGGCTTTATCAATTTAAAATTAATGTAATTACTGATATTTGGGGGTTTAAAGATATTATCCTTACTCTCCTCTCTACATTTGCAGTTCGTAATATTCTTCAAAACTTGTTTTTATTTGATCTGCGAGCCATAAGACAATAATCATTAGAAAGAAATAAAGAGTAGAAATTGAAGCCTCAGATGAGCAAAAAATAGTATAGTCTGGGCAAATTATGTCTCAGAACATTGAAATTACTTTTAAAAAGATACATGAGACATTGCCAATGGGTTTTGAAAACCTATGAAAAAGAGATGAAGTGCTAACAGTACATGATTACATATGGTTTCGATTCTTCAAAAGAAAGTAGATTATTTTGCTTTTGACAGCCATCTTAAGGAAAATTCTAAAATTAATGTCTTAGAAAGAATGGTTTATGAGGCAATCTTTAGAAGAGGGAATGGTGATTACCAACCTACAATGTGTTGATTTAAAATTCATATACGATTATCTACATTTTCTTTTTCTGAAAGGATTACTAGACCGTCAGAGCAGAAAGTGATAGATATAATGGCTCTGGAATTCAACAAGCCATTTGTCATAATATACAGTGGACATGCTGGGGAAATTTGGGTTGGATAAGGTTACAACTGAGCACATTTGAAACTGATGAATCAATGGTTGCTAAAATCACTGACTGATTTTCTTGGCCCCACCTGGTTCATGATTTTAAGCAATAGAATGCTTATAAAATTTGTGGGTGACATGGAGTTGTGAGAGGGGAAATATGCACTGAGTGACAGAATATGGTTCAGAAGGCTCCTTTAGGCTACCCTTCCATAGTTAGGATGGATAAATATAAGGTCAGGAACTTGAATCCAAATATAAAATTGTTGAGACCAGGCTTAACAGTGGTATGTGTGAAAAGGGTTTTAAACCCTTTAGATCAAAGTTGAGAGTGAGTTCAAGATGAGGCAACAGTGCAATGGAGCTTCCAGAAAGTCTGTGTGGCTACTATCATAAAAGTATTATGTATCAAAGAGAGAATGGCACTGGTCAGAGATACTTGGAATATCAAGTTTCTCCCTACTCCCACCCCAGTAATTTTATAATACCTACTGAAATGTGGTACCTCATCAGAAATTCTAGAAACAAGATTCTTCACAAAGCAAGGGAAAACTCCAAAGACAACAGAAATTCCAAAGTGAAGGAATGTAACTCGGCAATTTCCTTGATGAATGATGATGGTTCGGGTATTTGGAATACTATCACCAAAGACCAGTTGTTGGTATGCTAGGGCAAGATCAAATTTTACAAAGACTCCCCCAGTGAAATCCACAGAAGGTTGCTGACCCAACTGTAAGCAGTGGAAAGTTGCATAGAAATGGTAGGGACTATGTAAGTGTGTCATGGACAGAGCACTTGAATTCTGTGTGACTTCCTTTTTCATCAGGCACTATTGGCACATATGTAAGAGGCTCAAGAGCACAGTTACATGTTTAGTCCTTGGACAAGTTTTTCTTTGTTGTTTTCCCCTCCCTCAAAGAAGTTTTTCTCAAAAGGAGATTAATAGACCATTTGTCCCTCAAGAACCAGGACAGTAGTGATTGTGGTCAAATAAATGGGCATGCTTAGTTAACAGTATTTTTTTTAATTTTTTTAAAATTGATGTTGCATTTGTTATCAAGTAACAAAAGAACACAATGTTTCAAAATCAGATGCTTCCACAAACTTAAATAAAAATAGTGGTACCTCAACCCATTCTTTTCATACCCAATCCTCTTTATATGAGACCCAACTTTTATTATTTTTTAACCTCTCTGGAAGCTTTTAGGAAGTTCTTTTTGTTCCCTGAATTTTGGAACTTCACATTGTTCTGTTATAGTGTGTTTTTCCCCCCAACTAATATACATTCTGCTTTACAACTTTCAGAATTTTGATGACATTTCCTGTCTGCTCTTTACTTCTTTTCTATTTCCTGTTTTCTTTATTCTTGTGGTTTCTTTTTTTTTTTTAATCTCTTTAACTAACATTTTAACAACAGTTAAGGATGGAGCAAATATAAGTGTATGTGTGTTGGATCCACTTGGTTTTCTTTTTTTTAAGATTTTACTTATTTATTTGACAGAGAGAGACACAGTGAGAGAGGGAACACAAGCAGGGGGAGTGGGAGAGGGAGAAGCAGGCTCCCCGCGGAGCAGGGAGCCCAGTGCGGGGCTCAATCCCAGGACCCTGGGATCATGACCTGAGCTGAAGGCAGACGCTTAACGACTGAGCCACCCAGGTGCCCCGATCCACTTGGTTTTCTAAACGTTTTCTTCATGGTAGGACTTCTCAGAACCTAAAAAATGTGAAATTCTTTGTGAATATCTGAGAAGGGGATGTACTTTGCAGTGTTTTTATATCAGTTAGCTTTGCTGCAGTAACAAGCAACTCTTCCATTTCAGCAGCTTACAACATGGCAAAGGTCTCTTTTTACAGACATGTGAGTAGATGCAGCTTGTCACAGCTCTGATCCACGTGTCTAGTCATTCCAGCACTTGTGCTGAAAGAATAGATAGGGCCTAGATCATGCTATTCTTGTAGCACGTATGAGAGCAAGGAAGCTAGCTGAAACTTCCAAGGCATCTTGGAGCTTCTCCTTAGATGCTCACATTCCATTGGCCAAAGAATGTCACATGCCAAGCCCAAAGGCTGTGGGGCAGGTGATGTCTCTCTCCCAGAAAACACTGCATCACACAGAGATTGGCAGGGTGCATGCTTCTCTTATAAGGAAGAGGAGAGTAGATAATTGAGGATAAGATACCACTGATAATTGAGAATAAGAGTATCTACCAACATATCACAAACTTGTTTGACCATGGAACACCCCTCCCCCCTTTTCACAACAATTGCTAACATTTCATAGGATTCACGTTTCAGGGAACATGATTTGGGAAAATGTTTCTTATGAGAATGAAGTATAATTGATCAGGAAATAGAGTGATGTCAGGGGAAAAACCTCAGAGTTTGAAAGCCAAACTTCCTTTTAAATAAAAATCTATCACTTGCTTGTGCATGTGGTTTTGGGAAAGTTAATCTCTGAAGCTCTTTCTTCATTTGTAAAATGGACATAATAACATGAACTCCTCAGCTTTGATGAGAAGATTAGATATGAGCTATGTAAAGGGTCTAGTGTGTCATGGTATGCCATTGATAAATATTTGTTGAATAAATACATGAGTGGATGAATGAATGAGTGAATGAATAAAAGCTTTTGAGTGAAGTGGTGTAAAGGCTTAGTTCAGTTGAATTTGGGCTGGCTCTCTCATTTTAAGCTTCTGATGTCATGAAGAATTTTTTGAATAATTTGTGGCTGAATCATAGTAATTACACCATTTTAATGGTGTGAATGCTTTTTAACATAATTTCTTCCCAAGAAACTTTTGCATTGTTCTTCTTGCCAAATTTATATTTTAAGCTGGAGTCTGCACGTACAGTGTTAGTATAAAGTGTTCCCTACATGATCAGAAGGAGACGGGAGGGAGGAATTTCCTGTGTTCCCATGTTACGCTGTTGGCACATGTTCTCAGCTCTATGCTATGGACATTTAGAAGCTCTTCCTTCCATTTTGAGCCATGTTGTGAAATACTTTTGCTGGTATGGGTTCATTTTATTGGATGGTTGTAAATAATAAATTTCCTCCACCAAGAGATAGCTTTGGAGAAATTCACCATGAACTCCAGATACAAAGATACATCCAGTAATATATCACCTAAAAAGTGCTTTTACCTCCATAAAAAAAAAAAAAGTTGAATGAGAAAGATAATCATGTAAATAATTAAATGAAATACAAGTCAGAACGAAATAAGAACTAGAACAAAGCCAAAAACAAACAAGACATCAGAATGTCAGTGTGGAAACAGGTCATTTGGCTGCATAATGTAATTGGAATTGCCTTTACAAAATTGTCAGTTCTTTTTATCAGATGTTTGACTCTGAATTATTATCAATCATGTGGTTGAGAAATGTACTTTTAATTCTTCCGGAAGTCTTTCCAATGCCCTAGTTTTAGATGATGGACCCATGGTGAGACATTGTGTTGTGGGAAACATTTGCACTTCATGAATTGTCATCAGCACAGAGCATCTGGCTGAGAACCCTCAACTGTGTTTTCTTCCAGACAGAATGACAGCCGTTGCTCTACACGGCTTTCAGGAGGCTGACTGACTAACCCAACGTTCATCTAGATACCCTGTGTTGTCATTTACAGTACATGGTCTTTGGGGGTACTCTGGAAGAAATCACGTTAATAGCAAATTACTAGTACTAGTAGTTTTTTTTTTTTTTTTTAAACGTGTTCTTATTATGAGTCAAGATTTCCTTGGGTGGGGTAGGGGAGGGAAAGTCAAAGACACTGTAAAGCCCTAATAAAAATTTTCTTTTGTTGTGGCATAACTATTCTAGTGTAACTCAGATCACTGAGGCATGCCGCCTAGAAACTCAAAAGGATTGAGAAACGCTAATGTTAAATCACACATTTCTTTGTGTATGTGCATAATAGGTCCTTCCACTTTAAATTATTTGAAATGGAAAAAAAAAACCTGAATGGGGTTTGCCTTTGTGAAAGAATTTTGAAGTGCTCTTTATCACTTTATAGGGAAAAATTAGCAATGAAATGCAAACATCCACAGGATCCAATACCAAGGGAATCTGTCCTCTCATGGAGTGCTTCTGAAAACTTCTGTAAGGAAGAAAGTGATGCAGACTGATCCACTAAATTAATAGGTGAAAGAACTGGCTTTCTGGAAAAGAATGAGTAAGGAAGACTTCACCGGCTGTAAGAACACAGGAAGGTATTTTTCAGGGCAAGCTATCTGGTATCCTAAAATAGATGTTCCACTGTTAAATCAGGAAGAAATGGACCAATTTTCAAAGCTTTAAGGGTCTAGTCAGTTGAATTCATTAGAATATTCCTTGGTGTCCATTTGGAGACTCCACCTTCCTGTCATCAGCTGCCTGGCTCACCCTTCACAGCACCTTTCATCAAATGGAGAACATAATCTGGGTTTTCATCAAAGCAAAGGGGCTGGAAGGACTAAATAGGAAATAATGGTTTGTAGCTTATCTTTCATCAGAGGACCTGAAACACTTTCTGTACATGATCTTTTTTCATCTTTTCCCAAGTTCTTGCCTGGGTTAAGATAATAAGTACTTAATAGTTATGGAACTTGTGATCTATGCTTGACCTGCTTGACCCCAAGATCTGATGACTAGGAAACGGTTAACATACAGTGGAACAAATGTAGGATTATAATGTCCTATGTAAGAGTAGAAACAGTCTTTGATGATAAACTTGTTTCCATTGCAATACTTGATCTCCCTCTAGTTTCATGAAAGTGATTTTTGTAAGGGCTAAAAATTACAAGTATACATGTGCAGTGTCCATCTCGGTGGATTCTCAATGCCCATTCATACTCAAGATCTTTAAGAGAAATTGTCATGTGCTTCTTCAGATGCCCATCTATAGATCTCAAAGAAAATTACATGGAAATTGTAAACTCCAAGTCTCTCTCTTTTTTTTTAAAGATTATTTATTTATTTATTTGACACAGAGAGAGAGAGAGCACAGGCAGGGGGAGCTGCAGGCAGAGGGAGAAGCAGGCTCCCCGCTGAGCAAGGAGCCTGCTGCCGGACTTGATCCCAGGACTCCAGGATCGTGACCTGAGCTGAAGGCAGACGCTTAACCGACTGAGCCACCCAGGTGCCCATCAAGTCTCTCTTTTATAAAGGAACTCTTTGAATCAGAGGTTATTTTTCCATCAGAATTTAGGTTTATGTACAACTTGTTTTTAATATCTCAAGCTTCATATCTTTCCTTAGACCCATGTCTAAAATGTTAACAAAGGAAAATTCTTTGGAAGTGTGCTTTGGACTTGTGCTTACTGCAGAGTGCAGAACCAGGAGCCTATTCTCAAAAGCCCAGAGATATATTTGAAAAACAATATAAAAATGGACAATGGCCAGTCCGTATGTAAAAATAGAATCTGACCCACAACCTGCAGCTACCTGCCTAGGAAGCCAACTCCTTTCACTACAAGGAATACCCCAGGAGGTCAGCCTGCCATGCATTATACTTACAGGAAGCCAGATTGCCACCTCTAGGGACAATCCAGGAAGTTGAACAACTTTCGTAATACTCAACCTCAAATGACCATGACCTAATTAATAATTGACAGTTTCTCTCATTTTTGTCCCCTCTTCCAGCTTAGGACCAACCAGTGCACCCTAACCAATCACGCAGGATGCTCTGCTTCTCGTTTGCCTGCTTCGAGCTTCCCTTTGCCAACAGCCTCCAGGCAGGGCACACCTGCTCCACTCCTGCTCCCTTCCCTTTTGCTACATAAAGCTCTCCCACTCCCCTCCCTGCTTTTGAATCTCTGCCAAATACAAGTGATGGAGGCTGACTCCTTTGCTGTAGCAAGCCCTGAATAAATAGCCTTTGCTTTTCTCATTTAATTGGCCTTTGTTTACTTCCACATGTTTAACTTCTGAGAGCAGTCTGACAACTTGTTCAAGCTCTCTGGGGCTAATGAATATAGTGAGAGTGAAAAAGTCAGGGGAATATTGAAGTGTTCTATTACAAAAATTATCAAATATTTAGAGCTGATATTGCAAAAATAACACTGACAACCAAAGAACTGGCATCGTCTTTTCAAATGATTTGCTTTCCCCAAACAAGCCTGATTGAATGAGGTCAGGATAACATAGCATTGTCCAGAAGAGACAAAGTTGTTAGGGTTTAAAAGAGCAAGACATGCATGCCATGACAGACAGGCAACTGGGGCTTACTGTTTCCTCCAGGAATGCACAATTAAAAAAAAAAAAAAAAACAGCTGGAATATGAACACAGGAGGTTTAAGTTTCACGCTTAGGTCTATAATGTTAGTAAACCAGGAAAGAGGCTGCCTTGTCTATAATACTTCTCTGTAATTTTATATTGAACCGTCCAAGCAAGGATTAAAGGGCTAAGGTTGCAATAATAAAAAGATGAGATAAATAAAAAACCAAAGGATGTTTAAAATAATGATTATGGAGGCCTAATAATATGAATGTATTTTTCTCACCCAGAGGCCTGTTATTAGCTATTACACTTTAAGAGCAGAGGTCACAGGGGAACCAGGAAAGGTAGAAAGGCCATCGTGGTACAATATTTCAGGGAAGAAAACACGAGAGTACTTCACTTTGGGTCAAAATGATCATATTCACTCCTAGTTATTAGTTAGGATGAATGAATTATGGAATTAATTATTGCTTGTCAGCTCTCAGGATGTGTTTGCTAAGCGATTGAATGGCTGCACAATCAAGTCATGCCTAAAAGGATGAGAGAAGACTTTTCCAACTATGCTGGGTCAAGGAGTCATTGTCAGTGAAGTACTGTGATATACTGCTACCTTTTTTTAAAAAAAATTATTTATTTGTTTGTTTGTTCATTTATTTGAGACACAGAAAGAGAAAACACGAGTGTGGGGAAGGGGTAGAAGGAGAGGGAGAAGCAGGCCCCCCGCTGAGCAAGGAGCTGGATGTGGGACTTGATCCCAGGATCCCAGGATCATGACCGAAGGCAGACACTTAACCAACTGAGCCACCCAGATGCTCCATACTGCCACCTTTTAATCAAAGTGGCCCCAACCCATTGTTTTTGGGGGGTGGGCATATGCTGCTTTGATTTCTGATTGCTGCTTTGTTACAACCGATAGCACCGTGTATGTGTGCGTGAGCTGAAAGCATCTATATGCAGGCTTGGTACCAGGTAAATGAAGCACCTCTGGGAAGTCCTCCGAATGCATCGGCTTTCACTGCCATCGTAAATTACCACAGCTTTAGGCAATACCCACTTATCATCTCACAGTTTCTGTAGCAGGAATCCCAGAACAGTGGGGCTCAGCTGGCTTTCTGCACAGGTCTCACAGTGTTGAAAGTAAGGTGTCGGCAGGGCGGCATCCAAGGTCCCTGTTCCCTTATTGGCTGTGGGCTGGAGCGTTCTCAGCATGTAGGCTGCCTGCATTCCAAGGCTCGAGGTCCTCTTCCTCCATCGGCAAAGCCAGCAAACACAGGTCAAATCTTTTCCCTGCTTCTGCATCTTTTCTGTTTCCTCTTCCTGCATCTCTAACTGCCATTTCTGCACCCCCCCCGCCCCCTTCCACTTTTAATGGTCCATGTAATTACACTGGGCTCACCTGGTAATCTAGGACAATCTATTTTCAGGTCTGTAATCTTCATCTCATCTGCCAACTCCCTTTTACCATGTAAGGTAGTGTATCTGAAGTTTCCAGTGACTGGGGCATGGACATCTCTGGAGGGCCATTCTTCTGCCTGCCACAACCTTCTCTGAAACCACCACAATATAGGTGTTCTATACCTATATTGAGTGGTTGCACGCCACTGCCCACCGAACCCTTTCTTCTAGATGAACCAAGGTAAAGCATGTTCTTGGAGCTCTGGTTCTTGTCCCTACGAATGCAGAGCTATTTTTCCAGTTCACTGTGCAAGGTCCTTTTATATGTTCTGGTCAGGAAAGAAATGAAACCCTGGGGTGCTTAGCTCCTGTTTACGTTCTTGTGTATCTTTGCAAAACATCTCCGATAATCCTATCTGTAATCTGAACATGTTATCTATTTCTAGCAGGCTCAGTGGATTGCCTGCTATAATACAGAAGGTCACATTTGCGCTGGGTCTTAAAAAATTAGGAAGTTTTGGGAGGAAATAACATTATTGAGGCCCTTTATGTGTTCAAAACTCTGTGAAGTCCTTCACATGAGTGATTTCACTTAATCCACACAACAGCCTTGTAGGTTGGGTACTGTGTGTCCATTTTACAAGTGAGAAAAGTGAGGCTGTGAGAGACCATGTGACAACTACTAAGTGGTGGTGCCAAGACACAAACTCTGACTCTAAAGCCAGGGCCCTGCCCACTTCAAGTTGAAGAAGATGGGGGAAAGGGGAGAAATCTATTCCTGGAAGATAGCACAGTTTGGTCCAACAACACGTCACTGACTGGGTTCATTTTACTTTTAGCGAGGAAGGAAGGAGAAACAATGGACCCCAGAGAGCTGGGCTTGACAAAGACAGAAAGGATAGAAATAGGAAAATGAGCAGAAGCCCAAAGTCTAGGTATGCCATGTGTGTGTCTAAGACTTTTCAATAAAAACAAGACTCAGAAAGTCTAAGGATAAGATTTCTGGCAAAACTTGTAAACTCCTAGAACTACAGCCAGACCAGAAATTCCACAGGCCCAGATCACTGTCTGTTTTTCTCTGGTATTTCTCCTTTCATTCTCCAGCATAATTGGGAATGTCTGGAGTTTGGGAGGGGACCTCATTCTCCTATCGTCCTCGTCTCCCTCTAGCCAACAAAAGTAAATCTAACATATCAGAATTTGTTCCAAAAGTAGTAAAATAATGAAGAAAATCTTTCCTGTTTCCTGTCACAATTTGGCAGAAAAGAAATATGTTAGGATTCTCCAGAAAAACAGTGTGTCGGGAGAGAGAGAGAGAGAAGGAGGAGAGATTATAAGGAACTGATTCATATGATTGTGGAGACCAGCAGGTTTAAAATCTGCCAGGTGGACCAACAGGCTAGAGACCCAGGGAAAAGTCACTGTCGCAGTTAATGTCTGAAATCTTGCTCAGGGTGGGAGGGGGAGTGAGGAGTAAAAATTAGTCTTTGTTCTATTCAGGCCCTCACCTGATTGGTGAAGCTCATCCACATTGTAGAGGGTAATCTTGTTTTACTCAAGTCTATCAATTTACATTTAAATGTCTTCCAAAAACACTCTCACAGAAACATACAGAGTAACGTTTGACCAAATATCTAGGCACCATGGCCCAGCCAAGTTGACCTATAAAATTCACTATCACAGACAGGCAAGTTAGCAACCATTCATCAACTTCAAGGGCCCCACCATATTTGTGTTTTAAGATCTCTTTTTTGTTGAGTGTTTAGTGAAGTAGGTGAGGCTCACAATATCCAATTAAACTTCTTGAAATGCCTTGTAGAGGAGAAATATTGTGGCCTCTTTCCAAATGACTGATTCAGTATGTCAGAGAATTCTATAACCCTGGGGTAAAAAAAAAAAAAAAAGCTCTGGAGCCTGTATGATTCAATTTTTACTTAGCCATAGACAATAAGCCTGCTCCAGAGAATAAAGGATGATATATATGAGACAAAAAGCTGAGGAAACTCATATGTTTTCTGAGGCAGAGAGGAATATAGAGGAAAAAAATATTAAATCACCTGAACACATTTAAACATTTTCCTATACACAGTTCCTATGCACACACAAAATCACCTGAAAATTTTCAAGTATTTCCTTAGATAAATACACACACTTATTTATGTATGTGTGTGTGTGTGTGTGTGCGTATACACCTGGAACATTTCTGTATTTAAATAAATATATATTTAAATCTATACATTGAAATATCATATATTTCAAGTAAAACCCAGCCTCATACTTAATAATAAAAATGCTAAAAGCATTCTCATTGAGGTCAAAAGCAAGATAAGGAAGTTTACTCTCTGTTAACACAGTTATTTAGCTCTTTTGTAATGGGGGAAACAGACAAGGCAAGAGAAAAAACTAAGAGATAAAACATTTTAGTAAATGAGTACAGATTATCTTTTAGATGATATGATTGTAGGTCTAGAAAGAACTCAAGCCAATCAGCTGAAAAATTATTCATATACAATAAGAAATTTCTGTAAATGGGTTCAAAAATCAATAGCCTTACTATATATAAGCAGCTATCAACTAGAAAAACTAAAATGGAAGAAAAGAAACTATTTACAAGAGCAACCACAAACCAATAAACAAGCAAAGGCTAGGAATGAACCTAACAAGTGGTGTGTTAGATCCATAAGAAAAATATTTTAATAGTTCAAAGAGGACTTGAGTATAAAGCAAGGTATACTCTGTTCTTAGTAAGAAGACTAATAATATAAACATATCAATTCCTTCTAAATCAATCTATAAATCATATTTTATCCCACTATAAAATACAAATAGAAAAATTTTAAACTTAACTAATTCTAAAGTTCATGTGAAAAAGTAAATATCCAAGCATATCTAGAACAATACTAGAAAAGAAAAAATAAGGAAACTGGAGTGTTAAAACATTTTAAAGAAAAAATAAATTAAATAATGTTGTACATAGAAAAAGACCATTTCAACAAAAAAAATGCAGACACAAGACAATACAAAAAACATGTTATAACATTCAGTTATAACATGATAAAGGAGGCATTGTATGGAGGTGGGAAAAAGATGACTTCTTCAATAAATGGAGTCTTGACAATTTGATAGCCTTCTGTGAAAAAAGAAGTCCATCTTTTACAACAAAATTTCCAGGTGAATCTAACATTACATAAAAAAAAGAATAAATTGGGCCCCTGGGTGGCTCAGTTGTTCAGCGTCTGCCTTCGGCTCAGGTCATGATCTCAGGGTCCTGGGATCGAGCCCCGCATTGGGCTCCCTGCTTGGTGGGAAGCCTGCTTCTCCCTCTCCCACTCCCCCTGCTTGTTTCTCCCCTAGAGAGCTGTCTCTCTCTCCATCAAATAAATAAATAAAATCTTAAAATAAATAAATAAAGTAAGAAAGAATAAATTATAAAAGTACTAGAAGAAAATATGGGTGAACTTTTTTATACAATGTAACAATATTATGTACTATTTCCTAAACCCAGAAAGATTGATAACATTGACTATATTAAGAAAAAAAAGAAAAAAATTGAAAAAAACCTTTTAATACATATGTCTAACAAAGGTCTTATTTCCTTAGTATCCAAAGAACTACAAACCAAGAAGAAAAAGTTCAATAATTACATAGAAAATTAGGTGAAAATCTTGACTAGTCCTCTGCAAACTCACAAAACTACAACTTAAAACTCTAAGGAAAGAACATTTTTCACTTATCAAATTAACAAAAGTCCAAGTTTGATGAGGCACTGTGGAGGGAATGGGAACTGGAAGGGATGCATTGCTGTCCTGAGTGTGTATCGTTGCACGCTATGGAGGTCAATTTGAAGACATCTAATAAAATGCAAAATGCATATTGCTTTGACTCAGCAGTTCTATTCCTTGGAAGTTATCCCACACATGGTCTCTCACATGTACACAAAGACATGTTGAAGGATATTTATTACAACCCTGCCTGCAAGAGCAAAATGCTTAAGAACAGCATAAATGTACATCGATAAACATTTTTAAGTCAACTACGGTCACCCACACAATAAAATACCAACAGATATTTTTATTGATTTTTTTACTTAGAGAGAGAGTGAGAGAGAGAAGGTGGGGGAGGGGCAGAAGGAGAGGGAGAGACAGAATCTCAAGCAGATTCCGAGCTGAGTGCAAAGCCCGAGGATTTGAGGCTCAATCTCATGACCCTGAGATCATGACCTGAGCTGAAACCAAGAGTCAGATGGTCAACAGACTGAGTCACCCATGGGCCCCTAGCAGGTATTTTTTTAAAGTCATTTCTATATGTACTAAAATGGGATAATTTCAAAATATAATAAGTGAGAAAAGCAAGACATAGAAAACAATGTACAATATGCTCCCGTGGAT
This sequence comes from Leptonychotes weddellii, assembly GCF_054177405.1. NCBI lineage: Eukaryota > Metazoa > Chordata > Mammalia > Carnivora > Phocidae > Leptonychotes > Leptonychotes weddellii. The sequence goes on from NC_138371.1 coordinate 118,026,043, forward strand.
GATAGGCTGTATGATTGCCTGGTGTGGGCATGATGTGTCTATAGAAGGATGCTTAAAAAACTGGGTGTAGCAGTGGGAAACCAAGGACTGTTGAACAAAATGGGAAGAAATGACTTTTTACTACTGTATATTATTTTGTACCTTTTAAAGTTATGTACCATGTGTATACAGTATCTCTTCTAAATGAATAAAAAATTCAATGTTATTGGAAATTTTATGGGTGGCCAATTCACAAGATCAAATTGTAAAATAAATGTTATTATAGCAATAGGAGCTACTGGTGGTAATATTACGTATTCTGTTCAGAGCATTTTTAGATAGATAAAGCCTGGATATAGAAAGCCTTCATATGTATATATGTATATATATATTTGATATTTAAAAACTTGAGGGAAAAGGGTCAAGCAAGACATTGCAATTTTTAGACTACAAAGTGTGGGAATGATTTTTTTTTTAAGATTTTATTTATTTATTTGACAGAGAGAGAGCACAAGCAGGGGAAGCGGCAGGCAGAGGGAGAGGGAGAAGCAGGCTTCCCGCCGAGCAGGGAGCCAGATGCGAGGCTCGATCCCAGGACCCTGGGATCATGGCCTGAGCTGAAGGCAGACGCTTAACCGACTGAGCCACCCAGGTGCCCTGAAGTGTGGGAATGATTTATGATTTGTTTATTTCAAAATGAATTGAACACAATTATATGTCAGGCAGGAGAAATGATAATATAAAGGGGAAAAGGAAAAAATTTCCTGCACTCAAGTCATTTCAAACTTAGTAAACAAATGGGTCCAAGATAACAAGAAAGACAAAAAGAATTCGTAAGCAGCATAGATTAAAATGACTTGAGCTGGTTCAACTAACAGTAAAAGATTAAAGACTAAGAGAAGTTTTGCGGAAGTTAAAATCTTGACCTTGACTTTCAAGACCTTACAACTCCCTTATGAAGAACAAACTCTTCCAGCTCCAAGAGCAGTTCTCAGCTACGCCCAAGGGCTCACATAGTTTCGGGAATATTCTGTTCTGACCTCGCACATAACAGGGATGTACAGCTGTCAAGCAGCTAACAACTCAGCCACGGAGGCCAGGAGGTCTCGTCAGGCTGTGGTAGGGGGAACGAGTTCCATAAATAGTGCAAAAATGCTTCCTGAAACACTCTGTCATCATTACCAAGAACATCTTTTTAGGACTCCAAAGGATTAAAGTAACAATTGACTAAACATGTTTTGATAGGTAATGTGAGCGTGGAGAAAGTTCCAAGCTATTGCAGTTTACCTTTATGTATAATCCATCCTTTTCGGGGGATTTGTAACTTAGTAGAGCAAAAGGAATCTCTAAAATAATATTTCCAAAAGTACATTTTTTTGCTACCTTCTACATTGATTTACACATTCCATTGACTCTCACATATTCTGTTTAGACTTGACAATTAATAAAACCTACAACTTTGGTTTTAAATTTGGCCTGGAAGGAAGTGCCATCAACAGTTCATTCAGAATTTGAGGTTCTTTTCCAAAAATTCAAAAATAATCACCTCAGATGTGTAGATGAGGGGTCAGCAACCTATGGCCTGTGAACGAAATCTGGCCCACCGGCCAATTTTGTAAATAAAATTTTTTAGAGCACAGCCATATCTTTTGCTTACATGTTGCCTACAGTGGCTTTCACAGTGTAACAGCCAAGTAGAGCAGTTGCCATGGAGAGCATAGGACCCACAGCCTAAAATATTTACTGTCTCGTCCTTTAAAAAAAAGTTTGCTGACCCCTAATTGCGTTTCATGCGGTTAGAGCCCGAAACGTCCAGAAAAACTTTACTCTTAGTGATGTGATCACATCAGCAATAACTAAGATTCTCCCTCTGATAATAGCTGAGGATTTAAAGCTGGCAGGCTTGGGTTTCCATCCTGTCTTTAACGCTCTTGCATATTTTAGTCAAGCTGCTCATTCTCTTGGTGCCTATTTTCTCATCTATAATACGAGGATAATAATATACATAGTGCAAGATTATTGTAAGAATTATAAAAAGGTGCCATTTATAATAGGCACGAGGTAAGGCAAAGAGGCCAATGGATAAGAATCCAATTACTGTCTCAAAGAACATACCTTTTTGTGTGTTTGATTATTTATTGTGTTTAAGACAACAACGATTTTATTATATCACAGTTCTGTGGCTAAGGGATTCAGGCAGGGCTCAGGGGAGTGACTCCATTGTTCTGTAGGGTATTGACTAGATGGGCTGGTCCACAGGTTTCAGATAGCTTCACCTCCCATGTAACTCCAAAAGGGGCTCGGCTCAGTTGGTCAACTAGAGCACCCACAAGTGGCCTTTCAAGCCTGGCTGTTCCAGGGTAAGTGGACTTACCAGAGGGCAGCTCAGGACTCCAGAAAGTGTTCCAAAGACAAAGGCAAAAGCAGGAAGACTTCTTGGGACCTAGCCAGAGTCACACAAATGTCACTTCCACAACACTCAAGCGAGCCCTTGAGGCCAGTCTTTACCTCTCAATGGGAGGAGTCACAGTGAATTTGTGGCCATCATAAATCTACCATGCCGTATTTTATATACATAAAATAATTTCACTAAAACCAACCACCAAAGCAACAAGAATTGGATTCAACCAAAGAATTGGAGAATTTACGATTGCATGATGTTTGTTTACATTACTTTCCAACTTGTCTTCATTTTGTTTTGGCAGCAGTAAACACAACTTGTTCCTTCCAACAACCAAAGGGGCTGGAATTCTCAATACCCCTGTTTTCATGTTCCAGAATTTACCAGATTAGCTGGGTCTCCATTCTTATTACACCCAAAAATGAATGAAAGAAAGGCATTTTCTTCTTCCAAGGCAAATAAATACAGTGTACCTGAAAGTATAAAGGATTTTAACCATATTTGAGAAGTATTTTGATAGAAAGTGATAGCCACCTACTGTCTTTGCCCTTTCCTCAAATGTGGAAATGTAATTTTTCAAATCCATTTTTATTCCAGATGTGTTGGAGGGGGAAAAGCCCCGTGATGGTGAGGAATTCGGTCATATGTCATTGAGCCGATCCAAGTGGGTGGTTCTACCAAGAAATGCAGTAAAACAAAATTGGAAAAGTGAAGTGAGATCAGTCCTCATGTACTGAACAGATGTTAGATCTGAAATAGACTCAAGGGGCCTGTGCAGAGTTTAGCTGAGGCTGAAGTTCTGTGGAACCAGCAAATGGCGTCACTTTCTGTGTCTTCTTGCAAGCAGTAAAGACTTCAGAACTGTGTTGGGGGGAGGATCTGAAGTTTTATGTCTGAGAAAGAATATCATTCTCCAAATGAGAAACATAACCAAAACCTCTTTTGGAAACTCTTTTTGTGTGAAGTTATAGGAAATTAGCTTTGTAAAATGTATTTTTCGTTTTTTAAATATCAATCTCTGATGTATAAAATCAATAATTTTTTGATAATGTTTAAGGTACTTATGTCACTTTCATGAACATAGCTGGGTAGCTAGATGGGAGGATGGCCAGTAGAATCCTTGTAGTCCGCTAGGCCTAGAAACACACTCAGTTATTTTAACCACCAGTGTTTCCCTTGATGAGAAAATCAGGTCACCAGTGGACAGGTTAAGATTAGCAGCATTGTTTTCCTTTCCAAACAATGTTTCCAAAAAGAACAGCCATTAATCAGCAAGTAATACTTTTTTAGTTTAAATAAATCAAGTTCTTCCTTTTTATTTCTCTAGGAATATGACCTACTTAAGAAAATTCACACACACTAATATCACTAAAATGTTAACAATTAATTATTTAATATTGTTATTGTAAAATTTAAACTGTAAAAATTGTTGAGTCTATCATTTACGATATAATAAAAGAAACTAAAACCAAATTTTGCTTTTAAAATTTGCAATTTTTTAAATTTAACATAGCTCTTTAAAATGCTTTGGTTCTGGGCGCCTGGGTGGCTCAGTCAGTTGGGTAGCTGCCTTTGGCTCAGGTCATGATCTCAGGGTCCTGGGATCGAGTCCCGCATCAGGCTCCCTGCTCCTTGGGAGCCTGTTTCTCTCTCTGCCTTTCTCTCTCGCTCTGTCTCTCATGAATAAAAAAAAAAAAAAAATCTTTAAAAAAAAAAAATAAATAAATAAAATGCTTTGGTTCTGAGGTTGGTTCTCAGTGGGAAGATCTCAATTTGGCACACAACTTATATCCTCACACTGAAGAATGCCATTCCTGAAAGCCTAAGCATCCAGGCATGGGGCCGTGGCTTCTTAGGAAGGAATCGTTGTTCGAGAATCCCCTCCATTGAGAATAACCCATGTTTAGAGTACCTAGCAGTTAACAAAATGCTTCTGCATAAATTGCCTTATTGGTTCCTCATAAGCCTGTGAGTTAATTTTCCTGGCCCATTCTATAGTTAAAGAAACTGAGGTCTGAAAAGATAGAAGGTTTTTTCCTTTGCTCCCAAATCTCTGACCAGTCCTGAGCTGAGCCAGGACCCTGAGTTAGGTGCTTCCCACCACGCCCTCCCCCAACTTCCTCACGGATAACCAGCATTACCTATTCTGGGCCCACTGATTTCCTTCCCGCCTCCCACACAGCATGTTCTCTCTCACCTATGTGTGCTTGGTGGTTTTGTGCTGTTTGTTTAAATGCTTCTCTTTTCCAGAAATGTTTAACCCAGGAAGATTTCCTAAACATGTCAGCTCACATCTCTCACATTTTTACACCACATCTACGTGTAATTCATCATGGTGTTTGGGTGTGTGGTTTTCCCATTCCTTCTCTAATATTTGCACATCTTAGGCATCCAAATGGCACATCAATTCCTTGAGTGCAGGGGCTGTGCCCCTCATTCACTCTCCTTCCCGGGAGGGCCAAGCACAGCTCCGTGTATGGAGTAGGAGAGTACTTATTATTCAAATGAACAATCTGGAAATCTCTGTTGTTCGGCCGGGTGCCCAGGCTTCATTCCTCTGCCTCCAATGCCCTCTATGCTCCCACCTTTCCAACTATCCTGAAGACCCACCTCCTGAAGCATCAGGGAGACTTTAGTCACTGTCTTCCAGCATTTGCCATTTGTCATTTACACGCCCTTCTCTCCCACCAAAACACACAGAACATTCACACACAGTCAATACCCACCACAGTTTCAAATACCTCCCATATTTTTTTCTTTAATTGTTAATAAAAGGAATTCTTTTTTTTTTTTTAAAGATTTTATTTATTTATTTGAGAGAGAGAGAATGAGAGACAGAGAGCATGAGAAGGAGGAAGGCCAGAGGGAGAAGCAGACTCCCTGCTGAGCAGGGAGCCCGATGCAGGACTCGATCCCGGGACTCCAGGATCATGACCTGAGCCGAAGGCAGTCGCCTAACCAACTGAGCCACCCAGGCGCCCTAAAAGGAATTCTTAACCCCAGGAGACTGTAAATTCCTTTAGAGTAGAGAATTTGTCTTGGGAGATATTCGTGGGGTGAATGCAGTCTTTGGAAAAAGATCAGCACTAAAGCAGTGAAACCATCTCCGATGAAAAGCGTTCATCCCTGAAGACAAATAACCTCACTCCGCAAAGTCTTTTTGAAAATCACCCAAACATTTTTCAGAGGAAGTTGGTATGTTTATCTGAAATTTTTTGTCATAAACAAATCATTATATGCCCAACACACTTGGCACAATCCTACTGGAAGAAGATTGATGGTGAGCAAGGATAGCTGTCATGTGAATCATTTTTTACAATGAAAATGTCTGATGCAAATATTTCTCATAATTCTAGGATAAGCATATTTATGAGCTCCATAAAGATTTCACCTAATTTCTAAAATATATGGATTTTGGATTTCCATATCATATTTTACATTCAGGATAATGAAAAGTAATGAGCTGAATATAGACTATTATATCAAAGTGAATAGGATGGTCATTATTCATTCCAAATATTAGAATATATTTTCATTACATCTGAGGGACTTTAGCCTAATATAATGACACATAATAATATCTTAGTAAATTTTGTGGTATGAAAATACACTTAGACTTCTTGATCCGGAATGGCAACTCCACATATACAAGACCAACCTTGTATAGGAATGAGTATAGGCACGAGAGCTCGAACGCAATATAAGGATTACCTAAAACTTGTTAAATATATAGATAGTCTGGCCTCAGTTGTAGAGATCTGAATCAACCTCTACACTTTAGTAATAGCAACAGCGATTCATACCAAAATTTGGGAGCCAAGATATTAGGGGGATAAATTCAAGGTCCTATAGGCTTTCAACAGCTAATCGTGCCCATCCCTCTTCCCAACCCTGTGTTGACTGATGACCCATTGCTAACTCAGTCAACCATGGCAGCAGTATGTACACCATGGAAGATGGCAACTACTGAGTTGCCAAACTTTTCCCAGCCCACCACCAGATAAAAAATCAAAACCCTAGTCTCTCTCCATAAGAGAATTTGTTGGACAAACGTTGGTCCTGCTGAAAGTCTCTGATAAACATTCTGTTACAGGTAGAGTAAGAAACTCAAAGTTTCCAAGGTGTCAAATTCAGTACTTTCCCTTAATGAAGTGAAAATTACAAGGCTCAAGGAAGTGAGTTAATGGTCATTTACAAAGCAAGGGAAACTAAAATTTCTTGTGCTGGTGAAATTGTTAAGGATTTATGGCCAAGGTTCTACCCTGGGTAAGGGTGATCCAGGGGAAGATGTGGGGGAGGGGGGAAACCATAGATCTGCTTTGCCAACTTTCTCATATCTAATCAGGTCCAACTGTCTTTTGTCTTCCAACTGCAAGCCAACTTTGACTCATATATGAGGACCTGATGGGGGTAATCAATAGCACACACTCGGCCATCCCTCCTGAACATGCGTAGGCATGTATGCTCACCTAAGAACAAACCAGAATTAGACAGGGATGACGCTCATTTAACACTTTATTAAATACCACAGGAAACTCAGAGATTGGGCTTTAAGATTTGGATTCTTTCTCCACTCCGGCATTACATGTGAGTTTTGGTATGACTGGGTCAGCAACGAGTCCCACGACTCTGAGACATATTCATGCTCTCAAGTCCTGTGCGCAGCGTCCAAGAGTGGGAAAACTATGGTGTTGTTTTGTTTTGTTGGTTTTTTTTTTTTTTTTTAGAGATTTTATCCATTTCTTTGAGAGAAAAAGAAGGGAGCACAAGTGGGTGGGGGGGATGTGGGGTTAGGGAGAAGCAGACTTTCCACTGAGCAGGGAGCCTGATGCTGGGCTTGATTCCAGGACCCTGAAATCATGACCTGAGCTGAAGGCAACCACCTGAGCCACCCAGGAACCCTGTGAAAACTACAGTTTTGAAGGAGAAAGAAACCATCTTGCAGTTTCAATCACTGAGAGAAATGGAATGATAAAAGCCATCTTTGAAAATAACTGTGGCAGAGTAGACTAGGTCTTGATTCGCAAGGAATTACAAAGGATCAGTCCCTTAAAAGAGTAATAAATATACAAAAAAATATTCTTAGGGATAGTCTGCAATCTAAACACCATGGGGGATCACATATACTGATCATCTATGCCAGCTTTCCTGGTATAGTCATGATTTTATAAAATTCTACTTTCTCCAATAAAAGATTTCCATTACTGACTAACCAAATGGGATTAATGCATATCTTATAAAAATTAACTAACGTCACAAATTAAAAAAAAAACAAAAAACCTTTAAACAGATGATGTGTCCCAATTTGAGATTTGGAGCCTATGATCACCATGTTTATAGAATTCATGATAGCTTCCTCATAGCTAGGTATATGTCCAAAGGCAGGCCCTGTGTTTTAAAGGTGAGAGCATGCACATGAACTCTCCCTGAGTCTTAGTGCTCATTCAGGCCTTATTTCTTGGCCCCGGCCTTCCTCTGAATCACACCCTCTACTGCTCTAAAGCTGAAAGTCTATTGAATTAGACAAAGGCAAGCAGCCTCAGATGGCACCAGAAAGGTTAATCGATGTTTCTGGGGCTGCGGGCTGCCCTGTGGAACAAAGTAAAGAAAGAAAAAGTTAAGGGGTACATAATAAAAGCTTGTGGGAGAACTGGAGTATTTTCCTAAATGCTTAACTTTGTACTGTTTTCCCCCAAACTCCGGCCCCGGCTTAATAAGAGTAATTAAGTATAGGAGAAGGTCTGTTAGGGGAGGAGGTTTGAGAACTCAGGAAGCATGCGTGGGAACAAACTTATTCCACGACATAGAGATGGAACTCTGGGTGGTCCTCGCCTGGACCGAGCCGTTCTGTGGTGCCGAAAATACACAGATGCCAAGGAATAGCCCACGCAGAAATTGCTCTCCTACCTCTTATTTTCCATGAGAAACTTTCCAGTTTTCCTCCACACATGGGCAACTTTCGATGATATTAGGGCCCAATATTCATGAATCTCCACCTTGCCCACCCCCATGGAACATTGTGAATTATCATGTTTTAAAAGAAATAACATTCCTAACTTAAATACCTAAAAGATTTTCTCTGGAAAGCGGGTAGGAAGAAGATCAAGGAATAAAAAGCAGTCTATATTCGTAGTTTCTAAAGTATATCCTATTTTGGGGAAGTGTGTTTTACACACTCTCATTTCAAGTAATATTGCACTTGAGCATAATAGACACTCTGAGATATCCTGCAGTTAAAATAATCATCCTTAGATTTAAAAAAAAATTTTTTGTGTGTGTTAACATACACGTAAAATAAAATGTACATCTTAGTCATTTTTAAGCCTGTGGTTCAGGAGTGTTAACATGCCTGTATTTAAATACATTCACATTGTTCTGTAGCCAACACTACCATCCAACCACAAAACTCTTTCCATCTTGTAAAACTGAAACTCTGTCCCCACTGAGCACTAACTCCACATTCTCCCCTGTCCCTGGCAACCACCATTTTACCTTCTGTCTCTATGACTTGACTATTCTAAGTACCTAATGTAAGTGAAATCATACAGCATTTGTCCTTTTGTGATTGGATCATTTCACTGAGGATAATGACCTGGAAGTTCATCCATGTTGTCACCTACACAAGGACTACCTCCCTTTTTATTACTAATATTGCATTGTGTGTATACATCATGTTTTGTTTAGCCAGTCATCAGTTGATGGACACCTGTTTTAGCTACTGTGAACAAGGGTGTGCAAATACATCTTTGAGAACTTGCTTTCAGTTCTTTTGGGTGTATACCCAGATGTGCATAGATTTGGTTTTAATTCATCATTTCCCAAACTTGTTAATTGCAGAACCCTTCAGCTTATATTCAAATAAAATAGGATCCTGTTGATATTGAACCTCTATTAACAGCACAAGAAACTCATGTTCTGCAACCTACTACTTAGAATATGAGTCAGATATGTCATTTCTTTTTTCAGAAACAAACAAAAAAACCTCTGAAAGAGGTTCCTTCCCTTATATATGGCTTTAAATACAAGGATACTTCACCAGATGAGCCCACTTCTTGAAGTAATGGGGTCCTGAGCGAGAGCCGCACCACAGGCATGGAATCAGACCCTTGAGATCACCGAAGCAGAGCACTCTTCCTCAGAAGGGAAGCCAGCCAAGCTTCCATTGCTGGAACTGAATGGTTTTCACTCCAGCGATGGCACTTCCGCTCAGATTCCAAATGTCACTCCTTGACAATTTCTAATTTAAGGCATCGATTTCCTTCTCTGGGGGTTTTACTATCTACCACATGGGCTCTATTTTCATTGTGCATTTGCTACTGAATTATACTTCGTAACTTTCCCTTGCCAAATTATTCCTCAACCTAAATTCTCAGTAAGCTAACGCTTCACCCCAATTCCTTTGCAGCAGTCTGCAGTAAACGTGGATGCTGAGACTCTCAGTAATACAAGGAAAGCTGCTAATGTAGACATAACCATATATTTTAAAGGAACAGATGGATCATAACCTCAATTCTTTAGGAAGTGGGGTGTGCTGACCTTCATGGTTTACTCACTGGGCTTTCTAGAGTCAAAGGTTACTACCTGCAAATGGATCTCTTTCACCCCCTCTGTGTCCTGAGGTTCTCCCTGGTTCCAAGCTCACTGGTATTTGAGATGAGCTTCTCCCAGTGTTTCTTCAGTGTCCACTCTGCAAATGCCAAACAAAGGAAACATTAGCAAAGGGGAGGAGTAGAGAGATCTGTGTTGCAGCTCGGGAGGCAGCTCTGGGGAAGGCAAGCACAGACACTGCAACACAAAGAACTGAGCACTCAAAGGAATATATATTCACTGGGGCTGGTCCAAAGGGTTGTCAGGACCTTAGTGAGAGGAGTAAGCATGTCATTTCTGTAACTGTGCTGGCTGGATACAAGGACCTCAAGCTGGCTGGAGATGTGGAATATGGAGGAACTAGCCTCTCGAATGCGTGGTTCATCTCTTGCAACTTGATTACCTCCAGATGGCCAGGGCTCCTACCCCAAGTCCTGCATGGTGGAGTACCCTGTTCCGGCCACCCTTCAGCCATGCCTCTCTGTGGCAGACAATTCTGAGCACCAAGCCCATGCCACCCTCTGCTTCCACACCACACCCTGCGTACCAGAATCATGAAATTCCCCATTCAAGGGCTCAAGCCACTGCCAGCCTGCAAGGAGCTCTTCCATGGGTATAGTCTTTGGAGGACCCATTCGTAGACCTGAGAGGTGGCCGAAGAATGGCTATTTGCAGGGCAGGAGGGAAGTGGGTTTGGACAGAGCTTAGACCTGCAGGTGGGAGTCTGACACACATTCATGGGTGAGGTACCTTGCAGTGAGGGACAGAGCTGACAGTGGGAAGAAAGTGGGAGTGGACATATATGTCTACTCTTGCCCCCAAGCCCTGTAAATGATGGAGGTGAACTCACTGAATCCGTCATATTAGGCATCGTATGACATTGGCTAGGAGACATTCTCCATACATTAAATAAAAAAGGTCTCTTCACTTTGCTGGGTACAGTAAATAATAATTAACATAAAAGCTACCAGTCCTTAATGTGTGGCAGACTCTGTGCTAAGAAGTTTATATCCATACCTCCTTGAATTAACTAAAATATAGAAGAACTTATATCCGTCCCATTTTACAGATGAAGAAATCAAGGCCAATAGAAGTAAAGTAATTTGCCCACATCAACACAGCTTGTAAGTGGTAGGCTGGGGTTCAAACTCCAGGAGATCTCTATCTTGCGTGAGTGAAGGGAAGCAGAGAGGGCTGAGTAGATGCAGGCAAGGGTTGGTTGCTGAGATGGAGGGTAATCTGTAGACATTTTGGAAGGGGTCAGAAAGGATGCAGACACACTCAGAAAACGAACCGGCTAAGAAGGAGGAAAAGCAAGTCAGAGGCCCAGGACAAAGTGTTGCCAAGAGCTGGGGGGCTTTTGGAGGCTGGCTAAAAATTCCAGCTTTGCCTCTGAATAGAACCCAACTCCACCCACCAGTGATCTTCAAGCAAATTATTCAGTTAATTACACAGCACACCTTACACCCTGTTGGACCAAAAAAAATTTTTTTTTGAAGGAAGATTTACATTTTATATATAAGTAAATAGTTGGCTCTAAATGTTTATAGTTCAAAGGAGGAATTTCCCACCCCCTCTTTTTAGTTAACTAAAAATGACTAGAAAAGCTATGAAAGGCCCTTGTCATGGGCTCCTTCACACAGTTCCAACAACTGAAGCTTGGTTTTGCCTGTTGTCTCATAGCCCTGGAGGATGTGTAGGGCTGAATTTCTGAAAAAGAACTTACAGCCACCAGATCAAGGTAACTAGGGACAAACACTGGGATATGAGCTATTTAATAAAAGACTGTTTTTTATTAAGGTCCAATTACAGTCCACTTGGTGAATTTGGAGAGAAATTAAAAGCCATGAAGAAAAATGACCAAATTAATTTCAATATGTCTTCTGCTTCTTTCTTAAATGTGGAAGGGGTTTATAAAGCACCTGTGTGTAAATGAATAAAGAATACTCCATCATTTTCCAAGTACATAAGTTTGAAGACAGTGAAAGAGCAGAGGAAAAGTAGGTAGTACTGGTTCTGCACGTAACAAAAATAAAGAACAAAGAGCATCACACTCTCTCATTACTTTGCAGTTTTGCTCTTGATGCTATTATATCCCTGTTTGTTCTCCATTAATGAGATCTTATCAAAAACTCCATCTTCCTTCTCTGACTGGCTAGTCTGACATTTCCCCTCCTGGTGGATGCCAAAAACAAAAATAACAATCCATATCCACGAGAGAAAAATAGTTGTTTTTTCTTTTTCAAGATAAGAAATGAATACAGCAGGAACGAAGGGCACTCATAGAGCATTCCAGTGGGCCTGCTGGCTCCTGCCCACTGACAAGAAGATTCTAGATCTGTCTGTCTTTTGGAGCACTGTTCCTTCCTGGAGGCACTTTATATATGTTATATTGTGTAAGCCACACAACACTTTACTTGAATGACTACCCCTACAGTTAAGGAACTGAAGGCTCCTTGGTCAGTACATTTTTATTTCATGTAAGCTTTATCTTAATTTTCTTAACCTTGCATTTTTATTTTAATACCCATAATTTTCAAATATCCCAGTACCTCAAAAGTGGCTTGTTAAGGTGCAAAAATAGGGCTGAAAATAGAAACATTAATACTCCAACTCAGAATAACTTCACCATGAAGAATAGTGAAGAGGTCCCCAGGGTAAATATTGAATTTGACTCTGCATGTGTTGGCATAGCAAATCTGTAAATGAAGATATTTCACAAGCATCCAAGGAATGACAAATATTTGAACATTGAATTTTATTGGATTGTCTTTTTGTGTAACATGAGTCCTTAGTGTGTTTTCTTTTAAGAAACCTTGTTATATTATGACATTAACCAATGATGCTTTTGCATCATTTTTCAAATAAAGAAAAATTGCTTTTATAGTAAACCAAACGAGTTTCTCCAGAACTTTCCAGTGCAAAGCTGATGTTCTTATTGATGTAAGTAACACAGTCTAATGGGGCACAGGCTTTGAAAGTAGATGAGCCATTGCAAATCCCAGCTCTGCCACTTACTTTTGTGACTCTGGGCACATTAATTTGGACACAATGTCTCTTTACCCACCTTCCCTTATGTTTAATGTGGAGGTAAGATTTATCTAATATTATAGATTTGTTATGAGGATGAAATGCATCTACAGAGTTGAGCACCGTGCCTGGCAAAGAGCAAACACTCAATAAGCACTAGCAATCATCAAACACAAAGTCCAAATCCCTAAAGGGTTCTCAGCATCACACTCTTCATGAATGCACAGGTACGAATAATAGTAAACTTGAGCTCAGAGAAATAGTCTAATAACAGATTGCTAAAGGCCTTTATCAAACGGAGCTATGGATACTTCATACCAGGGGGAGAGACAATGACTAATATACATGCTGCTGGCATAAACTTTGCATCTGGATGAAGGTGTATGTTGTAAAATGGAGAATTTATCTGGTCTTTGTGCCAGGTTTCTGAGATGGAGCTTCTAAACTTTTGAAATTTCCTGAGTGACCACAGTGGGTCCCTGGATAGTTCCAGGATGAGGGATGGCCATGCCAGAAAGATGTAATCAGAGGGTTGGGGCTTTGAGCCATGTGATACTAGATGTACCTCCAAGGAGGAGAGGAGGGGCTGGGGATTGAGTTCAATCATGTGCCAGTGATTCAATCATTCATGCCTATGTGATGAAATCCCAATGAAAACTTTAACCATTGAAGCTTGTCTGAGATTTTTGGCAAATGAACACATTTATGTGCGAGGAGAGTGATATGCTGATTTCTTAGGAACAGGACATGGAAATTCTGCATTCAGGATTGTCTCAGACTTTGCCCTATGTGCTTCCCCTTTTGACTGGTCCTGATTAGTATCCTTTATCGTAAAACTGTAATCACAAGTATAGAGCTTTCCTGAATTCTGTGAGTCCTTTTGGCAAGTTATCAAAGCTGAGGGGGTTATGGGTACTCCTGAATTTGTAGCCAATTGGTCAAAAGTCTACGTGGCCTGAGGATTCCGAAATTTGCAGCCGGCATCTGGGGTGGGGCAGCCTTGTTGGGGACTCTGCCCTTAACCTGTGGAGCGTGCATTAGCTCTGGGTCGTTAGTATGAGAAATGAGTTGTGATACTGTACTGTACGAATCAGCTCTTGGCATATGTGTCCTCTGTGTATTGAGTAGATGGGCTTGATGGCTTTTTGACTTATTCAACACTGAAATGATAATTTAGAAACTTTTTTTAAGCTAAGGATTCTTTTATGAGCCATGGTGTGGATGGGAGAAAATGTGTTAACATTAATACTGACAAAACGTGAGCTCAGGACTCATCAAGGAAAGGTCTCTGTCACCATTCACTGAACACTTTCTCAGAGATAGCCATTGACAATCAACAAATGACTCCTCATCTTCATGTCAGGGTTATGGTGAGAGGTACAACTGTAAGGCAATCAAATCAAACCCACAGAATAAAGGTATCTTCAGCCTCTTGTGCAAATAGATTGGAAGTATAAGCTTCCTTCTCCTTCTGAATTTCTTGACTACCAAAGGAGAAGATGCTTCACATCAGCCTTTGAAATTAAAATAATGATAAAACCAGCTCATCACAACACTTTATAAGGCCAGGAAAACACATTTCCATAATTTCATGAAGCCTATTCAAGTATCATAGCTCAACAATATATCAAGAACTCTGAATAGCCTAAACCTGTCGCTTCAGAGGTGAAATTTCAAGATGTTGCTTCTGAGGATATAAGATTAGGATTTTATAAGAAAGACAAGATATGATAGACTGATTGCCGAGAATCTGACTTTCTTCAAAAAGTATGTGAAATGCTTCACTCAGGAATTAGTGGATTTCATATTAGTTGGTTATAGTTTAAAACAACCTCCACAGGATGCAATGGAAATGGAAAAAAAAATTACTTTCCAGAGTGGAATGTCATCAAACTGTAGATGAGGAAAAAGTAAGCTGCTTTATCCCAAGCTAAAATACTCATAAGCCTATTGACTTTACACCTCACGGTGCCAGAAGCAGTCTTCAGTGAGATTTCACTCCAGGAATTTTGAGTCCTTGCCTTGCCCTGAAAAATAACAAATTCACAAGTCACTTGCTTTCTTTTTGAGTTAGCTGCTCTAATTTAGTATAAAATAAAGAATACAACCCCCCCCCCCCAAACCATACTGAGTGCTAAACCTCACTTAGGATGAATGTTATCTACCATCAAGCTGAATACAGTAACTCGGGAAATAGTGCCCATTTAACTAATATGGATTTATCATGTTTAAATTATTTTCATTAATAGTAGCAAGGACATTTGTTTTATATTTATGTAAAATTGACAGTCTGATTCCTGGGTGCCTATTAACTGAGGCTTAAAGTTGAAAAACTGGCCTGGGAGGGGATAGTTCTGGAATGGTGATGTGAGCCTCTAGATGGGGATCTAGGGGAATGGTTTCCCCAGCAAAACAACCATTTAACTGGTGGGAGTTGTAAAAATAGAAACGGAAACAACCATTTAAAGTCTCTGGAAATTTCCCCAAGGATGTACAGCAAACAGCCTGACATTTACTCAAATTATGCTAAATCTTGATTAAAAAAAACAGAAAAAGTTTCCAGCATTTGAACTAGGACCAGCCCCCATCACACCATCACCTACCCACATTCTGGGTGGTGGAAGAACTATTGCTATGGGGGGCTGGGGGGCGGAGATAGGGTCTCCCGCTCTCCTTAACATCGAGTCTAAAGCTGGAAGTAATAAGCCACCAGGATTACTCATCCTCCACAGTCTCATGTTGGAAAAACACTGTTTAGGGCAGGCATGGCAGAGAAGTGGTACTACCTTCCCCAACCCAGCTCATTCAAAGAGCAAAGGTTCTTCTGCAGGTGCTACAAACTGGGAATCCTGGGGCCTGATGGTCTCCACTACAGCTTGCTCGTAGGGAGGAGGGTCCCCACCAGCACTGCAAGCCAAGAAAACAAAAGGCACCGGAGCAGGTGCCACTCTGGGAGAAGCAGGCTGCCCTCCACATCTCTAGCTCTGGTTCAGGGGCTCTGAGGTTCTTATCTGGGATGGGGGGAGGGGCAGGTTATAAGAATGGCGAACTCCAGAGCTCCGGCGGACAGGAATGACTCTGGAATGGAGCATTGGCCAATATCCATAGAACTTTATAGCACAAGGAGTGGACTGTAACGTATATATAAACATTTTTTAATACATCATTTAGAAAGTGAGGGGGAATCCCAGGATAGAATGAAGAATGTGGAAAAACTTACCTAACTCAAACAAAATAGGCAGAAGTGAAGGGAAAGATAAACAATTCAACAGTAATAGCTGGGGACTTCAATATCCCACTTTCAAAAACTGATAGAACAGCTAGGCAGAAAGTCAATAAGGATACAGAAAACCTGTATAACTATAACCCAAGCCGACCTTACAGACACCAATAGAACACTTCACCTAACGGCAAAATAGAGTTTCCTCAAGGACACATGGAACATTCTCTGAATCAAATGCTAGACCATAAAAACTAGACTGTCGCTTTAAATTCTTGAGTATAATGGACCAGATCCTAGATTTATTCATTCAATTCAACAAATATTTACTGAACATCTAATAAATGATCTGGAGGCTGAGGTAACAATAACCCACAAGAAAGACAAGGTCTCTGCCTTCAAGAAAATTACACTCAGGGAAGGCAGACCCACAAGTCCACAAAATATCAGCAGTATAATTCCGGAGTGTTATTATTAGCCTGGAAGTAATAAACAGAAAGATAGGATAGTACTTGGGCTGTGAGAGGTGGGAAGGGCGTGGCTCTGTAAACAAGACCAGTGCTCTAACCCCTGAGCTATGGAGCCTGTGGCTCTGTAAACTATTTTAGAGAATGAGATCATGAAAAGACTACTGTACTTGAACTGAGACCCAAAGATAGGAGAAGGTTAACCCTTCAGACATTTAGAAGGCCAACACCTAGCCGAGAGAACAGCAAAGGCCCTGAAGATGAGGCAAAGAAGGTCGGGGTAGCTGGAGACTGACAGAGAGAACATGGGCAAGATGAGCTTGGAGAAGCACTAGGCAAAGGCCGGAGACTTTCTGGACCCCTTAAGAATTTGGTTTTACTCAGAGTGCAATGAAAAACCAGTCAATGGTCCAAGGTAGGGAACTGTCAAGATCAGATTTATATTTTTGTGAAAGAGATAATTATTACAAAAACACAAAAAAAATTTAGAGGCTTGGATTAGAGTAATAACCATGGTGGCATTGGAGACAAACAGATTTGTGATTTATTTTGCATTTGGACCTCGGTGAAAAAAATGAAGAATGAAGATGACTTTTTTTATTTTCAGCTTCATTAACTGTGGGTACAAGTTACCACTGACAGAGATGAATAGAATTGGAGGGAAAAAAAAAAATCAGAACCACAGAGAAAATGAAAGGTTCTGTTTTGGATATTCTTAGCTTGAATGTCATTAGATATCTGTGTGGAAGCAGCATGGTGGCCATTAGACGTTTGACTTGTGGTGCTCAGTGAGAGGACTGGACATACAAACTTGGCTGCTATCAGGACTTCAGTGGCACATTACGTCCTTGTCCCACTCACTGGCCCCATTTTATGCTGGCCCCACATTCCTGCCATCATGAACCGCTTCCGTCTCCCCGCAGTACCCAGCTATCCTTTGCCTCCTTGTCTTTGCCCATGCTGTTCTTGCTTCCCAGACGTTCTCTCTCACCACGTCCACCTGCTGGATATCTACTCATTTTCTAGTACTGAGGAAGAATCTGCAAGTAACATCCACTATATATGTTACTAACAATTTTGCAAGCTACCATCCTAATCCTTACCTAATTTGCTTATCTAAAAATTCTCAAAAAACAACACAAAGCAGCAACAACAAAACTCATAGAAATTAAACATATGTGTGCCAAACCAAACCAAAGCTGGGTCCTAAAGATCTGGACATGAACATGGAGGCCAATCTGTTAAGTATTCTTGCTAAGCATTCAGTCCTAGGTTTTGGTAAACAACTTCCTCTGCCTAAAAATTCTACTTTATGTTTCTTGAGGAGGATCTTTACTGACTCTCATCTGTGTGTCTGTGTGTCTGTGTGAATACCCCTGACTAAAATAAAATCTGACAAGGGCTTGATGCAGTTGCTGGGTTTTCTTTACCAAGAACAAAAACTCAGGTGACAATTCCTCTCTGTATTGCTTTCCCTCAAAAGCAAGGTAGAATAACCACTTCCTGCTGTCTCCCTAACTGGATCCTGTACACACTTGTGTAATTGTAGTTCCATGTCTTAACATGGCTGCCTCCCTGTTAGAATGCTTCTTGAGGGTTGGGCCTTCTATTTGTCGTGCATATCCTCTCACGTACAGCACGTTTCTTTTTCTTTTTTCTTTTCTTGTTTAAATCAGAGAAAGCGAGCACAAGCAGGGGGAGCGGCAGGCAGGGGGAGAAGCAGGCTCCCCGCTGAGCAGTGACCCCGATGTGGGGCTGGATCCCAGGAACCTAGGATCATGACCTGAGCCGAAGGCAGACGCTTAACGACTGAGCCCCCCAGGCGTCCCACATACAGCACGTTTCTTGCCCTTAAAGATGGAAGCTAGGAAGGAAGGAAGGGAAAAAGGAAGAAAAGGAGGAAGGAAATTGTATGTAGCATGTTTCTAAAGCAATGCTGTTTCTACTACTTTATTTGATAGACATTTATAATTCACAATTTATGTTTTCCTAGAATGATCGACAGCCCCAGTTTAAAAAAATAAATAAATAAACGCATGTAGCTAATACGGTATAACCAGAAATCGTGGAAACACAACAATCTATTCAGTTGCCTAACTAGGTCAAAACACATTTTCCTTCTGTCTCATTTCTTCCCGAAGCACCCAACCCTTTTCTTTACTAACTGAATAGCTCAAAACCACTTGCCAGAGGCAGAAAAAAAAATCAGTGACCGAAAATGTCTGCATCAGCGAGCTGACACTCGTCGAGGAAGCTCATGTGGTTTGTGCTATTTCTTTTTTTATTTTTTTAAATTTTTTTAAATTTTATTATGTTATGTTAGTCACCATACAATACACCATTAGTTTTTGATGTAGTGATCCACGATCCATTGTTTTCGTATAACACCCAGTGCTCCATGCAGTACGTGCCCTCCTTAATACCCATCACCG
>NC_138371.1:118045658-118101388 GCF_054177405.1 Leptonychotes weddellii
AGGGTTCCCCTTTCTCCACAACCTCTCCAACATTTGTTGTTTCTTTCCCTGTCCATATTGGCCATTCTAACTGGTGTAAGGTGGTATCTCAGTGTGGTTCTGATTTGGATTTCCCTGATGGCTAATGATGATGAACATTTTTTCATGTGTCTGTTAGCCATTTGTATGGTTTGTGCTATTTCTTATTCACTTGTGCTGAATAAGTGGTGGAGCCCTCCCGTTGCTGTCTCTGGTCCCCACACAGTGCACTGTGCTCATGTCATGCTCTTCCTTTCTCAGGCTGCCATGCCTCCTCCTCCGGGGCCTCACTGGACACACAGAAGTCTGAACCGTTGCATCTTCATTTAGGAGATGTAATTTAAACACCATGAACATTGTGAGGTGCAATTAAAAAAATCAGTCCACGGACGAGCTGGGCAGAGCCATTCTTGCTTAGGTGGTGGTCCGATAAACTAGGTCTCCAGTGCCCCTGACGGCACAGCTAGAGACCCCTTCACAGGCTTTGCCAGGTTCCCAAGGAAACTAACTACCAGAGCACTGTAGAGCAGGCCGGTGGACAGAAATTTTCCAATTCAGAGTCACATGTAGACTCTTAATATGAGGTAAACGAGGTTCTGATAGATTCTTTCAGATATAACCGAGCACCAGACTTCAAAATGTGAAAATGTTAAGGGTGAAAATCATAGTAACATTTCCTGAGCACTCACTATTTGCCGGGCACAGTGCTGTGAGTTTCCCATGAGGTGTGTATGAGTAACACCTCTGGTTAACTGATGAGGGAACAGAGGTTTAGAGATTAAGACATCTGTCCAGCTAGCAAGTGGCAAAAACAGGTCTCCGACTGCTACTAGTCCATGGCTTTAAACTCCAACATGGCCAGAGTTTAAAACAACAGATAGGATGATTTAATTAAAACAAAACAAAACAAAACAAAAAAACCCAAGATGTAAAACCTAAGAATAAGAAAGGTTGGAGCAACTTTGTCCAGGACTCTGAGAGTGAGCGAGAGGGACTCTTGCCAGGTCAAAGGTGAACTGTCTGGAGAAACCTGCTGAGCCTGCCCCAGTCTGGTCTCTATCCAGACCCACGGAGGGAAAAACACATTGGCAACAGCGGTTGGATGCTCAGGAAGAAAGATCAAATGCCCTGGGGCAGACGTTCAGAATTCTAGACCATCATTTTTATCTTGTGACTAAAACTGTCGTAATAAAATTAGAAGTTTATCCTCAAGTCCTTTAACTCTTACCTTTAGAAAATCAATTATGGAGGGACCAAAAGTTTTCAATACATAAAGGAAATTACTGACCACCCCCCTCCATCCCCTATTTATCTGGCACTTCAATACTGTCCATATTCTCCCCTCAGCCTACATGCCCACCAAGAAGTCAACAAACCCCTTGCGTTTCTAATTCATAACCCTCTACCAAAATGTATGGGTCATACTTTAAAAAAAATTTTTTTTAAAGATTTTATTTATTTATTTGACAGAGAGAGTCATACTTTTTAAATAACAGCTCTTTTAAAAAATCATCACCTGGGTGACATTTTGTTCTTTTTATTTGAAAATAGATTTGCGAGCATACCTTTCTTTGGAAAGGAAGTGTGTTCTTATTTTAAGCCAAAATATTGTAGGTATAGTCACATATTAAATGTATTAGAGAAGCATGCTGCTTACATTATTATCCATCATTTATCTCTTGTGGAAGTTTAGGTTTTTCTAATAAAGAGAAATGAGGAAGCCATACTTGTGTTAGTAAATATTGTTGAAAAGACAATGTAGACCACTCCCTGTAGAAGAAAAAGAAAATATCTCTTTTCTATTCCCTCATTTGTAATAATATTCCCTTCCATTTCAAACTCAAGGTACCCCATTTTCTCAGTAGGTCACCCCGATACCTGCTGAGATCACTAATCTCTCTGGTGGTGAGGACTGTAACAAGATGGGACTCTCCACAACTGGTCAAGGTGGTGAACTAGATTCATGTGTGTGAATAGGGTTAATATGGATGTTTGCTATATGCTTTCTTATGGCTTTCTCTAGCTTTTAATGTCTTAACTTATTTTTTGAAGAGCACATTCAGAGGCCCTGGGCCAGACCTCCTGAATAATACTCTTTGAGACTTAGGTCCAACCAACTGTATTTTTAATAAGCAATACAATGGGAGGGGGATTGTCTGATGATTTTAATGCCTGAGAGGTTATTGGCAATCTTTTAATGTATAAATTATCTCTTGCATTGCCTCTAGGACATCGTAGAATGCTATAAAAGAAACCCAATCCTTGCAATACAAACAAATAGATTTTGAATCTGTGTTTGCTTGAACAGAGCAGATAGATTTTGCACTTTGTAGGATTTCCCTATGTGGAGCGAATTCACAGCACAACTTCTGAACTAGTTTGCTGGGAAACTTCTTGTGACTCCCATTAGAAAGAGCCTAGATGTCCATCAACAGATGAATGGATAAAGAAGATGTGATATATATATATATATACATGTATGTGTGTGTGTGTGTGTATATGTATATACATATATATATATATATATATATATATATATGATGGAATATTATGCAGCCATCAAAAAAGGAATCTTGCCATTTGCAATGACGTGGATGGAACTAGAGGGTATTAGCTAAGTGAAATAAGTCAATCAGAGAAAAACAATTATCATATGATCTCACTGATATGAGGAATTTGAGAAACAAGACAGGATCATAGGGGAAGGGAGGAAAAAATGAAACTAGATGAAACCAGAGAGGGAGACAAACCATAAGAGACTCTTAATCTCAGGAAACAAACTGAGGGTTGTTGGAGTGGAGGGGGGTGGGAGGGATGGAGTGACTGGGTGATGGACATTGGGGAGGGTATGTGCTATGGTGAGTGCTGTGAATTGTGTGAGCCTGATGAATCACAAACCTGTATCCCTGAAACAAATAATACATTATATGTTAATTAAAAAATTAAAAAAAAAAAAGAAGGCCTTCCTGTGCCCCACCTATGACCCCTGCTATACTTCTTGCAGGAGACCCTGAGGAAAACTGAGGGAGAAATTGCCCAACGTAGTATGCAATGATTTGTGTTCATCTTGTTCTAAATGTTTCTCTTTTCAAGGCTCGGATAGAGAGGATTTAGGATTTAGATTTCAAAGGACATCAGATTTATACTTTCTCTCTCCATAATATGGCTTGGGTAATTAATGCGCCATGTCATTTTCCAAAGAATCTCATTGAAGATTGATATTCCCGGACATAACTACAAACCCATATTCCAATAGGAAGCACAAGGTAAGCCTGTGGCTGAAGTTCCTCAGATATAATACAGCTCTTAAATTCATTCAGTCGTGCAACTAATATTTATTGAACACTAACAATGAGACAAAGGCAGTGCTGAAGGAATAAGAAAGATGTGAAGCTTGTCCCTAAAATAACAACATTCCAGTGATGAACATCAGACAATTGACTCACTGCAACTTTAGTCACAAAGAGGGTCTGGCGAGAGGCCCACCTCATCCGAGGAGTCAGTGACAGCTTCCTTTAAGTTGTGGCCTCCATTACACGTAGGGTTTAGTTATGCCTGGAGAGGTGAGAATGATGTTCTAGACGGGGAGGACAAAGTGCAAATGCTACAAGGCACTTGCCATCTTGGCCAATGGAAGGAACAGAAGGGAGGACGATGTAGCCCAGCACAGGAGATCAGGAGAAGTCACTGAGGCAGGGAAATGATTAGGTCTGTGATTTTGATTGTTTCACCCATACGGAAAATGGGTTTAACAGAGAGCAAGAGAGGACATGGGAAGATGAGTTAGATGTATGCAGATAGGAGGGATACGCTGTCTGCAATGTGCTTTATAAGTGTTACATATAAATACACACACCTATGGGCATGATATTACATAACATATATGTTACATGTAACTACATACAAATATATATAAATTTTTAAAAATTTCTGCCGTAGAGGTGGCTACTTCACATTCGATTTACCCTCATCAGACATCCATTCCCCAGAGGCAGCTGCACAAATGTCTTCAAATATGGCCATTAAACCTCCCCCACAGTGTCCGTTCATTGGCATAGGAATGCTAGAAGGAATATTGCATTGGTGAAAGGAGAGGCATTCAAAATTTATGAATCGACTCTCAGCAATTATACAACTTCTTCCGCCCTCTGAATCACTTCTACCTCCTCAGAATCTCTCAAGCCCTGTAGCCTCTCTCATTTTTCTAAGGAGGAGCCCAGACCCTCGAAACCAGACTCTTGGTTCTGTGTCGCACTTCGTAACAGAGGATTCGGATCCAAAAGAAGAAGAGCTAAATCCCGCTGCTAGAAGACAGTAGTCACATCTACTTGAGGGAACCCTTCAGCCCGGGTACCTTCCAAAGTGCCAAAAGTCCAACTAAGTGGGACAGATTGTATGACAGCTTTCGTGCTTACTTGCAAACAAATGCTTGCAACATGCGGCAAAATCTGGCCAGAGACTTGCTTTAATTGTAACATCCCATCTGGTGGCACACTTGTGGAGGAGGATATTTACAGCTCTCACCAATCTCCAAACATCCGAAGCTAGCAATAGCTTGCAACAAGAACCTGAACACAGGATTGGAAAATTTGACTCCAGTCAGATACCATTAACTGGATTAAGACAGTCTGTGTGGAGATGGAGAAAGGTGGAACTTCCTCAGGGGTGGATTTGATGTGGATGAGGGAGTCTTCTGGCATGAGCAGCTTGGTTCGTACCATGTGATACACAGAGACAAGGAACCCTGCAATGGAGCTGGTTTAAGGAGGGAGATCATCAACTCTGTTTGGGCCAGTGGGTGTGTTATCTTTGGGAGTTTGCTAAATGGAGATGTTGCATATGCCTTCGAGTATGAGAGGTCTGGGGCTAAAGATGTTCCTGTGGGTGCCTTTGAGAATAGATGTATTTAAAGCCACGGGAATACATGAGATTGCCCAGGGAGATAGTGGCTTAGAAGGGAAGGAGACCCATGAAGGAGAACTCCAACATGTAAAGTCTGAGTGCCGGAGCACATAAATCCATCAAGATTTTGGTGTTACACTCTAGCTAATACGTGGCATTTTACATAATGTTAGAACCGAGAGCAAATTTGCTTTTCAACTAAGAATTGTCTTTATTTGGAAAAATACTTGCCCTGGAGTATATGTGTCAGGGGTACATTTAAGCAACAAAATTGGGACACGGAACCACGGAACCACTCTGCAGGAAAGAAAGAGAATTTAAGGAAGACAGAGAAGGGGGCCCGATGAAGAGAGCAGCCTGGCCGGTTTATTGGAACTCCCCCTTGGAAGGGCAGCTAAAGGAAGGTTCTCGTTTTTCCGTTAAAGTTGCTTGTGATGCTGCATTGTAAACCCCTCCCTCCCTCCTGTCACCTGCCAAAGCTTCAGAAAAACCTAAGAATCTCAAATTCTTACTGTGAGTACTCTTCTTCCTTTTGGAAACCAAAAAAGGAGTTTCAGGTCAAGGGCAAAGAACTAAGGGACAAAGGCAGCCTGTGGGTCCATACGGGGGAGCCTCTGAAAACATTCCCCCAGAAATAGGCAGAAATGTGGGGGCTGGCTTTGAATGTTAATAGACTGTGGACCTGAAGTGTTTGTTTTCCATAGATTTTGAGGGACAGGCATATCTGTCATCTCATCTCTGGATTATACACTTTTAAATGTTCTTCGTATTCTTTTAAAATTATTTTTGAATAAGTAGCAGTCACAAGTTTGACAATACAAAGGTCCCATAAAGTAACTCTCCTTCCCACCTTTGTCTCTTATCCGGAAGCAACCATTATCGTCTGTGTCTTGCTTACCTTTCTAGAGATATTCCTTTTGTATAAAGAAAAAACATGGCTCTTCTTTAAAAATGATCTTAGGGGCGCCTGGGTGGCTCAGCTGGTTAAGCGACTGCCTTCGGCTCAGGTCATGATCCTGGAGTCCCTGGATCGAGTCCCACATCAGGCTCCCTGCTCGGCGGGGAGTCTGCTTCTCCCTCTGACTCTCCCCCCTTCATGTGCTCTCTCTCTCTCTCTCATTCTCTCTCTCAAATTAAAAAAAAATGATCTTAGAAATTTTAGCACACAGTAAAAACTCCTAGGCATCTTGCTCTTCTTTCTTAAAAGACCCTGAATATCTTTCTACATCGGTACAGAAATGCTGCTTTTTAAATGGTCGTCTAATGTTCTACATTCGAATGGACCATAATTTATTAAGGAGTTTGCTGCTGGTCATCATTTAGTTGTTTCCAGACTTCTGCTATTATTGAAAATGCCTCAGTGTAAACCTCGTCCACACATCATTTTGCACATGTGCAAATTGAAATGGTTCTTCTTGACAAAAGAATTTAAAGCTTCCTTATCATGTCAAACGGCAGACCATGGAGGAGGCAGGTGCCAAGGAGAACACAGACGGAGGCTCAGAAAGCTCAGCTTAGAATCTCAGACAGCTGCAACAGCAAAATCACAGCCAGCGTGTTTCAGGGCAGGTGGAGGAAAGCAAAGCATTGTAGAGAAATAAACTGATAAAGACTTATGACTAGAGATCTATGTTTTAGAAGACATTCTAGAGCATATACGACCTCACAGGACAAAGCAATGTGGAGCACACAGAAGACAAACTAAATTAGCAAGAACCATCCCCTTATTTTCCATAGAAAAGGGTGAGCAATGGGTCTTCGGGAGAAACTGAAGACAAGGATCAGAAACTGCATTTGTGTCTGGCTTTTACAATCACGTATGGATATATGTGTAAAAAGATACACTTGTTACAAAAGATTTGTAACAAATCTTTTTAGATGCTTTATAAAATCCGGAGTTCTTTCACTTCTCTCTTTTTTTTAAAAGGATTTTATTTATTTATTTATTTGAGAGGGAGAGAGTACGAATGGAGGGGCGGGGAAAGGGAGAAGCAGGTTCCCCACTGAGCAGGGAGCCTGATGTGGGGCTCGATCCCAGGACCCTGGGATCATCACCTGAGCCGAAGGCAGACCCGCAACCGACGGAGCCACCCAGGTGCTCTCACTTCTCTTGGTACTGTTACAGACATATACTTGGAATGCATGGACTCTCCCTTACTATTAATCAAAACTCCAGGCCCAGTATGAAACAAACCCAAAACTAATGATGATAACAAAAATTAACATGTATTGAGTGCTTATCACCCACTGAGAACAACAAAGAGCTCCCCACTGATGATCTTGGGTTATCTTCATAAAACTCTAAGAAGATAAGATTATTGTTCAGATTCTACAAATGAGGAAACGAAGGGTAAGAAATTTGCCCAAGTTCACATGACTAAGGCAGGATGGAATCAAGATCCAAACTTGGGCACCTTGAGTCAGAAACTCTTAAACACTGATGTACAAATGACATTTTAGCTAAACTAGAGCATCTAAGTCCATTACCAGTAACTAGCCCTAACCTATCCATCTCTTTATGTTAGCTCTATCCTTAACCCCGAGGCTGCCTCAGAGACCTGGTGTTTGTCAGACAAGTGACTGGGAAACCAACCACTTCATAACTTGCCTTGAGCAAATAATAATTCATTCTCGATAAGTGCAGAAGAAGAGCCCTTATAAACAGTGTCTCCTAATGAAGCTTATTTCTGTGTGTGCTACAAGTTAAACATTCATTTTTTAAAAAATTATTAGTAGTAGCATTATGGTCTAATATAGGCTTACAGAATTGCAACAAAGAATATTTGTTTTGAGAATTTAAAGGAATAGAAAAACTTAAGGCTCACAGTAAAAGAGAAAATATGTCAGCCTTAGATGTGTCACGGCGTAGGATGCGTGGTATGTGATCAGCAACCACTTTTTAAAAAAATGAATAATTAAAAGAAAAATACCATGGTATCAGAAGTCATAAAAAGAGCATTCTGGGTGAGCCAAACAATGTTTCAGGCAATCATACGTAGAAGGCACAGCATAATCTTCGAAATAGGACAAGCAACAGTCCTTTCCCAGATCCCAGAGAAACGGCAATTATGAAAGTCGTTAAGAAAAAAAAAATAGAATAGGGAGAGTTTCCAGATCCAATTGCTGCTGGAAGTAATTTACAGTCAGTGTGGTCACAGATGGCCTCATAGCATGGTGTTCTCTCCTTGCTCTTGTTCGTATTAAAATATTCTCATTTTTCACTACTGCCTAAAATTTATACTTTCAGATATAAATATTTACTTTAACCACCTTAAGTACATAAAACTTGGAATACAGAACTAAAGAAGACCCGGACTATAAGAATATTGTTCTCTTTCTACAATAGGTGAATTCCTCCAGGGAAAAATTGCTTATTTTCTCATTGACCCCCGTTGCTACGTGTTAGTGCAGTGACCCAGTTCATGGCATCCTTTTGCCTTGTTCTGGGGAATTAGGGCAGTCCTGTTCCCTCTTGAGGTGACAGGCAATTTCTTCTAGGTCCTATGAGCTTGTTGGAACCTGCTGGTCTTATTTCCATTAAGGTTCTCTTGAGATACCTCCTCCATTTTGAGAGAAAGCCTGAAACAGAGGAGGATGCGTGAGGAACATCTGATGCTCTGACAAATTCACTCCAGTTACCAAGGACTGCAAAAACAATTTCACAAGGACCATTTTGCTTTTAACAAACATGCTAAGTGAATTCTAGATTTCATTTCTCCTTCCCAGCTAGGTTTCTTTTTCTTTTTACAGCTTAATGAGGTAAAAAGATAGACAAAAACTGCACATATTTAGCATATACAACTTGACGAGTTTGGACATAGGCAGACACCTGTGATCTCATCACTGCAATCAAGGTAGTAAACGTAGCCATCACCTCTAAACATTTCCTTGTTTCCCTTTTGTATGTGTGTGTGTACTAAGAACACTTTACATGAGATCTACCATATTAACACATGTTTAAGGATGGTCAACTAAAGACACTATATTGTATAGCAGATCTCCAGAGCTCACTCATCATGTGGGGCTATAATTTCATACCCATTGAACAGCAACTCTTCATTTTCTCCTCCCCTTGACAGCTGAGTTTCTTGAAAGGCCACTCTATTAGCATCTCTTCTTTCTCATCTCTTATTCACTCTTCCACCCGTAACAATTTCAGCTCCACCCCACCACTCTGCTAAAACTGCTCTCTTCTGAGGGCATTATTCACCTTCCAGTTACCCAATAAAATAAATATAACTTGACTCCCACAAGACATTTGCCGTAAACACTATTGAGAACTTTCTTCCTCTCGAAATTCTCTTCTCTTCCATTGAGGTCTGTGACATGATTGCTCCTTCAACAGGGATCTTATCCTTTAAATGGTGGTGTTCCCTAAGGTTTCTCTTGCATTCACCTTTTTTTTCAAGTATCACAAGGTTAATTGATAGATACAAGTATATAAAATCAGGGCATGAACATGACTTGATAAATTAAGTAGATTTCATTTCAATACTAAAATAAGAGGGGCTGGGGCACCGGGGTGGCTCAGATGGTTAAACGTCTGCCTTCAGCTCGTGATCTCTGGGTCCTGGGATTGAGTCCCACGTCTCACTCCCAGCTCAGTGGGGAGTCTGCTTCTCCCTCTCCCTCTGCTTCTCCCCCTGCTTATACTCTCTCTGTCTCTCAAATAAATAAATAAATCTTAAAAAAAATAAAATAAGGGGGGCCAATTCTAATTCTCGCCACGTGCTTCACACCCACAAAACCACTGCAAAGGCATTAACGATCTCTCAAGATTGATCAATTTTGTGCAAGTGAATGGTATTTCTTTTAAAAAGACTTGTGAATTTGCTCAGGCTCAAGGATATTAAAATCTAACACATAAAGCCCATTACTAGAGGTAGAAATACAAGGAACTATACCATTACAGCAATAACCCTCAATTAGAGTCAAGAATACTTGAGTCACAACCAAATGGATAATCAAATATTGCATCAACTCAAGTATTACTGAGCAAAGTGCGTTTCTACAGTATTCGGTGTTGCTCTTCAGTCTTCTAACTTGAAAACCTAGGATAACTGGTGACAAAAAAGGTTCTTGCAATAGACTGCCTCTGCCTGAGAACTTATGACGTAATTATTGCATGCTGCTCATATGCTATCTAAACATTAAGGCTACTCCTAAAATATCTGATGGTAGACTATGATTAAGACATTACACTACAAAAAAACCTTACACAGAAGGAATCGTAACTGCTGTGCTTCTGCTTTAAATATTGTGAAAATATTCTTGCATTTATTTCTTTTTTCTTTTTTTTAAGATTTTATTTATTTATTTGACAGAGAGCACAAGCAGGTGGAATAGTAGGCAGAGGGAGAGGAAGAGGCAGGCTCCCCACTGAGCAGGGAGCCCCGTGTGGGGTTCAATCCCAGGATCCCGGGATCATGACCTGAGCCGGAGGCAGATGCTTAACTGACTGAGCCACACAGGCGCCCCATTATTTCTTATTAATGCCTGTACTCATTGATATTGCCCATATCTGTTATTTCTCCTGAGCCTAAGGCCTTAATTTTCAACTACCCATTAGGCATCTCCACCGGATATCCCACAGGCACCTCACACACAAGTCCTTTATTACCTTGATGTTCTTTGATATCGTGTCTCTGGGTGTGGCATTCCACACTGGAGACCACAAAAAACCTCTGCTCTCATCCTTCCCACTTTCTGTATCTCAACATCTATTGATTCTAGCTTCCTATTCTCTCTGATCTCTGTCCCATCCTCTCCACTTGCACTAACTTTGCCTAACTTGGTGCTCACCTGATGACATCAACCTACTTGTTCACCTCCTTTTCCTGAGCACTTAGACCAGAGTAGGAGCTCAAAACTCTTTGTTGGTAAGATGAATCCATTGTAACAATTCCTCTCTCCACCTCTGCCCCCCCAGTGACTACTCACCACCATAGTAGCTCCGGGGATCTTTGTAAACCACACAAACCTGTCGTCAGGCCACATCCCCCCCACCTCCCACATCAAATGCTTCCACCACCTCCACAATCAGGTGTGATCTTCTTAGCATGGCCTACAGAGCACTTCTTCCCTTTCCACCTCCTGTCTAGCCTCATCTCCCACCATGCCCTGAGGCACCCTCCCTGCAGCCCTAGGAGACAGCAGACAGCACCAGAACTCGTTAAGGACCTCCCCTTTCTTTTTAGCAAGATATGATGAGCATAGGATAAAGGGCAGACTTCAACTGCGCAGATGGATGGATTCTGGAAAATGTGTACATCTGTAACCACCATCCTAATCAACACATGGGGCATTTCCATCACCCCAGGAAGTTCCCTGTGTCCTCACCAGTTAATGCCTTCAGGGTAATCACTGCTCTGATTTCTATCACCATATATTAGTTTTGCCTGTGTGTCTGGCTCCTTTTGTTCAACATAACATCAGAGATTCATCTGTGTCATCATGTATATCAGAAATTCACTTCTTTTTATTGTGGAGTAGTATTCTACTATTTAAATATACCACGATTTCTTTATGTACTGGCAGACATTTGAGCTGTTCTCGGTTTGGGAGTATTATGTATCAAACCGAAATGTACATTTTTATATAACTTTTTCACTGGCGGAGATTTTTTTTTTTTTTTTGGCGTAAATACCTAGGAGGAGGATTAGTTTGGTTAGCTTCATAAGAAACTGCCTAATGGTCTTCCAACCTTGCATCTCTGTGCTTGGTAATGTTGGCTGTTAACATTTTTATTTTGGTCATTCTAGTGTATGTTAAGTGGTGTTCCATTGTGGCTCCACATTGCATTTTCTTCTGCACTAATGATGCTGAGCACCTTTTCAATATGGTTATTGGCATTTGTATATTCTCCTTTGTGATATATCCCATTCAAGCTTTTATCTACTTAAAAAAAATTGAGTTGTTCATTTTTTTATTATTTGTTTGCCAGATACATAACTTCCAGTCTCCTTTTCACTTTCTTAATGATGTCTTTTGAAGAGCAGAAAATTGTAATTTCTCATCTTTCTTCTTCTATGCCTTTTTAATTTGTCTGTGCAAGATTCTTTACCCAGCAGGAATTTCCCCCCTGTGTTGAGATTCATTTGACATCACAGGATACGGAAATCATGCATTTTTCTTCTTCCTTTTCCCCCACAAGCGTGGGGCCAACTTGAGAGCAGGAGTCATGTTTTATATCTAGTGGGATACCTAGCCAGTAGCAGGTGCTCAAGGACAATTTATTACCCAAATACACAAGTGAATGTGTTGAAAATCGGAAGAGTTACTTCCATTTCATCAGTTAACTTTTTTGCATGTCATTTTCTGAAAACAAGGAAAACTCCCCACTTAACCTCACAAGTGTGTCCAAGCAAGAAAAGCTTTATGAGGTCGTGAAAATGAGGGGGTTCTGCCCCTTAAGTGTATATCAGTAAGCAGCCTGTGAATAGACATATTTCACAGATTTTATTATTCATGCTGTTGTTAATATTTCATGAATCCTGGTTTTTATTTGAAAGGAAGTACATGTAATTTCTTTTAGTAATTCTTAATAAATTAAATGCTCCTTATGAAATGCTGGGACATCTTGAACCAAAAACACAAATGACTAGTCAGAACTCGAGATATAAGGGTTTGCCATTTGACTGCATCCTGTTGGAGTGATCAGCTTTTTATTCTAGTGAGGTTCACTAATGTCTAAAATCATATGGGTCACATAAAAACAATGTCATCATTAAATCTGTCCAAGAAATAACCTCAATGAATTCCATAGAGAACTCCCACTTGATAATGGGAGTTAAGAAGTCATAATACTATTCTGACAGGAAGGTGTGGTTAAAAACATTTGAAAAGCACCAGCAATAATGAAAATGATGGGCTCATTGAGGAAGCAAAGTGTAATCTCCTCTTGGCAGGAAACCATAAAGTGGAGAAACCCCTGCTTGGTGGACAATGAGACACAATCAAAGGACATTCAGCCCATTATGAATTAAGCATCTGAGAGCAGAATGACTTTTTCCATAGCAACAAAGCCTCAGAAAGTCCAGAATTTTATTGGCCAGATTCTTGTATTGTTCTTCCAGGCCAGCATGAATCCTCACGCTGGATGATTAAAAGTACCAGAAGCAAGTGTGACATTCAGATATTCAAGCTCAATTGATAAATATGTATAGAAAGAATAGAAAATGTAGTTACATGTATAAATAACCAGAATGCTCAATTCCCCAATTCGAAAAGTACACAATTTAGAAACTAATTCAAACTGGTTTTAAGGATTTGATGCAGTAACTCAGGGTTGCCCAATAAAATAATATATCCATTACCCAGGATGCAATCTTTGCTCCTTAAAGTGTTGGTTCTGCTACGGGGTGATGAAAAGGCCCAAATCCTTCCCTTTAGTCAAAGCTTTATGCCGGGAGAAGAGACGTGAGATAATCTTTCTCCAATGGCCAAGAACCCTAAAAGAGAGTGGTGTGCAATTGTCTCTGGCCCTGAAGTACTAAAGAAACGAAGCACCATGTTGAAGGTGGAGTGGCAGCAAGTCACAGGTGGCTTGTCATGACGCTGGCGTCATCCCGGACACTGTCGGCCCAGACACCTCCCCAACATTGACCTGGCTCTGGTTGCCCTAAACCATGTCTGACTATTGTCCAGATTCTCAAAGTCAATCCAGAATAGAGTTGAAATTCTTCTCTCATAAGAATTTGGTCATGATTTAAATGTAGTTAGAATTCTAGCTGCAAAGAATTTCAGTTGAAAGCAGGAACTCTTACTTACCTTTAATAGCTTGTGTGCCTAGAACAATGCCTGGTTGGATGATTAGGGAGAGAATTAATGGGAGGACTTAGGAGGAAAAGGAAAATTTAGAGGACTGTTGGAGTAGAAAGGCTATATTTAGAAAATTAAAGAAGCAAATCCAGCAACTGAATTAACACTCCATGACTCATTTAACTATTGATCAAAGAGAATTTATTCACAGGGTTTTTCAAATACAAACAAAATAGCACTTTTAAATTTTTTTTATACAAAATGAATATTGAAATAAATGTGGTACAGCACAGTACAATAATGAACAAAAGAAAACAAGATCTAATGAATGAATAATGTCTCTCATTACTCTCACTCCTTCAACTGAATTCTCTCCTACAGTGGACAGGAAGTTGCCTCTTTACTTCATAAGAATATCATAGCAGAAGCTACTCAGATAAAGAAATCTTGCATATTTTGAATAATATTGAAATACAAAGGCTTAACTCTAAATGTCTGCATAAACACTGAACACATGTTGAGGGCATAAAGAGTTTATGCAGGATATACAAAATACTGATAGAGTGGCTTATTGGTCCATTTATTAGGTTTAACGTATGCTTTATAAAGTGATAATACTGTATTTTAAGTGTACATTAAAAAGAAAACAGAGGAGTAATGCACTGCTAAACCTCGCATACAATCTGTGTAACAAAGTCTATGTTTGTGCGTGGGCATGTGTGTGGATGCGCATATGTCTGTATGTGCTTTCAGAAGCGCCATGACCTACAGGGAACATCTGCGCGTTACCCTGCTTCCCAACATAATACTGTTTCTACTAGCCCTTTTAATATTCATAGTCCTCATCTTTTAAAAAAATCCAAAACCCTTGTTTGCACATATAGGTTTGTTTGGTGTGTGTATGTGTTCAACATTAACAATACTCTGTGGAATAGAAACCCCCAACACCCTGCAATATTTTTAGCCTTTGGTCCATTCTTCTCTCTTTTTCCGTATTCTCCATTTCTTTTGCAAATCTTGCACAACCCTTTGCCATTACATAATGTTGACCGTTCCATTGGGTTTCATTTCATTAGCACTGCATGGATTAGAGAACCGCTATTCCACCTTTTGAAAGCAGCTGGATGGTTCAGTCTCTCCAGACCCCTTTGGCCTATCTTCTCCTCTGTTTGCTCTCAGTGGCTCCATCTCAGTAGGGGTACTGCTTCTGTTTCTTGCCCGAGAAGCAAGCCAGCCATGTGCACAGCAGCATGGCGGTGGCAGCGCCTGCCCCCGTGCAATAGTAGGCCCAGCCGATCTCACACTTACCTAGGGACACAGGAGAGGGAGGGAAGACAGGCAGAGATCAGGATGATTTTTCAGGACACTCTGTTATTTCGCCCAGTGTGTGTGCTCCTGGCGTACTGCAATAAAACTGAAATACCCATTAAAAGTGTGGTGCACTCACTCAAATGGAATGATAACAAGTGCTGAAAGCTATCTCAGTGCTGAAGAAAGAATGGTTGTGTGCATTTCAGAAGGACCTCAGGCCCATGCCTCCTGCTAGCCAAGAAGATAGAAGCTTATTCTCTTCCACCAATGCTCACTCTTCTGGCTGAAGAAAAGGAGGAATGACAGCAATCAGGATGGGGGGATAAAAGTATTAGTTCTAACAGAAATCATTCAGACTGATATGCACAATGAAAAAAAATCAAAATATAGATACAGTCCTTCTGCAAAGGGACCACTCTGAGGAGGAGATCCATTTGAAGGATGATGCTAAAATGAATACGGCTATTTACATAAAATTGCCGAATGACTTACACTTTACCTTTCGAATTGAAGAACAAAAATTCCCAGGTTCTTCTGGGGTCAACACTCACTTTTAAATTAAAATGTCATAAATGAGAGCAAAATGAAAAGGGTTCAAATGGGCCCTGACCTGTCAGAGTTGGATTAGTACTCCTGGTAATAACAACACACCCACAATACTAAAAATATAATTAGTGAAAGCAAGCAGAAGTAGCTCTTTTAGTTTCAGAGAGAGCAGACTTCAAAGCAAGAAAAGTTATCAGGTATAAAGAAGGGCCTTACATAATGATAAAGGAGTGAGTTTTCCAAGGAGACATAATAATCTATAATGTGTGTGTGCTTATCAACAGAGCAACAAATTACATGACACAAAAACTGACAGATTTCAAGGAGAAATAGATAAATCCATTATCATAGTTGGAGACTTCAACACTCTTCTACTGGAAATTGGCGGATGCAGAAAAAATCTGAAAGGACATAGTTGATATCAGTCAACTGAATATAACTGACATCTACAGACTACGTCGACCAACAACAGCCGAATACACATTCTTCTCAAGGTCACACGGAAAATACAGAAAGATTCTGGGCTGTAATACTCACCTTAAAACATTTAAAAGAATAGAAATCATACCTTGTCTACTCTTAGACTACAATGGAGTTAACCAGAAATCAGTGACAGAAAGATCACCGGAAAATACCAAAATTTGTGGAGATTAAACACTTCTAAATAACACAGGACCAAAGAAGAAATCTCAAAAGAAATTAAAAAATAGTATGAACTAAATGAAAATGAAAACACAACTTATCAAAATTTGTAGACTGCAAAGGAAACAGTGCTTAGAGGGAAATGAATAGCATCAAAAGCATATCTTAGAAAAGAAGAAAGATCTATAATCAATAATATAAGTTTCTGCCTTAGGAAACTAGAAAAAGAAGAATAAATTAAACTCAAAGTAAGCAGAAGAAAATAAATGAGTTAGAGCAGAAATCATTAACGTTCTATGAAACCATCATTGCCCTAACACCAAAACCAGACAAAAACATTACAAGAAAACTACAAACCATATTTTTCATGGATAGAGATACAAAAATTCTCAACAAACTATTAGCGAATTGAATCCAACAATGTATAAAAAGAATTATACATACAACCAAGTGTAATTTATCCCAAATATAAAAGGCTGGTTTAGCATTCAAAAGTCAATTAATAACTGGGGTGCATGGGTGGCTCAGTCGGTTAAATATTTTGACTCAGTTCATGATCTCAGGGTCATGGGATCAAGCCCCACACCAGGAATCCACACTTGGCAGGGAGTCTGCTTGAGATTCTTTCTCTCCCTCTGCCCACCCCCCGCCTAAAATGGGTAAATTAATCTTTAAAAAAAGCCAATTAATATAATGTATCACATCAAAAGACTAAAAGAAAAAAATCACATTATCATATTGATAGATGCAAAAAAAAAAGATTTAACAAAAATCCAACATCCATTCACAATTAAAAAAAATTCTCAGTGAACTAGGAATAGAGAGAAACTTTCTCAACTTGTCAAAGAATATCTAAGAACATTTACAGCTAATATCATACCTAATGGTGAGAAACTTAAAGCTTTTCATTTTCAGATTAATTTTCATTAGTGCCTATAAGAAATTCAGGAGAATTTTGAGGGATTGCCATTTCAATGATCTTGATGAAACTGCTTAGACATGGTTATCATTAAACTTCAATAAGAAAGTCCAATAATTTATTAATATTTTCAGGGTAAAATAAATGGCAAAAGAAGACTGCTCTATTGTACTGTGTTGTGCCTTTCCCACAAGGTAAGGATGTCCCCTCTCACCACTCCTCTGCAACATTTTACTGAAGGTTCTAGCTAATGCAATAAGGCAGGAAAAGAAAATAAAAGGTATACAGATTGGGAAGAAGAAAATAAAACTGTCTTTGTAGATGGCATGATAGTATCTATGGAAAATGTGAAAGAATCTACAAAACAAAACAAACAAACAAACAAACAAACAAAACACTCCTGGAACAAATAAGCGATTATAGCAAGGTTGCAGGATATACAAGGTTAATATACAAAAGTCAATTGCTTCCTATATACCAGCAATGAACAAGTGGAATTTGGAATTTAAAAGATAATACCAGTTACATTAGCACTCCCCAAAATGAAATAATTGGGTATAAATCTAATAAAATATGTACAAGATCTATATGAGAAAATCTACAAAACTCTCATGAACAAAATCAAAGGACTAAATAAATGGAGAAATATTCCATGTTCACAAATAGGAGGACCTGATAGTATGAAGAGGTCAGTCCCTCCTAATTTGGTCTATAGATTTAGTGCAATCCTATTCAAAATCTCAGAAAGTTATTTTGTGGATATTGACAAACTGATTCTAAAGTTTATATGAAGGAGCAAAAGACTCAGAATAGTGAACAAAATTCAACAAATTTCAACACAGTTTGAGGACTGATGCTACTCAACTTCAGGACTTACTATGAATCTCCAGTAACCAAAACAGTGTGGTATTGGTGAAAGAACAGACAAATAGATCAGTGGAATAGAATAGAGAGCCCAGAAATAGACCTACGTAAATATAGTTAAGTGATCTTTAAAAAAGGAGCAGAAGCAATAAAATGAAGCAAAGATAGTCTTTTCAATAAATGGTGCTGGAATATCTGGACATCCACGTGCAAAAAAAGGAAATTGCACATAGACCTTACAGTCTTCACAAAAATTAACTAAAACTAGATCATAGATCTAAATGTAACACATAAAACTACAAAACTCAAAGATAACATAACAGAAAACCTAGGTAACCTTGAGTATGGTAATGACTCTAGATATAACACAATCCATAAAAAGCACAATCCATGAAAGAACTAATTGAAAGGCTGAACTTCATTAACATTAAAAAAAAAAACCCTCTGCTCTGTGAAAAGCACTGTTAAGAGAATGAGAAGATAAGACATAGACTGGGAGAAAATATTTGCAAAAGATATATCTGATAAAGGAATCTTATCCAAAATATATAAAGAACCCTTGAAATTCAACAATAAGAAAACAACCTGATCTTAAAAATGGGCCAAAGATCCTAACAGACACTTTACCAAAGAAGATATACAGATGGCAGATAAGCGTATGAAAAGATACTCCATATTATATGTCATAACGGAAGTGCAAGCTAAAATGAGATACCACTTCATACTTATTAGAATGGCCAAAATCTGGAACACTGACACCACCAAATGCTGGTGAGTATGTGAAACAAGAGGGACCCTCATTCATTGGTGGTGGGGATGCAAAATCATACAGTCACTCTAGAAGACAGTTTGGTGGTTTCTTATAAAAGTAAACATACTCTTACCATACAATTCAGCAATCACACTCTTTGATATTTACCTAAAGGAGCCGAAAACTTACGTCCACACAAATCTGCACATGGATGTTTTTAGCAGCTTTATCCATAATTGCCAAAACTTTAAAGCAACCAAGATGCCGTTCAGAGCCAGGACTCAAACTTGGGTTCCATGTTCAAAAAAAAAAAGAAGTCATTGACCCAGAATCTCCTAGGTTTCTGCATTCATTAATCTTCCCCTTCCTAATTTTTTTACAGCATTCAAATTATTCTTTTTGTGTGCACAGTATGGAAGGCCTCTATATCTTGCATTGAACATTGTCTTTTCTGCTTTAATTTTAATTATTTTTTTAGCTAGTCTTACGATCTTATCAGAAAATGCTTTAACAATGATTTCCCTCCCTTTTCTTTTGTTATCATTTATACGTTACATTAGATACAAACACATACACCTAGATATTTAGATTTCAGTCACTGAACACATAAACCATAGACTGAAAACTATACCCTTTTTTTTTAACAAGCCAGTCATTTTATCGTGTCCATGAATAATTTTTCTTTTGAAAAATACAAAGACTGTTAAGCGTAGCATGCAATTTGACTTTGTATCTTCGCCCCATTTACAGATAAGAAGGTGAGGTCAGGCAAAGCCAAGTGAGTCACTGGCTTGTGACCATACAGGAACAGCAGCAAGATTAAATCGAGGGCCTCCACATCTCAAGAGGACACTGCCTGGGGACACAGACAACAGGCTATGTGCAGTCTTTGCCCTGGGTGTCATCCTTGGCTTCCCCCTTTCCATATCGAATATTACTAACAATTTAAACATAGCAAACATGTATTGATTACTACTTGCTCCAAATCGCTCCAAATCGTTAGAAGAGCTTTACATGGAGTAAGTATTAATGCATTTAATCCTAATCTGAACATGATGTGATAGGTACATTCAGACGGGAAAACTAAAGCCAAGAAAAATGTAATAACCTGCCCAAAGACTCGTCTGTAGTAAGTGGCAATCCTTTACCTCTCTCTCCAAAATTTATCCTCTGCACTACCACTCCTCAAGTGCCTGCCAACACCCTCGAGCCGTCTTACCTGCCATCACCGCTTTCCTGTCTCCCTGCTCCTGCTTATGGCATCACCAACAGCAGAGCAGGTAGCTATCTTGTAAAAAGTAAATCGTGTTAAGACCCTGCCTTACTTAAAATTTTCTAATGGACTGTCAAACATCCAATCTCCTTCCAGTGGCCTATGAGGGCTCGAATGAGCCTGTTACCTGCCTACTTTTCAAAACTCATGACCAACTCCCCTCTTGTCTTTTTTCTGGATACACTGGCTACCCTCTCTGGACCTCCTGAGGCTTGTTGCTGGCTTGGGTGCTTCACGTTCATTATTCCTTCTACTCAGAAAGTTCTAGTCCAGATCATTAGGCAGCTGGCTCCTTCTGAAACAGCAACTCTGTAAAGATTTGTCCCACCCCCGCCCCCACCTGCTTCATCAAAGTCACACTATTTCTCTACCTCACTTTATTGCCTTTGTAGCAAGCACTTACTATGGTTTGTAAATACTGCATGCGTGTGTGTGTATGTGTGTGTGTGCACGCGTGCGCCTGAGTGCGTGTGTTTAATTTCAGTCTCTCCCACTAGAATGAAAGCTTCAATTAGGGGAGATGTTTGTATATTTTCTTCCCTACTCTACTGCTACAACAGTGCTTGGCTCATAGTAGGCACTCACTAAATAAATACTGAATGAAAGGCAAAGTAAAAGAAAAACAGAAAGAAAGGAAGCAAAGTAGGAAAATACCAGTCCCTGAAAAACAGAGTAAATCTGGAATTTTATTATAAGAATAACTCTAGTCCTGTTTTGGCACAGAAATATTGGAAAGAAGTTCCCAAACCAACTTTATAGCATTTACAGCCTCATACAGAGTGTGTTAAATGTAATAGGTTAATAGATCCTGAACGATCACATCTCCACCTCGGGGTAGGTCTCATTGGCACAATGACCTCATAGATTCAATAGGTATTTTTCAAGGGTAACAGAGTCCCCTTTCATGTACCAAATTTTCTGATAACCATCCGCAAGTGTGTCTGGGGAATAATCTCCATTGGTAAATCTTAGGAATAATCTCCATTTTGAATTATTCTTTAGCTG
This sequence comes from Leptonychotes weddellii, assembly GCF_054177405.1. Lineage (NCBI taxonomy): Eukaryota > Metazoa > Chordata > Mammalia > Carnivora > Phocidae > Leptonychotes > Leptonychotes weddellii. The sequence continues at coordinate 118,066,650 of NC_138371.1, forward strand.
GATTAAATAAATCTAGGAGGAAGAATTAATAGATAGCTAAGAGATGGCAAGTGGTTTAGAACCTTTCAAGAAGTCAGCAAAATTTGTGGGCAATCCATTCAGCCTAGGGCTCATAACATGGAACACAATCAATCATTCATTAATAACAAGGTACTGACCTACACACAGTTCCATGACCTAACAGGAAAAGCAGAGGGCATAATTCTTTATCAACTATTGGACACTTATTCAAGAAAAAGTAACTGGTGAGGGCAGTTATTTGAAAATAGTCCATGTGACAGTAGCCATGTGTATTAAATAAAGATGAAAAAGAAGCTACTGAAGAATTGACTACTTAAGACCCAGGAGAGAGAGCATACTTTTTTTTTTTTCTCCAGGGAAGTCAATAGAATATAGGGGCTCTTAACTGGCAAGGCTGGTAGCAGATGGTATAGATATTCTACCAAATTCCTTTATACCCTTTCTTTGGTCCTGAGTTCCCACCCTTAGCTTCTGATTGTGCTCTGCTCCTAACAGCTTACCCTTGCGACCCTCTTCAGAGGACCCATGAGTGTGGAGCCTCATTGCCCCAACTCTCAGACTTAAGTGCCCCCTGGTGTGGCCAGTAGCCAATGACTGACTGGTGCAGAAGTATGAAAGCCGGTTTCCTGACCTCCAGGTGAGACAAAATCTGTGGTAGAATGAATGTTCCAGAGCCCCAGTGAGTTCAGGGTGAGGCTGGGACCTCACCTCAAACTGCACCCTTGCCTGGCATTTACCCCTTCGCTACCTTACTTCCCATTTCCCTACTGGTTTCTTGAACATGAATCCTCGTCTCAGGATCTGCTCTGGGGAACTTGATTTAAGACGAGAGCAAGTGAACAAAATCTTTCTTGATTATTCTTTTTCATAATAAAGGTTTGTGAGGTTTCAGTTGTCAGAGGCTTAACCCCACCACCCACCTACCCAACGCGCCCAGGCCCTGCCATCGCTGAAGGACCCACAGGATAGAGTCTTCAGTGATGTGGGAAACAAAGGTAAAAGAGAAAAAATTAAACTTCCTTATTACTTATTGTCCATTGACAAAGTCCTTGAAACAGGTAGAGCGACCTACCTCTGGGAGCTCAGCTGTGTAGATGTTAATACTTTGCTAAGGGCAAAAGGCAACCTTAGGCTAACATTATCCCAAACCCCTAGGATCCCGTGAGTCTACTTAAACATATAAAAACTCCTCTGGAAACTTCCTTTATCTCTACCCCCCAAGATATATGTTGGCAATCATCCCCCAAGCATATGGTCCACTGATTTACATCTGAAGGGTCTCATGACTAGGGTTTTACTAGACAGTGACAAATGACCTTTTCCTAACAATAGCTAGCCCCCTTGAGGTCCTGAAAACTTTGCTTCCAAAATTCCTTAGAGACTTACCTTGTCCCTAACCCCTTCCCACCTTGAAAGTAGATAATCGGCCACTCCTGACAACCGCAGGGCAACTCTTTCTGCCCAGGGGTCCTGTCCCTGGGCTTTAATAAAACCACCTTTTTGCACTGAAGATGACTCAGGAATTCTTTCTTAGCCATCAGCTCTGAACCCCAACATTTCCTACATCATTCAGCACCAGGTGTCTGCACTACTGTCTTCCAAGGGGCAAATCCAACTCCATGCCTTGTTAAGTATTTCTAATAATTGTTGTTTCTGGAGCCCTTCTTGTTGTGTCATAAAACATGCAGTCAATTCATCAAACCAGCTGTTTATTAGATGAAAATAGAAAGGAAACTAAATAAAGTTATTTAAAAAGTGTGCCATAGGAAAAGAAAATGTTTGAGAATGTCATCAGATATTGCCATTTATGTGTGTAATCTACACATTTTGTGATTTATTTATTTTTATTTTTTATTTTTTTAAGGATTTTATTTATTTATTTGACAGAGAGAGAGAGAACAAGTAGGCAGAGAGGCAGGCAGAGAGAGAGGGAGAAGCAGGCTCCCCGCTGAGCAGGGAGCCCGATGCGGGGCTCGATCCCAGGACCCTGGGATCATCACCTGAGCTGAAGGCAGCTGTTCAACCAACTGAGCCACCCAGGCGCCCCTACACATTTTGTGATTTAAATTCAGCAACTGGCTCAGATCCAAAATAAGCAACTAATGTTCAGTGCGATTTAGAAGAAAAATATTCCTCTATTTCAGATACGAAGACTTTCACTTACTACGTAATTCATAAAATACAGAATCATTAAATCAATATGGATTTATTCTGGTATTTTGGATTATTTAGAAATATAGCCAGCCCATCAAACTACCCTCAAAAGAATATACAAAAAAACATACATACACACAGATACACACACACAAATACCTTTTGAGAAGCAGGAAATGGTGAAGATCAGTCTGGTAAGATCAACATGTGTCAATAGGATTTAGGCAAATCTAAAGAAACACTAAGTCATCCAACCCCTGATTCTTGATTCCTGTCCTCCCATTCTTCCTCTCTCCCTCAATTCATTCATCGAGTCAACAAATATTTATTAAGTGCCTACTTTAGGAATCACTGGGTGATGAGGATCTTATTGGAAACAAGATAGATATAGTCCCTGCTATCAAGGAGTTTTGTCTAGCCAAGGAAGTACAAAACTATAATTATGCAGATTATTATATAATAATAATTGAGACACGTGATTTGATGAAAAAAAATTCAGGATGCTAAGACAGCAAATCACAAAGGATCTTTAGATCTTTAGATCAGTGAAGGTGAGCCTTAAATTAGAAGTGAAATACACACTGAGACCTGGAAGAAGAGCAGGACCAAGCCAAGTGGAAATTTGAAAGGCCAGGGAAGAGTGTACTTGCACTTGGGGGCTGGGAAAGGAGAAATATGGGCAAATTAAGTCTTGTTAAAGTATTGCTCAAGAAGAAATGAACGCCACTTTGGGTGTAAGCAAGAGATGGGGTTGGGTGTGACCACCTCCAGAGTTTGAGAGCTTGAAGCCTAAAAACTTCCTCTCCAGAATTTTTATCTGTATTAGTAGATAGAACTGTAAGGTATTCAACGTTGATCAATAAATCTTAAAAACCTATTATATGTGTTTCAGTGGTACAGGAGCTAGAGACCCAGCAGCGAACAAGACAGAAAGGGTCTTTGGCCTAACAAAGTTTATGTTCTAGTAAGACCGATTCTCAAGGATCGCTCACATCACTTGCATTATTTTGAAACCATCCCTTGTATATTTTACACATATATTTTGTAGAATTTCAGTCGGATGAAATTAGTAAGATACAAGAGGGATTTCTTTTTCATGAAACATATATACAAATACAAAATATCTAGAGTTGGTGAGAGTTCTGTGACTTTCCAACTGCACACTGGACACCCTGTACCTTGAACTTCTCCACAGGAGAAAGAAAAGGAGATTATTATTTTTTTTTTCTCTTTGAGCATGATTCCATTGTTCAAACCCACATGCTCAATAATAAGAAATTAGCACCATGTTTTACAATAATAAGAGGAAAAAGTGTTTTTGAGTACACTAGGCTATCAGGAAAGTTTATATGTTTTAAATGGCATAGTGGTCCCTGAGTAGTAGTAACAGGACTTAAGGAAACCAGGAAATGTGGGGGCCATTCTTCCAAGGCCCCTCTCTCCCCCTTTCATGGCAATAAATGCTTGTTATTATAATGCAAACCAAAAGCATTTTGCTAGAGGGCAAGTTCTGTCTGTGATCCTCTCAGGGAATTAGAGAAGCAAATCTGTTTAAACTTTCCCTTTTGCTCTCTGTAATGCTCCATCAGACAGGACTCCAAGCTTGCTTGGTCGGCAAACTGCTGCTTTCGACAATGGGGAATACTATTCTTGACAGATAAAATAGAGGTTAATGGGACAAAATGCAGCAAACCACAGTCCCCTGCCAAGTCAATGGAAAAAGATGCTGTGGCGGCGATCCAGGGCGGGCCGGAAGAGGAGATGGGGTGCGTGCAAGAGGTGTGGCTGTTTTTTTCCGGGGGGCTCAAGTTAGTTTTTGGTGCGGCTTGCATCAGTAATAGAGACAGAAGAAAAAGTACAAAGAATCCAGCCATGCTACGAGTAACAATGGAATTCCAGAGATCTTTTCATCTTTTGAGGAAATGGCAGTTTAACCTCTGCTTTTTCATTAACTGGTCCCATTAACATTTCAGAGCCTAGATCTGACACTGTGTCTGCCTGGTCTCCTTTGGTATCCTGGTGCTCAGTACAACGCCCGCACCACAGCGGACGATCAATACAAGTTCCTGGCAGGAATGCGTATCAGACACGGTACTGAGAAGAGGTACTGCGCTGAGAACAGGAATCCGAAATTAATAATTATATAACAGCCGTCATGTATATAAACTGTGAGCCAGGTGTGGGACAGTTTGCAAGTGGCATCTCTCACTTCATTATTTTTGCCTCTGATGCTTTCCAGAAATTAGAGAAACAAATCTGATTATATTTTCCCAGCATGGTTCCCATTGTGAAGAGGAACAAATTGTTTTACATGCAAGGTAAGTAATTTGCCTAGTATCTCAAATAAATGGCTTCGACTTGAACTTGGGTCAAACTGATTCCAGAACTTTCTCCTGTGCTCCTGATAATGTATTAGAATGTCCTACATCAAATGTATTTTTCCCATTTCCATGTGTTAAGATAGTACTTGTTTATGTGGGAAACAAAGGAAAAAGAAAAATTATTAAATTTCCTTGCTACCTATAGCCCATCAACAAATCCTTGAAACAGGCAGAGTGACATTCCTCTAGGGACTCAGCTGCCTCGATGTTGTTACTTTGCTAAGGGCAAAAGGCAATCTTAGTCAACCCCCAGGATCCTGTAAGTCTTTTTTAAGATATAAAAACTCCTTTCGAAACTTCCTTTATCTCTACTCCCCAAGATACATCCCCCAAGCATATGACCCACTGATATACATCTGGAGGGTCTCATGACTAGGGTTTTACTAGACAGTGATAAATGACTTTTTCCCAACAATAGCTAGCCCCCTCCGGATCCTGGAAACCTTGTTTCCAAAATTCCTTAGAGACTTACACTATCCTTAACCCTCTCCCAACACATAGCTCAGGCAGTCCTGCCCTCTCACTCATGCCTTCTGACAAAACTCCACGTGTGCTGGCCTCCCCGGGCTCTGCATTTGAACCTGAGCCTCACCCATTCCCAGCTTCCTCCTTTCTTCACTAGGTCACTGCCAAGTTCCCAGACTTGTGGCCACAAGGGCCTGAGTCCAGATATCATAAGACGACTGACTTTATTTATCAAGGTGGAATACCTTTCCTCTGTGATTTTTAAGATGTTCACCATGCTATGATATAAATGCAAAGCCTGTGTAGAAAAGAAGCAGACATTTTCAATACCATCCTTTTTGCTGGATAAATAATGAGGGCACACGAAGGTGGAAGGATCAGTGGAGAGACAGAAACTTTTGTCCTCTTAAATACCAGGGACAAAAGTTGGATAGGTCTTTCTCCTCTTGAATAAACTCCTTCATGTCTCTTCATATTCAGACCATCTTGTCTGCATATGCATTAAAACAAACAAACAAAAATAACGAAGAATGAAAAGAATCTATTGCTGGACCAATTCCATTTGTTCTTTTGTGAAGTTACTGAACAAAGGTGTCACTAGTAAAAAAGAAACAAGTTTTAAACCTTTGGCCTAAAACCTACAAAGGCTTTATTTAATTCAAATGTTTAATGAAACAAGTGGTTAAAATGATACCTTGTATGTCTGAAAAGAGAAGAGAAGAACACCCAAACTTGGTGGCTGGGTACAAAATGTAGAGGTAAAAAGACTGAAGGAAGAAAGTACATGAAGTGTGGGTCTTTCTCAAGGTCCTGGGCGGGTGCCCATCTGTTCATTACTGGATGAATAAACTCCCCTGTACACAGCTTTAGGGCCCCATTTATTTGTTTATTTATTTATTAAAATATTTATTCATTTATTTTAGAGAGAGAGAAAGAGAGAGAGAGAGCACGAGCGGGAAGGGCAGAGGAAGAGAGAGAATCTCCAGCAGACTGTGCTGAGTGCAGAGTCTGACACGGGGCTCCATTTCAGGACCCTGAGATCTCGACCTGAGTGGAAACCAAGAGTTGGATGCTTAACCGACTGCACCACCCAGGTAATCAGGGTCCCAGTTATATTGTATTCTTTGTACCCCATGTGGATGTGCTCCAGGAGGTACCTTCTACAAGCAGGCATGCCCCCTCTTAGTACTTCCAGAAAAAATAGTGGGGAGGTATGTGTCATGGTAGAAACCTCGAATCCTAAGCACTGCATGTCCCCAAATGCCCTAGCAAGGCGTGGCTATGTTCATGCCTCCTAAATTTCTAGAGCAGCACCACAGTGCATGGCCCCAGTGTTTCTCCTCAAGGACTGTGGCTTTGGACTCAAATATAGTAGGCTGACTTTATCGACCCGTTCTGCCCCTCATTCCCAAGTTCAGGATATTGTACAGTAGGATTTGAAGTCTCTGGAAATTGAATGATATCTTTTCCCCCAAACACAGAGCGTGCCTCAATGAATGATGATCTAACTCTGTGCACTGGAACCACTTCAACAAAAAAGAGGAGGCAAGAATGTCTTAAAATATTCCCCCTACCTTCTTTGTTTGCCCTACTTTCTCCACAGAGTTAACCAAGATGTTAATAATCAGAATATAAAATACAAATAAATAAATAAATAAACAAACTGGACCAGAACTTAAAGCCACCCCCCCCCACACACACACACACAAAGAATATAAAATGCAGAAGTGCCATTGGTAAGGACTGACACACTCAAGCTATGGCATTAGTAAGTATTTTCACAACCATGAATGTCAAAGAGAGAGGGATTTACTCTCTGGAAAAGATAAGATAGGCATCTACAAAGAGCCCCTAACAGCACCATGTCTAAGGAGATATGTTATGGGTGAATTTTGATAGGAAAATATATGTCAGCCTTGTAAATTTGATCCTGTCCAGCTTCATTCATTCTGTAGCTGGAGCAGAAGGAGTGAGGAGAGGGCTCTCCAGAGGAGTCCATGAGGGGCAGTGACTGGTGTGCAAGCCCTATATTCAAATATGACTATCTGCTCTCTGGGTCTCAGATTGCAGGGAAAAAACCTTTCTGAATTACAAATTAGTTCTTTTTTTTAAATTTAAATTCAATTAGCCAGCATATAGTACATCATTAGCTCTTGATGTAGTGTTCAATGATTCATTAGTTGCGTATCACACCCAGTGCTCATCACAATGGTATAAATTTCTCTTCTGAAACCCCACAAAAATTCTGCTAAAAAGCCATAGTTTTAACTTGCTCTGTTGTGTCTCTCTTGTCCCCATAGAAATGTTTTAGCTTGACCTTTAGGGTGAGGAGCTGAAGAAAAAAGAATAGTTTTGCCCAAGTACTATGTACTATCCCCCAAGCAAACGGTGCTAACCATTGTGCACTTAGGGATTTACCAGAAAATACCTATCCAAGGTCTCATTTCTGCACAGCTACTCATTTGCAAAAGGGCTGGACTCCCAGAACAGTAGCTGGACTTGACCAAAAGTTCAGTAGCCTGAGCCCAAACATACATCAGGAACAAAGGGCATTCCTATTTACTGTTATTACCACTACTAACACTAGTAATATATTCTTTCTTTTCTGAAATCTTAGTATGCTCTAATATCATAATGTAGGTTTGGACAGCAAGCATTTTTTTTTTTTTTGAGCATCTGGAAACCTTAAATACTACTTTGTGTTTGTTATTTTCTGCAAATGGAAAACCACATAGCAGAAATATAATCCAGAACAAGCAATACCCACTATGAGAAAAGCAAATAAATTCCATTTCTCGCATGCATAATTCTACACTTAAAATATATCAGTTCAAGGGCCATAGATTAGATAAGAGTATTTCATCAATGTTAACTTTCTAATTTTGGTAATTGTACTTTATGGAAAAGGACATTACTTTTAGGAATTATTCCCTTAAGTGTCTAGGGTTGGAGGGGCATCGTATCTGAGAGAGACAGAATAGAGCAGGAGGGTGGGGGAGAATGATAAAGCAAAAATATGATAAAATTTAATATTAAGGGAATCTGGATGAAGAGTATATGAGAATTCTTTGTTCTATTTTTATAACTTTTCTAGAAATCTGAGCTCATTTCAAAATCAAAATTAAATGAATATAAAAATTTAACTACGTATGCATACATATATACATACCCCCACATATATAAATATAAATATATATATACACACACACACATATAAAATGAGTGGGCGACTTTTATGCTTGTAAATATAAAAAGCCGCAACTCAATAAATATGTTGGTCATATGGCATGCAAAACGAGACATCTGCATAATGGCAATTTTTGTTGTGTAATTTTCCTCATGAAAATAGGCATTCACCCTCTTCCACTCCATTTGCACAGGTACGGCACTCAGCGGGTGGGGGGGGCGGGTCTGAGGAGTCCCCGCCCTCTAGCTCCTCCCCACATACCACAAAACCTCCTCCCCTTGCCACCAACCACGGCCCGCCACAGCGGGCCACAGCGAACAGCCCACAAATTAAACTCACCTAAAGAAAGGGGACATTCTAGCATTGATCATAACATAGTGTGAAACGCTAAGGGAGGGGCGTCTGTGGGCAGAACGCAGGTGTCCAGGTGGGAGGAAATGGAGCCCAGAGCCCATCCCCTCCCGGAGGCGCCGGGCAGAGGCCGGAGCAGCGCTGAGGCACAAAGGGTCCTCTGGCTCTACAAAGTGCCTCCAGTGGTTGTCCATACGCCCCGTGGGAAACAACACTTCCCACTGAAGGAGAGGGGCTTCTCTAGCTGATAGATTTTACAGGAGCAAAGCATATGCTCCCTGAGAAAAAAACCCCGGGAGGTTTATGTGCCGTCAAAGTCATCCCTGGTGGGTCCGGCTGTGAGCAGTTGTGCGGGGCCGCCAAGTCGGGAGCACGCGGGGTCATGGGCTACGGTAAGGAATCCAGCCTGCACAGGTCAGAGGCTTTCCTCCGTTTTAAGCCTTGTCAAGAATCAGTGCATCACACCTCCGTTTCTGTGTCCTTGGGACTTTATCTTTTCCTCACTCCTCCTCCTCTCACCTAGCCTATCACAGCATCATGGATTTCAGAGCAAAGGGACATTCGAGAAGGATCATCTAGGCAAGGGTTGGCAACCATTTTCTGAAAAGAGCCAGGTAGTAAATATTTTAGGTCAAAAGCAGCCACGGACGCCAAGTAAACACACGAGCATGGCTGTGTTTCAGTAAAATTTGAAAAAACAAGCAGGACAGATTTGTCACATGGTGTGCTCACACCCTTGATGTTGGTCATCTCCTTATATTTCGCCAGTGAGGATACTGTAGCTCAGGAGACAAAAGTCACCTTCCCAGGTCTCCCAAATGTCCAGTAGGAGAGTCTTTCTCTTTGTTTATAATTGAATTACCTGGTTCCAGTCTAAAGCAGGGTGCTGATGCTGGGTTATTCTTAACCAAAAATCTAGTCCTGAGTAATTGGGTAATAAGTATGTATGCCACATCATTACCTACCTGTACTTTTAAAGTTAACCTCACAAAGCCAAAGCAAATAATTATAAAGTTGTGAGGGAAAAAAAACCCTCTTTTATCAATAAGCCAGTGAACGGATGTACTTCATGTCAATATAAATAAATCACCAGTGTGAAAACAATTCTAGATCTCTAGATAAAAAATGAGCAGGGTTAGGGGCGCCTGGGTGGCTCAGTTGGCTAAGCGACTGCCTTCGGCTCAGGTCATGATCCTGGAGTCCCGGGATCGAGTCCCGCATCGGGCTCCCTGCTCGGCAGGGAGTCTGCTTCTCCCTCTGACCCTCCCCCCTCTCATGTGCTCTCTCTCTCTCTCAAATAAATAAATAAAATCTTTAAAAAAAAATGAGCAGGGTTAGATGAACAGATAGACAAAATGTGGTGTATCCATATAGTGGAATATTACTAAGCCATAAAAAGGAATGAAGTTCAGACACGTGCTACAACATGGACGAACTTTGAAGATATCACGCTAAGTGAAAAAAGGCAGACACGAAAGGACAAATTTTGTAGGATTCCCTGTGTAGGAGGTACTTCGAATAGGCAAATTCATAGAGACAGAAAGTTGAACAGTGGTTCCTAGGGTCTGGTGGTTGGAAATAATGGAGAGTTATTGTCTACTGGGTAGAGATGCTGTTTAGGATGATGGAAAAGTTCTGGAAATAGAAAACAGACAGTGATGATGGTTGCACATTGTGAATGCACTTAATGCCACTGAATTGCATACTTAGAAATGGTTGAAATGATCAATCTTATGTTACATACATTTTGGCACAATGTGACAAAAAAGGAGCAGTGTTACGTGGAGGTAGAAAACAAAGTAGATTGGGTCCATCAGAGAAATGGATCCTAGAAGATGCGAAAAACAGACATTCAGGTGATTTTGCTGGGTGTGGCTGCACAGGAAAAAAACACTTCACTTCCTCTCACACCCAGGCTGTCAGGGGTGTTCCTGATCCTACCACACCAAGCCTGCTCATTGTTTTTCTTTCCCATCAGATCCATTCTGGGTCCTTCCTCTTAAACTCTACACTGACTCAAGGTCCTGCATCCTCCCATCCTGAATTCCGGTAAAAGCCCCATAACCGGGAAACAGGTGGCAAAGATGCTTTGCCTACGTAGCATTCCCGCGACACAAAGGAATGGCCAAAGAAAATAAACTACCCTGGTGCTTCCAGAAATATAATCAAATTTCAGTTGAAGTGTCAGAAAAGTAGGGTGAGTGCATCTGAATTCTTATGATCACACCAAACAAATGGACCTCTGTTGCGTGGCCCAGTAAATAATTTTGTTAAGATACACATTTGCAAGATTTACACATGAAAAATGGTTTCCCCTTTGTCCTGTCTGGCCGGCTGGGTGTCTGCTAGCACAGTTATCAATCCTTGCCCCTTAGCACTGAATCCGTCCTAAAAGTGTCACTAGAGATAACGCCGCTGTTAAGGTGATAAGGCACACATACAGGTCCTATATACACAGTGTACACTGGTGGTCTTTGTGTTCACGCTGTGAGCCGACACAGTGTGCAATCCCCGTGTGGGGCAGGCTGAGATCACCAGTGGGGTTTACTCAGTGTATGGTGACAGATTAGCCTTTGGTTTCTGTCTATCGCTGCCATTTATAAAGGCTGGAATGACCTGAAATTCAGCTCCTCTGACTCATAAATTGGCCACAAAAGAGAGTGTGAAGGGACCTAGACTGTGCCTAATTGCTGGTCCTCCGTGTAGCCTGCGGCTTTAGCCAGTTTTCCAGCAAAGCCACATGAAGAGGTGCTGCACGCCATCCTGTTGGCATTTTATCTGCCCTCCTCCCTTTGTTTGTCATGCTTCCATTGGCCACCAAGCAGCCTCTGAATATACTCTCTGTACCCACTTAAACGGAGATGGGCTGCAGCAAGCACTGCTTTGATCTTGGTTCACTGCCCTCCATATAAGAGGTTTGCCTGGATGATCCCTCCTTATGTGTAAGGTGGTTGCTGGGGATGAGCCTAATCCAATTTGGTCAAGCACAACCTTGAGACTCTCTGGTAAATTACAGTAACTGCTGAAAAAGTGTGAGGGATGGTGCCCGGTAGCCACTCTCCTACAATCTCATTTCCAAGTTATAATGAACACGAGTCTCAGACCAAATGCTGCTACACAGACAGACGCTTATTAAACAAACAGCTATCAAGAAGCAGGCACAAACCAGGTCATCAACCTGGTCTGGGAGCTAGTTAAACCCTAGCTCTCTATCCTTTAAGAGTTTGGAAATACCACTTTGCATGAAGGAACCACTGAAGCAATGTTCTAGGGCAGGATTCTGTTCCCTTTGGCAACAAACAACCGGAAATCCTCCAAAGAAAGACTGGAAATTGAGCTGTTTAGGGATGATCACACCTTGGCTGCCATTCCTAAGGTCAGTGTACATTTAGCTGGAATGCTTCAGTGAAGCTGTATCACTTGTTAAAATACTAAAATATGTACCTCTTGGTACTGATGGGTAAACATCCACTTCTCCAAGTTCCCCAAGTGTCCCATTGTCCCTTCCCTGCCTCTGAGAACTCTAGAGAATCCTAGCCTCATGTCCCAGAAACCCAGAAACTCCCAAGAGTCAGTGCCTGGCAGAGCAGGATTCCTTGGGAGTCTGCTCCAGTGCTGTGGCCAAGATTTATCTCAGTTTGGACTGGTCAGGGCCTATGAAAAACTGGTTCTTAGAGATTTTGAATATCACTGGGACTTAGAATAATGGCTATATGCCTAAATGGATGTTTAAATCTCTTCATGCAAGGATAGGGAATCCATTTTTAGCATTCATCATGGTAATTAGTAAGATGCTAATTCCACCAATAAAAATCCATTTCTGACATGGCGATCCTAATAGTCAAGCTTCTGATGTTGGTTGAGTTACGGATAACTGAACACTGTGCTAGCAGCCTTGAGTATCTGTTCTGGAGGAGGCACCTGAGTTGTGACTTCCCCTGAGACACATCTCTCTCTGTTTATCCTTAAGTATCTTCAAAGGAATCACAGGCATTATGACAGTGATGTCAAGAACTGTGAAGAGTCTGAGATTTTACTCTACTTGCAAACTAGCAAAGTCAATTGCCACATTTCACAGATGCTGGAAAAGCCAGGAGACTCCCAGGTCAGAGGTGGAGGAGTGCATCACTCACAGCTCAGCAAGCAGCTTGAGCTTCCCATTTGCATCCATCCCCTGGCCTCCCACCCCGCACAGGGGCTGATGTGGCAAACTCAGTGAGTTTGGGTCACAGTTGAGGAATCCTATGCTTAGGGAACCCCAATTTTTTATAATAAGCTGCAAACAAATCTGCCCAAATTTTGCCCCAGAGGGAGACATTATCTTTATTATGCTAAACAACAAACAAACTTGTCCTCTGCTCCAGCAGGATTCAAGGCTGTTCGGTATACAAACATCTTTGACAAGACAATTCAGAACCAAGAGCCCTCGGGACATGCTGGAGAACTGTCTCCTGATAGTGGCACCAATGGAACTGGCCATCAGTCTAAGTGGAAACATTCAATTCACTAGGAAGGTTGAACACTCATTTTCACAGATATGATTTCAATGTAGAATTGGTGTTTGGGAGTATCTATTTGCAATAATACATATTGTAACTACGATGTTTTGCTCTATAACATCCCCCCGACAAACACTTCCACCGATAATGAAATCAAGTCAAAAGGGTTCAGTGGCTTTCCAGCTTTCGGGGCGGGGGGAGGGGGGGTGCGGGGAGGGAGGTGTTTGAGGATTGTTGGCAGGTAAAGTCTAGAGGTCACTTTTCTCAGGTTCCTAATATCAGACTTCCAAATGTGGATTACCAGAGGTTCTAAGTTTTCTGATGTCAGAAACATATTTGAATACATATAAAAGCTACAAATAAACTCTCTAGAAAACAGCATAGGCATATAAAATTTGCACACAATTTCAGTGGGGTCACAAATCTCTGAAGCCTATTAATAGACTTTGGACCCTTGAATGATCCGGAGACACCAATCCCTGGAACAAGGCTTTCTGTAACCTCAAACTCATTTACCAGTGTCATCAAAACATCCAGTTGCCAAGCCAAAGCAGCTTACTATCCAGATACCATGTAGCTGACATTCTTGGCTATCCAAAACAGGACCCCAAATCAGGAGGTAAGAAAAAAACAAAACAAAACTGTCCAGTGCATACAAAAATCAGTACTTAAAGATACACGGTGCACAGAAACAGAGTTGAACTGTGTTCCTTTATTTTTTTAAGATTATTTATTTTAGAGAGAGAGGAGAGAACCAGGGGGAGGGGAGAGGGAGAGAGTCTTAAGCAGACCCTGCGCTTAGCACAGAGCCCAACGTGGGGCTCAGTCTCACGACCCTGAGATCATGACTTGAGCCAAAACCAAGAGTCGGACACTTAACCTGTTACGGAACCTGGACTGGATCACCCGACGGAAGAACCACGCGGCACCCGGAGATCCTGGAGGATAGGAGGTTTATTTAATGCCAGCGGGCTCAGAGGAGAGTGGTCTCCAAAGGTCAGAGCCCCGAGCACAAACAAAGGGGGCAATTATACACTTCTACTTCCGCATGCTTCGCACTTATGGCGCATGCGCGAAGCAGGGCAGGGAGAAGAACCCGGAAGAGCCCCGGGGCAAGGACTGGGACTCTCTCACTGGCTCGGTCGGCCATCTTAGGACACAGATTTTCCTTATCAAACTGACTGTGCCATCCAGGCACCCTGAACTGTATTCTTTTAAAAGAATGATTTTAAGATGATTTATGATGATTAGATTAGAAAGGACACAAATCAGAGGTGAGGGAATACAGAGAGAAAAGCATAATTAATAACTGCAATGAGTAATTGCTGACAGTGTGACATAAAACTGTTGCAAAACAACAGCAAAAAACAAGAACTCAAAAATTTTTTCATTCTTGGTTATTTAGTGTAAAGGCAAATCACTCTACAAATGTCCTTCACTCTTAGGAATGACTCCTTCTGAATCACATAAGAACATAACTGCTAATGATGTTTTTTTAAAGACTTGCTTATGTTTTTTTATATGTTTCATATAATCTGGTTAAAATGATGGATTCTGGCTATAATACATCTACATTCTCAAACTATTTCAACATGATTAAAATAGGAAGTGTGTTGGCCTTTAAGGCAGAAAGGAGGGACTAATGGTTACACTAGACCTTCCATGTATAAAGCACCTTCCACTCTCATCACATTTAATCTTTTCAGTGGGCCTGTGAAGTAGGGATTGTCATTCCCCTTTAGAGACTGAAGAACTGAAATTTTGAGAGGCCAGAATCAAACAGCTAAAAGAGAGTGAAACTGGGATTGAAACCAGTCCACGCTTTTCCCATTAACTATTCCTTTAAGGGGAAAATTCAGTACTCTGGAACAATTAATTCATATGAAATTTTCTGAAAAGACCTCATAAATGAGTTTTGCTCTACAAATTCTCTACATTAATTAGTTTTTGTCAACATTCCACCAGATTAAAAATCAGATTAGAAGTCAGATGAGGGACCCCTGGGTGGCTCAGTCAGTTAAGCATCTGCCTTAGGCTCAGGTCATGATCCCAGGGTCCTGGGATTGAGTCCTGCATCGGGCTCCCTGCTCAGCAGGGAGCCTGCTTCTCCCTCTGCCTGCCGCTCCCCCTGCTTGTGCTCTCTCTCTCTCTGACAAATACATAAATAAAATCTTAAAAAAAAAAAAAGAAGGAAGTCAGATCAGCCTTTTGATGACTTTGTTATATTTTTGGTTTTATTCTAAAACACTTTGGTATGTTATTAATCAATAATGCTTACAAATAGCCATTTCTTAACAGAAGACCCGCTAAGGAGGGTAAGTAGAACAAAAGCAGAAATATACAGTAAGGGCACAAAACACATGAGTTCTCAATTCTGGGGCAGAAATATTTCTTCAGAGATTAAGAATGATAATATCAAGATTTGAAAGAACTCTAATGTTCATATAGACAAATCTCCCAGCCACAGCACTGGAAGGTCTTTCCTCAATGTCACTATTTAATAAGAGACTGTTCTAAGATAAATCTGTGATAAACCTCTCAACTATAATCTCTTTGAGGGCAGGGAGCAGGTAGGGGACTTCTCAAGGGGGCTGTATTAATTACATCATCAAAAGGGGTGCGCTTCGGGATGGAGGAGGGGATAAGTTCTTCTTCCTACTTAGCAGGTTATTCCCCAAATCCTTAACTACCAGGAAATTTTAGTAAAACCTACAGATTTATTCAAGATGATGTTCATATGGCCCATTTATCTTAATTGCCTTTTCTTTCTTACAGACATCATTGATAGAGTCAGCTGAACAAAGTTCATTCCTGAGAGAGGATCTAAAATATCAAAAACAGTTAAATTTAAAATTAGTGCTTTTCTACTGCCAGATTAATACCCAAGTGGAACTTACTAAGAAATAGTTAAGAGCACCTAATACAAAAGAATAATTAGAATAGCCAGTTCAATTTCCTAAAGTTCCTTAAGTACACTATATCTAAAATAGCACGCCACTCAGGTATATCTATTTTTTTGTTTTTATAAAGGGGATAACACTGAAAAAATTAAGAAGAATCTTTAAAAGGGAACTAGTCTATTCTTCTCAAGAGTGTGGCGGCCATGTCTTAAGCAATATTATTTCCCACAGGTTTTTTTTTAAAAGAGAATTACCTTTTTCTACAATCACGGAATTTCACTGCTGCAAATCACTGTAAGCCACTGAATTAGGTTTTAAGAAGTCTTAATACAGGCTTGGGGATGATCCTGCTCTGAAATAACCAAACCAAAAAGACTTAGGAAGGAAAGAATTTAGAGCTATTTCTTTTTCATCTCTCAGGGCATTTTGTTCTTTAAACTATGACCCTGAACTTGATTTTTTTCCTGGGAGATGGTTAAGCCATATTCCTTTAGAAAGTAATGCCATAATCTCACCAGGATATCAGTGGCCAAGTATCTACAGAAACATAATGGCGGCTTCCTTTTTAGAGGTCAAAAATCAGCAGTAGGGTTTCTTCCTTCCTTCCCTCTCATCTTCTTTCCTTCCCCCCATTCATCTTTATTCCCTCCCCCCCTCCATCCCCACCCTTCCCCCTTTCCTTTTCTCCCTCCCTTCTTTTAACCATTCAGTGGGTGGCAGATATGTGACATGTGTAAGGATCATGTTTATCTTAATTCATAATTTCATCCTAAGTATGTGGCACAATTTCTGATGCCAAAAATGTGCTTAATAAATATCCATTGAGTAAATAAATCTGTTGAATACTTCTCTGGGCCAAACACTGAGATAGACCCTAAAGTTGCAAAATTCCTGTCCCATAGGCTCATCTGAAACCTACAAAGATGTGTTTAGGGAAGCAGACAGAATTGGATCTAGGATTACACAGAAGGGGTACTATTTCCTAAAGCAAGACTAGAGGCATTTACTAAGCTATAACTTAAAGCGGATATGTGTATGGTCTACTATTGTTGTCATGGTCCCACTGGTATTCATGGCCCCGAACTGAAGTGGTTCTTCTCCTCACTTGCTAGAATGAATTCAGAAAACCCTTCTCTTCATGAAAAGAGGCCCCTAAGAAGGCTGAGGGACCAGCAACGCTGGTTGTTTTTCCTTTGGAGGTGCCTGGATCCTGCTCCATCACTTCATTACTGGCTACATGGAGCTCCTTCTGCCTGTGGAACTTTCCCAGGATCATCTGGAACCACATCTCAGAGTATTCCCACGAGTCCCCATTGGTCTACCCGGTTTGGGGCTTGGTTTAGCTCACAGCAACCTCTCTGTTTTCCTGTCGTCCTCCTGCACTAGCATGCTACATGAGGGAATACAGGCTCCTCCTGGATCTTCCAAATGACTTCTAGCAACTTGGACAAATTTTCTATTTTTGTTCCCATTTTTTCCCCACTGACTATAACCTGCAAATTATTTTTTCTCAAGTGCGTTTAGATTTGAAAGGAAAGAAAACATGAGTCAGGAGTCAAAGAGATGTGTCCAAAGAGATGTGACATGGTCATTGTTCAGATTGGAAGAGATTTCTTCATTGGACTGAAAATGTGGAGGAAACAGACTCTCATCTTTTTCAACACTGAGAGTTTCTGAGTTTTCAGAGTTTATGGTACTGTTCTTGAGAAGCCAAGAGCATAATTTTGAGAACAGGAAACATGATGGCTTCTTAATCAAATTAAATAGCAAAATGAAAGCAATAATTACTCAAATTTACTTGGCAAATTAGCAAGACAAATTAATTGAAACACTACTTTTGATCATTAGGATATAATTAGAAAAGTCGGGTGGATGAAAATATCTCTGAGGCATGAATTAAATCAATTGGACAACCTGATTATAAAGACCTTATGCTTAATGTGTAAATACAAACTTACTGTTATGAATGTAAAAGGAAGAAGAAAAGATTAATCAGCAAATATTTATTAAAAATGGTCCTGTACAAATAACATGAATAACAATGGCAAACATCTACTGGATTTTTATTTTGTGAAGATACTAGGTTACACTACATATAATTCTTAACACCTGTATTGTTTTGTTCTCTTAAAAAGTAATAAATAAATTCACCATTGTTAACACTTACACAGTATAAGCCATTATTGACGCTTAGTCCACAACCACAGGCTTCATGATGGAAGGAACACAGGGCACCAAGGCCAACAACAACAACAACAACAACAAAAACAGACTGAGATGTCTTTTCTGTTCTTAGCCTCATCTTCCAGTTACAAATGCCACTACTTCTCAGTAAAATCTGTTCTATAAAACTCTGGACACATCCAAGCTCCGCCAGAAGAAGCCAATTTGTACACAGTTTCCCCTGACAGCAGCTATTCATTCAAGTTGGCCCAATTAGATTGAGGAGAGAGACTTTTATTCCATTACTGGGACCAGGGGAAACTCACCCTCTCTTATTTGACATGAACACAAGCTACATGTGCCAAATGTAATCACCAATGAGAAGAAAACTAGCCTCAAGATGAAACCAAACTTAAGATGGTGGGACCGAGGTTGACCTGCAAGTGACAGGTCTCCTGTTCAGGAAAATCTTGGGCCCTGGACAACATCCTGGAACTCCAGGATCAGTCAAGTCTGCAGCTCACCTTAGCTCTGGCCTTCCTATGGTAAGAGGTCGTAAATATCTTCTTTGTTTCAGCTGGTTGGAATCAGATCTTTGTAACCTAAAGTGAAAGCACCCTGATGTATATAAACAAAATGAATGTTAAACAACATTCTAGCAAAGTACAAAAAATTAACTTTCTTTCTGTACGGAAGACAAACATGGTTGCCAGAGGGAAGGGTGTTAGGGGATGGGCAAAATGGGAGGATGGGAGTGGGAGATACAAGTTTCCAGTTACGTAATGAGTAAGACATGAGAATAAAAGGCACAGCATAGGGAATATAGTCAATGACACTGTAACAGTGTTGGATGGTGACAGATGGTAACTACACTTGTGGTGAGCATTGCATGACATAGAGAGATGCTGAATCACTGTGTTGTACACCTGAAACTAATGTAATATTGTGTGTCAACTATACTCAAATAAAAAATTAAAAAATAGTAATTTTCTATATCAATTAGGGTAATTTTGTTTCAAAGTATGGCTGCTGATCCCTTGCACCTGAATCACCTGGCATATTTGTTTAAAACACCAATGAGAGAAACAAGTCTACCTCTGATTTTAATGCTAAAGGCTGAAAGCTACTGTCAAGGCAAGCTGTACAATTTTAGTTGGGTAATTTAGGAATTCATTATGCAGCCTGTTTGTACTCTTGTTTCCCTGTTTTAAAAATATGTGTATTCAAACATGCTGCTGGCTTCTTCATAAATAAGAATGATCCAAAGGTAAACAGTAACAATCTTTGATTTGTAAAACCGGGTATTTTTGCGAAATTGCTGCAAAGCTTTGCACTTCATAACATATTAAAATGCTTGAGAAATAATCAATAGCCTTATAAAATTGTTTTCAAGGCACATAAAAAATTCTCCCTAAATCTCCTTGCTAAGGAAAAAAGGCATTTTAAAAACTAGATTCTACTAGACTTCTCCCACAGTACGTTAAAACCACAAACGTGAGTTTCTATAAAATCTGTTTCTTGCCTAACTACTACTTATGTGTTTGGACTCAGTTTAAGTATTCTTAACCTGGGAGGCCCTTCCTACCCACCCCCATCCCCACCCCCCCATTCCTACCTCCTCCAGTGTGCCTCCTTGGGCTCTCTCTTGGCTCTACTCCCTGCCTACCCTGCAACCTAAAACACACCCACACTCACCCTTTACCTACATAAACCCTTTACAGCCTTGAATGAAGGCTCAGCTAAAAATAATACTTCCTTAGGATGCCCCCAGGGGAGGTCAAGTCCGCTTGAACTGCGATATAGCAACTAAATAAAATAGCTGTCAGGCTGCCTTCAGCAGCCAGTAAGAGAAAAGATGCCTTTAACATTACCCAGTAAGGAAATGAATTACTATGTATCAGCAAGGTTGAAAATTCCTAGGGAAGGCCTGCTTCGGGGATGGCTGAGCCTCAGCTGGTTCCTCTGCCTACCTCAGAGCCCCCGGAGGCTGCTTCTTCCTGCCTTTCTACCCGGCTGCCAGAGGGAGGGGGAGCATGGCTTCTGGGGGCCTTTCCCTTAGGCATGTGACCCCCTTTTCCCCAAAGGCCTCTGGACACATCTCATGCCGTAATCCCTGGTCCAAATGGGCTTCAGCCTTCCCATCCCAAGCTAGTGTTAAGAGGTAAGATGACCAAGATTAATTTAGAGTGCTTGCCACCTATTTACAACCCGGCACAACAAGAAAAGCATAGTATGTGTGCAGCATACTAGGATAACTGGATGGGGCTGCCCTGCGCAGCCTCTGCCCTGGGCCCTGACCAGCCGTCCCGGCGGCTGAAGGAATCAATAAAGGAGCATTATCTGAAATGAACCTCTTTCTGGAGAGTCAGGGGTATGCGTTGGTTGAAATCAGGGGTCCTCAGACGAGAGCGCCACCACCTGTTTTTGTAAACAAAATGTTATGGGAAGACAGTCACACCCATTTATACATGGAGCGTCTTTCCTGCTGCAACTGCAGAGCTGAATCGTTGCAACAGAGACCATATGGCTCCCAAAGCGGAAAACGGTCACTAGCTGGCTCTTTACAGAGACGGTTTCTCAGCCTCTGGCCTAGAATCACCAACCAGCATGGAATAATATTGTAAGGCAACCATGAGGTCCATTGCCGTGCCCGACACCCTTCCTTTCTAACACACATCCCAGGGATATGATCTTCTTGAACATCTGCCTGTCCTGCTGGTTTTTTCAGTTCCCTGAGGGCAGTGAACAGGGTCTTTTAAAATGCCTTGCTGATGGCACATCCCCAGCACCTAGCCCAGGGCCTGGTGCACCGTAAGCACCTCATAAATACTTGTTGGCTGGATAATTGAATGAATGCACTCCTTAAATAATCTTCCATACAAAACCAAAAGCGATGGTTTCTTTCAGGATATGCTTTAGAGAGAGAAAGTAACATTTCAGCAACGGGACGCCAAGAAAGTGGCCCACGCCCCACCATAAAGAAAACACGAACCTTAACGACATTAACATTTCCCAACCCTTGGGAGGAAGATGTGCCTGCTCACTGTCTCCTTTGAGAGGTGGCAGCAATGGGCTTGGGTTCTCAGAAGTGGAAGAGGCAGGGTGTGTCTGTGGCAACCAGCATGCGTACCACTGAAACCGTGGGCTCCCGACCCATCCTTCCTGAGAATGCTCCCCCTCACACACATGCTGTGGCTCCCAACTCCAGTCCTAGGCTCTCCCAAGTTAGCACCATAATCTGCGACTTCACTCATTTGCTGAAGTTCAGCCTTCATCAGCATTCAGGGGAACAGTAACAATTTTTTAAAGATAGAAAACAGAAGCAGTTTTGTAGGACGGTTTTGCAGGACCTAGAGCTCATTTTATCTATAAATAATGCCAGTTTTATTTTTTCCTCATCATCCAACTAAGAGAAATTTAAAAAGAAACAGGCAAAAATTAAAACACTGTAGTTTTTAAATTGTTAAAATGTCTTGGTGAGTTTAATCACAAAAGAAATTATTACCACCAGTAAAGAGGCAAATTTTTTCTTTTTTTTGTTTTAAGTTTGACATTCAAATTTTTAATCCACAATGCTGAGAAGATATAAACTACTGGGGATGCAGTAATGAAAACTGCAAAAACAGGATATGGGTTTCATTATAACCTGCTAATTAATACAGCACACACAATAGCAAAAGATCAGCAAGAACAGTTTTTTAATCAAGTTGAGGTGTGTGTGAAACAGCCAAGAATGCCCCAAACACACGAAAAAGAAAAATGCGAAACACTGTGTTAAAATATCTCCCCTGGACACAGTTTGCTTTCCAAAAAACAAACAAACAAAATGAAAAAACCCCACCAAAACCAAAAGGCAAAAAACAACCCCCAAACCAAAAACAAACAACAACAGCAACAACAAAACCAAGCTGACACTCAACTTTGTGCTGGCATTTTCCCTTCTCTGCGTTTCCAGCAACCACAAACGCATCCAGACTTGGGAAAGCCTTCATAAGGAGGGAAGCACAGTCAGAAATCTCTTTTATTTTTATCCATGCAAATTAGTAGTAGTTAATTGTATGGGCTTCTCCACCAAAAGAACTAGTATTATTTTGAGGGAAGCAGGGTGTTTGTCATCCAGAGTCAAACAGAAATTGCTTTATTTTCAAATTCACAAAACTGTGATGTGGTATCACATCTGTCCATTTTTCTCAAGATCTGACAAATTTTTTTCACAGAAGTTCTAACGTTGAATTTTTAAATGATGATTTGGGATAGACCAACTGACATTAGACCAACTCCCTCGAACATTTCTTCTTAGAGTGAAGTATTTAATGGGAAAAGTGAATGTTTAAGTTAGCAACTCACTTTGCACTAAAGGTCAAAAACTTAATCTGTCTATCCTTATATTAGAGGAAAGTATATTTGCTTGGCAATTGTCTTTGATGTAGTAACACCAATTCCAGAAAAAAGTCCTCAGAAAGTAATTCAATAAAGAAAAGACTTCCTTTCGTTAAATTTCTCATTACAATATGCCTTAAAATCACAGAAAACTGGACTAGACGAAATACCCAACTAGAAAGAAATAAGGACGTGTTTAAGGAAATGGAGGTTCATCAACCAAGCGAAATATAATCTAATTAGTACAGATTATAATGATGCAAACCATGTAGTACTCTACAACCTTTTTTATAGATTGCTAAATAGAACACACTGTAACTACAAGTGAAAATTCCTGATCAGGACACACAAAACCAAAGTCATGAGGTGCCCTTCACCAGTGTGCGAACTTCCGACTACTCAATCACATCTCTCCCAGCTTCTCACATCTCTACGGGGTCTCCTGATGGGCTTTTCTCATTCCTCCCTGGTGTTTTTGCTGTGCTGTATTCCTGGCTCGCTAGGTGCTTCTGTCTACTCCCAGACAACCTGCATGCATCACTGTGTTCAAGACCCAGCCCTGCAACAAAGTTGTCTACTACTCTGGAGTGAAATCGCTTTGGATTTCTTAGCCCTGGACAGTGTTGTTGGCTTTATCTCCTCAGGCAGCCTGTAAATTCCAGAGAGTTCGCACATGCAATAAGTAATAAACACATGATTCTGAATGAACTAATCAATGAATATAAACTGTTCAGAGCAGGGACTATTTCTTAGCTTTGTCTCCACAATACTTCCCCCAGTCCAGGCAAACGGTAGATTGCCAATAACTTCACTAAACAAACAGATAAATGAGGGTCTGTGTATTGTTACATGTGACTGCTGGCTGTATGGTTCTCTTCCTCATGTCTCTTCTACTCTCCGCTTCTATGAGAGGTCAGATAAGGTTCTTTTCTAAAAGGAGTGCCATCAATGAAGAAAACTTACCCAGGTCAAACTGGCCGGAAACGTAGCCACAGGTCTGTCGGATTTCCTCACTGTCCCAGCCCAAGGGGTAGAGGGCACAGCCCGCACCGATCAACAAGCCTGAGAAGAGAGAAGCCAAGAGGGCTTTACCAGTATTCCTCTGCATCTCTAGATAAAGGCAGCACTGGAGGGGGTTGGGGAAGGTCGATATTAGCAATATAACAGAAGATCATGGTGTCTGCTTTTTGGAAAGCACCAGCCACGGCTCCTGTAAGCAATCTAAGGTCAGTCTGATTCCATGAACAATTTCAAGTCTGCTTAAAAGGAAAGAAAAAACAACAAAACACTGATAGACAGCTCAGTTTGGTTCCAACTTTGCCTTTTGAAGCATTAAAAGCCTTGCAAACCCTGTTTAGGAAACACGATTCAGAAGCTTTCTAAATCACTCTTGTAAAAATCCAACCAATTCCTCCATCAGTCCATGTAAACAAGTAAATCAAGAGCAAGCAGAAGTGCCTAATAGGTTATGCTTCATCGTGCATTAGATTTTTTTTTTCCGTTTAAGAATTAAAATAGAATGTTTTGGCATCATTCAATTTTACCAGGGACAGAGAAAACATAAAGATTTTCATGAACCACTTTGGCACACAACAATCGGACTTATTAACTGTACTACCTGCTATTACACTCCATTGAAAAGTTGAGAATCAGGGAGCATTGCTTCATCTCAGAAATATTCTAGAAGACGGACACTTATATAATTTAAGTCCTCCTTGCAGCTAAGACCAAAAGTTTTGATGACCAAACTGAAGAAGGTGATGATTTAACTTTAATATATGAAGTTATCATGGCAATGCACTCTGAGCAGACTGCTTTTGATAGGCGTGTCTTCAGTGTTGCTTCAAAGCCTAATGTGGGTCGACAAGAAGCTGAATGAGGCTGAAGCACTCACCACCACAATCTGAGGGCTAATCAGAAAGTAACATCTTGTCCTATCAGGGAGTGAGCATTGTCCTCGTCCGTAAGTTCCACAAGTGTGCTGAGACACACACACACACAGGACCACCACACACACAGTCTGATGGGTGGGAACACCAGCCCAATCTGGGAGAATGTGGGTTATACGATGCTGAATGAGAGAGCCCCTGAAATGAGAAAAAAATCTACTAAGGTGGTAACGTTGAGGAGGAATGACAGGTCCCCAAGTGCCTCTAGAAGAGACTTCCAGTATTTCTGTATTGAATCCCTTTCTGTTCCCTTTTTTGCTTCTCCCCCTGCCCCTGGCAGATGACTCTTGCAGTTATAGCCCCCACGCATAAGTAGTCTCTTTCTATACAGGCACCTAAGGAGGGACTGCTTTCCATACTCTCCCCAACCTCTATGCTGAGCTGTGTGGAGAGATATCCCCCATGAACTGACATAGATTTCTCACCCTGGCGCCCCTCCCTCCAGTCTGTCCTTTGGTCAACAGTAAAACAACCATTAATGCAGAGGGGCTGTGATCTGAGGGAATGCCTACAAAGAATCTTTGAAAGTGCAAATCCTGAATTCCAGGATGCCTTCTTGGATAAATATGAATTGTGTCGAGGCCGAAGAATAACCCAGAAAGCAACCCTATAAGGTTTTGCTGATTGAGCAAATGCCTCCAGTAACTGGTTTCCTTAGGCTCTTCCCCTTAGGACAGAATTTATAGCATTCTGAAGACAACTCTAAACCCGTGTTATCCACCATCAGGTAAAGAGATAATGAGGAAGCCAAAGTTTATGCAAATTGAATTCTATGAAGGTTTAATAAATAATGTGATCTCGCTACCATGATACTCAGTTCTTAAATTAATAAGTAACACCAATTTTTTGAGAACTTGTGAGCAATTTTTTAATGATGACAAATGCAGAAAGAAAATTTTCAAATGTAAGAAAAACAAAAAATAGTAACATTTAAACCATCAGTTTTCTCTTTTTCTGATAAACAAATGATTAAATAGTCTCGTTTCAGAAGGCAGGAAAATGTGTCATGTATCACAAAAGTGGCTGTTTTGGTCCAGGGTGATGCCAGGCACTTTGGGAAACCAAATAGAAAGGAGATTATATACGGAGCACGTTGACCTGTAGTTTTCTAAGTGGTAGAACGCTTGGCAGTCAGGATTCTTTTGTAGAATGTTGAGGTGTCTTTGTGACACAATGAAATGTAAATTCAACCATATAAATGAAGAATAATTTTGTACATAAGAAATTTGTGTTATTTGTATGACTTAAAAAAAAATACCACGGACATAGCTCACATTAAAAAAAAAAGTGTTGGGGAGGGCAACCAGCTTATCTGGATTTTTGTATTAATATTTATATAGCCTTTGTTTTGTCTTCTGCTAATGTTTGTTAACAGCAAAAGTACCGCAGATGACAAAGGGCTGGGAAACATTTCTGGGAGAAAAATGTATGTCACAAACCGATCAGTCTAATTGGCTGTTGCAATTTTAGGTCCCACAGGTAACCACTGGTGGCCTCCCACTATCTTTCTACTGTTGTATGTTATGGAGAAAGCAAGTCTTAGACTAAATTCAGCCAAATATACAATGATGTTTATTAGTCAGCTGGCACAGAAAGCAGCCAGATGACCAATTCCGTAAGCTCAGTGAAACCCTCCTCCCCAAATCCATCACATAGTCATTCTAACAAGTGCCATCAACATACCATAAATACAACAAATATTCAACTGACATGTTGAAGACACTCCAGACAGTGTCTTCCATCTAAAGACCAGAGAGTTTACCCCTGCCCAACGCCGTGGCCATGAGCTCCATGTAGCAAACTTAAATTTAAGTTGATTAAAATTAAACGAAAAATTCATTTCTTCAGTTGCACAGGCCACACTTGAAGGGCCTGACAGCCATATGGTGCTGTTGGCCACCATACTGGACAGGGCAGAGAGAGACCATTTTTACAATTGCAGAAAGTGCCACTGGAGAAAGCTATTCTCGACCTAAGACACTACTTCAGGAGGATGCTGGGTGGGACAGAGTCTTAAATCCTAAGCCTGATACTGCTTGTTAATCAAAATCATCTCTGCTCTTTTAGATTCTCCCTTTCTAGGTGGGGCTAGAGATGCGGAAACAACATTTCAGATCTCCTCTGCTAGCAGAAATTTTGGTTCATGTCTGTTAATGAGAAGCTCTCGTGTGGGATTCAGAAGGTAAAAGAGAGAAGTAAACCACTTCCCCATTGGCAGCTGCAACCAGGGGCATGCCTTTTTGTAGACAGTAGACGAGATTGGGGGAGTGGCTTCCAGGCAGTCTCCACAGCACCACCCACTAAGGGCAAATCCGCAGCTGTAGATTCTTTCTACCCCTGAACATCCTGATTTCCTGAATTCTTCTCTGCTCTTCACTTCCCCAGACCTAATAGGTCTGTGAAACTTTAAATCCCTGGGCTACATCCCTCCTACTTGAAATACCTGTGGTGGTTTCTTTCACCGGTCAGACTCTGGCTGGGACATGCCCAACTCGTGCTGATACAGTTCTTTCTTCTACCCTATAATTTGTACAGTGTCCATTTTCTCAATGAAAAATTCTCTCTAATACAACTTATGCTGATTACTAAACCTCAGCAAGTATAGATTGATATTAGAAGGCTTCTGGTAACCCTCTGTGGTGTGGTCTGTGGCTAAGGGAATTTATGTTAATTAACCCTCCCTGGAGTGTGAATTTCTGAAGTGAATACTCTAAATGTTCACCAACTGCCCCTAGCTTGTCAACTGGAGTCAACTAGCATTTTATTGTCCATACCGAAGTACTATATTGTGAAGTAAAGTTAGAGATGATTAAACATAAAAGAGAGAACATCTTTTTTATTATTGAAGTATTACCGACATACAATATCCTACTAGATTCAGGTGTACATCATAGTGATCTCATATTTTTATATGCTATGAAATGATCATCATAAGTCTAGTTACTATTTGTCACCATACAGTTGTTACAATATCATTGACTATATTCTCTATGCTTTACATTACATCCTCATGACTTACTTATTTTATAACTGAAAGGTTGTACCTCTTAAACCCCTTCACTTATTTTTCCCATCCCATTCCCCCCCCCCCCCCGGTAATCAACAGTCCGTTTCCTAGATCTATGAGTCTGTTCCTGTTATATTTTGTTTGTTCATTTGTCTTCTTTTTTTAGATTCCACATATAAGTAAAATCATATGATATTTGTCTTTCTCTGACTTATTTCACTTAGCATAATAACCTTTAGGTCCATCCATATTGTTGTAAATGACAAAATTTCATTCTTTTTCATGGCTGAGTAATATTCCATTATATATGTATATATCTCACATCTTCTTTATTCATCTATTAGTGGACACTTGGCTATTGTAAATAATGCTGTAGTGAACACAGGGGCACATATATCTTTTTGAATTAATGTTTTCATTTTCTTCAGATAAATACCCAGAAATGGAATTGCTAGACTGTATGGTAGTGCTATTTTTAATTTTTTGAGAACTTCATACTATTTTCCATAATGGCTATTCACACCAACAGCGCACAAGGGTTCTGTTTTCTCCACATCCTTGCCAACATTTGTTATTTTTTGTCCTTTTGATAACAGCCAATCTGACTGGTGTGAGGTGATATCTCATTGTGGTTTAGATTTGCATTTCCCTGGCGATTAGTGATGCTGACATCTTTTCATGTGCCTGTTGGCCATCTGTATATGTTCTTTGGAAAAATGTCTATTCAAGTCCTCTGGCCATTTTTCAATTGGGTTGTTTGCTTCTGTTTTTGTTTTGTTTTATATTAAGATGTGTAAGTTCTTTATATATTTTTGGATATTAACCCCTTATTGGATATATCATTTGCAAATATCTTCTCCAACACCGTAGGCTGCCTTTCCATTTTGTTGATTGTTTCCTTTACTGTGCAGAAGCTTTTTAGTTTGATAAAATCCCATTTGCTTATTTTAGTTTTTGTTGCCCTTGCTTGAGGAGACTAGTCCAAAAAAATATTGCTAACACCAATGTCAAAAAGCCTACTATGTTTTCTTCTAGAAATGTTATGGTTTCAGGTCTTACATTCAAGCCTTCAATCCATTTTGAGTTTATTTTTGTATATGGTGTAAGATAGTGGTCCAGTTTCATTCTTTTGCATGTAGCAGTCCAGTTTTCCCAGAACCAGTTATTGAAGAGACTGTTTTTTCCCTATTGTATATTCTTGACCTTTGTCTTAGGTTAATTAACCATATATACATGGACTTATTTCTGGTCTCTCTATTCTATTCTATTGATCTATGTGTCTATTTTCATGCCAGTACCATACTATTTTGATTACTACAGTTTTGAAGTATAGTTTGAAATCAGAACGTGTGATACCTCCAGGTTTGTTCTTCCTTCTCAAGATTGCTTTGGCTATTTGGTGTCTCTTGTGGTTCCATGCAAATTTTAGGATGCTTTGTTCTAGTTCTGTGAAAAATGCCACTGATATTTTGATGGGGATTGCAGTGAATCTGTAGATTGCTTTGTGTAGTATGGATACTTTAACAATATTAATTCTTCCAATCCATAAGCACAATATATCTTTCCATTTACTTGTGTCATCTTCAGTTTCTTTCATCGGTGTCTTATAGTTTTCAGAGTACAGGTCTTTCACTCCTTGGCTCAGTTAATCCTAGATATTTTATTATTTTTGATGCAATTGTAAATGGGATTGTTTTCTTAATTTCTCTTTCTGATAGATTGTTATTAGTATGTAGAAACACAATCTATTTCTGTATCTATTCTGTATTTAGTATCCTGCAACTTTACTGAATTCATTTAATTCTAATAGTCTTTTGGTGGAGTGTTTATGGTTTTCTATATATAGTATCATGTCATCTGCAATTAGTGATAGGCTTACTTCTTCCTTTCCAATTTCAATGACTTTTATTTCTGTTTCCTGCCTAATTACTGTGTCTAGGACTTCCAATACTATGTTGAATAAAAGTGGGAAGAGTGGGCATCTTATCTTGTTCCTGATCTTAGAGGAAAATCTTTCAGCTTTTCACCATTGAGTATGATTGATGTTAGCTGTGGGTTTATCATATATGCCTTTTATCATGTTGAGGTATATTCTTTCTATACCTATTTTGTTGAGGGTTTTTAACAAAAATGAAGGTTGAAATTTGTCAAATGCTTTTTCTGCATCTATTGAGATGGTTATATGATTTTTACCCTTGGTTTTATTAATGTGATATATCACGTTAATGTGGTATACCACATTGATTGATTTGCAGATGCAAACCCACTGTGGATCCCTAGAATAAATCCCACTTGATTGTGGTGTATAATCCTTTTAATGTATTGTTGAATGCAGTTTCCTAATAATTTGTTGAAGTTTTTTGCATCTATGTTCATCAGGAATATTGGCCTATAGTTTTCTTTTTTTGTGGCATCTCTGTTTGGTTTTAGTACCAGAGTAACACTGGTCTCATAAAATGAATTTGGAAGCATTCCTTCCTCTTAAATTCTTTTGGAATAATTGAGAAGGAGAGGTACTAACTCTTCTTTAAATGTTTGTAGATTCACCTGTGAAGGTATCTGGTCCTGGGCTTTTGTTTTTTTTGGGATTTTTGAGTTATTAATTCAATTTTATTACTTATAATAGGTCTATTCCAATTTTTCTATTTCTTCATAATTTTGGAAAGTTGTGTGTTACTAGGAATTTCTCTATGGCTGGTTTAATGGTGATGAACTTCTTTAGCATTTGCTTGTCTAGGAAACTTTTTATCTTTCCTTCAATTCTTTGTGTGGATCTCTCTGGATTCATCTTGTTTTGGACTCTCTGTGTCTCCTGGACCTGGTTGTCTGTTTCCTGGTTAGGGAAATTCTTAGCCATTAGCTCTTCAAATATGTTTTCTAACCCTTTTTCTTTCTTGTCCTCCTGGGATCCCAATGGTGCAAATGTTAGTATACTTGATGTTGCCCCAAGAGGTCTCTTAAACAATCCTCATTTTTTAAAACTCTCTCCCTTTCTCTCTCTCTTTCTGTTCTGATTGAGTCATTTCCACTCTTCTGTCTCCCAGATTGTGAATCCGTTCTTCTGTATCATCTAATCTGCTGTTGATTCTCTCTAGTGTATTTTTCATTTCAGTTATTGTATTCTTCAGCTCTGACTGGTTCTTACTTACATTTCCTAATCCTTTGTTGAAGTTCTCATTGAGTTCCTCCATTCTTTTCCCTAGTTTGTTACCTGTCTTTATAACCATTACTTTGAACTCTTTATCAGGTAAATTACTTATCTCCATTTCATGAGGGTTTGATTCTGGGGTTTTTATCTTGTTCTTTGGTTTGGAACATACTCCTTTGTCTCATTTTGTTTGACCTTCCATGTTTGTTTCTATGAATCAGGGAGAATGGCTACTTCTCTGATCTTGAAGGAGTGGCCTTGTATAGAAACAACCCCTTTGTTGGACTGCATGTGCCTGGTGGCTTTGGCAAGCTGGCTGGAGAAGGAACAGACACAGACAGGTGGAGAAGGGGTCCCAGGGTGAGACAGTAGGGTCCCGGTGACAGGAGGGCTAGAACTGGCAAGAGCACCAGGGCCACTTTGATAAGATGGCTGAAGCTCAGGTGGGTATGGGAGTGGGGGCCTATGGCATGCCACACCAGGGCCAGGTTGGGGGAATGGCTGGGGCTGATGTGAGCCAGGGGCCCAGGGCATGATAGGCCAGCAGGCCAGCTAGAGTGCCTGGACCCTGCTTCTGCCCACAGTATCGAGCTGAAGAGGGGATATGAAAAATGGTCTCACTGGTCCTCCAACCCTGGAGACAGTTCCAGCAGTTCCTGACCTGTTTGGTGGATGCTGTAAGGTTAGCAA
This sequence comes from Leptonychotes weddellii, assembly GCF_054177405.1. NCBI lineage: Eukaryota > Metazoa > Chordata > Mammalia > Carnivora > Phocidae > Leptonychotes > Leptonychotes weddellii. The sequence continues at coordinate 118,097,945 of NC_138371.1, forward strand.
ATGGATTTCTTTCACTTATAGTCTGGTTGCTCTTTAAACCACTATTTTTTTGCTGTGCCCCAAGGTGGGAGAGTCTGCTCATGGGCCCCTCAGTGTTATTATCCCTCAGTGACTCTGCAGGTCACTGAGTTGGAGGTGGGGTTTCTGTCATTGCAGTGTCTCTGTCTCTCCTACTCTTCTATATGTAGTCTCTCCATCATTTGTTGTGGAGAAGCTGTTCAATCAAACTTCAGTTCTTCTTGAGGAGGAACTGCTCTATATGTTAGTATAGGTTTGGTGTATCTGTGGGAGGAAGTGAGTTCAGGGTCTTACTATGAAGTAAGAGAAGAGAAGAAATGAGAAATCTGTCATTTTTCAGTTTTAGACATGTTAAACCTTAGACCATGTCGTAGAAATCAATGTTTCATGGAAGTGTAGTTTGAAAATCCCTGAACTAGACACCTCTTAGTTGTTATACTGCCTGCTGAAATGGGGCTCAGAGAATATTCTGGAACTTGAGGTGGTTGCCCAAATGATATCTTAGTGACCTAATAAGTTTTAATGGCTCTTGTTGCCTAATTCACTCCTGGAGAGCAAACGGCTCAGTGAGAATCTCTGGCTCACAAACTTTTATATCATCTACATGGATTTTCTTTATCAGGTTTATAAATCTGGTGGTTTATAAACTTCAAGAGCTTAATTATGTGGTATTTTAACCACATCCTTTTGTCATTGCCATAAAAAGATGTCATGAAAAAATAGTCACATTATCACATTTTGGGAAAATCTGTGCCTATAGGAGTGGAAATGAGGAAAGACAGTGTGAAGCAAGGCAACAACCTGAGGAAGGTAGTAATGGGGGTGGGGGGGATGGAGGAGGTCTGAGATCATTTGCAGCTACAGGCTCATTTGTAACTAAGAAGCAATCTATTTTTACAATCCTAAGGGGTCATGAGTAAATCACAAATTAGCATACATTAGCTCAATCTTTAGTTTTTACCTGGCACCTAGCTGAAATCAGCTATCCAGGGGCAAGAGATCATGAAGGTCAGTTTGTAGGAGGTCTTAGAAATTTAGAGAGATGTTGCTTCCCATAAAGAATGGAAATAATAATCCAAGAAATGACTCAATAATTCCTAAATGAAAAAAATTCCATTTTTTTGACTATGACGCCATTCCAACCTGAATGCCCTAGGGTTTTGGTCTCACCCTGTTTATGACAATTACAGTAGTTAAAGAGCCAGGTTGGTGGAATGGCATCTAAGGAGAAGCCAGTGTTAATGGAGAAGAGACAGCACACATAAATGCGATGCAAGCAATCAGGAGCTGTGCTGTGATGTTATGTTATAAAAGACATCTACCTTTTTCCCCAAATGGATTCTTGTACCTAAATCTTACCTAAAACTCTGCCTGCCCATAAACCACCTTTGGGAGAGTTCCTAGTGGAAACTCTATTCACTTTCACACAATGCTGGAAATATCTGCCATGATACTAATTATTTCTTAGAATTCAAGTGTGAAGTCTGAAGTTTGTAAAGAGCTCAGTGGTCAAAGTAAGAACCAGATGCTGGGAATTTTCCCTTCTGCAAAACTCTTTCTATTCAAAGTTGGTACTTAACACTTAGCCAGAGCAATATTAACATAACAATTCGGCTCCTGCCAAGAAGGCAAAACAAACCTCTAGACAGCCAATGCCAATTACTCTCCACAGGTGGTAAGAATAGAGTCCTCATGTTAGACTCAGAAAGCCTTATTTTTTCCAGGCACTCTTGAAAGTTTTTATTTGATCTCACTTTTTTCCATGACTATCGCTCCATTCTTTTTCCACAGTTTTTTTTTTTTTTTTTTTATACTGTGACTTTTTCCACTTATTGCCCCTTCAGTGGTCACACCAGTGTTTCCCATCATTTCATCCTTTATGTTTTTTGGATACTTTTATCCATCCTCCAGTTCCTTTATCTTCCTTTCTGTAGCAAGCACAGAGGGAAATTGTTTTCTTTACTCTTCTCATCAAGCTGCTCAGTCTTGGAGCCTGTTATCTGGATTTCTCTTTGGATGATGTTGGCACATTTCCATCTCCAAGTCTCCATATGCTAATTTATGTACACAATTCTCGTCCATTCTCACCCCCTACATAACTGTCCCTTTACAAAACAAATCCACTGGTGGGGAGGAAATAAGAGCAAGGGCCAGTATTACAACTCTTCGGACCTTGAAAGCACCATTACAGGGAAGCTACAGTTGACCCCTGAACAACACAGGGGCCAGGGGCACTGACCCCCTGTGCAGTCGAAAATCTGTGTATAACTTTTGATTTCCCCAAAACTTAACTACTAATAGCCTACTGTTTACCAAAAGCCTTACAGATAACATAAAGTCAATTAACGCATATCTTGTATGTTATATGTATTATAGACTGTATTCTTACAGTCTAGCTAGAGAAAAAAATGTTACTAAGAAAATTATAAGGAAGAGAAAATACATGTACAGTGCTGCACTGTATTTATTGAAAAAAGTCCGTATATAAGTGGACCCATGCAGTTCAAACCTGTGTTGTTCAAGGCTCAACTGCACTTAAGTATCGTATAAGAAGGAGGCTTATGCAGGCTCATAAACCACACCTCCCTTCAAAGTGCTTTCTGGAAACTGAGGTATAGAGGATGAAAGAGGCTTGTCCAAGGACCCAGAACCCAGATCAATCCCAGGGCTCCTGGATTCCAGACCAGGCCTCTTTTCCACCTATCATGATCCCAATGCTTGCGTGCACATCAGGCCATTCCAAGGTCACACACTCGCCATCGGCTACCCGAGTATAGCTACAGCTGTGTTGGATTTCACCAACATCATGTTTTACTAAGTGGGGCTTCTCGCCGGCAACTCCGTATTTCATGGGTCTCATTTAAAGATGTGCCCACGCTGAACTGGGTAGCTGGCACAGAGCCAAGTCAAGATGGTCCCATTATGTGGCTCAGGGGCCCTGACCAGTCCCAAAGGCATTTCTGACTGGGGACTAATCAGTTCTTTGGGTATGTCTTGAATTTTCTTATCTCTGAAGGTTGAATCCCTTCCCTTTGAGATACACTCACTCCTTACTTCATGCTCGGGCTCCACCATGAAAATATTAGCTGACTCTTCTCCAAAGAAGACATACAAATGGCTAATAGACACATGAAAAAATGTTCATCATCATTAGCCATCCGGGAAATTCAAATCAAAACCACACTGAGATACCACCTTACACCAGTTAGAATGGCAAAAATTGACAAGGCAAGAAACAACAAATGTTGGAGAGGTTGTGGAGAAAGGGGAACCCTCTTACACTGTTGGTGGGAATGCAAGTTGGTACAGCCACTTTGGAAAACAGTGTGGAGGTGCCTCAAAAAGTTAAAAATAGAGCTACCCTATGACCCAGCAATTGCACTCCTGGGTATTTACCCCAAAGACACAGATGTAGTGAAGAGAAGG
>NC_138371.1:118101888-118124184 GCF_054177405.1 Leptonychotes weddellii
GGAGCTGGTAGGCTTTTGGGTCTCTGCAAAGCATGGCGTTCTTTGCTATGGAGGAATTAAAAAAACTGAAGAAGATAAGATCCATTCACTGTAGCATCTGAGATGGAGAAAAGTAACATGGAAACACTTCAAGCTTGTACTTGTTACATGTTAGCAGCAGAAGCAGTAATTGCCATTGAAATCAGTCAATTTTTGGCTGGAACTCACTGGCAGGATGAGAGGGGCTCTAGTAAGTGGATGTAGTCATCCCTGGGGGAGAAGAGGACAGGGAAGATGGGCAAGTGCAAGTCCGAGGAAGATAAAAATCGACCAAGATGGGAATCAGGGAGAAGAGGACAGGGAAGATGGACAGGTGCAAGTCCGAGGAAGATAAAAATCGACCAAGATGGGAATCAGGGAGAAGAGGACAGGGAAGATGGGCAGGTGCAAGTCCGAGGAAGATAAAAATCGACCAAGATGGGAATCAGGGAGAAGAGGACAGGGAAGATGGGCAGGTGCAAGTCCGAGGAAGATAAAAATCGACCAAGATGGGAATCAGGGAGAGGAGAACAGGGATGGCCAAGCAGTTAGGATGGGGTCAGTGACTCTTGCAGAAGGTCATTAATTCTACGCCAAGGAAGCTGGCCTTTACTAAGGGGGCAAAGAGACCTTACAGTTGTGAATTAAGCTCCCAAATGTAAGAGCCAAAAGGAACCATCAAGATGATCTAATCTAGTACTTCTCAAACTTTTCCATCAAAACATTCCTAAGGAAGAGGTGAGAACTTCACACCGTATGGAGTCAGGGGTCCTACCTTAAATTGGTCCTCCTCTGAAACAGGTCTTCCTTGCTTCTGCTTGATAAATTATCAAGGGATTTTCCAGTCTACTCCACAGATAACTTAATTTTTTGGTATAAAAATGCTTTCTCCAAAATGGCATAAGATATCCATGTTCCAAAAGAAATTTGGGGTTTACCCTGTGCCTTCAAAGATGCACAGTGCACGACCCTTTCCCCTTACAGTGTATGTGGAGCTCAGCTGGAAGAATGAATCTAGGCTTCTGCTCACAAAGATAAAGTGATGTGCTCAAAGTCACAGTTAGTGAAGGAATCAGAAATGCAATGATATTTCTTGTCCCTCTGTCCAAAACTCTCTTCTGCAATACTACACTATTAACACAGAAAAGAAAGCACCTGATCTGATTGGCACAGGGCACCTCACCCAGCACTACCCTATGAGCGAGACGCAGACTTCCCCAGCTGGCCCGAAAGACGCCATCTTGACCCACCATGCCAGCCATTGTCTCCCTCGGGGCAGGCTCCGGTGGTGTGAGAGAGATGGCTTAGACCAGGCTTCTTCCAGGGGAACTATCCCCCCACATAGAAATTTCTAGCTTATTCACAAAGGGAGAATAGAACCTCAGACAAATGTCTCCTTTTCCTAGTGGAACTGAGCCGGTGCTAATCAAAGGCTGTCAAGCATGATTTGTACTACCAAGGGCTTCCAGGGAGGCATAAAAAGAAAAATCACAACACCGTGTTTATCTCCCTTTCATTGCTGGTTCTGGCAATAGTATTACAGTCAGGCAGGCTGAGTCAAAACAATTTTCTAAAAATATGGATCAGCTGAGACCATTTAAAGCCTCCTTTTATGGAGTTAACATTAGGACTTTCCCCTTGGGCTGTTTTGTGTATTCTTTCCCAGAGCCTGCTCTTCCAGCAGCATCTAGCCATCCAAAAAACACAATCTTTCTCCTTGCCAAGGAGATTGCAGCCTCCCAAAGGCTGATAAGTGGGTCTGCATTCTTCCCAGGAGCCTGGGCAACTATTCCCAAGGGGCTCCCTCACTGGGGCAGGATGCAGCACGAGCCTCCATCAGGGTTTCTGTTGGGGAGTAACTGGTTCTGTTGGTGGACCTGGTGCCACCCCATAGATGGGGACTAGCTGCGAATCAGTCCGTTTCAATCATTCCAAGGATGAGTTTCTACTTTCCCAAGTTTTATGAAAGGTGACCATTAGGTTCTGGAGGGTGAACTGCAGGCCATGATTTTATGTGGATGTTCAACTTCAGGGGAAAAGAAAATCCACCCCACATCTGTATTAAGTTTTTCACCCAACTCTCATTGAATGGCTGCTGGTGACATCGCTAAGGTGACCCTGGAGGAGGTGTGCTTTCTGAGCAGATTCTATTTCCTTTATATTAAAATCAATAAACAAAGGAAATGCAACTGCTTTCAAACAAGCTTTGCAAACAGACTATTTTTAGAATGTGCGGTCGCGAAAGCTGCTGCTTTACAGGAATGGGATATTACTTGAGAAAGGAACCCAATGGAACAACTACTTCCATAGCTTTTCATGCTGTGCCCCCGGAAGCCCTGGGTGGGGGGTGGGGGGGGAGGTGGGAATCTCCTTAGTGTCTTTACAGCACGCACGCGCACACGGGGAGGGTGGGAAGGGGCCAGGAGCTCTGGAGGGGTGAACAGAAAGGCCCTGGGCTCCACTGTTCCTTCCACGGGGCGAAGCTGCTCTCCCTGCTCTCCGGCTGGGCTTCCATATGATCTTTTATGAGGGGAAGGGTTCAGCTCCTAAATATTTTTGAAACTACCCTAACCTGTATTATGGACTGAATCATGTCCCCTTTCCCACAACGACTTATGTCCTAGCCCCCAGTACCTCAGAATGTGATCTTATTTGGAAATAGTGTCTCTGTAGATGTAATCAGTTAAAATGAGGTCATAGTGGAGTAGAGCAGCCCCCTAAATCCAATCTCACTGGGGTCCTTCTAAGAAGGCACCGGTCACAGCAGGAAGACAGCCACGTGAAGATGGCTGCGGACACTGGAGTAGGGCTGCCACAAGCCAGGAACACCCTGGGCCACTGGAAGTGAGGAGGAGGCAAGGAAGGGCTCCTCCCTGGAAACTTCAGGAGGGGCATAGACCAGCCAAAATCTTGATTTCAAATTTCCGGCCTCCAGAACTGCAAGGGAATCAAGTTCCATTGTTTTCCACCATCCAGGGGGTGGATCCTTTCTTACAGCAGCCCTAGGAAACTAATGTGCCCAGTCAAAAATACTTTCTTGTCTCACTGTTTAATTTTTTTTTACCCTCTTAGGCAATATGTTGATAAAGGAAAATACATTTAAAAAAAAAGAAAGTTTTTTTTCTCAGTTTACTAACCAACTCTGGGCCCTTAATCCCCACCCCCCACTGTATATATCTCTTAAGAAAAATGCCTTCAATTTCTCCAAGCACAACGCTGAGGTTCAAGGACGGAGACTGCGCTCAGACGCCACACATAACACCCTAAATCTCTGCCTTACCACTGAGTCAGAGAACTCAGGTCAGTCAGGGATCCCCATCTGTTGAAAGCACAATTGATGCATCAGGCACAGTTAACCATGCATGCCTGAGGTCTGAGATGCAAGCTGCGTAATCATAATTGATATTTAAATAGCTTCTTTCTCTGAAGGGCTCAAAGAAATTTACAGACTTTTACTTAATTAATCCTTGCAAGCCATCCAGGAAGAAGGTAAAGAAAGGTCATTCACTTATCCCCCTTTGCTCTGGTTCATCTCAAGTTTGGCCACTTGTAGTCCTCTTTATTCCTGTGTTCAGCATTGTCAAGTTTCTCTTCTTCCAGTATATAGACTTTTATTTTGAAGCTGTGTTCATGTTCCCATATAACCTTATTTCTGGCAGCTCCTGATCGGTAGAAGATAATTATCCCTGTTCCCCCACCCCCACCTCTTTTTTTGGGGGGGAGTGGCTGCTCAGAAAGACCCAATCTATTCTGAAATCACCATTTATTTAAAGCCTGTACTCTTGGATTATCTTGAGGCTTAGGAGACTCAGTGCGCATGAGTGTGTGTGTGTGTGTGTGTGTGTGTGTGGAGAGAGAGAGAGAGAGAGAGAGGAGTAATAGCCTTGCCAAGTGGCATTACAGTGCCGTTAAGAAGTGTTTTAGGGGTGGAGGCGGGATCTCAGCACCTCAGCAAACACCTCATCACTACACACATCTTTTGTGACTCTTTTGGTCAGTTTCCAGATTGTGTTCCATTGCAACTCCTCCCAGGATTGCCATGGCTAGGAGACATGGACGAAAAATACTCAAGGAAACTGAAGAAGAAAGAACTTTAGCCCCAACCCCTATTTTAAACAGGGCTGTTTCTCCTTTGCCTGTTTTCTTATTGAGCTTCTTAAGTAAGCAATTCTATCTCCTGAGCACCTTCATGGATCTTAGGCAAAGTTTCAAGAAAGATCAGTGGATTTTTTTGAGCTCTTTAGAGAAAGAAGTTAGTAAAAAGAAAACAAAAACAAAAGTGCTACGTAACATTGGGTTCTCAGGACTTGACCCGGGAGGCTCTACCTTTAATTTGCCATAATGAGAAATGTTAATATCTATATTTCTCAATTTGCTAAGGGCTAAAGCTCTTCTGTACAGGGTGGAGTAAGACACTTCAATCTTTACTAGCCCATATTTGAGGCAACTCAGCAAAGGGCTACATTTTACCAACCTGGAAGCTTTGTTGATACTAGTTTGCCCTCTTGGATGTTGTGGATTGATGGCCTTTAGCCAAGAGCCACCCACCTCTAATATAGCGGAGCACCTTCTCCAGTCATTGGACATGTGTGCGGCCAACCCACCCTATGACTCGAAGTCTCTTGTCGAGCCAATAACTAGTGTAAGAATTCCAGTTTTTTAAAACCCTATCGCTTCTCAGATGCTATAAAAATTCCAACCAAAGGCTTCAAAGTTTCAACACAAGTGTTTGCAAGCCAAAACAGCTTCACACTCAATCTGCTTTATTCTGCTGCTTATATTAAAATCTGTAACTAACCACATTTCTATACTACTTGCATCCATCTTGTTGAGACAGTTGAGAAATCACAGTCAAAGGTGGTTTCGGTATATTCATTTCTGCTCAAAATGGTCTGAAAGATTCAGAAGAAAAACAGTTTAGCTTCTTTAAGCAGAAGGATGTTAAAACATAAAGTTCTAAATCATCAAGAAATCTATATCATTTAGCATTTATTAGAAGGAAAATGTGGCCATCAAGAAGGAGCCAGAATTAGAAGGGAGGTGCCCAAGTTCTTCCTAAACTCTTATCAAAAACATGTATGTAGGTTTATCTTGATTGGCAGCTAAAGATAGCAAAATTGAGAAGGCAAGGCAGGAATTATTAACTCTTGTTTGTGGAAGGGGGAGAAGCATGGGGTCTTAGAAGGATTGAATTCTATAAAGATCAAGCTGTGGAAAAGAAAGAAATTCATTGAGTCAAAATGTTATGGCTAATATTGCCTAAGGCTACCTCTTGCATCTTGGGTAAGATAAATTGCATCATTACCAGCACCCGCAAGGGGTTGGAGGAGCTCTGGTGATCAGAGGATGTTGATTTCCAGGGTTAAAATAAAGAAATACAGAAACTAACATCTGATCCGTGAAAGCAACCCCAAAGTGATGTGGAATTAATAATAGTCAAATTTAAAAAGTAGAATGGCCATAATGTGTACCTCAGCATGATACCTTTTGCTTCAATTGGTATTTTCTCTTCATGTTAACTTGTAAAAAAAAATTGGCCTGAGTTCAATCAAATGTAAATTAAAATTCAGTTTTTCAGTCATACTAGCCACACTTCACATCTTCATTAGTCACACATGGCTGGTGGCAACTGTATTGGATAGCACAGATATAAGACATGTTCATCATTTGCAGACAGTTCTATTGGACAGCGCTGTTTTAGAAGGAATACCTTTCAGACTACTCTAAGGATGGCTGGCATTAGTAAGACCCTTCTGTATCTTCTGAACACCAAAATGCCTGTCAGCATCAACTGTTGGGTCCATCCTAAACTTCTTTCCTTCTCTTTCAATATTATGTCTCAGTTTCACCTATTTCAAGCTTAACTACCAAGGAAATAAACAAGGAACAAATATTATAGAAAAAGGTAATTTAAACATATAAAACGCTGTCCTATAATTAATATATAGAAAACTAAGTTGGATTATTCCTTCGTGGAGCCTATATGACGTTAAGTTCTGGCCTCCCCACTATGTGGAGTGTAACTGCAAAGGTCATAGCAGATACCCTGAGCATTTTATTTATTAATTAATTAATTTTTTAAATTTATTATTATTTTTAAGATTTTATTTACTTATTTGACAGAGAGAGAGATAGTGAGAGCAGGAACACAAGCAGGAGGAGTGGGAGAGGGAGAAGCAGGCTTCCCACTGAGCAGGGAGCCCGATGCGGGGCTCGATCCCACCTGGGATCATAACCTGAACCGAAGGCAGATGCTTAATGACTGAGCCACCCAGGTGCCCCCCCCTTTTTTTTTTACCCTGAGCATTTTAAATCCAAGAATTATAGAGCCCTCAAAGTCCTCTCAAATATGGGAGATTTTACATCTATTTGGACTTTTAGAGAAGTGCACACAAGTGCTGAAGTCATTTGCGTGAACCCTCTCATACAAGCAAGAATGAAAGGAGAAACTAGAAAAGAAGAAAACAAATACAGTTTGTTCCTCCTTCTCCTTCAACACTGAGGACTTCACTGTCCTGACTGAAGAAGGGAAATTCATCAGTTTCATGATCACACAAATAAGGGAGACTGGAGGCAGAAGGGGAACATGACCTCATCCACTCAAGCCGTCAGATTCAGTAAGGTGTTCAGTGGGGGGCATTCTCCATGTGTGCCTGTTCTTTCCGGTCATTATTATTAGACTGGTGCTAAAGCAGAAAGATTAGCAGCATGAAAATCTCAGCTTTTTAGAGACATACCCACATAGCCTTTTTTTCCTGAAATTTTTAAAATTTAGGTTTCTCAATAGTATCATGAGTTCTACTGCCAAATCTTTCTCATGCTTTTCCTGGGTTGCCAGTACTCTGCACAATGAGCCATCAGTCTGATTTCTATCACTTTTATGTTGCTGTGAATGGTTAACGAAAATGGTTAGGGTGTGGGGTTAAAGGCTTCAAGGGTAACATGTTTGAACTCCACAGGGCCAATTAGTTTGCTTCCAGCAATCGCCTTCATCCTGTCATCTCAAAAATAGGAACCACTGGTCATGAGAACCACTGGGAAAATAGGGAAGGATCCAAACATATGCTTTAAAAAAAATCAATCCAAATGATAAGTTGAATGGGAAATGGATTATTTAGATAACAGATTTCTTGGTGATATTATATAAACTTCTGTTGTAGGAGATGGTAACCACTAGCTAGGCACATGGAGCTATGGAGCCTGAAATGTGGCTAGTCTCAACCGAGATATGCTAACAGTGTCAAATACACTTGCATTACGAAGACTTAATATGAAAAAAAAGTAAAACCTCATTAATAATTTTTATACCAATTGCATGTTGAAATGGCACTATTTGGATATATTGGACTACAAAAAAAATTATTATTAAAGTTAATTCATGCTTCTTTTTGCTTTTCGAAATAGAGCCCCCAGAAAATTTTAAATGACATATGTGGCCCACATTATATTTCTATTGACGGCACAGACCACGATCACAGGCTCTTTCTGTAATACAAAAGGGCTTAGAAAATGCTGACTCATGAAAAGTGAGTCTAAAACATTATCTGCTCTGAAGGCAAAAGAATCCTCTGGCAACAAAAGCGGATGAGCGGTTGGAATTGGAGTAGGCATCATAAATATCTCCACTACTGAGAGCCACATAAAGGCCTAGCCAGCAGCTGAAGCTACATAATCTAGCAGTATCAAAAAGAAATCAAACACAGATTTCAAAATCCCTGCCTTGTCTTTTGAACTGACTGTGGGAAAGCAGCTCCCACAATCTGCTAGAGGTTAGGGCTATGAGTCCTGAGGTACTCAGATCCTCACTTTGATTTCTCTTGATCAAAGATGGCACCTCATTACTGAAAAAGAGCCAAAGGCTCCTGGAAGGAATTTCCCCAGCGGGGTATACAATGACCCAGGGAGATAGCATGATAATTTGATAATTACATCCAAGAGTTTTCTGAATAATATCTAAGTCCCCAGATATTGAGAAATAAGGAAAATTAGGGATCAATACATTGTAGGACCTGGGAGAAGCAATGTTTTTCTCAAGTGGCAATTCAAGTCATTCACAGAGCCAGACAATGAAGGCATTTCCCAGTTTAGAAGAGGGAATGTCCAACCAGCTTTCAGCCTCTTCTTTTATTTCCATGTGTCTGTCCTTGCACTCAATAAGCTCTTGTGTTCTATAAATAGGCAGGAAGGGACGTTAATCGGTGTCAGGTTTCTCATCCAAGAAAAATTTTATCTCTGCCCCCTCTCCAATCTTTCCAGGCTTAGAGATGACCATTACTCCCTTGTTACAAAGTCTGTACCTTACTTCATTATAATCAGTGTGATACTGTGCATATACTAGTTGGGTTAAACTTTCATGCCCAGAAGTCGTTAGCCAACATGCTATGAAGAGTGCCCAGGTCAGAGTGAGAGGTAACATCCAATCAGAAAGCCACAGTCTAGAGGTGGTTACAAGCCCTGCCATTATCTATATATCAATCAAGAGCAGAAACGTGGCCAATACCAAATAAATATCAACAGTGTGTTTCTATTGGTGAAAGTGATGTTTTGTTAATTAGTTTAATAGATGTAATAACATGATCTCATTAGGTGACATTTCAGATATCCAAAATATGTGCATGAGAAAAAATAAATTAGCTCTGCCCCCAACTGTTGCATGAAGGTACAAGAATCCAGCTCGGCCTGTATCCTGTATCCTGTATCCCTTAGGCCTAATTCTTGCACCTCTTGGAGGAATGGTGCCTGTGGCTTGATTCCTGCTTGGATTTGTGCCAAGCCATCGGTGTAGAAGGATTTCTGATTTCTGATGCCAAGTAGAAAGCCTGGAATCCCGCTTTGTAAATGCTGTTGTTTCTGTCTCAAGTATACCTTTCCTCTAAGGTAAGGTCAGCGCACCTAGAAATACAGAGAGCTGAGACTTTATAGAGCTTAAGGAACAAAGTATATGGACTGTTTTGTGCCTGCTTTACCAAAGGCTCTTTATTAAACAAGCATGTGATAAAATGTTTGAAACCTACTTGTTTTATAATCTGGTAGGCAGGTGATAAGGCAGTGACTTTTCTCTCACCTACTTAGGACTTAGTTACTACTCTGATCTAACCAAATTAACTTCAGCGCCCCGCATGGCCAAACCGGCTTAGATCAGGTGGCAACTGCCCCATTTTTTCACCTGATCGAGCAAAGAGCCTTCTTTTAGTCCTTGAGTGCAATCCTTCCTGCTTTGAGGGCATGTGATTTCCCCTCTCCATTTTTCATCTGGTCAACTCTGATGTACCCTTCGGGTCTCAGCTTAAATCACTCGTTCCCAAACTGTGCTGTGCATTAGAATCACCCATACAGCCTCTAACCTACCGCACAGCCTGGATCACACCCCACGCAAATTAAATCAGGGCCTCTAGAGGTGGGAGCCAGGCATCAGCATTTTTTAACGATTCCCTACATGATTCCATTGAGCAGTCATTTGGGAACCACTGGCTTCGATGTCATTTTTCTTAGCACAGACTTTACTAATCACTGCCCCTAAATTTAGGTTCCTGTATAACTTAGTTTCCCGTGTCTTAGAGCTTTCTCGACATTTTCTTATGTTATCATTATCTGTGCCATTTCTGTTTTGGTGCTGTCTGCCTCCTAGATGGGATGTCCTTCGAGGGCCAACACCTTGACTGGCTTCCTAATCTCAGAATCTGAAGCAGCTAATCCCATGCCTGGTCCATAGGAGATGCTCATTATCTGTTTGTCAATAATGAATAAATCAATGAATTCAGTATTTGCCACTTCACTGAAACTGTCTCCCCCAATGAAAACAAACCAACTAACCAAACATTTGAGTGATAGCTGTTATTAGTTTTCTAACAGGTACTTTGGGATGATAGGAGGGAATTGTAATCTGTTTGGGAATAGGATTAATGCAAAGGAACCATAAGAGAAGTGAAAAGGGAAGAATTATAAAAAACAAGGGCTCACATAAAGTGCCAGTGCGTGCAAGGTGACGAGTAACACAGATATATGGACATTTGCTCTCCCAGACTTCTGGGAGTGAATTTGGGCACAGACAGTCAAATTTATGTCATATAGCACAGCCTGCCACCATCCATCCCAACTTTGCTTCCTTTTGCTCAGATTTTTGAATTCTGTTATGAGTTCAAGTCTTCCTGAACTTTATGCAGCATTTGCTGAAATCAGCAGCCTTTTGTTTATGTGAATCAGAAAACTAGATTCACTCATAAAACGTGAAAGAAGTATCTCCATCTTGAAAACTGATTGTCATCTTTATTTAATTTGGATCAAGCCTTTGGGATGCTATTTAAATGATTAGCCTGATGAATCATAGAGCTGTGTTAGCAGAAACAGATTTGTTTATGCGCTCTAAACTATTTATTCTTCTCACATTCGTATTCTTATCTCCCACCCAAATCCCTGACGATGTAAACACTTTTGGGGCTGTCTCTACAAACCACAATTCCTGCATCTGGCCTGAATAGATAACTCCAGAACCCAAATTGGGGGCAGGGGGCAATACATGTTCTTGTTAATTTCAACAAGTTGACACAGAAACAAACAGACCAAAAGAAGTTCTCAGGCCCCTTTGCCTCATAACAGAAGCAGGTGCTGCAAATTAAGGTAACGTTCACTGACCATATATCAGAGAGAGAGGATGAATACTTTCTAGGGAGCTCTGGAATGAAAGAAGGCATGTAGTAAAAGTACTAATGGAAGACATGCAAGATTAGTCCGAGCTGCTTGGAGGCAGCAACAGCCCTTTCTCGAAGCTAAATCTGAGTTAATGGGGGGACTCATCTTATTAAAACAAAGGATGGAATTTGTCCAAACTGTTTTTGCAGTGGGTAACATTAAAGAGGCCTCGTGTGTGTGACTGACATTAATTTATTTTTTGGCATTGTCACTGAGCTCCCCGGAGTTCAGGATGACTGGGAAATGGCAATAAGGCATTTGGCACAGTTTCACTCGGCTCCGGCTCAGTCCTGGGTCCTGAAAGGCCGCGGAAACTCTTTCCCAATCAAGGCTTGAGACTGTTAGGTAAAATGTTGTCCAGTGGGTGCCTTTTCTTTCCAATAAACAATACACCATTTGAGGAAGAACTGTGTCAGATGAGTATGAGTGTGTGACTTTTAGTATCCCCTAGGGTGGTTTTTGTCCAGTTAAGATTACTTAGAAGTTATTCTAAAAAAAAATAAATATTCCTGAAGTGTCTCAACCCAATTTGTAAATTTTTTTTAGTCTCTTGAGAAATTTAGCAACTATTAACAATTTCTTTCAATGGATCTTTGGTCAATAACTACTCTCATTTATTAATCAAACTTCTTTTTTTTAAAGATTTTATTTGAGAGAGAGAGAGACAGAGAGAGCACAAGCAGTGGGGAGAGGCAGAGGGAGAAGCAGACTCCCCACTGAGCCCAGAGCCTCACACAGGGTTCGATCCCAGGACCTGGAGATCGTGAGCTGAAGGCAGACACCCAACCATGTGAGCCACCCAGGCACCCCTATTAATCAAACTTCTTAAACATTTTAAAGCACATTTACAAAT
Organism: Leptonychotes weddellii; assembly: GCF_054177405.1. Classification (NCBI taxonomy): domain Eukaryota; kingdom Metazoa; phylum Chordata; class Mammalia; order Carnivora; family Phocidae; genus Leptonychotes; species Leptonychotes weddellii. Next base: position 118,113,449 of record NC_138371.1, read on the forward strand.
TTACAATGTTTAATTTCCTTAATTCCTTGAATTGTTTGAGAACAAACTCCACCACATACATAACCAGTTCTAGTAAATATAACAAATGAAACCTTAAACATAGTGAATCTTAACTTATATCAAATGATTCAATATTGTTTATAAACTTAAAACCACAAGCCTGAATAAAATCGTCAATTACCCATTTTTCAATTTAATCACGGGGCTTAATGGAGATACTCAAACACTTAAGATGCCAAACACATTCAGATTTCTTTACACAAAACATTTAATATTGTGGGGTGATTCTCTTCGACATTGTACACTTTTTTTTTTTTTTTAATTTTGAATCTCATGAAGATAACCAAGTCACCTTAAACAATTTTGTGGTCATGCTGACAAGCAGAGAGGTGAGCCCACATTCTCTCCTGGAAGTGACTGAACATCAACTATAGGTTTTAGCCTAGAGGTAAACTCTGGGACTACAAGAGATCCAGGGTAATTTTTCTCTCTACTGTCATCAACATGCCAAGGAAGTTCTGTTTTGATCTTCACTAGGCCAACATGGATCTCAAGACCATGCCTTTCAAACAGGTGATCTTGTAGCCCAGGTCTCCGGATTAAAGTCATATCTTTACTTAATTTTCCTTTACTGGCAGAATTTGGCAATCCACATTAAGCCCAAAACTAATATTCTTCACTGTTTCCGTTGTATTTATTTGTGGTTATTTGTGTTTCATAGATACTTAATTTCTTCATTGGATTCTATGAATCCTTTCCCTTTTTAAAAAAAAAAAGTCTGTACTGGGGGCTCCTACTTAAGGATCCGACTCTTGATTTCGCCTCAGGTCATGATCTCAGGGTCATGAGATCGAGCCCCGTGTTGGGCTCATGCGCTGGGCTTGGAGCCTGCTTAAGAGTCTCTCTCTCCCTCTCCCTCTGCCCTTCTCCCCTCTAAAAAATAATTAAAGAAATAAGAAAATTTTAAAAGTCTGTGCTGACCAAGTAGTTAATGATTTTTCCAGTCTCTCCACTACTGTTATAGATCTTCTGCCTGAGAATTTCTAGGGTAGAATCTGGTTCTTCCAGACCAACTTCCTGAATGCCTCATATGCTAGACATAGCTCAGCATGAAGTTCGCCTTGGTGCAGGCGAAGGCATTACTCTCCAGCATGCAAGTTTTCCATTTTCCAGACCTTTAGCTACAAACATCTTCACTAACTTTTCTTGATCCTCCTCAGGTAAGTGCCAAATGGAGCATGGGCCAAGCAGAAATTGAAAACTGGAAGAATTAGGTTGTATCATCAAAACTTTGCTAAGGAAAATGATTCCAAAAAGCTTTAGAAAATATGTGCTTGCAATAGAAAAAAAGATCTGTGTGGCAAATAGTAAATAAATGTCATGAGCTATGAAGGTGATGCTTTTCTAGATAATAAATATTTGTTTAAAAGGGTGTTATACTTTAATATTCACTGATTCATTCACATATATAAATACACAGGACATATAACTTTGCCCATGATTATTAAACTGATTTATGACCTATCAATTTTTTTCTTCACAAACCATTTTACAAAAGTTGGCTTATTTAATGAGCCATCAAGCCAATTATTAGGGACAGATAAACAGTACTGGATTTCCTTGGAAAGAAACGGGCATTTCCCTTCTGAGATCTCATGAAAGGTGCCAGATGCCTGTCTGGGACACAGTGTCCAGCACTGTGCTTTCCTTCTGCATAATAACCAAGGAGTGAAAATGGATGCCAAAGACTACTTATCTTTGTACCTGCCATAATACGAAGCAGGATGTTTATACTCAGCTATCTCAAATCCTTTACAAAATACAGTGGAAATTAAGTAAGTAAAAACAACATATATTTACATTATGTGTACATGAACAGACACGTGAGAAGATGCTCAACATCACTCATTATCAGGGAAATGCAAATCAAAAGCACAATGAGATATCACCTACACCTGTCAGCATGGCTAACATCAAAAAGACAAGAAATAACAAGTGTTGGTGAGGGTGTGGAGAAACTCGTGCTCCATCAGGGGGAATGTAAATTGGTGCAGCCACTGTGGAAAACACTATGGAGGTTCCTTGAAATTTAAAAATAGAAATACCATATGACCCAGTAATTCCACTGCTGGATATTTACCCAAAGAAAATTAAAACACAAATTCAAAGAGATATGTGCATCCCTATGTGTACTGCAGCATGATTTACAATAGTCCAGATGCGGAAGCAGCCCAAGTGTTCATCAATAGACAAATGGATAAAGAAGATGTGATATGTGTGTGTGTGTGTGTGTGTGTGTAATGGAATATTACCCAGTCATAAAAAAGAATGAGAGCTTGCCATTTGCACAACACGGATGGACTTAAAGTGTACTATGCTAAATGAAAGAAATCAGACAGAGAAAGACAAATATCATATGATTTCACTTATATAGGGAATCTAAAAAAGAAAACAAATTAATAAGCAAACAAAAGCAGAAACAGACCCATAAATACAGAGAACAAACTGACGGTTGCCAGAGTTGAGTGGGGAAAGGGGATGGGCAAAACAGGTGAAGGGGAGTGGGAAGTACAGGCTTCCTTCCAGCTATGGAATGAACAAGTCACAAGGATGAAAGGCACAGCGTAGGGATACAGTCGATGGTATTGTAATAATGTTGTATGGTGACAGATGGGAGCTACACTGTGGAGAACACAACATAACATATAGGGCTCTTGAATCACTATGTTGTACACCTGAAACTAATGTAACATTGTGTGTCAACTTTACTCAAATAAAAATAAGTAAATAAATAAAAATTAATTATTTAACTAAAAAACCCAATATATGTGCAATCCTAGAAATGCCAAAAACTATTGAATAAGCTATTCAATTATGCTGAGAAATAGCTGAGTTTTAGGTAAGCTTCTTAATAAGTCAGTTACATAAACTGAGATTGCTATTTTATTTGTTGGTGGGATAACCTATAGACTAAACTACCCTAATGTAGACAAAACCCTTAGCCCAGACTATCAGACCAGAGGCCCAGGGAATTATTCATAGTAATGAAGATAACTTTTCATCCTCAAATTAAAAACAGTGTTACAAAGTTCCTAGCATAATCACTTTAATTAAGTGTAATTTATTTGATCCTTGTACGAATCTTCCAGTATTACTGCTTGCATATAACCAATTATAAATACCTAGAGACTTTTCAGTTCTCATTACAGGCAAGTAAAATGCTTTAATAAATAATGCACCCTCCCATAATTTGGGTCCATTCTATTTTTGTGATGGTGCTTTCCTATGTTTTGCACCAAATACACAATAAACACTATTCCATACCTTTAACCCTATGATCAGATTGAACTGCTGTGGCTTGAGTTATTGAAAAATTAAAATCAAATTCAAATAGAAGAGGGCCATGAAAAACAACTAGTTGATGCCATCAAATGACATTCTGCCTGCCAACTTCAAAAAAAAAAAAAGGAAGCAGGTCCAGTTTGGAGCTTCCAGCAGCATGACCAGAAATATAATTTAGAGAAATATTTTTAATAGCAATGGAAGGGATGAGAAGTGTGAGTTATTATTTTTTGATTTGGCTAAATTGGTTGTCTTTAAGAAAATAAGGCCTTCTCCTTTGGCTTGGTCCGTCCATACAAAGCAACCTGAATGTTATCACAACAACAAAAGTAGCTGTGTGTTTGTGCACCATCATGGGAAAGTGGCTTAGTGTACTGTAAAATATAAGAAATTCCTGGTCTTAAGGAGCTGACCTTGACAACATCACCTAGATCTACAGGCTAGATTCAGAATTCTAAGTGGGTTTTCTCTTCAAGACATAACTCCCTGGCTCATCTGACCAGACCTCTTGATACTTTACAGTTCAAATTGTGATGCACTGAGATACTCCACATGACCGACAATGATAGGCATTTTTGGTCATCACGGTGTTCTAAGCCTTGATGCACTTTAGAGACTCATATATGTCTCTGGGCCAACCAGTCTTTATTGAGTTACACATACACAGCTCAACATACACAATAACTCTTTACATTTCTTAAAGTAACCATTAAATTATTTGGATAAAACTTAGAATGGTCTTTGGGTAACAGTAGTTAAAACTGGTACTTGGTTAAGAAAGAGATAATGTGACAAAAACAAAACAAAACAAAATCAATCCAACATAAGTTGTTCTATAACTGAACATGTTCCTTTTGGCCTCAGGCATCTATCTTCTAGAACAAAAATAATTCAATAGTGTTCAATGTTTTCAATAGTATGGCAAGATTTCTAAACCAGGTGCTATAGAGTTTATCATTTTTTGTTCCAGACACAATAATCCTATGCTGGAGCATGCTCAGCACCAAATGCCAGACAAATGTTTAAAGGGGGAGCTTTTATGAAAGACAAAATTCCTTAAAAGACTATATAGACTGGAAATCACTGTTCAGATATCCACGTACTTTACCTACAACTTTTATGTGCTAAATTTGTACCGATATGAATTGTACATCACATTTTGGGTAACAAGGATATCATCTGAAAAACAAATTTTTTTGCATTTAAAAAAAAAAAAAAAGCCACGACACAAAAAAGTCTTTCACAACAGTTCAAAAATCCTGAGGCCAAATTTATTCATTCATTTGGCTTTCAGCGGGCAACTGCTTTGTCCCCCGCAGTATTATGCAAGCTTACTTAAGAATGCAGAAGAGCTCAGAGAGCTGAAAATTCTATTCCCATTGCCATGGTGAAAACCATAGAGTATGAAGGTAGCAGTGCCCAGCACAGGTGGGGTGGTCTCCAACATCCCTTTGGGACACCACCACTGAACTTGAAAACAAATATTACAATTTAGAAACAAACCTTCTGTCTAGAATCTAGAAAACATCACTTCAAATATCATTTGGGGGAAAAAGATCCTCTTTTCCCCATCGCACCAGCAACAGAGATACAAAACTAACAAAAGACCATCATGAAAAGACAAGAATTCTTCCCATAACTGAAAACATGTATGAATAACACTCACTACAGATGCTTCCCACATCCTAGGGAGGTGCAGCTCCTTTTAGCACAACCTAAACACAAGTATTTTGTACAAAACCACCCAGAGGACACCCCCGCTGAGATAATCAATCAGCGCACCGTGGCTTTGGGAGGTTTTCCAAAAGCAAAGTCACTGAAGAATGTTAACATTTCATTACTTCCTTCTTTTCTGAGGATTATTGAGTCAGGAAGTCATTGTCCCCTATTAATCTTTGAAGACAGAAAAAAATAATGGCAGGAATCTACAACTTCCTCATAGCACAGCCCAGCTTGGCTTCCAATCAACATTCCATATTTCAAATAAGCATTACATGTTCAACCATAGAATTATAACTAAGTGGTTTATTACAGGGAAACCCTCCCAGTGGGCATCTCTGTTAGAGGGACATTTGACTAAAAGGCTAAATTTCCTTTTCATAATGGTATGTTGACTATCATAAACATATTTCTGCGTGGGCAGCAGGTAAGTGTGAGTCATGTGTTTCCTCTCTACCCTAGGGGCGATTAGCTGCTGTAACTAGGAATATACACTTCCACTGTAGTTAGCTAGTGTTTCATCAAAAGGCCACATCTCAGGTGCCCCTACAGATTTGCTTTAGTTGTGTTTATCACCACACTAAACTTAGATGTTGTTATAATTGGTCTACGGCCATACCACCCTAAACGCGCCCGATCTCGTCTGATCTCGGAAGCTAAGCAGCGTCGGGCCTGGTTAGTACTTGGATGGAGAAGTTGTTATAATTGGCAACATGGACGTAAGAGGTGAGGGTTTGGGTTAATGAAGTTACTGGTGCTGCAGCTATGTGGATTGTGTAGAATATCGAGACATCTCTAGTCTTCTGTGTTCTTACTAGAAGAGTCTAGTGAGCTGTGTATACTCTCTGAATGCCTTCTGAGACTTGACTCCAGAAGAGTGCTATATCCCGACATGAGTCATAGGACCCTGGTTGCCAGATGGAATCATCACTCAGGTTAACTTAAGTCCTGACCCCGTAATAGTGTTGCGTTTATCTCAAAGGGACTCTCTCATGTCAGCTGTGGTTGAAACACCTAAAAGGACAGAGAGCTGGGATTCTGATGAGCTTCAGAAAAGACACTATCATTGTTAGGGCCTGATTGTTAATAAGTGTACACATGGAAAAAAGTGTTTTGAGTATGCTTCTATATTTGTATCGGGGTTGTCCGGGAGAAAAGCGATAACCCTCACTTACCTCATTTTATACTGACAAACACTGCGAATTGCTCCTAAAACTCACTTTCTTCTTCTGGGGCATACACTGAAACTCCATTTACTAACCTCTCCTTAATTGCATGGGAAGTCTTCAACTGCAGCTGAAGTCTGGCCAAGGGAATGTGAGAGTACAGGATGTGTGCCATTTTGTTTCAGGGTTTTAAGAAGTAGATGCAGCACCTCCAGGTTCTTTACCCTCTTCTGTCAGCTGGATATGGACAAGGATGAGGCTCAGGGAATGGTGCCTCCATGGAACGAGTCTGGGTCCTTGAACCATCACGTGGAAGCTGAACAGTAATATTTACTTGGACTGTAACGTGAGCTAGAAATAAACTTTCATTGCCTTTCAAAATTATCCATCTGGGACCTATTTATTACCATAGTCTAGTCTTCCTAACTGAATCAGGAGACCACCAATATTCGCCAAAAGTAACCCTAAATAAGCGTGTATGACCAAACTGATTTAGAAATAGTTTGAATACATTTAACCACAAGAGATCAACACACTGTATTTGAATAATATCTGAGAAAAAAGTTGTAGTTGGGAATCAGCAGACACAATCTTTACCAAACAATTCCACAGTTTATTTTTAAATTTTTTTTAAGTTTTTTTTTTTTTTTATTAGAGAGGGCATGAGTGAGAGAGAGAGAGAGCAAGAGCGCGAGCAGGGTGAAGGGCAGAGGGAGAGAAAGAAGCAGACTCCCCGCTGAGCAGGGACTCCCCTCACCCACCATCCCGAAGACACAGGGCTCGATCCCAGGACCCTGGGATCATAAGGCAGATGCTTAATGGACTGAGCCCCCCAGGCACCCCTCTACATTTTATATATGACTTGACTGACCACTACTGCTAGATCTTTACAGTGTCTTTCTTTTCTTCTTCTTATTCAAGAATCAAAATAAGCATCATAATGATACGACGATGACCAAAAATAGAAACTGACAATTATTGAGCACTTACTATGTTTCTGGAACCATTCTCATAACGTTATGCATCTAATTCATTTAATCTTTACAACCACCCCAACAGACAGGTGCCATGATTGTCCCCATTTTATGAAGAAGGAAACTAAAGTACAGGGAGGTTAAGTGTTATATAATTTATAAGGGGCAATCCCTCTCTGCCCATTATAAATTGAACCCATGCAGTCTAGCACCAGTATACAAGCTCTTAACCTCACCACTATATTGACTGTCCATAGAATATCACATAAGATTCAAAGATGAGTAAGAGACTTGACCCTGCCCCAAGGAATTTAGAAAAAAATTTTTTTTAAAGTAAAGGTCTCTTTATTTTTTATTTATTTTTTTTTAAATTTTATTTATTTATTTGAGAGAGAGAATGAGATAGAGAGAGCATGAGAGAGGGGAGGGTCAGAGGGAGAAGCAGACTCCCCGCCGAGCAGGGAGCCCGATGCGGGACTCGATCCCGGGACTCCAGGATCATGACCTGAGCTGACGGCAGTCGCCCAACCAACTGAGCCACCCAGGCGCCCAGGAATTTAGAAAATTAAGTATAAGACAAGGTAGTATACATATCCCTAAGGGGAATACAAAATATTGTGGAGTTTCAAAGAAGGGAGAGATAATGTCTAATCAAAAGAAATTCAGAATGTTTCATAAAGGAAAATAGCATCTGTTGTTTAATTCAATTCAACATACGTTTATGGAGCACCATTTTATGTCGACTCTTCGAAGAGTTCCTAGTCAAATAATAACTACACAATGTATCCACACTGACATGCAATCAGGAAAATCTTCTACCATTTAAAGTTAGAAAACAAGATTTGAATACTCACGAAATATGTTTCTATTTAAACTTCAAACCCAGAGCTACTTTTTTTAAAAAGTAGGCATGTCTTAAATGAATTTTTTCTAATGCTACTCTCTTTAATAAATGAACACATGTTTGCATTTGCACCAGTGTACTGAAATCTAACATGTATATTGAGAAGTGCACACAATCTGGGTACAACTCAAAGAATTTCCGTAAACTGAATGCCCCATGTAACCTTTATTCAGATCACAAAACAATGTGACTGGCATCCCAGAAGTCTTCCTTCTCCTCCTTTTGAGTCAGCACCTACCCCACGTGTAATCATTATCCTAACTTCTAGCAGACTAGACTGGTTTTGCCTGTCTTTGTACTTATATAAATGGAATCATAAATTATGTGCTCTTCTGCTACAATTTCTTTCACTCAACTTTATGTTTGTGAAATGTTTATGTCATCCCTATTGCTGAGTGTCATTATAATTGTTTCTTGCTATTGCTGCATACCAGTCCATGTGTGAATCTATCACAGCATTATCCACTCTCCTGCTGATAGGCATTCAATAGTTTCCAGTTTTTGTTTGCTACCAAAAAATGCTTCTGTGAAGATTCTCATATACAGCTTTTCATTCACATATCTATATATTGCTGTTTTGAATATACTTGGGACTGGAATTGCTAGAGCAGAGAATATATGGGCATTTCAAAAGATATTTCCTACCTGGAAATCAAGCTCAGTAAATAATATTATGTGTTAGTAATAGCACACACCAAATCAGAAAGCACTAATAAAATAAGCATTGCTTGTGAGAAGTGTCAACAATTATACATAACTCCAGAGTCAGATTTTATTTTTTTAATTTATTTTATTTTTTAAAGATTTTGTTTATTTATTTGAGAGAGAGAGAAAACAAGCAGTGGGAGGGGCAGAGAGAGAGAGGGAGAAGCAGACTCCCCGCTGAGCAGGAAACTGGATGCAGGGCTGGATCCCAGGACCCTGAGATCATGTCCTGAGCCAAAGGCAGACATTTAACCAACTGAGCCACCCAGGGGCCCATAGAGTCAGATTCTAGCCACAGCTCAAGAGGAGCCTGTCACAGGGACTGTTGCCATTTTCCAAGAAACTGCTCTTAAGATCTCACACCAAACTTTAGGGCATGTGCATTAGAGCATTTAAAAACATCTAAAAACATTCTCGGGGGCCATTCTGGCTGGAGTACAGGTAGAACACGGAGCCCTGCTCTGGGGCATCTCTCTTGGAGCACTTCTTTCACTTTCCTACTCTTTTTTCTAGAGCAATCAAGTTAATTTCACACAGAGTGATTCAAGTTCCTGTTGCTGTGGGCTCATTGATTTTGCCATTTGTGTTAAAACATGCTATGAAATTTTTGCTTATGAAACTTTGATAGAAGGCATAATGATGCCAGTTATTTGTTTTATCTCTGCCCAAACACCTACATGGCATAATCCCTTGGCAGTTAAAGACTTTTTCCATGTCTACTGGCACTTAAACTCTTGCGAGTGTCAGGTTAGGGTAAATTAGATTAAAAAAAAAGTAACAGCATGTTAACTTATTTCAAAACATAAATAATTTACTAAAAGCAGGCTGAAACAATGTCTTTGTGAAGACACTGGCCATGGTATTTTTCTTAAGAACATTTATAATTCAAGGGATTGCTCAGATTTTAAAGTTTGGGTTTCTCCCTCTTTCTAACCCTTATGTAGCCCCTGACCAAGTTGTTTGGGGAAGAGCACATTCCTTAGCCCCAAGGGCAGGCCAACTTGGCCTGGCTTTATTTTTGTTGTGTTTTTGTATAATAGCAACCCAAGACGGAAACATCTGGAAAAATACCCTGACTGAGCTGGTGGGATCAAAGACCAAAGTGAAGTGGTCTATTGTTAATTTCCAGGAACTGACACAGAGTGCAGAGTGAAATAATTCAGTTGGGCATGAATCCCGTTGGATTTCTGAAAGGCTTGTGTAACACCGTATTGCCGTGCCAGATAGCTAAAGATAAGGTAGTTCAGCAAAATTGAGGAAAAATAAATCTGTGTGTGTGTGTGTATGCGTGTGCATGTGATGTGTGCGCACATACATGTCAAACAATTCAAATCAGTAATCAGTATGTTCATGGTATAGTCCTCTGATGGAAAAGACAACTTTGCCACAAAGATATCAAAAAAATAGAAAAGCCAGTTGAAGAAACACTCAAACCATTCATGACTTGGAGTCAGGAATTGAGTTTGCAAAGAAACATCTTGGTCCCCGACCAGACTGAGTTCCAGAGGGCAATGACCATCTGGTTTATCCTTGCTCTGCTTAGTGGCTCATAGTAACCAAAAGTCTACTGGGTGAAGAATAAATGCATGAATGAGTCAATAGGAGAATAAATACAACAAACAGCCAAATTTCATAGTCTCAGTGCTGAGTTTGACTCTTCTCAAGCCTTTATTTGCAGTCAAGTGATCTCCTTGACTTTGGGTATATACAAAGAAATAAGGGCAGAAATATAAGTATAAATATATAATATAAATATAAATATAATATAATATAAGAAATGAGGGCAGAAAAAATAAAAACATATATTACCTTGCCTGTGAGGATATTTGATACTTAGGTATATACAGAATAAGGACTAGAAAAACCCTTCAGATATCACCTCTCTTTATCTCCGGCCAAGGAAACTGTTGAATGAGAAATAGAAGG
>NC_138371.1:118124684-118159517 GCF_054177405.1 Leptonychotes weddellii
GGGGTGCACGTACCCTTTTGGATCCCTACTTTTGTATCTTTGGGGTAAATACCCAGTAGTGCAATTGCTGGATCATAGTCTTGGCTCATTTTGAGTTAATTTTTTGTATGTGGTGTGACGTATGGTTTGAAGTTCATTTTATTACATGTGAATATTCAATTGTTCCAGCCTAATTTATTGAAAAAACTGTATTCTCCACTGAATCGCTTTTGCACCTTTGTCAAAAATCAGTTGTCCATGTATGTGTTTATTGCTAATATATAAAAATAAAATGACATTTTGTATATTGATCTTGTATCCTGCAACTTTGCTAAGTTAATTTTTTAGTTCAAGAAGTTTTTTGGGGAGATTCCCTCTGATCATGTATCTCATATACGTATATCTACATGGATATACATGATATCTGAGAATAAAAACAGTTTTCTTTCTTCCTTTCTAATTTGGAGGCTTCATATTTCTTTTTCTTACTTTAGTGCACTGGCTAGAACCTCCAGTTCAACGTTGAATGAAAGGGAGGAAACAAACATCTATGCCTTGTCTTTGATCTTCAGGGAAGGCATTCAGTCTTTCACTATTAAGAATGATGTTAACTGGGGCGCCTGGGTGGCTCAGTCAGTTAAGCGTCTGCCTTTGGCTCAGGTCATGATCCCAGGGTCCTGGGTTCGAGCCCCGCATTGGGCTCCCTGCTCAGCGGGGAGCCTGCTTGTCCCTCTGCTTGCTGCTTCCTCTGCTTGTGCTCTCTCTCTCTCTCTGTGTCAAATAAATAAATAAAATCTTTAAAAAAAAAAAAAAAGAATGATGTTAACCATAGGTTTTCTATAGATGATCTTTATTAGGCAATGGAAGTTCCATTCTATTCCTAGTTGGCTGAGAGTGTTTATCAGGTACGGATGTTGGATTTGTCAAAAGTTTTTATTGCCTCTACTGAAATGATCATATGCTTTAATTTTAAAAATTTTAAAAATATAGTAATTTACACGGGTTGATTTTGAGTGTTAAAACCAGCCCAGCACTACTAGGATAAATCCCACTTGGTCCTAATATATTATACTTTTTACATATTATTAGATATAGCTTGCTGAAATTTTTAAAGACCTTTGGCACTTATGTGGATGAGTAATAGTGAACTGTATTCTTTTCTTGTGATGTCTTTGTCAGGACCTACAGATAATGCTGGCCTTATAGAATGAGTTGAGAAGTATTCTATTCTATTCAATTTTCTGGAAGAAATTTATAAAATTAACATTATTTTTTTCTAAATGTTTGGTAGAATTCATCAGTGATACCAACTGGGCCTAGAGTTTCCTTACAGGGAAGATATTTAACTATAAATTTATTTTAAAAAATAGATACAGGGCTATTCATCTTTTCTATTTCTCCTTTGGTTGTTTGTGTTTTTCAAGGAATTTTCCATTTCATTTGTCAAATTTATTGGTATGAAATAATTCATAATATTAGCTTTTTATTCTTTTAATACAGATAAAAATCTTTAGTGATAGCATGTCTCTCATTCCTGATATTTGTAATTAGCGTCTTCTCTCTTTTTTTTCTTGATCAGTCTGGCTAGAGTTTTATTAATTTTATCTACATTCTCAAAGAACAAGCTTTTGATTTCAGCAATTTTCTCTATTGTTTTGTCTGTTTTGTATTCATTGATTTCCCCTCTGGTATTTATTATTCCCATTCCTAACTTGGGATTTCATTTAATCCCTTTTTAAGGTTTTTGAAGTGAAAATGAAAGTCACTGATTTGGGGCTTTTCTATTCTAATAGAGTAATATACTATTAGGGTAAATTTCCCACTACATACTGCACTACCACCACCCCACAAATTTTGATATATTTGTCCTTATTTTCATTCAGTTCAAAATGCTTTCTAATCTCCCTTTTTATTTCTTCTTGACTCATGGTTATTAAGAAATGTCTTTTTGTATTCTGAATAATTGCTAATTTTCAGATACCTTTATGTTATTTATTTCTAAGTTAATTCTGTTGTGTTGAAATGACATATATTATAAAACTTGAATCTGTTTAAATTTATCAAAACTTGTTTTATAGTCTAGAAAATGGTGTATATTGGTAAATGTTCCATTTGCATTAAAAAAATGTATTCTTTGTGTAGTTGCTGGGTAGAGTATTCTAAAAATGTCAATTAGATCAAGTTGACTGACAGTTCAAGTCTTCCATATCCTTATTGGTTTTCTTTCTACTTGTTCCATCAATTATTGAGAGAAAGGTATTGAAATCTCTCACCTGTAATTATAGACTTCTCTATTTCTGCTTGCAGTTCTATCATTTTTTGCCTCACACATTTTGAAGTTCTATTATTAGGTACATAAATATGTGAGACTGTTGTTAGGTCATCCTGATGAACAGACCCCTCTATCATTAGAAAATGATCTTGTTCCCTAACAACATTCTTTGCTCTGAAATCTACTTATATGATATTAATATAGCCACTCCAGCTTTTTTTGATTAGTGTTAACATGGCATATCTTTTTAACCTGTTTGTGTCTTTATATTTAAAGTGCATTTCTTGTAGGCACCAGATAGCTGGGTCTTATTTTTATCCAATCTGGCAATCTTTGCCTTGTATTTAGAGAGCTTAAACTATTTATATTCAATGTGATTTTTTTTTTTTTTGAGAGAGAGAGAGAGCACACACATGTGGGAGTGAGGGGTGAGGGGGAGGGGCAAAGGGAGAGGGAGAGAGAGAATCCCAAGCAGGCTCCATGCCTACCACAGAGCCTAATGTGGGGCTCGATCTCACTCCCCTGAGATCATGACCTGAGCCAAAATCCAGAGTCACATGCTTAACTGACTGAGCCACCCAGGCACCCCCCAATGTGATTACTGATGTTGAATTTTCTGTTTCTGTTTACAATTAAACGCCTCAAAAGAATGGTATAGACTCAATGTGTCCAAATCCTCTTCTTCCATTCTCACTTCAGTCTGGCTCTCATTCCTACCACTCCACTGAAACAATTCTTTGTCAAGGTTAACAACTTCCTCTATCTTGCTAAATCTGAAGGTCAATTGTCAGTTCTCTTTACACTTGATCTCTCTGTAGCATTTGACATAGGAGATCACTGTCTCCTTGCAGTATGTTTCTTTACATGGCTTGTAGGACCTCCTTGCACTCACTGGAAAACCCTGACTTCCCCTTCTCTGAGTCCTTTGCCCTTTCTACGTTATCACCTCAACTTCTTAACTTCAGAATACCCAGGGCTCGGTCCTTGGACATCTTCTCTAGCTGCGTTCATTTCTTTAGTGATCTCATCCTTCTCATCAAGTTAAATACTATCTGCAGTGGGTGTTGGTACCAGCTCCCCCGCTCTTTAGGACTGCAGCGCTCATTTCCTTGCCTGCTAGGTGTATTGATGATTGATACCTCAAAGCTTATTCCCTACCTCCACCAAGGGATTGCCCTTATCAAAGAGAGCTGACTCACTCAGGATCACACTCTTGGGCATCTAGTGACTGGTTAATGTAGGGGAAATAAATTATGTCAACTCTGGAGCTTTCCTTAAGATTAGGGGAAGCAATTTTTTTTTTTCTTGAGAGAGAGAAAGAGCGAGAGAGAGTGAATGCATGTACACAAGCAGGGGGACGGGCAGAGGGAGAAGCAGGCTTCCCCCTGAGCAGGGAGTCCTATGTGGGGCTAGACTTGGGGCTCAATCCCAGGACCCTGGGATCATGACCTGAGCCGAAGGCAGACGTTTAACCAACTGAGCCACTCAGGTGCCCCAGTGGAAGCACTTCTTTGTGATCTTATTACCACCTAACTTTTCCCTCTGCACAATCTTGCTTCCTTTACTTCTCACATTTACTGATCCCAGGAGTACTTGTCAATAAACTTCTGGTGCAAATCTTCTCAGTGTTGGCTTCTTAGGAAAGTTGACATGTGACATCTTCCAAATGCTGACATCTATAAACTTATATTTCCAGCACATATCTTTCATCTGAACCCCAAGACTGAAGTAGCCATCTTTCTTCTCAACTTTGCATTTTTTCTTATCACTTTAAGGTCTAAAGGAAATCTCAAACTTAATATCTAAAACTAAATACTTGGCCTAAACCAGTCACCTCACTTAACTCCAAAACTATCCCACACATAGTCTTCCCCATCTAAGTTGATGGAAACTCCAACCTCCCAGTTACTTATTACATGAGCCAAAAGCCCTGGAGAAAATTTTGGTGGCTTTTTTTTCTTTTTTTTTCATATTCCAGCATTGAATTTGTCAGTAAACCTGCTAGCTCTATTTTCAGAATCTTTAGCCATTCCTCCCCCTTTCCAAGCTATCATTCTGGCCAGAACCATCCTTATCTCTCACTTGAAATAAATGCAGTGCCTCCTAACTTGTTTCTTTGTGTCTGTCCTTGCCCTCTACAGTCTAATTTTAACCCAGAAGAAAAAGTAATTCTATTAAAACACAAGACATAGCAGTTTACTCTTCGCTCAAACTTTCTAATGGTTTTGCCCTTCATCTATCCCCTTCCACTCTACCTCCATCTCCAACCTCACATCCTATACTTGCTATTCCCCTGCTGTTCCTCCTCAGGGCCCTTGCACGCACTGGCTAGTCCTGTTGCCTAAAAGGCTCTTCTCCCAGATATCTGCTGGGTTTACTCTCTTGCCTACATTAAGTCTTTGCTAAAATTCAACTCTCCATTAGAATGACAACCCATCCTCATCCCTGGTACTTCCTGTTTCCCTTTCTGGTTTTATTAATTTTTCCTTCTTGAACACCCCATTCCCAGAATTTAAACCCCATGATTTGGGGGATTTTTATCAGTTTTACTTATTGTTTCTGCAGGGTCTTGACAACAGCCTGGCACATGATAAGCAATCAATATATGGTTGTTAAATCAAGCAATTAATCAGTCAATCTGCCAATCAACTGACAGTGGCTGAATATGTTTTTGTTTTACCCTGATTTCCATGGCTGAAATGTAGAAATGTAGAATATATATATTGTTAATAAACAGACATGGACCCAAAGAGAAAGTAAACCCTTTTCAATGTATCCTCCCAAGAGGCAAAGGAGCACATTTGCAAAAATCCATTCAACTTATCTAGTCATTAAGATTTTTGCCTTCTCATGCTAAGATAAGCAGATATGATTTCTAGTTTGTGACTCTTACACTGTCATTTTCCCACTGATAGGAGTTTTTTTCATCTGTAATATTAGGGAACTGGCCATCTAAGCTCTCTCACCTTGAAATTAGTATAAAGCTATGATAATTAAGTTTCAGAAACAACTAACTTGGTGAGTAATGCTTTTCCCTCCAAATGGCAACTAACTTTCACTATGAAGTATATTTAACTCTAGCTAACAAGATTAACAATAAACTAAAAAATAAAACAAAAGAAATCCTACCAAAGCTAAGCACGGGAAGTAATTGGCATTTCTTGTGATTAAGAATTTTATAACTATATAATACATGTGCATGCACAATTCTGTCCTTAATGATACTTTATACAGAGTAAAGAGTGTGTAATATGCATAGACCTCTGGTGATCCATCTTGTCGAGGAGTGCTTAATAAATAACAAAAAGCAGCAATTAGGCCAGTGGAAATTCCTGACAAGGTTACAGACATCTGGACATGCACATCTGTTCAAAAGTCAGTGATCTGTACGGAAGACCCTAGAGAAAGAATTAGTGTCGATCTGATATTCAGTGATAAACGATTATTACCAAAAATCCAAAATGACACTAGAGATAATAACAAAACTGGCAACTTAAGTGAAAACTGAGTGACCTCGGATTTTATGAAAATTTGAAGCCGATTGCAGCTAAAGGCTGTCATGTTGGCAAGAAAATTCTCATTCAGCCTGAAAGTATAGGAATTCCTATCTGTCTCACTCTGGTCCTATAATCCAGCTCCCGCAGCCACAAAAACCTCAAATAATCCAGCAGCCACCAGGGGCCTCCTTTGGTCTAAACCTTGTCTCTTCTACTGCTTTCAACACATCGATTTCTGCCGCGCCCCCCCACCCCGCCGCTCCGTTTCCCTGGCTCTCTGGCCCTATTCCTGACCCTCTTTTTGTTCTGGTGACTCTTACCCACTCTCGCATCAGGCTTTTTGCTTCCCATTGCTCATCCCAGCTTCTGCCACCGCTCCTACCAATGGGATCTTTGATTTGTACTCTCAGAGGCAGCTGTGGATCCAGCTAAGAGACCTCTCAGCACCTTTGTGAGAAAATTCATTATTATTGACATTTTAGAGACGAAAGATCTGAGAAGTTAAGTCACGTAGCTAATAAATATACAAACAAGGCACCATGCTTTCTGCTCTGACACACTGTTTCTACTGAAGTCATTGTTTTCTACACTTATTTATTACAAGGCTCAGGGACACTATGCTTTTTGCAATCATACGTACTGCAGATTGCATGTCAAATTATGCTGGTCATGCAAGGATGTGGACAAAGGGAAGCCCTCTTACACTGTTGGTGGGAATGTAGATGGGTGCAGCCCACTCTGGAAAACAATATGGAGGTTCCTCAAAAAGTTAAAAATATAACTATCCTATGATCCAGCAATTGTATTACTGGGTATTTACCCAAAGGATACAAAAATACTGATTCGAAGGGGCACATGCACCCTGATGCTTAGAGCAGCATTATCTACAATAGCCCGATTATGGAAAGTCCAAATGTCTATGGACAGATGAATGGATAAAGAAGAGGTGGTATATATATATACAATGGGATATCACTCAGTCATAAAAAAAGAATGAAATCTTGCCATTTGCAACGACATGGATGGAACTAGAGGGTGTTATGTTAAGCGAAATAAGTCAGTCAGAGAAAGACAAATGCCATATGATCTCAATCATATGTGGAATTTAAGAAAAAAAATGACTGTAAGGGAAAAAAGAGAGAGGCAAATCAAGAAACATACTCTTAACTATAGAAAACACACTGAGAGTTACCAGAAGGGAGGTGGGTGGAGGATGGGGAAATAGGTGATGAGCATTAAGGAGTACACTTGTGATGAGCACTGGGTGATGTATGGAAGTGATAAATCACTGAATTCTACACCTGAAAGTAATATAACACTGCATGTTAACTAATTGGAATTTAAATAAAAACTTAAAAAAAAAAATTGTGTTGATCTTACAATTTCCTGAGCCAGTATGAATTTCAGCATCCCACTGCCCACTTAAAAATAGTTGCAAAAAACTGGAGCGCCTGGGTGATGCAGTCAGTTGAGCGTCCAGCTTTTGGTTTCAGCTCAGGTCATGATCTCAGGGTACTGGGATTGAGCCCGGCATCTATGCTCAGCATGGAGTCTGCTTGAGATTCTCTCTCCCTCTGCCTCTCCAGCTTGTGCTCTCTCTCTCCCTCTAAAACAAATAAATAAAATTAAAAAAAAAACAAACCATAAAATATAGCTATGGCCCCAACAATGGTAGAAGGGGGTGAGAAGAATGACTTCCATGTTGGGTCCACTTAGCCACGTGACGGCTCAATGGTTAGGTTGCTGGAGTCCAACAGAATGAGAATAAAATCCAAGTTTTGTGTCCCTGCATACTTTTATAACCTCTCTAAACCTCAGTTTCTTCATCCAAAAAGTGAGGAACTTCACAGAGTTATTACAATATAAAACGTTAGCTGCTGTGCTTCTATTATTATACTATTAGTATTATTGTTACTGGTGTAATCCTAGACGTTAACTCTCCATTTAGTCCTGTTTTCCTCAGACATCATTAGAGTGGGTAATAGTGGTTAATTTCTCTTCCAGTCTGACCTCATTCAGTAACTCTTTTCACATGAATCAGTGAATACATACAGCTTAAAGGGATGAAATCTCATCATGGTTTAAAAGAGAAGGGACGGAGACTGCATCATCTGTAGGCTGGATGAGATATTTGAGAGGGCAACCTGGACAGACTGTGCAGGGATGTGTCCCACCTCACAAAGGAGAGGTGAATACAAGGGGCGGGGTTGGGGGGGTGGGGGAGGGCAGGCTTGTGGACACATTCTGCCAACTCCACAGTGTCTCTCGGGTTGACTGAAATCAGAGCTTCAAAACAGAGGGCAGATGCCTGAACCCTTTCTTCATTTTATTTACAATCTTCAGTTACATCCCTTTTTGTTGTTTGATATCTGCTTGATTAAATGCATTGGTTATTAGGCTATCATTTCATCAAGAAGTTAAAGAAGGCTTAAAAAAAAAAGGAACCCGAGCCCATCATAGCCATAGGGACTTAAAATATGGCTGAAATAGAAATTTATAAGTCCAAGGCAGTTGATTTTATGCCTTTTTTCCCCCCTACTTGAAGTTTTTTATATGGGAGGAAAAACATCTCCCCTTCCTAATACATTGCTTAAATTTTGTTATTTACTAAATTTAGGTTTTCTGGGGGAAAAAAGAGACTTCTTTCACCAAATATCAAACAGTCTTCCAAGGTTGGGGAAGAGAACGGAGTCCTCTAAAACAAATTGACAGAGCTTGAAAATTTCGGGAAGTGTACACTATTAAACTGTTTAAAACATTGTTATCCCAAATTCTCCTTATCTCCTATTTGGAAACACATCTCTAAGCATTAAGAGACTATGAAGAAGTTCTACAATCTAAGAAGCTCTTAGGCAAATTTTGACAACAACAGCAACAAAATACCAATGTTCCCATGTGGAGAGAAATTTTCTGTGAAGATCTGTGGTCACATTAAAATCATTCTAACCAAAACTTTGGAAATGCGAAGGGTCAGTGTGGGCACCAACCAGCCACACAGGCAAAGCAGGCAGTTAAGCCGCAGACACCCCAGGCTGGGAATCCAAAGACAGCACTGATCTGGGATCTGGGGCTGATCCATTGTGTGTGGCTTTGCCCAAGTGCCTTACCCTTCTTGACCTTAGTTTTTCGGTATGTGTGTAACACCACAGGGTTGGAATTAAAGATCTCAGAGGTGTCTTTAAGCTCTAGAATTCTTTTCTTAATTTCTTTTCTTGGCTTCTGTGTCACCCTCCTGGACTTCCCTGCATTGTTGGCACCATGGGCAACAATCTCCTTCTGAAAACTCCTTCTTTGGCTTTTATTGTGAGGGCAACTCCGGGTCTCATTCCACAGACCCCTGTCTCAACCATGGCTGGCCATCATGACTCAGTTCCTGAACGGTCACTCTCTCTTCATCCCCTGTTTCAAATAGCTGACCTTTCCTAGCGTCTTCACTGGTAATCCTACATCGGTAACTTTCAAATCTCTGTCTCTAGGCCTAATGATGTCACATCACATAATGAAAATGGGTTATAGGACAATTTGGGGATTTAACAGTACTTAGAAATATTCTTTAACTCAGGCCTTTGTAAAGACCTGTTGAAAATAACTTCTCCAGTTCTGCCAACTAAAAACAGGATGAGAGAGGTTGGATTCTTTACCCGCCCAGCTACTAAAGTGGACCTTACTAAAATTAACAGCAAAGTGCCCAGTCCCAAGGCCAAGCAGATGTAAATAAACTTTTGTTAAAGTATTCTTTGGAATCCCTGCCAGGTGGAACATTAAAAGAGACAAATAATCTGAGGAAGTACTCAGGGGATGGTAATTATGTAATACTCGCTTTCTATAATTTACTTGATAGGCCTTTCCAAAGAGTTATTCAGTCATCCAGTAAGTACATATTTGGTCCAGCCCACATGTTTGCTGCAGAATAAAACAAACAAAAAGTGGTCCAGTCAGAATAACCCGGCCTCTCCAAATGGCAGCTCAGCGTCCTTCAAGGAAACCGGCTACCTCAGAGGACATCAAACTTTGTTTGAAAGAAAAACAGCTTCTCCAAAATGGCTCCTCAAAGATGGCAAGGTACTGCAGAACAGCTTTAAATTTAGGCTTTTTTCTGTGGTACTTTAAGTATAACAGATGGATCTTCATAATTAGCATCACATTTGCATTTTTCTCTCCACACACAAAAAAAGAGCTAATAATCTTAGAAGGAGAATTAAAAAGCATCATTCCATCATATTTTATTGACCTTATTTATAATTTGTATGCAGAGTCTTTTTTATGGTCGCTATTACTTCCGACCTCTCCTAGAAGATGAACAAACTTACAAATGAGGAAACGTGCAGTGTAGTTCCTCAGGAGCACAAAGTTGAAAATGACTTTAGGACTAGAACTAACCAGAAAGCCCTGATAACATGGAAGAAATGGAAGAAATGAGGAGATTCGGTGCAGCTTTGAGTCCCTTGATGCAATTTCCTCCAACAGAATAGGCTGATTTACCTTTAGGTACATTTCCATGAGACTCCCATGGTCTCCTTGTGCTATATAACTCCCACCATGCAGAACCATTTAGTTTAAAGGTGCTATTAGATAAATGAAATCATTGAACAAATTGCCTTCAGAGGTAAGCTCTCCTGGTCTATGGCTGAGGACAGCAGGTGCCTGAACCAGGTTAGGGTACAGGGCTGGAGCAGTGAAGCATGGAGGGGTGGGAAGGGGCCCTGGGACATCGGGTGTGGAAGAAAATGTACCCCAGGAGGGCTAGGCCAGGGGAAACAAGGATCAGATTCCATCCTGTGTATAGCAGCTAACAGTTATCTTGATATTCTTCCTAACGTCCCTGTGAGGCTGATTTCATTCTCGGTTTGTAGATAGAGAAACTAAGGCTCAGAGAAGTGAAACATCTCTCCCAAATACTCTATAGTAAAGTGACAAAGGACAGTTTTCAGGTAGGTCCTGCCCAACAGTAAACGTCACGATCATAACTAGTGGGCCATTTTGACCAACCAACTACACACAATCATTTTGCTCTGGTAATAGCTTTGCTTTGATTCATTTATACCCAGTTCTCCATAATCAATAACATAACTTTGTAAGTCACCTGAATAAGGGATTAGGAGTGTAATCAATGACCATGAAACAGAGAAGATAAACTGGTCCGCAGGGAAACTCAACCCTTGACCTTCAGCTCCTGAGGGCTGATTTCTTTTTTTTCTTTTTTTTTTTTTTAAAGAATTTATTTATTTATTTGACATAGAGAGACACAGTGAGAGAGGGAACACAAGCAGGGGGAGTGGGAGAGGGAGAAGCAGGCTTCCTGCGGAGCAAGGAGCCCGATGTGGGGCTCGATCCCAGGACCCTGGGATCATGACCTGAGCCAAAGGCAGACGCTTAACAACTGAGCCACCCAGGCGCCCCATCCTGAGGGCTGATTTCTAACCAAGTCACTTAATTAGCCACAGACTATTAAATGAACAAATTAGGATCCAAATCCTTTCAAACCACAAATCTGAGCTGACCCTTTCTAGGAGCACAGAGTTAACATGCACTGATTTTGAGTGTGTTCCCATTTAGCACACTTCAAGCCTTCTGAGGAACCTAAAACACATGAAACCATAAGAGAAAACCATAATCTTATTTTGACCTTCTCTTGAAATAATAAAGCCTATATAATGCCTTATGTTTTGCTACTTTTTTTTCTTTGAAGATGTTATACCTAACCTAGGAATCATGGTCTTTAAAAGAATTATAGTCAAAGTGCCATTTTTCATATGATTCATTAGATTTCACTCAATAGGCAAATCAGACCTCAAATTCCTGAGTTGGAGAGTATCCCTCAAAGACACATGTGTCCACAATGGAAAGCAATAGCCCCATGCCCATAACTGGTAAGATCTGGAAGCGCAGAAAGCCTGGCAAAGGATGCCCCTTCCCTGAACCTGGTGCTCCTGGACTTCAAGCCTCTTCAACAGCACATTGACCATGTTCTCCACATAAGCTCAGTCCTCGCCATCCACTTCTCATTCCTACAAGTCACTTCAGGGGTGGATTCTTGCCGGGCAGAGGAGGAAAAGAGAAGGAAGCCAGATGAGGGAGCTGCATCCTCCACCTGGTACAGTGGGTGGACCATTGCTCTTCTCCACCCTCCATAAGCTCCCCATAATTTTGAAAGGGCTGGAAAGTGAGAAACAGGAAGGATAAAGGGGAGGGAGGAAGAAAGGAAGGGAAGGGAAATCCTCTGGGGCTGCTTTTCCGTTCTTCCTCCCTCAGCCCAAACCCTTGACATCTTCCCGTCTTCATTGTAATTCCTGGCACTACCTTCTTACCAAATGCCTAATCTCCTCCATTGTAGCAGGTCCTGGCGATTACACCTTCAGATTTGTGGGAACCTCCTCCCACTTCTCAGGAATGGTAAGAAGGCATAGATCTCAAAGCTACAGAGTTTCAACAAGACCAGATTTGTTGGTTGCATTTAATTTGGAAGTCTGTCTTGTCATAGAAATAATGTTCTCCAAGATGATTAGGTTTGATAGAATGTTTATTCAGGGTGCATTCTGATTTAAATAGGCTTTTGTGTGCTGGATTTAGATCTTCAACAGCATAACATAACATTCTGGGTTCCAGAGTTTCTGTGGTGGAGCTTTGCCTGTACTGCATTGTGCACATTTATTCATCACGTAGAAAAATGAGGAACAGTGCAAAATGGAGTATGTACTGAGAAGAGGGTGGAACGATGTTAGCTAAAGACTCGGGCACACAGAATAAATTCTCTAATGATGGAAAGTAAGACCAGTCATTACAAACACTAGAAATTCATCATGTCCTCCAATATCTCTACTTTCACTTTCTATAAACAATATACAACTTTATGTACAAAATTGCTATCATAATGTCTGATGGTTACTCTACGTTCAGATATGGGTAAGCCTTATTAATAGAAATCACATGGCTATAATTCTTTTTAATGGAATTTTTGGCTATTTAAACCATCATTCATGAGAGAACTCTAAATCCAGAAAGGTGCTGAATTCTAATTTACTTATGTTAATCTGACAAGGTCGCTTGGAAATATTTAAACTGCTTGTAACAGAAATCATTTACTGGAAGGCTCTAATAAATTCCTTAATGAGTTTATTTCAGGACAAAAGGAAGAGTAATACTCTGTTTCTGATAGGGGAAACAACTAATAGGATTGGATTTGCAATGAAAGGAGCTTGAGGGGAACTTGGCCAGTGGAGCTGGCAAAACCATGTGAGCGGACGCATTAGGAGTCATCCAATCTGGGAAACCCTGATGCTAACATAGTCATACCTCCTAAAACTGCTTCAATCACGTGGATGCAAAAATGGAACCCGATTTCTGGTTTGCAGTTTTAATAGAGCCAAAGAAGGTGCTGCTTACCTCACACTTAGAGGGAGAAACTCTTCAAAGGCATTTGATGCATCTACTGCTCATAGAAACAGAAGTCCAGGTCAGTCAGAGACTGAGCTGAATGAGCAGTGATATCCCTTACTGTATTTCATGACAGTTGCATTTAAATATGCACTAAGCGCATAGATGTTTGAAATGTACTTTAATGTCAAACCCAAGAAATTAACACCTAATTCTAAATCAGATAAGCTAAGAAAGAAATTTTTACTTATATCAAGGGCTAGAGTTATAACCAATACATCCCGGTGTGCCACAGTCAAGAGTGAAAATGAACATAGTCGTAGGGATTATGGGAAAGTAATGTTGACAGGAAAAGTGTTTTTTTCAAGGTTCCAAGGACTATAATGTTTCTACAATATTATTTAAAAGCTGAGTTGCAATTTTGCCATTTAAAAAATATCACGAGTATGAAATATTTAATACTCACTTCAAAGTTTAGAATTAAAAATGAGACTAAATTTATGTAACACGCTGCCCTATCTTTAATTTATATGGTGGAGCTTGTTTTTAGGACAAAATATAAGTGAGATATATAGATAATAAGCCATATATTCAAACAGCTAAGCTTTTTATTACTGTAGACACTATTAGAAGCTACACTGAAAACTGAATGATACTATGTCAACCTCGGGGTAATAACTGTATCTGTGATTCAATTGTTAAGTCCACTCAAGGCTAACAGTTAAAGGTTCACTGATTATGAAATGAAAAAAATAAAGAAGAATTTCAAATTAAAATGGAATAATTTTTTATTTATTTTATTTATTTATTTTTAAAGATTTTATTTATTTATTTGACAGAGAGAGATAGTGAGAGCAGGAACACAAGCAGGGGGAGTGGAAGAGGGAGAAGCAGGCTTCCCGCCGAGCAGGGAACCCGATGCGGGGCTCGATCCCAGGACCCTGGGATCATGACCTGAGCCAAAGGCAGACGCTTAACGACTGAGCCACCCAGGCGCCCAAAATGGAATAATTTTTTAATTTCTACCAGCTCTGCATCAGATTTACCATCCCTGGTCTCTTACTCTGAAGTCTCACTTATCCACAAATATCTATCTAGCAATCTCACATATTTGGAGCCTAACTGAGAATCAGTGAGTTAAGTCACAAAATACAAAGGTCTCTACTGTGCTTTGGAGGAAAGCCTCTTATACCACCAACTTCAAAGTTTATTTGATTTTATACTTTACCTAAAAATATGATGGACCTAGTGACCTACTTTCTATATCCAAAGAATACTAGAAGCCAAAAGTAAGTGAGGTTGGGACTTGCTAGGAGAGCAGAGAAATAATGGCCACAATAGTAGAGAGAATAGACAATCTACTAAAACTGGCAAATAAAAAGCACACTATTCTGGGGAGATTGCAATAAGATCTACCACAACCCAGTAAGTCCTGCTGACAGCACAGCATTATATACGTGACAGAACTGATGGCCTGTCAGATGTCTCATTCACTCAGAAAAGTTCATATTTTGTTTGGTTAGTCCATTTAACGAGTCATGAAAGTGTTACGTCGTTTTAGAAAGGTATCCATTTAAAAGGCTTAAAACATCATCTGTGTGTATGTGAGTATGTGTGCAAGTGTGGATAGATGGGTGGCCATATCTACCTATCTATCTACCTATCTATTGAGAGGGATGCTTACATTCTTAGAAATTCAAATTGATTTCTCCTGAATTCAATTTTTAATTAGTTACATATTTCTTATATTTAGCAGTGTCTGGAATACAGAAGTAATAATAAAAAGAAAGCAAATCTTATTTATTAGTTGATAAAGTCCTACATACTATGGTAGGCTTTTTTCATTTGTTATTTTTAATTCTCAAAAGAACAGGGGAAGGTAGGTCTTCACTATGTCCGTTTTCTCAATGAAAATCTGGTCAGGAAAGGTAGATAATTTGGCCAAAGTGTAGAGTTCTAGGACAAGAATCTGACAGAAACATGGGACTGACTTACTCCAAAGTTCATGCTCTCATCACAATACTAACCTCTGTCCTGGAAACACTCAGTAGGTGGTTTCTTAAGTTGAACGATTAAATAGTGGGGCGTGATCTAAGAGAATGCCATTTTTATAGGTCAAAATCAGTCAAATATCAGCAAGTTTGTAAGGCTAACAGTGTACATTTCAAAGCATTATGGACCATTTTGTGACCTGTTATCTTCTCTATATTCTATTTTACTTAGGCAATTATAAAATTAGATTAGATTGTAAACATAAAGTAACTGGATAGTGGTGGGGACCCTGGAATGAAACCATGGTGGTGAAAAAAACAAAAAAAGGTGATATTTGAAATGTCATATATTAGGACATTCAATTACCACAAATTCAGCATGAAGAATTTAATTTTAACTTACACTAATATTTAGATATTATTTTATTCCTATTATCCAGAAGATGGCTGGTTGTTGGCTTATGATCCCCCAGGAAATTTGCACCAAAGCTGAACTGGAAATTGTTAGGCTTTCCTCCCAGTCTGAGATCCATTTTGTTTGTTTATGTATTTAGTGAGGGCATAGGGTAGTTATAGTTTGCAGAGCCAAAGGGAGAAGTTATTAAGTTTGCTCGTATCTCTGGTAAAACAAAATACTTTGGGTTTATTCTGCAGCAACTAAGATACTGGCTGATTGTCAATGGGAAAAAAAAACCACATCAAATGGCATTATGATTTTATTATAGGTAAATTTCTTTCCCAACTTGGTATATGCTTTTTGATTTAAGAAGATCAAGATTTATAATAAATGATCATCTTTATAAATATTGATCAACTGACCTGTATTCAACCGATCATACAACTTAACCAAAGACAGAAGTGTTGGTAAGATTCTTCTATATCAAATGCTCATACTGTTTGTAGACTATGAAATGAGTTTGTTTTGTACTGAAGTGCAGAGTATGCAGAAGATTAAAGAAGTACATTTTGAAAGTACATAAAGCAGTTTATAATAAAGCATGTTATTGTAACAGCAGTCTAATTCTTACCATGTTCTATTAGCATGTGTCCCTACTGCTAATGTTCTCTTTCCAACAAGTCTCACAGAATTAAACCAAATAGGTTTTCTTTTCCTGTTTGTTTTTAGCCTTATCAAATTACACCCTTCACTCATATTCCTAAAGATTTGAGTATATTCAAACATTCCTGTTAAATTTGGGGAGATAAATCCTACCTAAGCATAGTAATAGAAGAAAATAGTAATACAGGGGCGCCTGGGTGGCTCAGTTGGTTAAGCGACTGCCTTCAGCTCAGGTCATGATCCCAGGGTCCTGGAATCGAGTCCCGCATCGGGCCCCTGCTCTGCAGGGAGCCTGCTTCTCCCTCTCCCACTCCCCCTGCTTGTGTTCCCTCTCTCGCTGTGTCTCTCTCTGTCAGATAAATAAATAAAATCTTTAAAAAAAAAAAAGAAAAGAAAATAGTAATACAGAAAGCAGAAGCATGAAACGATAGGACATGCGTGTGTGTGTGTGTGTGTGTGTGTGTGTGTGCTGATCTCTTTTAAGAATAGATGGGCTTAAGAAATATTTCTGGATCAGGACCATGAACAAATGAACACTGACCTCACAGAGCCCCAAGCAGACTCCTGCATGTTAAAAGAACAAAAGCTTTCCGGGGCGCCTGAGTGGCTCAGTCGTTAAGTGTCTGCCTTCGGCTCAGGTCATGGTCCCAGGGTCCTGGGATCGAGCCCCGCATCGGGCTCCCTGCTCTGCGGGGAGCCTGCTTCTCCCTCTCCCACTCCCTCTGCTTGTGTTCCCTCTTTCACTGTGTCTCTCTCTGTCAAATAAATAAATAAAATCTTTAAAAAAAAAAATTAAAAAAATAAAAGAACAAAAGCTTTCCATGAAAAATTCGTTATGTACAGCTACATCATGTTAAGAAAAAAAAAGGAGTATGAAACAGAGAGTGTAAAAGAGGTCAATCGAATTACACCGGCTAGTCCCACTCTCTACCAGGCTGTGGAGCGAAGTGAGGCACTCCACAGGATACCTGAGATTTAATCCAGGCAAAGCTTCACAGAAAAAGAAAACCCACACAGTGAATTGTGCTGAAAACAATTCTTCAGCCAGCCTAGATTACGGAGTACTAAGAGAACTTAGTATTTTAATAATGTTCAATGTTTGCCCTTCAAAGAGACACTCTTATATAAGCCAGTTCACCCGGGGTTTGGATACAAATTGCTGAATTCAGAAATACAGCCTTCAGTTTAGAGAAGAGGAAGGGTGTCATACATTTTAGTTAATGCAAAAGTAAAAGCACAATTGCTGATATTAGAATAATGTCTTAAAATCGAAGGTCAAGCAGTGAGGGAGATGCTCCTCTGTTTCTTTCTTTCTTTTTTTTAATATATAAATTAGTTTTCATAGGTGAGTGTCTTGCATTATCATTACATCTTTTTTTCATCATATGAATAAACAATCAAAATAATCGAGACTCAACTATAGCAAAATAATCATAGTTCATGTTTCGAAAATATTTACTTCATCCTTAAATCACTAGATTATTTGAAATATCAAAATAAAATGTTTTACTATTTTCTATTTTTAAAGTATATTTACTTTAGAACTAAGCAGAAAAACTATTTCAAATACTACAAATAATATAATCAATTTAATATATTTAGTACATGCAGATTTTTAAGGCTTTTCTTTAAAATTTGGACAATATGATAATTCTTTAGGATTAAAAAAAAGCCATATTATATATTCAAAGGAAAAATTTCTCAAGCTTGTCTGATTAATTAATAAAAGACTTGTTAATTTAGGAACTTACAACAAAGCGAACAATGATTAAATTTAAATGTTTTTATTTACATGTATGGTAAATACTGTCCCCTAATAAAGAAACCAAAGACATTGTCTTTCAATCTGTCAAACTTACTAAAAAATTCATGTGTTTCTTTTCTATATCATGTGTTTCTTTTACAAACACCAGTATTATCATGCGCAGTTGGAATGGGGTGACAGAGGGACTTTGTACAGGGCTGTGATGTGGCCCATTATGATGCCCCCACGCTGGGTGTCTCACACACATTTTTCTTCTGCTGCCTCCTTAAGTTTCCCCTTCAAATACCGGAGTCACCGTGTGGAAGACTGTAATTGAAGCTCAAGGAAGAACAGCAGGAATGGCGGCCCATGCATACATGTGGGAGAAGTTAAACAGAGCTGCCCATTGATCTGATTAACTGGAAAGGCAGTTCAATTACGATACAGGACATCCTGGTCCTCTTCTCCTTCTAACGCCCACTCCTTGCTGACCTGGCCCTGTTCTCTAACATTCTGATCCATTGTCTGGCTCTGTCCATCTGTCCCAGTTTCCTCTCCCCAGAGACTGTAACCTTCTTGCTGCTCTGCAGAGACCAGACATGCATGGGCCAAGGGCAGCATGGGGAAAATGGAGATGCCAGCAACAAAGAAGTCTGCCTGGAATCCTGACCTTTCAAAAGCTTTTTATGGACACTTAGGATAAAGAGAAGCCTGCTGACTTTTGCTCCCCCCACATACACAGATGCAGAGGAACACACAAGGCTGTTCTTTTTTTGGTTTTACCCTGGGAGTTGGGTCATTCTCCTACCTAAGAGAACACAATTTTCACTGAATAGCTCTACTCGAAGAACTACATTTAAATAAGTGAGAGCATTGTAGGTATGGTTTAAGATCAGGCTTATCCAAGTAAAATATGCAACATGTCATTGAATGTTCATGGGTGCAGTAAAAAGGCAGCATCAGGCTAATTAGGATAGATTAATTAAGCTACATATGTAGTATTTTTATTATAAGCCTTGAAGGATATCATGATGCGCATTTAAATTCCTGCAGTGCTTTTCCTCTAAAAATACAGAACACTTTAACTTGAAAAGCAAATAAAAACTTTCATGTAGCATGTTTTTTATAGTGCTGAATTAAAAAAGAAAACCTTAGGTTAATAATTTAATTTTCATTAAAACATGTGGCATTGGCAAATCAAGTATTATTATCCCCTGTTAAAGAGTACAAAATGATGTACAAAGAAACTACATGGAAAGCAAGCCACACAATTGGAAATGGACTGTTTCTACTTCTGCCTCGGCACTAGCCTCCCTGAGGTGGCAGTCCACTTACCCATTCTTAAATTCAATTCCAGGGCTATGGTTTGCACAAGACAGATGGAAAGCCTTCACCATGACTGGAGAAAGAACTCAACAAGTAAATCATGTGTGTGATATATTTGAAGAGAGGAAGAACCCAACCTTCTGTTCAATAACACTAAACCATCAGCACCAGAGAACACTGGGAAAAGGCCAATGTCAAGGTCAGGGCCAGAGGTTTTGAGTGTCTTCATGTGCACGCCTGGCTACACCTCCACTGAGCTCTTTTACCGCATCCCCCAGGCAAATGCAATTGATTTTGGATTGTCAACTGCTTTGAATAATCCAACCCAGCTTCCCTCCATCCCTGTAGATATTCAAGAATTGATGTAAA
The DNA here is from genome assembly GCF_054177405.1 of Leptonychotes weddellii. Lineage (NCBI taxonomy): Eukaryota > Metazoa > Chordata > Mammalia > Carnivora > Phocidae > Leptonychotes > Leptonychotes weddellii. Next base: position 118,144,297 of record NC_138371.1, read on the forward strand.
ATTAGGAATTTAAGGAATATTAGGGGCGCCAGGGTGGCTCAGTCGGTTGAGCATCTGCCTTTGGCTCAGGTCATGATCCCAGGGTCCTGGGATCGAGCCCCGCATCGGGCTCTCTGCTCAGCGGAGAGCCTGATGCTCCCCGTCCCTCTCCCTCTGTCTGCTGCCCCCTCTGCTTGTGCGCTCGTTCTCTCCCTGTCAAATAAATAAATAAAATCTTAAAAAAAAAAAAAATTTAAGGGGGCGCCTGGATGGCTCAGATGGTTAAGCGTCTGCCTCCGGCTCAGGTCATGATCCCAGGGTCCTGGGATTGAGGCCCACATAGGGCTCCTTGCTCAGCGGGGAGCCTGCTTCTCCCTCTCCCCCTGCTCATGCTCTCTTTCTCTCTCTCTGTATCTCTGTGTCTCAAATGAATAAATAAAATCTTTAAAAAAAAATTTAAGAAATATTAGATCTCAAAATACCAGTATAACTTCTAATCTGTCTCCGTTATAAAAAAGTATACCTCTGTAGGACAGGTTAAAAGCCCAGAATAATGAAACCAAGATTATCAAGACCTATGGTTAAACTTTGAAACATAACCCAACATCGTTTCGTCTCCTGGGTTGGTAACACTTCTATCTTCTCTCTATAATGTGTCCTTAAGAGTTGCAATCAAGGGATCCCTGGCTAAGAGTTGGGTTCACTTTAAGACTGAAGTTCTTCTTTCTATAATTCCATTTTTGGAACCACCTGATTAACATTAATACTTTAAACAGCTGCTTTTGGTAGACAGAATGAATTTATTATTATACATATTCATCACTTTAGGCTTCCTAGTGATACTGTTTAGAGAATGGAGATACAATATTTTCATCTGAAAGGTCATAACGTGTACCACTGCTGGCATTTTAACTCATTTGGAAAAATAAATGTAATCATTGTATCATTATAGAGTGCCCTTCACTTTTTTTCTTCTCATTGTGGTACCTTTGGAGATTCTGTTAGTAAAAGTCAAGTGGTTTTCAGTTTTTTAATGATTAATCATTTAATACAAGTCACTGAGCAGCCAGAGTACATGAACTCTCTGCCTATAGCTGCTACAAAGGGGTGAGAAGCAGCATCCCCCAACCCAACCTGGGTTAGTCACCGAAGAATACAGAAGGTGGAGAAGTTGCAGTTTACACAGCACATCCCGAAATAGCTGAATACAAAGATATACTCTGCTCTCATCAAAGCAGAAAAGGTGTGCCTTTGTTGTCACATACCATCAATATTTTCAGTGTAAAACTAATTAAATTATTTGGATAATAAACCCTATTTTCCATTTTATTAAAAATCATGACCAGTAGTTTAATTAGTTCCAGAGAGAGTAGCCATGCTCGACACAGCAGCAATGACTCCTGCTCAGAACCTAAGGAAGAGAAATGGTTTATGAGAACAATAATCTGATTTTATTTCACTAGGGAGCAAGGCTCTCAAGTCTCTTGTTACTTCTCACAGTAGATATTAATGTATTTATCAAATGTTACCAAGTGTTTACTTCATCTGCTCCAGTCATCAATGGCAAATAAGATTCCAATGTGAGAGAATAGAGAAAAAGAAGTGGGTTTTTTTTCTAATCACATTAAAATCACAGTAGCAGTGTTGCTGTTTAAATAAAACACATATGAAAAATAACACGATCGTAGAAATGTGATCAAATTTACGATGAGCCATACTGCGTGCGTGTAAATATGGATGCCTCTGAAATCCACAGTAGGGCAAAAATCATCATCTCCTACACACTCTATGAAGGACACAAATAAATTCAAGGAGATTGTTGATTCCTAGAGTTCTGACCGCCAGAGGCAGAATGTGGCAAAAGCTGTAATGAATTACTTAGCATGGTAGATAAGGAAATAAGAACAATCTACTAGTGACAAGAGGAGAACACAAGTTCCTGAGAGCAAAGGCCATTTCTAACATATGAGGACTTGCATGTAGACTAGTGTCAGTGTCTAAAGATGCTTATTAACCAACCATAGCCAAGTCTTCCTGGGGATAACTTGTGACTGGCAGAAAACTGAGCCCTTTTGGAGATACACCTACCCTTCCCAACTTCAGAAGACTGTTTCAAAAATGACTATGATTCAGAGGTTTGACTTTACTCCCAAATCTGTAAAAAGATCATCTTAGATAACAAAATACAAATTTTGACTTTTGACAAATTGGGAAAATCAAGAGATCAATGTATTTCTTTACATGGCACTTTTGAGCTAAAATTCTAGAACAAGCCCAAAGATGTAAAGGGTTGAGGGTATGTGGATATCTACACTCAGTATATCATTCTCTTTGGGTTTATCTTTACATTTTGAAAAGAAAGATCAAAATAATGTCAATCCTAAGCAACTCCTTCAGAAATAGAGGAAGATGGAACACGTCCCGACTCATTTTATGAGACTTGTAATACCCTGATGCCTGATAAGCCAAAGACATTACAAGAGAACTGAAGACCAATAGAGCCAAAGACCAATAGAAAAAAATCCTTAACAAAATACTTAAAATTGAATCAAAAATACATAATTAGTACAATATATCATGACCAAGTGATGGCCCCATCATGACCCAGAAATGTAAGGAAATTAATTTAATTCACCAAGGCAATTCAATGGGAGAAAAAAAGTCTTTTCAACAAATGATGCTAAATCAACTGGGTATCTATACGGGTAAAAAAAAAAAAAAAAAAAAAAACCCAAAACAAACCAACACACACACACAAAAGAGCCTTGACTCTGACCTCATATAACATTCAAAAATTAAGCTTAAATTGTTCATGGACCTAAATATAACAGCTACACATTTTAGAAAAAAACATAGTAAAAAAATATTTGTGACATTGGGTTAGGCTAAGATTTCTTAAACAATGATTTCTTAAGCACAGATTATAAAAGAAAGAATTGCTAAAATGGACTTTATCAAGTCTAAAAACTTTATTTGAAAGATATAGTTAAAAAAATAACAAGCAACAGACTGAGAGAAAATAATGGCAGAATAAAGACCTGTCACAACTCAAGGAGCCAGACAATCCAATTAAAAATAAGTAAAATATTTGAACAAGCAGTTCACAAAACAAGGTATATAAGTGGGCAATAAATACATTAAAATATATGCAATTATCACTAGGCATTAGGGAAATATAAATTGAAACCATGATGAGCTATGACTCCACCCCCATTCGATGGGTTATGGTTAAAAAGACTTACAATATCAAGTGCTCAAAAGGGTGCGTAGTAAGTGGAACCCTCATATACTGCCACTGAGAATGAAAAATGGTCCAGATGCCTTGGAAAACAGTATGGCTATATCTTACAAAGTTAAAGATATACTTATCACTTGACTCAGCAAATCCATTCCTAGAAATTTATCCAAAAGCAATGAAAGCTTCCGTCTGCACAAATGCAACACCACAGTGACAAAAAGCAGACCTGGGGTAGAGGGTGAAGATCAGCTATAGAAGGGCACAGGGGGACTTCTTGGGATGAGGGACTCCTTCTGTTTCTTGAGAGTGGCAGTGGTGAAACAAAGGGAAATGTTAGCAATATTCATAAGGTCATCCCTACAAGATGGATGAATTTTATTGTATGAAATACCTTAATAAGTAAAATTAAAATTATGTAAATATTTCTCTTTATCTGCTGTCTTTTAGTAGAGCAAATGGCACAGTCCCAGGTAAAACTACCACAGAATAACATAATGAGGCTGAGATTTTTCAGAAGAAAGTGATCAGAAATCCAGATCCTAAAATGTCAATTCCAACCCAAGCAAAATATCTTCCAACACCATGAACATTATCCAGTAGCATTTTGTGTGCGTGTGCAAAAATGTTCATCGGGGGAAAAAAAGCAGCAATACAGCTGTTTTTGGCTATGTTAAATTACATAATGGAGAAAGAGCTCCTTCCGATTTCTGATTTCCAGTGACAGTCTGCCCTTTGTAAACCTTGGAGACCGGAGGGTAAAAAACCAGAGGTGGGGAGATGAATGCCAACCAGAGATAGGAAGCTGATGAATAAACCAGTAGAAAAGTACCAAGTGAAAGGAGGTGAGGGAAAAGCAGAGGAAGAGCTACATGATAGCAAAGGAAAAGCACAAAGGAAAATAAGAGATGTGAGAATGAGCATCAAGGCACATGAAAGCAAGCAGGGTTGGAAACCAAGCAGAACGTGTACGGAGAGAGAAGAAAAATATGGAAACTACAAAGGAGGAAAGACAAAAAACGAAGCGAAGGAGGGATAAGAAGTCCACATTTGGATGGGAATGTGAGATCTAAGCCTGCCAGTGTATTATTTTGTTGTAAAATTCAAATATTTTAAGGAAATACCAGAGAAATAACTTGAATTTCTTTCCAGATGTTCTCAACATATTTTTTTTCCCTTCTATGAAATAGAACCTTTCTGGGGCCTTTTGAAATCTTATTTGCCTCCCTTAAACTTAAATAACTCAATCTAAGGCATGCTTTCTCTTCCAGGGGCATTTTAATTTATGCATTTTTTTATGATTCTGCTCAAAGAATTAAAAATGCTTATGGAATAACTTCCCTTTCATTCAGAGAGACAGGAAGGAGATAAAGTATAAAGACTTACCTGTATCCTGGTTCCAGGTCTGTGAGCAACTATGTGAGTTAGACAAGTGCCTTAATTTCTGTGTGTGTGTGTGTGTGTGTGTGTGTGTGCACGCACGCGTTCACGCGCTCATGGGTTTTAACAAAGCAAACTCTCTTCCAATCCATTTATTTCACTCTTCTTTCTCCCTAACCCTCTTTCTTTGTTCCTTCCTTCCCCCAGTCTTTCTTCTCATCCTTTATCTTTTCTCCCTCTCTCCTTCCCTTCTTTTGTTATCTTCCATCGAATACTGAGCACACGCTGTGCTGAGCACTGTGCCAGCCACTGGGGACACAAAACCACAACGGGTTGAGCTCTACTCAGGACTTAGACTGGCCTGGAGAGAACTAATTTATCAGTCACTTTCAGTGTTTTAATATTAAGGAGAAGCAACCACTGGCTGTTCTATCCTCCAACTTTAATCCTTTTAAGTATAAAAGTAAGATGTTATTTAGCTATGGGAATTTAAGCCATTTTGGATACAGCAATTTTCTAGTTATACACTCTTATTTATCTCCCCACTTCCTTAATGTCATGGCTTCATAATTCAGCGCGGGATTTTAAAGCTCAGCCTGACAAGACAGCCTGAGGGCCCTGCAGAGTTGAGGTTGCAAACACAATCGTAGGAACTTAAGGATAATCGTTTGCGCCAACAACAAAGGCTCTGACAACCTAAAACATAAATATTTTCAGGAAAAAATGTGCCTCGTTTCAGCCAAGAATTTGATATGCAAGAAATCACTTAAAGTAGGTTTGAAAATACGCTAAACTAGCGTTGGCATATCAACCTACTTTTCAACTCTTTTAGATCCCCACAATTATCAGAAAGAATGTGATATAAGGATCTTTTTTTTAAAGATAGTATACCTTAATATATCTCAATCCCCTCTCTTCTTAACTTACTTTGTGCCATTTAATAAATCCCTTGAGCCCCTATTGACATTTCGCTTCCCATGCGGTGACTAATTGATCTCTGTAAACTGGCAGGTGTTTCAACCACACCTTCACACAGGAGGCTTGGTAGTCCAGCTGATACAACCCTGGAAGCCATGGCAGGCTCAAGAAAGAGTAAAGCTTGCGTCTACCTTTATACAAGTCAAGGCTCAAGAATCCCATGGTTGATTATCTAAAATCAGATCACAAGGAACCTTCTGATGAAATCGATAAGAAATTCCAATCCCTTCCTTTGGGTCAAAGATGACATCCCTGCTTATCTCAGAGCTTCTCCCTCTCCAGCTTAGCCTAGGTTTTCCAGTGATTGCTCAAAAGGAGACAATTCAACAAGAACCACGGTGCAAATATTAAAGGTGCGGGCTCGCAAGACAACATGCATACTGGTGTGAAAACAGGAAAAGAGAAAGCAACACAACAGACAAGCAGCTAGCTCAAGATTCACAGCAGCTTTCAGCAATTCTAAATTACGAGTTTCTCAAAGAGCAAGAGCGGGTTCTTTTCAGTTACTTGGTACAGAACCCAGAACAACATTTGTGGGCACTTAATACACTGTATTTGATGGCAAAACAAATACAAACAGTGCTAGTTATTTTGAGAGTTGTGCTCCTAAGTGACTTAAACTCTTAACAGATGCTCTATGTAGGAGTTAGCACCCTCTCAGTAGATATTTAGTTTGCTCTCTGGAAATATTAATGGGGAGAAAAGGCTCCCTGGGGTCCTGCCAGTGCTTTAAAACAAAATGTCCTCATCTGTATGTGTTTACAGCTACATGGGCAAGGAGGAGGGAGCATAACTCCACAGTCAACAGCCCATCTGGAGAACCTGCACATCCACAAGTCACTGTCCCCTGGGAAGAGTTTTCCTCATAGCTGAGGTTTGTATTCAGAGATGCTTAGGCTCATCTGTGCCCAGAAGGAAAAAAAAAAAAAAAACCCTTAGCTAATTACACCAGGGGAAGGGACTGAGGAGGTAGAGGTGGAGGGATGGAAGCAAAAACCAACACAAAAATCTACCTGGAAACCTGCTGCTGAAGGATAAGTATTTAAAAAGTCTCAAACCGGGCGCCTGGGTGGCTCAGTCGGTTAAGCGTCTGCCTTCGGCTCAGGTCATGATCCCGGGGTCCTGGGATCGAGTTCCGCGTCGGGCTCCCTGCTCAGCGGGGAGCCTGCTTCTCCCTCTCCCCTTCCCCCCTGCTTGTTCTCTCTCTCTCTCTCTCAAATAAATAAATAAAATCTTAATAAATAAATAGTCTCAAACCAGCATACAGTGGTACAGCCAGTTGGAATTTCTTCCTCCCTTAATATGAGCTTACTATAGACATTTGTCATGATATCAACCATTCCTGTATTTGTAATCCCCGAAATTTTAAAAAAGAGTTTGAGAACTCTCACAACAGACAGAAGAGCAGACGAGGGTTTGTAGGATTTGTAGGAAAAAGCCCCGTGGCTGGGTCTGTCATCTGGGGATCATGCAAAGTCAGTCCTCCATGTTAGGTCTGTGCTTAGCAGAGGTGGGGCCGCCTCAGAGTTTCCCACCTCAGAGGATCAGGGAACTTGCCCTACTGCCTAGAGGCCAGCCTTCCCTCACTGAACTAATTGTGCATCCTGTAACTCTTTGTGGATGGAGCAGACACTTTTCCCTCATTATCTCCCTCTTCAGAAAGCCTGGGGATGACAGTGTGCTAACACTCCCTTAGAGTAAGGAGAAGAGATGGCTCAACTCTTAGAAACACTCTTGCAAGGATTTATTTATCAAAATATCACTACAAAACACTGCTTCCTGGATAGAGCTTCTTCTGCACTACAGTTTAAATTCCTTTGCTTTGATTGGCATTTCTGCCCCCCGCCGCCAACATGTGTCCTATAATATCCCATGCACCGTGTCTTTGGGAAAGTTGAGTGAACAGAAAATACCTGGCCTTTGCTTTCGCTCACATAATTGTCAGAATGTTGAAAATCATTTCTCTCCACAAATATTCCTAAATTCTGCCCTCCTATCCCTAAAATGTTGCCTGTCATTCAAGGACTTTTAGGAAAAGGGAACAAACCTGTATTAAGCAAGAAGTAAATGCCACATATTAGGCTATGCACTTTTCAGTACTGCGTCGCTCTATAAAATGGGCAGTGGATATTACCGTCACTATTTCATAGATAAGGAAACAAATTCAGGTAAGTCTCACAAGTGGCACATGGTGAAAGCAAGAATCAAACCCAAGTCTGTGTGATTCCAAGTTCCACTGGTGTCTTTTCCTCTGCTTATTCTGACCCTCAGAAGCCTCAGGAATTGAAGTTTTGTGAGGTCAAGGTGAGAGTCACTACTGACAGGCTTGTGATAATTCTTCAGGTTACGGCTGGGGTGTTACCATGGTTATCTTCAAGGAAAAGCTAAGCCAAACCAAGCTGCAATAATGTAAGTTCTTACTGGCTAATGCCCTCTGGTTCTGCAAGAAGGGTCTCATGAGAATGTTCAGGAAGGGGAAGTAGCCACCAAGGGAACCTTACATCCTACACAGGTGCCCTCTACCTCCCCCACAAAGCCATCTAAGGTTGTGACAGGAAATGGGTTTCCATCACAACTGTCAATGCAGATTAAGAGATGCTATCAAGAGTGATGGGCTGACAAGATTCTGGGTCATGACAAGAGTACAGAATTGATTATGAAAGGCTAATTGCCCTCCCTTCCTTTTTGCTGCTGTTGAGTCCGGCCAAATGATTTTAACCTCATAAGACTTCAGTCTCCCCAATATCATCCCTACAGCTTCTCCCCAACCATAAAATGATTTTGTTCATTGGTAATTTACACATTTTCAAATCTGGGGCAGTAGATCTAAGATCTACTGTGGATCCAACTACGTTCACGCCACTGATATTGACGTAGTTGATGGAGCCTGATCAGAGGCCACCTTGGCTGGGTACTTACACGGATTATAAAACTATGTAACATAACACAATTGTATCTAATGTAAAGTGATCTAATCTCTCCAAAACTTCCCATTAACACATACCTTGCATACAAATATTAATTTGGGTAGGGCTAAAGGTCATATTACCTTAATCTCTGGGTGGGTGCCTGGGACAGTCCATGAGTCACCATGAGCTATGAAGACTCTACAGTTGGATGAAAAAGGTCTGAAGATTTCAACCAGAGACTTTCAATCAGGCGAGTTAGGAGAAGAGGGTGGAAGGGCATGGAATCTCATAGTACTTATTCTTAGTAGTGAGGAATTCCCTTGAAGTCATGGGTTTCCTGAGGGACTCTGTCATACCATACCCATGCTAAGAATGCCATGCACAAGTGAACAAACCCTGACTCATGGATCTCAGATATACGTGCACACTGCAGGCGTCGTCTGCTACTCCCACCCATCTGGCTGCAAACTTTCTAGATACACAAATGGAGCAACCCTAATACATTGAAGCTGACTGGACATGGAGGCCTTCACTATGATGGGGTAGCCCTCATGTGTTCCTCTGCAAGGCTTTGGTGAGAATTGGGATTTGGAGTCATAATCCATATGTTCACAAACTCTACCCGAGTAAAATATGCCAGGCACAAAGGGAATTATGAACTAAGGAGATGTTCAAAAAAGATGAGTTTTCAAGTAGGTCAGTGATTTACATTTCTTTCTTACAAGCTCAGTGATGAAATAGTTCACGAATTCAAACTCAAAGGAGTGATGCGTTAAAAAAAAATCTCCAGTCCAGCACAGAGACATCAGTGAGAATAGGTGGGGTATTTCAAAATAAAAGTGTTATTTTGGGGCCAATTAAATCTTTCCAGTGGCAATTTTTATGCAAATCAGTTAATTGAGGGCCTGATGCTAGCAAACACACCCTATATAAAAGAGCAAAAGATAGTCATCGTTTCACATTTCACCCAGACCAACAAAATGAAAATAACTAACAAAGATGTAAGTCAAATGAAACCAAAGATAAATGCATAACTCCAATACTTGCTAAACACCATTAATATTGGGACTTCCAAGGAAGATATCGGAGTAAGAGGAGCCTAAGCTCACCTCATCCTATGGATACAACTAGATAACACCCACATCAGTGTAAATAACCCAGAAAGGACTCAAAGACTGGCAGAATAGAGTCTCCATAGCTAAAGGTAGAGAAGAAGCCACATCGAAGAGGGTAAGAAGGGTGGGGACACAGTTAAGAGCTAAGCAGACCCAAGGGACAGTTGCAGGAGGGAGGGACTCTATAGGTGCAGACAGGGGAGAGAGCAGACCTCACACCAGGAAGCCCACATGGGGAAGATGAATTTTCATAACATTTGGCTTTGAAAACCAGAAGGGCTGAATTTTGCAAATTCTTACCATCAGTGGGGCTTAAAACCTAGAACTTTAAAAATCAGCAGGCTCGCGGGAGAGCAAGAAGAACAAGAGGAGACTGAGTCCCTCCGCTTAATGAGACAACACAACATATAGCCCCAGAGAGATACAGCATAGAAGCAGCGGTTCAAAAAACCCCTGGGGTATACAAGAGGGAGAGTTGCTTGCTTATTGCAGAGTGTGTACTAGAGAGGCAGGGGTTACTGGAAGACTTCTCCAGGAACCAAGGAGCTGGTGCACACCATTTCCCTCCTTACCCCTCAGCCTGGATGTGCAGACACCTGTGGGAACCAGCACGGTGCCAGCACTTGCTACCTAACTTGCTAACGGTGTTCCCCACCCCTGTGTTCTTCTGTAGACATACCCCCTCCAATCGGCCTCCACTCCAGGTCCTCTCCCAAGCTGACTTGCACACATACTGCGAACACCACGTGCCCTGCCTCCACGTTCTCCTGCAGTTTGGTGCTACTGCATCTCTGGCAAACCTGGTCTGACTCAACTCAAGGCCAGTGTGGCCCCAGACTGGCCCACTAACAATGAAGGGACTAAACCCTGCCCCCAACAGGCAAAGAGAACCATTGCAGATGACTGGACAGAAGGCTAAAGCGGCTCAGCCACAACAGCAGGGCACATGCAGCACACAGAGGGGACACCCCTGAAGCACCAGGTTCTGGGGAACAGAGGACACTGCACCGCAGGGCACCGCAGGACCTCTTCTTCATAAGGCCACTACTTTCAAGAACAGGAGTTGGAGCTGACTTTACTAACACACAGAAACAGACACAGAGAGGTAGACAAAATGAGGAGACAGAGGATTGTCCCCCAAATGAAAGAATAGGACAAAACCACAGCAAGAGACTAAAGCAAAACAGATATAAGTAATATGCTTGTTAGAGAATTTAACATGATGGCCATGAAGATACTCACTGGACATGAAAAAAGAGTGGAGGACCTCACTGAGACCCTTAACGAAGAGATAGAAAATGTAAAAAAGAACCAATCAGAGATGAAGAACTCAATAAATGAAATTATGGATGGAATAAGTAGTAGACTAGGGGAAGCAGAAGAACAGATCAGTGACCTGGAGGACAGGGTAATGTAAAGCAATCAAGCTGAACAGGAGACAGAAAATAAAAATGATAATAAATGAAAAGAGACAGGGAACTCAGCAACACCAACAAGTGTTGACAAGCATGCAGGGAAAAAGGAACTCTCTTGCACTACTGATAGGAATAAAAATTGGTACAGCCACTCTAGAAAACTGTATGGAAGTTCCTCAAAAAATTAAAAATAAAACTACCATATAATCCAGTAATTCCACTACTGGATATTTACCCAAAGAGTATGAGAGATATATGCACCCCTATATTTATTGCAACATTATTTATACTAGCCAAATTATCGAAGTAAGTGGCCATTAATAGATAAGTGGATGTTATATATAATGGAAGTTATATATAATGGATTTATATATATATATATATATATATATATATATATATATATGGAATGGAATGGAATATAATGGAATATATATGGACTATAATGGAATATATATGGGATGGAATATTATATATATATAATGGAATATCAATGGAATAAATATTATATATATATATTATAGAATATTACTCAACCACATAAAAAAATGAAATCTTACCATTTGCAACAACATGGATGGATCCAGAGAGTATAATGCTAAGTGAAATAAGTCAGTCAGAGAAAGACAAATACCCTATGATTTCACTCGTATGTGGAATTTAAGAAATAAAACAAATGAACAAAAAAGAGACAAACAAAAAATAGACTTTTGATTACAGACAACAAACTGAGGGCTACCAGAGGGGAGGTGGGTGGGGGGATGGGTGCAATAGGTGAAGGAGATTAAGAGCACACTTATCAAGAGGAGCACTGAGTAATATAGAGAATTGTTAAATCACTATATTGTACATCTGAAACTAATATGACACAGTATGTTAACTATATTGGAACTAAAAAATTTTAAAAAGAGGATGGAAATGTTTTACATCTTTTTTAAAAAAGACCATTAATGTTGAATTTTGGAGGAACGTAGTACTTGACTCCATATGAAAGAATGGATGTAAAAAAGGTTTTAAAACAAAGTGCTACAAAAAACATAAAGAAGGCAGTTCTTTTATTCTATTCAACAATCTATTAATTAAAGCTGTAACTAAGTATGATTTTATTTCTGTAACATTTGAAAGGCTCAATGTAAATAAATTCAAATATTAGGGGGGAAAAAACAGTCTTTTTTTAGACCTAATTTCTTGATTTGAGTTTTGAATGTTTGGTCACTGCAGAAATAAAGTATATGACCTGTTTCCGGAGAACTAGAAATTGTGAACTTGTTTCTCTCCCTAATCAGTAACATACTGTGGGGGAAAACATGGCCTTAATTGTTATTCAAACTAATTCTCCCAGAATGAGATCTCTGGTTCCCGTATTGAAGGAGTCCTTCAGATAATTCAGTGTCTACTATATCTGGGAATACTCTCTTCTAAAAGGGGCACTTATTAGCTAAAGAAGAACAAAAAGGCAATAATCTTCAGGGATAGCTGCTGTCAAACAACATAAATCAGGGACCATCATTGATTAACTAATTTGAGTAGTGAAGACAGATGTGGTTGCTATGGCAATAAAGGAAGGGTTGAAGATTGATTACCTGAACGATTCCTTATTCTTATGGGATTTTCACAGAAATCAGAAACCACGAAGGGAAACTGCCCATCAAGTAACTGACTGTAACCATAAAATAATAATACTTTGCAACCACTTCTATTCTGAAGAGTTTAAATGGCTTTACCAATACTAATTTTTAGAGTGACCTGTGACAGCAAGGGCATCCCAATCTATCATTAAGAGGACATTTGGTGAGGTGATTTCTGGATAGTACATGAGTGAAAGCTCAAAAATTCTACAGTCTTCCTACCTCTGTGGCTACTAAAGAACTCACTCCCCTAATTTAGAAACTACCCAACATATTCAGTGGTTTAAAGTGGCTCTTACCCAATTAATGCAATTTTAGGTTAAAGAAAATGAGAGTCCCACTGTCCTGAGCTCATATCCCCCATATTGTTGCCCTCCATCCTGGCATCCAATTCGTTCCAGAAGGAATGTTTAGGCTGAGCACACCATGGTACTAGGGATGCCCCTCCAGAAAAGACAAACTGAGAAATTACTGCATAATCCTTGTCTGAAGATATTTGAAATGTTCCTCTGTAGGGGGAAAAAAGATCAAAGCTATTCTACTTGGTTTCAAGGGGTAGAATTTCAGGGTGACCTGAGCGAGCAGAGACATTGCATTTTAAGGATGCTAGTTTGAATCAATATGAAGAAGGGAGGAGTCACCTACATGGAGAGAGGTTTCCTTTCACTGAAAAATGGTTTAGCAGAAGCCAGTAATGACATGCTAAGATGTCTGTTTGGAAGATTGCTTCCCATCGTTCAGAAGACTTGGCTGGAGAAGCTTGATGGTGGCTTCCTGTATAATCTGTGGCTTCCTCTACAAAGTGTGGTGCTGCTGGGTAGAACACTCAAGCCCTTGCCTGGAACTCTGCTTTCTATGCTCTTTGAAAGATTATTTCCCTCTTGAATGCCAGCCTTTCCATCAGAGTGGGCTCTCTTTTATGGAGAAAGGCCACTTCCCTCCATTCTTCAGCTCTGTTCCCCTCACTAGAAAGAGAGATTTGGAAACCTTTTTAGAAAGTCTTAAAATGCTCAGCTAAAATATTTGTATCTGAATTTGACTGATGCCTAATGGATTTTCCTAGGGCTCCCTCAATATCGCCACATAATTCTAGACACTCCCAAATTGAGAAAAATAGAACACTCGGTCACAAAGACTGAGGAAGAGGGGAGAAAAGGAAGCTTTCCCAATTCAGATTCACCTTTACTCGGATATCAGCATAAATGCAAGTTAGCAAATATTAATTATACATTGGGCATTTGAGAAAAGCAGGGATGAACATTTCTCTGTATTTATACTTTATCATCTTGCACAGAAGATGCAAAGCACCTATGAGTATGATTCATACATACTGCCTGCCTTCACACAGTCCAAAGAGAAATAAGAGAAATAAGAAAATACTTGGAGTACCCTCCCCTGTGTGGTGATTTTTTAGGGAAGTATTTAATTAGGAGGTTGGAGCTCAGGCTTCAGCATCAGTTGGCCTCGGTTGAAATAAGACTCAGTCTGTGACAAATAATGTGACCCTAGATGATTCGGAATATCTTCTCATTTTGGAGCATCTTTTATCAGTAACTAAAGCCTTTGCTCTTTGTTCACTTCTCTGTAAAAATAAATAACAAATAAGGTTATAGAAGACTCCATGGTTGATCCTGGAGTCCCGGGATCGAGTCCCGCATTGGGCTCCCTGCTTGGCAGGGAGTCTGCTTCTCCCTCTGACCCTCCTCCTTCTCATGCTCTCTGTCTCTCATTCTCTCTCTCTCAAATAAATAAATAAAATCTTTAAAAAAAAAAAAAAGAAGACTCCATGGTTCATCAGTGAACACTTTTTCTGACCAAATCTCTCAAACATTTATCACATGATGACACTGCAGAATAAATTACCTTTGTTGTTCTTATTCAGGTTTTTATAACTTTTATGTAACCATATATTAAATAGATAAGGGATAAACATGGGAATTATGCACTCTATCTATTCATCTATTCCCTCTATTCTGTAATTCTTATATTATTTTTTATACACTGGTCTTGCTACTTAATGACAAAGTGATGAAGACAACTTAGAGGTCTACCATGCTAAAAGAACAAAAGGTGAGTTCTGATAAAATCAGACAAAGTGTTTGAGCAGTTACGATTCTTATTTACAGAGGGAGTCTGGGTTTACTCCTCACCATCTCCTTGGTGTCCACACTCTATAGTACCCGTTCCCCTTCATTGCCTCTATTCATTTAAGATTCCTATTGCACTTCTAGATTCCAAGTGTCCTGAGTTTGGATATCATGTCTTATTTGTGTTTTCATTCCTAATGTTTAGTACAACGCTTGACACATGGGAAGTGCTCCATACACATGTGTTGAATGAGTGAGTTAACAAATTTTCTCCCAACTGTTTTCAACATTCATTTCTCATAATTTATGAAAGGTGTCTCCATGTCCATGGGGTTAAGGACTCTTCTTGCCTGTCATGTTAATGCAGCACTCATTCCTCTTGGTTCATATTCCTTACATTCCATGACATTGAAGGCTTCCCCAAGCACTGCCATCCTTGATTTTCTTGAAATGGCACCTCACTCATGTCTTTTCCACCAATCCACATAAGCCTGA
>NC_138371.1:118160017-118288828 GCF_054177405.1 Leptonychotes weddellii
CTGAGCCAAAACCAAGAGTCAGACACTTAACTGACTGAGCCACCCAGGCTAATGTTATGACTAGCATTCTGTTTTCTCAATTTGTACAGTTGGAAATGCCAAAGTGTAAGAATAAAAACATTTTGAACCTATAATAAGTTCAAAATTCATCATTCCCTTCAAGTAAACACCTCAGCACTGTTTGCTGTCCTAGAAATGTTTTAACTAAGTTTGTATGCCTCAGGCTAGCATCACTGTGTAAAGCCTAGAAGAGCACTGGCTATTCCAGGAGTAAAATCATATTTATAAAGATTTCAACTGTAAGATACCAGTCATTGCAGCATGACATTCGTTAACTCTTGCTGGGAGAGCTGTACTCAAAGTACTTCAAGCCAGACTCTGCCTTTTATCTCCTGACTTCCCCGACAGCTTCTTTTTCTTTCTTTCTCACACCCTCCGTTCTACAACACACACACTTTACATTGCCAGTGACCAAGAAGTCATTTAGCATTCAAAATACTCCTGAGATTCAGATTCTCACGGTCATTCAGTTCATAACTCTGTCCTGGCCCACTTTATCATATGTAAACCACTGGCCATCACCTTCTTGCACTCTTTATCAACACAGTTCATGGTCCTCTGGCTCTTTCCTCCTCCAAGGTGGCTGATGGTTCACTGCATTTGACTCATATAAAATGTGGGACATATAAAGTTCCCAGGATGTTTGTCTATACCTCAAATCCTTTCGACAATGGCCATGCTTCCTTGCTAGCCTTGAGAGCAAATAAATGGGTAAGTGGTCAGGATTGAAAATAAATCAGGAGTAAGTCATCAAAATATATAATAAGCCCTATCTTTGGAAGACCAAATAGACTAATGGAGTAAACCTGTAGTAGACATTTGTGATTTTCAATGACCAAGTGAGCTAAATCTATCTCCTCACCATAGTGAAGCAGAATCAAAGAATAATTTCACAAAGCATTTGCTGAATATCTGCTGTGCCAGGCTCTAGGGAAACCAAAGATAGACAGGCTTCGCATTGTGTCTTTCTACAAGGCTCTTCCAACCAGATGAGTCGCAGACACAGACACTCATGATCCCACCACAAGGGCATCACTACTATAGTGCAAACCCATGTCCAGTGCTACGGGAGCACAGATCACCAGCAATTCACTATGCCTTGGGGAAAAGTCGAAGGAATCTTAGAAAGTCCTACAAGATGGAATAGCTATCTCCAGAACTCTAAGTGAGATGGCATGTGGGGTTAAATAATCAAGGTAACCATCTCACCTCTCTGCTTACTTTTAAGATATATATATGTATAATCAAAGTCATAAGAGGCCAGCTAAAACAGAAAATTCCTGTGGCAGAGTTTTGTTAAACTAAATGGGCAAGATGAACCCATTTCCCATTTCTGCATCTCCATTTCAAGTATAATATTTTGTGCTGCGTATGTTTGAAGAAGTGCAAAAGGAAAACTATCTCAAATGTCTAATTTGTTAGGAAAGTTCCTTTCAAATTTAGAGAAAGGTGAGCTTCAATCGCATTTTAATATTTAGAAGTTTACTCTTAGTTTATATCCTATTTTTTCCACACTGTCAACTTTTTAATCACCATTTTGTGTCACTTTTTCTATAGGATAATTAAACATTGGGTGCTAAGAAGTAAACCAAAAAGGAAATTTCTTTTAGTAACAAATGCAGACTTTAAAAAAATCTCAATAAATCAAAATGAAAATTTCTTTTGGGATTTAATGAATTGCATTTCAGCTACACACACATGCTTCTAATTTACTAAGCAGAGGAATGGACACTTCCATGAATTCATATTCTATGACAAATGGATGAAAGAATTCATAATAAATAATAATTAAACCTATCGAATCATGCATTAGGAGTCTGATTATTAGTCCAACAACTTTCTAAACTTAAACATTAATTTAAAAAAGAATCTGGGTGGAAAATACTGATTTCAAAATAAGTTTAATAATTCCTCAGGTTTTAGATAACGCCTTTCAATTTGTAAAATGCTATTACACAATAATAGTAAAGGTCATAAATAATTACATAAAAGAGTAAAGGTAGTGAGATAGTAAAATTTCAATTAGTGATCCAAAACAGAAACCTGAACATCCCTCTCCAATTCAGGCCTTCAGACATTTGCTCAGTAAACAGTCATTGTGCAACCACAACTAGTAAAGCTCTATTCTTGGCATCATGAGCTACAAAGTAAAATAAGAGAGTCCTTTTCCTGGAAGGACTTGGAAATCAGTCAGAGGGACACCCAGGAAATCAACAACTACAGTTCAGGTCCGTGAAAAAAGGAAGCTGGATGATGGGAGAACATCCAATCACAGTAAGAAAGTTTTCTAGAGGAAATGGTGCTTGCACTGAATTTTGAAAGACTGAAGGATGAGAACATGTTGGCCAGAAGGAGGAGAGAAGGCTATTTCAGGTAAAGGAAGCATGAATTTCTATCATTTCCACCCTTCTACCTTGAAAACACTGAAATGTATTCTCTCCATCCTTGCTGTCACTGCATTGTTTCAGGCCTTCCACATTTTCTCCTAGAAGAAGTTCATTAATAAATGAATTCCCGAGAGGACTTCAGATACCATGATGAGGTGAGACCCAGTGAGTGCAGAGAGGAGAGAGTTGTCACTGTACTATGGCAGACAGCAATGATGCCTTAATGGCCCTTTATCCATACCACAGCCCATCCAGGAAGTCCTATAAAAATGGTGACTACATTGGTCCCACTGCCTCCAAGACTCTCTCAAGCCTCCTTGCCTTCCAGCCTCAGCTCTGACCCCCCATATATACATTTATCAAGGGCGCATATTGATCTGCTACTAGGTTGGATTTTGGCTGACTTTGTTACGTATTGTTATTAGGCAGGCATGACGTCACATGTATCACATACGTCACTGGGGACCACATGGTCAACCTTATAGAGAAATTAACCAGGGGACTAGGATTCGCTTTTTAGGCATTAGAAGTTACTCTTGTAGCATAAAGCTTTCAATTAATACAAACATGATTATCATTCTCTTTCATTGTCATCCTAGCAACATCCAAAGTTATTTTCAATAAAAAAGGGACTTATTTTAAATTTTGAGCAACTCACCACCAAACGATTCTATCCTCTCCAGAACAACGATGTGGATGGAATACTTGGGATGCATTTATCCTCTGACCTGGTATCATAGGAAAGGAATAAACACTCCAGACAGGTGAGGTGGTATTCCCAAAACCAAACAGCAGCTTGGTGACAGAGCTGAGACTGAACCTGGGACTTCCAGGCCTTCTGGCTCTCAATTCGTTTTCCTTTCACCTCATCTTGCTAACCCTAGACTTTTCATAGTTTATAAACATGCCTGATCCCTGCAGTTCCATGTATCTTGCCCAGATATGTACTCTTCAGTCATTTGCACAGGAGAAAAGAGTCAGACAGTAACTCAAATCACTGATTAGTTTAATCCAATTTAACATGCCTTCCCCTTCTTCGTTACTAACACCCTCACCACCTCCTCTTCCACTGGCTTTCCAAAAGCTCTTCCCCACAGTAGGGGTGGGGCCACCCACCTGTCATTCTCCTGGTATCTTCATTGTTGCAGGACTCATACTTTAAAGTCTGATAAACAAAGCACAGCTTCCGTTTCTTTTATTTCCTGGGGAATATGTCAAGGCTCAGCAGTGAGAGCGGGAACACTTTATTTTCTTTTAATGAACCTGAAAGTTTTCCCCCCTTCTTTATTAACAGTAATCTGTGCACTGGTACAGCTCTTTCTGCAACTGTAGCTAAAATTCCTTGAAGGTATTAGCGCTCTAGTAATAACTCTGCATTGTTGGAGTGGTGATTCCAGAGCTGAGGGGAGAGCTGAAGCAAAGCTGGGATGGGTATCTCCACGTAACAGAGCGCAGTGGAACCCTCACACCATCCGGAATGCAGATATGTGGGCAGGGGGCAGAGCTCGGGGATGCTCAGTAGGAAATGGAGGGTTTCATCAAGCTCTCCTTTCAAACTAGAGTTCTAAAGATGGCTGGGGTCCTCTCCATAGACACAGCACCTGGGCCTTGATGCCACTTCATCTGCCCCTTCAAACACGTGTGCCTTAAGGCCTCAGGGAAATGCCCAACCCTTCCAGAATAAGGTCAGAAAGATACAAGATCTCTCTCTCTATCTCTCTTTCTCTCTCTCTCTCACACACACACACCACACATACACACACAAATTAAACACAAAATGTATTTGTCCAACATTCCATGCTGAGACATATATTATAAAACTTGCAGGCAATCACTGAGTTCCTTAGAAACTCTAGAGTGAAGGAAAGAAAGCCAATGATAGTTCAGGTGAAGGATGTCTTGCTTTTGTTCCCTACAATGCTATTCAAGCTTAATTTAATTTCTTTCAATATGAATGTGTCCAATTTCACTTTTTTTATTAGGTTAATCTACAAGATTTGACATAGTGGAGCTCATTGAAATCCTCTTTCTTTCAGGCACATTGACCACAGTTCCCCTCCTTTCACTGATATAAGTTCTCCTTGAGTCACTGATGTGAACCCGTCACACACTGATATTCAGTATGAAACAACCTTTCAATGGACAGGAGTAGAAAGTAAAACACAGAATAATTGTATTATTTAGAATTTATGAGAGCCAGATACTATATCCAGTTACAGAGTAAATACCACTGACATTATATCAGAACTCGAAATCATTCACAAGTGCTAGTGTTCTACAAAAAGAATACTTGGGATGGTTGAGATGTCCAAGTTCAGGCATTAACCTGAATCAAGAAGACAGTTCCAAATGGGGATGGTATTTCCATGAGGATGTAAACATCAACAGGTCACTCCCAGGCCAGTTCCTTTACCAATACAAATTCTCACAGAGACAAGTTTGTAACTAGATGTGTAACTTAGAGCCTGGGCAAAGAGCAGCTTGAAAGTTGACTAAATCCATCAGTGCTACTTCAGAATTTCTCTGGATTCTTTTCGTACGGCTAAGGAGCATGTTAAATCCAATTCATTTCTTCCTCTGCCCCTCTAGAGAAACAAAAAGAGAAATGGGGAGGAAAAAAACTTCCCAGAACTTGATGACCATATTACATAAAATTTCCAATTACACAAAATGTCCTCAATATGTGAGGACAGAGTTTGAAGAAAGGGTAACTATAGAAAACACAGTCATTGATTCGAGGGCAATATTGGATGGTTTATCTTCCTGAATAAAACTGCGATTGTAACACCAGAATTCTGCCGCAAAGCCTGTGCTTACAGATATTTTATAGGTATGCCTTTTTATGACCCTGTATTAAACATTCTGTATCTGTGTTCTGTGAAAATATAATAAAAAAGGTTTAGTAATATCACTTTAGAAAGAAAAGGAACAAATTGTCTGTTTGTTGTAATAATACAGCTTTTCTATTTTATGGGTTTGTTTAAAATAACAATGCAAATTATTTTTCAGTTTCATGAAGACAATTTCACTGGTCCTTATTTTTCCATTTTTCCAGATCTGAGTCCATGTGCCAAATTACACATAAGAAGAGACTTAGCAAGACAAATAGGTAACAACTTTTTATTTTCTTTTTTTTTTTTTAATTTTATTTATTTGACAGAGAGAGACACAGTGAGAGAGGGAACACAAGCAGGGGAAGTGAGAGAGGGAGAAGCAGGCTTCCCGCGGAGCAGGGAGCCCGATGCGGGGCTCGATCCCAGGACCCCGGGATCATGACCTGAGCCGAAGGCAGACGCCCCAACAACTTTTTATTTTCATTCGTACTTGGTTTTTACTTTGTAATTTAAAATATAGTATTATTATTTTTCCTTCACTTGTTTAAACAGAATCTCTCTTGAAAAAGGAGAAAATAATACTTCTTTACCTTCTTTCTTACCCTTCTAGAGTCTAATTAAGAAGTCAGTGTGACTTTAATTTAAAGAATACTGTTAGGTTAATATA
Organism: Leptonychotes weddellii; assembly: GCF_054177405.1. Taxonomy (NCBI): domain Eukaryota; kingdom Metazoa; phylum Chordata; class Mammalia; order Carnivora; family Phocidae; genus Leptonychotes; species Leptonychotes weddellii. Next base: position 118,165,966 of record NC_138371.1, read on the forward strand.
ATGCCATAGCACACGAATCTTGAGTTGGCAATGAACAAATAAATAAGCACGTAGTCAGCTGTGCTTTGCACAACCCCTTGTGCTAAGTATTGGACAAAGGGAGCTCTCAGACGATGTCCCAGCCCACAAGGAGCTCGCTGACTGTGGCAGGACAGCCAGATGCCACAGACAGTAACGTGTCTCACGCCACAGGATGCTAAGGGAGCGGGTGGACAGGAGAGACCGTGTTCACATGGGTACAGGGAGGAGAGATCCTGACAATGAAGGAAGGGCCTCCTAAATGGACAACAGTGCAACTGATTCTTCAAAGAAGGAATTTATTTCGTAGATCCGTGGTTCTCACATTTTACATTGAGCCAGTTAAAAATAGAGTCCAACTCTGTTCCGCCAGAGAACCCTATAAAATATGTCCCAGATGTGACCCAGAAATCTGTGTTTTTAATAAGCCTCCCATCTGATCTTGATTCAAGTGGTCCCAGGACCACCCTTGGAGAATCATAAAGCAGGCAGATGGGGAGAGGTGGTGTGGGCAGGGGTGGCACATCAGGCAGGAGGAACCATCTGTGAGATGCAAGCGGGGCAGTGTGCAGGGACATGGAGCGACTGAGAGATTTGGGGGGAAGATGGAAATGTAGGTAGGTGCCTGACCATGAAGGCCTTGCTCACCATGTGTAAGAGCATGGACTTGATCCTAAATGTGATGGAGAATCAATCTCAGTGTTAAAAAAAAAAGGGAAATAAGATCAGATGTACTTAATAACTTTTCATGATAGTAACAAAGTTGAGGATCACTCCTTTCAATTTGATTAGTTGATCCTTTTTTTAAAAAATAAAACCATGAAGAAATGAGAAATACCTTTTCTCTTGTTGTTTTTAATGCAGACACTCATGTCGGAACAGAGTGGTTTAAAGTGCCCACCAAAATTGCGAGACGACCGCAGTGGCCGCCCATCCTCTGACAGATGAGGCCAGGTGGCCCCTGAATACCACAGACACTGTATACAGTGACACACAAGAAGAGCACCCACCTTCTGGATGGCACCATGATGGGTCCCTGTGCTCTGGATGAGACCACAGCTGGGAGGGGACAGTCAGCATCACAGAGCGGCCCCCACATAGAGTAGCCGCAATAGGTTACCATGATCAAAGCATAAAGGAAGCATCACCAGTGACCAGTCCCAGTAAGGAAGTCAGATGATCCCTCCCACACCATGTAGGGAGCACACACACAACACGTGGCATGGTCACCAGGAGTGAAGGGCTGAATCTGCATCACCCCCCAGGGGAGCAACTATCTCACAGGACAGAGTTCCACAGTGCAAGAAATGAAAAATCAGGCCGGGAATGGTGTGTACTTATGTCTGTGTCCTGACTATAGATTACTAGTAACTTTTAAAATTTCATCCAAATGGAAAAAAAAATTAATTACCTTTTTCCAAAAACTGATAATTTACTATTTCTATTAATGAATTATGACAAAAATACATGATCGATAGTGTATTTAACCTAATGGAGCATATATTCTCTTTTATTTTTTTCGTCTGTAGGAGAACATCTACTTTTATTTAAATATGCATTAATTAAAATAGAAATAAAAATTTGAATTACAAAATAAAAAATAAGTTCTCTTTTAAATTCAATTAGATTGTTACAATTTGAATAAAAGCTTGCAACTAAAATAAGATACCATGTGCTAAAGAGTTGTTTGGTCCTTGGCATGACTTCTAAATTCCTACTAAAGATTTAGCAAGAATTTGGCAAAGTAGCTGAGCCTAAGGACTCTGGACTTCTGGTGAAGGTAAGTAAAAATTTTAATAAAAACCTAATTGAGGTCAAAGCGCATTCTTAATGCATTTCCTCCAGCCTCCAATATAATTTATATCAACTGTAGCATCGCTAAGAACATAAGCCTGGTAAAAAAAAAAAAGAAAAAATTACTGCAGGTCTGCAGAATTTGTAAACCATATATGTGCTCAATATTCCAGAACCTGGGAGGAACCTCTTCCCTTCAAGATGATGGCAAACAAAGACTCTTAAGTTTAAAGGCAGTGTCTCAGTTTAATGAAATACACAGTCTTTTTTTTTTTTTAAAGATTTTATTTATTTATTTGACAGAGAGAGACACAGTGAGAGAGGGAACACAAGCAGAGGGAGTGGGAGGGGTTCGAGAAGCAGGCTTCCCGTGGAGCAGGGAGCCCAATGCGGGGCTTGATCCCAGGACCCTGGGACCATGACCTGAGCCGAAGGCAGATGCTCAGATGACTGAGCCAACCAGGCACCCCAAAATACACAGTCTTTGAGTCTCATTAAATATGAGGCCCATTGCCCCAGTGCCAAAGAGGGTGTTCTGTATTGTCTTTGCAGTTACATAAAGGCAATGTTGGATTAGCTGTTGACAATATTTGTAAATATCAAACACATCAAACATGGGTAGTTAAAGAGAGGTTTTGGCACTTTAAAAACTCAATCTCATTTCCCTTTGCTGCCCAGCAAGCATACCATGCTTTCAAAACCTGGCCTTCTCACTGTCCAGCCAACCCAACCATGTCCTCATTTCCCCCTGACCTCACCCTCAGCAGCTGCCCCTGACCCAGCCCCTGCTTCTAAGCTGATGATGTACTTCATGCCCAAACCATCCCTCCCCACCTGCTATCCCCATGACTCCAAAGCCTGTTCCAGTGATTCTATCTTGGGTGGGTTCTCCCCTTTCCCTAACCGCTGTTGTATATAGTCAGCACTACATTGCTTATTTATGATAGTACTTCATATGCAGAAGCATATGAAGTAGATTTCATAGGACGGGACTTATTCATAAGTATTTTAAAAATTGTTTTAAATCTACCATGGGAACTATGGAATAATACTGTTAGCAGTAGAACTGGGCCTACAAATCTCTGTACCAAGGAGGATTTGTGAAGAGGAACATGACCCTGCTACCGAATTCCCCAGACCTTAGGACACTGTCCAGAAGGAAAGAGTATTCTGTATTTGAACCAGAGAGCACTTTTAGAGCACACAAGCGTTCATCCCTAGATGAAACATGCGGTCTTTTGCTTGCCTGGTTAAATGAAAAGGAAGTTGCACTTTTAAGAGGAAAAGAAAGACCAGATGATTTTTTGGTTCTAGTTCTAGCTCTTCTTATGGTTTATGAGAAGCACCCTAGTAGGGTGTCATGGAGACAAAAGGTAGCTAATAATGATGGTCTTACCAAGTGTGAATCATCTATATATTGATTTCCTTAAAAGTTAGTCATGGATAAACTTACCTAAAAAAAACTGATGAAATTATGAAGATACAAGCCAATCAATGCCAATTTAACAGCATTGACCTGGAAAACAATGTCTAGTTTTGATAGGAATTAAACGAAAAAAAGTTCCAAAATGAGGACAGTCTTCCCATTTTCAAAACCAAACTAAAGATGGACCAGTGTTTACTGAGCACTTACTATGTATGCAGCACCATCCTAAGGAGGAAGTGGAGGGGGCTTCTAAGAAGTGAATATCCCTCCCGTCAAGGAGTGGGCATGCTCAACCCCGTGATTAATGGAAGTTACGAGAAGTGGTACCTAAACGGAATTTAGGATATCCACAGAAGGTTTTGTGGAGTCACTTGGATAGTTATTGGATTTTTCCTTTAGGTAACCAGAACTAAACTATACACATTCTTTGAGCCTCTGTGGGGTGCCAGGCACTGTGCTAAATGCTGGAAATACAATAATTAATAAAATAACAGTTGAACGAACTCCAGACTGGACCTATGAATGCATAAGCGTCACTACATTACTTGCATACTAATAACACATTAAATGTACTTTGTGTGACTATTTGGTCTTTTAAAAAATCTAGTTCAACTACCTAGTTAAAACCTACCCATAGTGGTCACGAACAGAGAATAGCAATTCCACACAAATGTCTTTTTGGAGTGAGAGAGAGAGGAAATAATCCTGAAAACATCTTCTGAGTACTGGGGAAACTAGGCAGAAGTAGACTGGGAAGAACTTTATCTAAATTCATAGAAGAGGTCTCTGATCCCTTCCCCAGAGGAGTTCAGTCAGCCATAATGTAAGGCAGGGACTGCACAGCTTTCCAGAGTTGTGTTGGGGTCACTGTGAAGCTACTGTGTGATAACAATTTGGAATAGAAAAACAGGGACCCTGGAGGGTATTATGCTAAGTGAAATAAGTCAAGCAGAGAAAGACAATTATCATATGGTTTCACTCATATGTGGAATATAAGAAACAGCACAGAGGATCATAGGGGAAGGGAAGGAAAACTGAATGGGAAGAAATCAGAGAGGGAGACCAATAGTGAGAGACTCTTGACTCCAGGAAACAAACTGAGGGTTGTGGGAAGGGAGGAGGGTGGGGGGTTGTGGTAACTGGGTGATGGGCATTAAGGAGGGCATGTGATGTGATGAGCACTGGGTGTTATATGCAACTAATGAATCACTGAACACTACACCAGAAACTAATGATGTACTATATGTTGGCTAATTGAATTTAAATTAAAAAAAAAGAAAGAAAAACAGGGACAGATAAAAAGAAAGGATAAAATAGGAATATACAACAGAAATGCCATCAACAATAATCAGCACCGTGTGTAGTGGGGTCAGAAAACATATTTTAAGGGCAGATTGACATTGACAGTCCCTTGTGACTGACTTGACCTCACTTGACACATAAGTGCCAGGACAAGGCAGACTACTAAAGAGCCAAAGCCCCATTAACATGGATCCCAGCACATGTATACACTGTTTCTTACAATAGCCTGATTTCTTTTTAACCTATGGTATAAAATTAGCATTTTCCCATGTTATTGGAAACTCTGCAAACAAGTTAGTTTGAAAAACTAGGAAATACAGATAAATAAAAAGAAGGGAAACTCCTCCCATAATTCCACAAGCATAGAAAACCCTCATTAATATTTTGCACAGATTCTTTCAAAGGTGTCAATTTATTTTTATTTTTTAAAAGATTTTATTTATTTAATTTTTGAGAGAGAGAGTATGTGTGTAAGTTGGGGGAGGAGCAGAGAGAGAGGAAGAGGGAGAGAAGCAGACTCCCTGCAAAGTGGGGAGCCCATGCCTGGGGCTCAATCTCAGGACCCTGAGGTCATGACTGGAGCTGAAATCAAGAGTCAGACACTTAACTGACTAAGCTGCCCAGGTGCCCCGTCAAAGGCGCCAATTTAAAGAAGGTCTTGTCTCTGGCGCCTGGGTGGCTCAGTTGGTTAAGCGACTGCCTTCAGCTCAGGTCATGATCCTGGAGCCCCAGGATCGAGTCCCACATCGGGCTCCCTGCTCAGCGGGGGGTCTGCTTCTTTCTCCCTCTGATCCTCCTCCCTCTCGTGCTCTCTGTCTCTCATTCTCTCTCTCTCAAATAAATAAATAAATAAATAATCTTTAAAAAAAAAAGTTCTTGTCTCAAGAAAGAAAAGAATATCAGAAAAATACAAGAAGAAAAAAATCTGAAATTAGACCTAGACTATGAGATACATCATGTTAACCTCTTGGATAAAGGTTTTTATGTATATTTAAGTGAAAGTACTTACTCCCCAAAACATATGATAGTTGCATCTGAATTTTATTATATATATATTTATAATATATATATTAGATATATATAAAATTCATGCACAGCATTTATTTACTATAATTCTTCTCAACTGGCCTTGTCATTTGTCCACTGTTGTCCCAATATTAAGGGTCCTTTCTGGCATTGTTAAGAAGGAGGAATACCGGGCGCCTGGGTGACTCAGTAGGTTAAGTGTCTGCTTTCCTGTCTTTGGCTCAGGTCATGATCCCAGGGTCCTAATATCGAGCCCTGCATTGGCTTCCCCGAAATGTCTTGATAGCTTGTTGAATAGATCTTAGAGAAAATGCCACAATAGGACTATCTTTGTGGGGGCTATTCAAGTCCTTCCCATTCACAGACACTCCTTGGGTTTAAGAGGTTACCCTTTTTCACTCAAGAAAAATTCCAGTGGAAAGATAGGCTTGGACATGGTAAATCAAAGCAGAATCAGGCAACTAGGATATCATTATATTATGATTAATAGAAGGGGTAAACTCAACAATACTATAAGCTTATCTCTTACCAATATTATTAAAAGAACAAATCTTAGAATCACAGAATTAAAAATTATTTTTAAAGGTTAAAAAACAGGTACATATTGGGGCACCTGGCTGGCTCAGTCAAAAGAGCATGAGACTCTTGATTTTGGGGTTGTGAGTCTGAGCCCCATGTTGGGTGTAGAGATTATGAAAAAAAAAATAGATAAACTTAAAAAAAGGTACATATTGCATTGTTTTCTTAGTATCAAAAACCTGGAATTACCATACACTAATGAATATGTCATAGTCATACAGACAAACCACTATTTAGCTTTTAAATATTGTATTAAGGAGGGCACATGTTGTGATGAGCACTGGGTGTTATATGCAACTAATGAATCATTGAACACTACATCAAAAACTAATGATGTACTATATGCTGGCTAACTGAATATAATGAAAAAAAATTTTTTTAAGTAAAAATAAAAAATAAATATTGTATTTATTAGCATGAATAATTTAATTTAATATATTAAATATTTATAAGTCCATATGTGAATGCATATGTATTAATGAGTATTGTGGGTCAGTTTTCCTTTTTATTTAACTTTATTTATATATTTTTAAGTTTACCTAACTTGTATTAGTTTTATAATAAAAACATACTTGTAAAAAATGTCTAATAACACAGGGAAAGGATAATTTTATGATGGCAATTGGACAGGCAATGAAAAACTATATAGGATATAGTTAAAAATAGTATTTTCACTCATAGTAAAAATGGACTAAAGGAAAATACTTCAAAATATTTGTTCAATAATCATCCAGCCCATATTTATTAAGCACCTATTTCATACCAAGCACTCTTCTATTCCTTGAGTATTGAGTGGTAAAGCAAGATCTTTCCAGATGCAGGTAAATGCTGTGAAGAAAATATAACAGGCATAGCAATGGAAGTCAAGTGCAAGGGTTGAAGCTACTTTAGACTATGCAGTTAGGGATTGATGCTTGGGGGAAAGACATCTGGGATGGAACTTAAATAGTAAGGAAAACCAGCATGTGGAAATGTAAGGATAAAGAGAAATAAGTAATAATGAGGGCAAAGACCCCTCCATGAAATGAGCTTTTTAGAGCTGGGACACAAGGAGCAAGAATGTGGGGAGACTGGTATAGGATGCATTGAGAGGAGTAGGCAAGGGTGAGATCATGCAAGGCCAGGGTGATGAGTCTGCATTTTATTTTAATTAATGAGAATTCATTGTAAAATTTTAAACAGGGGTATGACATCATCTGAGTACTTGCTGATGGAGTAGAGGTGAAGTTGGAGGGAGGAAGAGACATCAAGCATGACCCCAAACATGTAGAGCTATGGCTAGATGGTGATGCCATACTGTGAGGTTAACTAAGAGAGAGACACATCTCAGGGTGGTAGAATGTGGATCTAGAGAATGAAATGTTCATTCTGGCCATGTTTTGTTGGACATGCCAAATGAAGGGCGTGGTGGGCAGCTGGGTATCTGAAGCTCAGTGAAGAGGATAAGACTGGTGAAAAACAGGAATTATTGGTATATGAATGATGTTAAAAGCATAGTTCTGGATGGAATCACATAAAAAGTAAGTGAAAATAAAGAATATTTGAGAAGAATTGATCCTGTCCCAATGAACAGGTAGAGCAGAGAAGATAAGAAGAATAGCTAGTAAGTTATCAAAAAGACTAGGGGGAGATGATATCTTGCAAGATGACCTGAAAGACTATGTGCCAAATGCTGCACAGAAGTCCAATAAAACAGAATAGAGAATTAACCATTGGGTTTGCAACATTAAGGTCATGGGGGACCTGGATAATGGCAATTTTAATACAATAAGATCCATTTGGACCAGAATGAGGAAAGAATGGGAGAGAAGGAAGCAAGAAGAGCAAATATAGAAAACTCAATTGTATGAAAGTTAAAGAAGTAGTAGTAGTTGGAAGGGAATTTAGGGTTTCATTAAAGGAGGGAGGCATGAAAGCTGACTGAAGGGGAAGGGATTAGACACAGGGCTCGCTCAAGTGGAGGGGCTGCCCTTCATCTGTTGCAGCAAAAGGAAAGTCAATGTAATGGGACAGGTGCGGGTCAGCTGGTGAACATTGTAGAGGATGAGTACGGGAGCTTCCACATTTTATCTTTCCAATCCTAGTAGTAGTTATCTCTGATGGACTGGATTATTGATGAATGTTATTTTGGTGTTACAACATTTCTTTTTTGTATTTTCTAAAGCTTCTCTAATGAATATATATCACACTCAGAATAAAAACAAACATTACTTATAAACCAAATGTTGAATGAAACTTAAAACTACACTAGAAACATCTGAAGACTTTAAAAATATTATTTATGTTGCATAAGAGATTTATTTGAACATATGTTAAAAAGAGGGAGTATTTTTATGGCATAATCTCTGCACTGTTCCAGCTCTCTAGCAATCAAATACACTTCCCTCCTTATCTGTTTCTTTCTATGGGTTGTGTCTGGGGCAAGGGCTTAAGAAAACGCACCAGTATTGTGACTCTGAAACTCAACCAGAAAACAGAACTTTTCTTTGTCGCTCACTCAAGTCTAATACAAAACTGTCACATACACACACACACACACACACAAAAATAGGTCTACATTATCCCAAACCCCTATCTGCCTGGTCACAATTTTTTTTTTTTAAGATTTTATTTATTTATTTGACAGAGAGAGACGTAGCGAGAGAGGGAACACAAGCAGTGGGGAGAAGCAGGCTTCCGGCTGAGCAGGGAGCCCGATGCGGGGCTCGATCCCAGAACTCCGGGATCGTGACCTGAGCCGAAGGCAGACACTTAACAACTGAGCCACTCAGGTGCCCCTGCCTGGTCACAATTTTTTAACAAAATCACATCTTGTTGCTTTTCATCCAATTCTGCCTCAGGCAAAAGCATTTTATGATGTCATGAAACACACAGTTTATTGGAATAGATTGTATTTCCTTTTAATTTTTTTAGAGGAAATAGTGATGCCGTTTTCTTCGTTGGCTTCAGAATCCAAGTAGACCCAATTTAGGATTTTACAATAGCACCAAAATAATCAATGCAGAGAGGAAAAAGACGGAGATACCAATATATACAACTTATTGACTAAAAAGCAGAAAGGGGCTAAGATATTCAACCATCACTTCTTGTGAGTATCCATCACCCTATTCCTGCCATGGAAAAAAGTGGCTTGACACTCATTGAAATTTGCCTTTTCACATTTATAAGAGACTTTAGATGTTTAAGGTAGTTTAAAATCTGGCATACCATAAGGAAGAGAACATTACTGACCACAGCCACAAGCATTATTAGTTATCTTCTCAGTTGAGTAATAAATTATTGTTCCCAGTTTGAGAAGATTCACTTGGAGGAGCACAATTACACAGGTACTTTTCAGTTCTATTTTCCACAAATAGTTTTCTAAATTTCACTTTGGTTTGCTGTCGTTGTTAGAAATTTTAATGAGAAGAAACCCTGGCTGGTCAGACAAGTCATCTCTTCAATGAACACATGATCCTGAATTATAAACAGGGTGGATCTTCTGGGGGAAGGCAGCCACTGACAGAAAACCAGCAGCCCTTCTCCTTTCTTCTCCCTTTCCTTATGTTCTTTCCCACCTTCTTTTCATGTACCGAGATGATTTATTTTCCTTTTGGGTTTTTTTTTCCCCATTAATGTGAATTTCCTCTAAAAAAACAAAGCATCCTAGAAAGAGGCTATAGTCAGTTATGAGGGTTCTAAATACCAGCCTTCACCTCACCCGTGTTTGCAATAGACTACTCTCAAAATTATCTTTTATTATATGCAGAAGTTCTCACTTTGGTGGGGGTGAAGGCCTGTGTGTGTGGGAGGCGAGTTCTCTTGAGATTTGTATACGTGACGGCCTACATTCGCCCTACCCTTCAGAATGACTGATGGGCTTCCTCCCCCCTCCTTCCTTGCATAGCAAGAGAAAACTTGCTGATATTTACACTGATGAAGACAAATGACCAAACATGGCAGTTTTCGTCTAGAGTCAATTCACAATTATCCTCTTATAAGCCTGTGGATTTTCCATGGCAGATTTTCAATCCCAGAAAGGTTTCTACTGATACCTCCTATCCTTCAGGGTCACTCTCCCCTCATTAGTCAGTTACTGCTCGGGGAATACCAACTACATTTAATAGCAGATTAAGCAAAATATATAGGAAGATGAATCAGCAGGATAAACAGTGTTGCATACAAAACACAAAAAGGAATATTTGGGGTGTATCTCATAGTTTGTATTATCAGCACCACTACTTTGTAACTGAACAATGTCATGGAAGCATTTTAATACTCTCTAAAAATCTTATGTGCATGTCCAATTCGGAGAAATGGGTTGGGTTATTTCAAGTATTCTATAATTAATTATCTAATTTATAAATGATTCAAGGGAAATCTGTTCTTCTTCTACCCAATAGTCCTTATTTATTCATTTCAGCAGACATTAACAGTGCCGTGGACAATAGGAAAGAAATAGGGAAAAGAGGATTAAAACAGCTCACTTTGTTGCTTACTAGGTTTCTGATAGAATTCTGGTAAATGCAAGACTGGACTGGAAAATAGACTAACGTAAGATTTCCCCATGTTCTACTTTGGAACTTCCTGTATGCATGTGTTCCTTGGCATCCACCACGGTGAATGATGAAGAGCTAGCTAATACCAAGGCAGATATGAAAATCAGTACATTTTCAGGGAACTGGAACTAAAGGAAATGGCTAAAGAGCCCAATTTTAACAATTTAGAAATTGTAGTGAAAGAAATTCAATTTGTTTTGACCTCCTCCAGCACTCACACTTACATCACCAACTTGGCACTTAGCATATACTGGTTTGTGCCATTATTACTGTTAGTAATAATACCAGTTGGCATTACTGATCTTCTACTGAGTTCTGGGCTATGTAAGGCACCTTACAATGTTTCTAATCTGTATAGCAACCCCTCCAGTATTATCATTCCCATTTTACTGACAAGAAGACAAAGGCTCAGGGATAAGTAATGTGCTCGATACCACAAAGTCTGTTGGATCAGTGGTATCATAAGGGTTGGACCCAAACTGGCTGACCCCCAAACCCTCTCCACACAGTCTTCTCAATGGCAGGTGTAACTATTTACAGATCTCATTCTCTTTCCTAATGAGACTGGAAGCATCCAGTGGAAGACTGAAGAGGAGTCCCTAGGGGAACAAGGACCTAGAAGTCCCATATCTTTGCATCTCTCATTGTTTCCTGCGCAATGCTCAATAAGTACTATTGATTGTGTCTCCATTTTGGTTGGGGATTCTTGTTTGTTTTGGCATCATTTTTGTTTCTATAAAAAGGCAGGAATGCAGTTGCTGTATGAGTGCTTTTGCGACCAACAAAAGAGATTATTATTTTTTTAATGTATCACAACCTTGTGCTATCACTTATCAATGAATAGTATACATACAAATCCACCCCAGGGGACCCTCGGGGACAGACCCAGGAGTGTAAGCAGCATTGTCCCAAGTGGTCCCTGAGGTTGGCTGCCAACATGACAACTATGGTCAGAGTGTCTTGCTCTAAAGATGGATTTGTCAGGGGGACGGACATCTGAATCTGTCACTACAAGTGGAAAGGCAATCTCGCCAGCTTGAAATGTAGGGGTCACTCTGAGCCCCTTGCACAGAATAAAATGAAATGCTAACATACCAGGGTGTCAAATTTCAAAAGAGAAAACAATGTAGCTCCTCTGCCTCAATAATTTAGAACAAGCGGGTAGTCCCAAAGAAAAAATTGAAATTGTGTCTTTGCTTACAAAAATACGAACGTTGTTTGAGTATTCTTGTTAATTTATTCAATGGTTCTTACTTGGCACACAAAAGAGACTTTAGTACAAAGGCTACTCTCTTCACAGGCAGCCATGGCCGAGACAAGGGTCAACACCCAACTCAATGAATGCATATTTACCTTAACTCGCTGATCAGTGAAATGAGAGCTGTTTCTCAGAAACGAAACATAAAATCTTGGAAGCTTTTGGAAACTATCACACCGCAGAAAGGGTCATTCTGGAAAGCTTTCTTGCAAAAAGTGTTAAAAATGACCAATGGACCATCCATCCATTTGAGCGATACTATGCACCCCTCCGACATTATTCAAGAAACAGATGGGAGATGGAATAGGCTCTTCAATTCTCAAAAATGTTATAGTGCCTTTTGGGCTTGATTTTTAGTAGAAAAAGAGCAACCTCTCCATTTTTTAGTAGACAAAGGATTGTGCTTCAGCCTGGAGCTCTCCTGTCCTGCTTTGGCTGCACCACTGGTTTCCTAAGTGACCTTGGGTAAAGCACTTAACCTTCTTGGATTTTAGTGTGTCCAGCTGTGAAATAAGAAAGATAATGACAACAACAATGTTAAGGCTTAGCACCTACGCACCTCACTGAAGTGTTTCATGAATTCATCATATTGGGCTTGGAAGGGGCTTTTATGCTTTAAAAGCATTTGACAATAGTTAGCAAATTCCCACATTAATGTAACATATATGGTCCACAGAATTACCTGAGAGGGTTTGCAATGTACGTGCATGCAGCTTACTTTGTGGGCAAGATATTAGGTAACGTTAAAAGAAATACAATTGCTCTTGCTATTTACCCCAGGGAGGAACAGGGGAAAAAAGCAATTTTAAAACATCTTACCCAGTTTAGTGAGGATTATAAAAGTATCCAAGTAAAAAATCAGCCTCTGATAGTTTTAATGGGAGCCCTGAGACTAGGTAATGGATGGCCAGTGAGGTGATTCTTCCTGTTATCTCGGAAGTTTGTTCCTTGTCCCAATCCCACCCTTCACACTGTCACCATGCCCTCTCTCACTCTCCACCAGTTCACATTCTTCTCTCCCAACAAAGATGAAACTTCTAAGCAGACTTTCTGGGTTAGATAAACCCTGCTTCTATCACTCTAGCCATATGGAGGAAATCTTAACTACTAAATGCAGCCTAATTATGTCTTGTTAGATCATGTAATACATTCTTAACTGTAATGAACTTTATGCTGACACATGACCCTGTTAGACTGTTAGCACAGGTCCAAGCCCTGGGCCCCACTTCCTGAAGAGCAGCATCCACCGAATACAGCACTCTCAGTTCGGGGACCATGCAATGAATGGTGCTGATTAGTTTTTAAACAATCTCGATATTTATCATGGCACAGGTTTCAAAAGTACATTGTCACAAATACATACTACTTGGACTCTACACATGTGACTTTGTGGATCATTTCAGATTCTATGTCCTTCATCATGAACACGGAAGTTGTAGGCAAACACCTCCTTAATGGAAACCTGTTCACTTTATGTTGCTCCTATACCTTCCTTGATCTCTTGAGTTTACTTTCCTTTTGCCCCATCGCTCATGAGTGATCTGCACAGGACCATATAAAGACCCCTCTTTGTTGTTTCTTACAGAAACAGATCTGCCAGCAAGTTTGTGAAGTCCTGATCTGTTCTTTGCTGTGGAAGACTTTGTGGCATCTCTTCAAGTGGTTGTGGTTGACGCCCACATCATAAGTGGTGTGCAGAAGTCACTGAACAATGGCATTAAGACCTGAACACTAATGACTGGGAGGTCTAGGATACTGCTATACAACTGTGAAGAATTGCTTTGCAAAGCTGATAGTTTCTTCTATTTCTAGAGCCAAAGAATCTCTACGATGGAGCACTAACCTGAAAGTCAGGGCACTTGCGTTCTAGTCTCAGTGCCGCCCCTGAGCAGGAGTGCGTGCTAGACAAGGTACTTCAGTTCCCTAAGCCAATGTTTCTTCAAAAGGGTTAAACTTGATGATCTATTAGCTCCCTATGAATCTTAAAATAGATATATAATAATATTATCCCATGACTTTTCATACTATGTATTTAAAAGATATATTAAAGGGGGTGCCTGGGTGGCTCAGTCGGTTGAGCATCTGACTCTTAATTTCGGCTCAAGTCATGATCTCGGGGTTGTGAGATTGAGCCTCCAGTCAAGCTCCATGGTCAGTGGGGAGTCTGCCTGAGATTCTCACTCTCCCTTTCCTCCCCCATCTAAAATAAATAAATAAATCTTTAAAAAAAAATAAAAATTAAAAAAAATTTTAAAAATTTTTAAATAAGAAAAATAAATAAATAAAAATAAAATATACTAAAGGAATGGAGAATTCTGTGGTTTTTTGAAAGAATGATTACAATTTTCCGTGCAACCTTGGGAGAGCTGGAAAGTATAAACTTCTACTGATATGTGTTGTGATGAGCACTGGGTGTTATATGTTAACTAATGATTCACTGAACACTACATCAAAAACCAATGATGTACTATACATTGGCTAACTGAACATAATAAATAAAAAATAAATAAACTTCTATTTAGAGATTCACAAAACAAACAAACAACAAAAATCAGTCCACATAAATAAAACATGAAATTAAAAAGCAAGCATCAATTTAAATATAAAATAAAAACTGCTATTTCTGTACCAGAAGTTGGAAAGCTGGAGACAACAAATAAAAGAGCAATAGCTAACAACAACAACAAAAAACAGATAAAATAATGGGATAAAGAGGATTCTATGGGGGACTCAGCCTCTTCTTCTACCTCTCTCCTTCCTATTCACTGATCCCAAAAGACGCAGGAATTGTTTCGGTATTTTTTATGCCCTGAATAGAGAGAACAGAGCCAATAGAAGTACAAAGCTGGAAGGGAATAGGTACTTAAAAAGCCAGCTAGGGAACAAAGCAGGGTGGACAAAATCATAGTTTCTAAATGGGTGCATGGATGGATAAGCCTTAACAGGATGCCCGAAGGAGAGAGTGTCCTGGTTTGGCCAGTGGGAGGGTGTTTCTCAGGTGTGTCTATCTCTGTGTTAACTCCATCTCCACGCTGGAAAAACCTGATGCTGGATGCAATGAATGCAGCTCTGCTGGAGTGGTTAGGGAAGCAGATAGTCGCTAATGCTGGAATTATAGCCACATCTGTGGCCATGTGATTAGCTGTAAAACCAAGTATCTGCCACAAAACCGCAACTATGATATGTGAACTGATAACAGCAACAATTAAAACGATAACACTACAAAGCCTCAAGAAGTCTTTAATTATTCATTTATTTGGAAAGTAAGGTTGAAGAGTACAGCTGCTAAAGATAAAGCTTTTCTTTACTCATTCCTATTTATTTGGCTTTAGAAATTTTTCTATTGTTAATGTAATTCTCCTCCGTGTTTAATGAACTCTGATGTTCCTGGAAGTCCTACAAAAAGATCGGTGTTAAATCCCAGTACTTCCAATTACATCAGGCATGTGAGCAAAATATTAGCTCTCTAAAACAGACAATCAACGCAAACTTCACTGGAATGAGGGTCACACGGGTATTTAACACACTTGAACGTTGCAATTAAAATATAGTGACTGCTGTGTGCCTCTGAATTTAGTCAACAAAAATCTGTGAGTCATACCATGGTACACTTAAACCACTCTGAGACTTTACAGTCTAGACGAGGAAAAAGGGAATGAGCAAGACATATGATACAATCTGTTATGCAATAATGTTATGTAGGCGGGACAGATTCCGAGCCATAAGCAAGAAGGGGGAAGGGCTGACTTCTGAATGGGGATTAAAGAAAGACTCATGGCGGAGGTGGCATTTGAAGTGATTCCTAGTCTGGACAATGAGGGAAAATGACATTTCTAACAGCTGGGTTAGCATGACGGGTAAGTCAGAGGCAGGTGAGAGCAGAGGGAGCTTGGGAGATGGGGAATGGTGGCCACTAGATGAAGTCACAGATATGGCCATGGAGGGAGATGGAGGATGGGTTATAGGAGACTTGCCTGAAGAGTCTGGAATTTATTTGGAAGTCTAGAGAGAAGGCAACTTTTTTTTTTTTTTTTTAATTTGGGAGCCACAGTTCATCACGCCCTTTAAGGATTATCTGTCTGATGAGGATGGGCAGGATGGCTTGTGAGGGAAATCCTTGGAGTCCTCGTAGGGGGCTATAATGAAAGATGAAAGCATAAGAAGGACTTGCTGAGGCTGTGGAGTGGGGGTGGTGGGAAAGGAGAGTGATATACTTCCTTCTAGAACAGGGCCATCCAGTACAACTTTCTGCTATAATGGAAACACTCCCCGCACTGTCCAATGTAGTAGCCACCAGCCACATATACCCAATATGTACTTGAAATGTGGCTAGGGTGACAAAGAAACTGAATTTAAAATTTTATTTAATTGTAATCAATTTAAATATAAAGAGCTACATGTATCTAATGACATGGACAGTTGCCAAGTAACAACTATCGCACAGGTAAGTTGTCAAAGAAATCAAGAGACATAATATTAAAAATGTTTAAGTAGCACAAGGCAGAAATTCACATTACTCTTGATAGCTTTCTTAAAATTTTGGCATGAGTCAAGTGCCTGTTGAAGGACATTTAGCTGTGACTTTCTAGAGGGCAGGAATATTCATTCCTCTTTCTATTTCCTAGTCCCGAGTACAGTCCTAAGCACTGTAAGTACTCAAAGTAAACAATTTGGAATGAATACATGAATGGGTGAATGCATGACCACAGTGTCTATGCAGCTTGGAGTCCACCATTTAAAGAGTTGAATTTAGGAAAACGTCTTAATAGGTGAAGTAGCAACTGTCGACTACCTCTGTAACTTCATTGCTTAACTGCTCTAAAAATCAAAATACTAGAGTGTATGAACTGAACAGCTGGAAGAATTGAAGTTTCATTTTCTTAGTGAAACTGGTAGTGTTATTTTTGCTCAAGAGCTTTAAAAGAGTCAAAGGATTCATAGGAATGGTAGAACCTTAACACCATGATACATTTAGTTTAACGCTTTGAGAAAGCAATTTCCTGATTATAAAAGCAATACATGCTTTTTATAGAAACGCTGGAATGCATTAAAATAATAAAGGAGAAAATAAAAGTTATTCACAATTTTATAACCAAAGGCATTCACTGTTGAGATATTACATTTCCTTTATGTCTTTTTCTGTATCTATCTATCTATCTATCTATCTATCTATCTATCTATCTATCTATCCTTTTTCTCTAAATGAGGCAAATCTTCATAGCATGAGCAATGTCCCCATTCTTCTAAAACAATCCTAATAGCTGCATAATATTCTGTCATGTGAAAATGCCATAATTTATACAACCATACCCCTACTATTGGTCAGCTACATTGTTTCCAATATTCTAGAATGCCATTTGGCAATTTGTATCAAGAGACTTGAAATGGCTAGGAAGTACTTCTGGGAAAATATCTTAAGGAAATAGTCCTCCACGGGCATCAAAGAATTATTTATAATAGTATCAGGCTGCTAAAAGGCTTTAACATCAAATAATAAAAGAATATTAGTAAATTATGTTATATGAATATTAAAACTTACAAAAGTTGGTTTTGAAAATTTTGAAATAAGATCGAAAATACTTATAAGAGTAAGTGAAAAACATGATATCGAATTACATAGGTACTATAGGCACCAGTTTTTAAACCAAAACCCAAACCCTTGCATAGAGAAACAAACAAACAAACAAACAAACAAACAAAAAAGCCTGGGAAGCACATAGAAAAAATATTCACAAGGTTTTTTCTTTTTAATTTCAGTATAGTTAACATACAGTGTTATATTAGTTCCAAGTGTACAATACAGAAATATTAGCAATGGTTATCCTTAGCTGAGAGACCAGACAGTAATTATATTTGCTTCCATCCCTAACATTTCCATACATTAAAAGCTCTGTAATAGGGCGCCTGGGTGGCTCAGATGGTTAAGCGTCTGCCTTCGGCTCAGGTCATGATCCCAGGGTGCTGGGATCGAGTCCCACATCGGGCTCCCCACTCAGCAGGGAGCCTGCTTCTCCCTCTGACCCTCTCCCCTCTCATGCTGTTTCTCTCTCGCTCGCTCTCTAAAAAATAAATAAAATCTTTAAAAAAAAAAAAAAAGCTCTGTAATAGACGTAACTGTCTGTTAAGGAGTCCACCGAGTGTTGTGGTTAAGACCTCAGAGTGCTCTGATGTTGTCACCGTGTCCTCAAAGAAGACACCATGGTGACATCCATGTCACTTACTTAGGTTGTTTAGAACACCGTGAGACAAGTTTGTCCCTGTTCCTATAGAGAGAAGCAAGTGAGCATGAGCTCTAAGCAAACGGAGACTTGGGGACTTTCACCACAGTGCACGTTCTCATCCCTCTTCCGAGGGCGGCACAAGGACTTGGTGACCTTGCTGAAAACCCTGAACAACAATCATAGAATGTTAACTTCATCTGCTTCCCATTAGAAAGAAAAATCATGGTGTTACCATGTCAAAGAGTCTCAGGTCCCATGCAGGGGGTTCTGCCAAGGGTCTCCCATAAGACCTTTCAAACACACTGGGCAGGTGGTATGGTTTACAGTCATGACCACAGTGCTGGAACAGCTTCCCGCGTGAAAAGGCAGTAAGTATGGCTGAAGCGTAATGGCCTCCAAAACTACTGTTACCACTTGCAGGACTCTTACCAGTGCTGCCTTTACGTGCTGCCCATAAGGAGGATGCTATGCTAAGCAGTTCCCTTTATTTTTCATCATTCATGGCCCCCCTTTTGCAGATGAAGAAATATTAATTAAGAGCTTGTTAATATCCTTATTTTACATATGGAAAACTTGAAGGGTAGAAAGGATAAGTAAGTTGGCTGAGGTCCTTTACTAAAAAAGCATCAGCGGGCGCCTGGGTGGCTCAGTCATTAAGCGTCTGCCTTCGGCTCAGGTCATGATCCCAGGGTCCTGGGATCGAGCCCCGCATCGGGCTCCCTGCTCAGCGGGAAGCTTGCTTCTCCCTCTCCCACTCCCCCTGCTTGTGTTCCTGTTCTAGTTATCTCTCTTTCTGTCAAATAAGTAAATAAAATCTTTAAAAAAAAAAAAGCATCAGTGGTGGGATTTCAACCCAGGCAGTCTGCCTCCGGAGCCTGGCTCCTCTGCTTTCTCTCTCATCCCCATTCAGCTCCACCAAGCTCTTAACCTCTGCTCTGAACACTGTTTACATAATCAAAATGAAGTTTACATACTTACCTATTTGTAAGCCATTTCTAGCTAATGTGAACAATTATCCCACTAACATCAAAGTGAATAATAATTCACAGAACCCCCTTTTAATAGATATAGCTCACAAAACCAGAGATTCACTGGAGCAGTTCATTTGAATTAGGTTCTACAGTCATTTAAGATTTAATTTGAATAAAATTGGCCAAACTTACTGTATTACGGCACTCACAGAAAACTGTCTAGTGCCAAAATAGATGTTTCTCTGACTGAGATTATGGGCATTCTTCTTCTAATTAATTAGGACAGAACTGTCCATTTTTATGAGCCCACTGTTTGTACCACTGATCACCTGAGCTGGAAGCAGGAAAGTCGTTTAGCTCCGTGACTGTGAACTGTTGTACCTTCCCAGCACCGCATTCCACATCGTCCTCAGGCGTTTAGTTAGAACGTGAAATGACTGCACTGCATTCTCCCATCCCAAATTCTCCTCGCTCTCCACATTCATATCTGTTGGTAGAAGGGAGTGATGGAAACCAGTTGAATTCAATCAACATTCAGACGCAAAAGAAAAAGAGGCCTTCAGAAGCAGACGTTGTGACTCCGACCGTACATTCACTGTATTGCCTTGAGACCTTGTTAACACATTTTATTAACATGAAAACATATCTCAAGTTGATGGATCTTTTCAGATTTCAGGGTGTGGATCTCCCAGAACCTCTTTACTAGGCTATATTCCTAGTTTATAACTTCTTGTCCTCTGACCTGTGATTTCATTTAATAGGATTCAGTGCATCTAGGAAATTATGGTTTATAAGAAGAATATCGTCTGTCTTGTACTTTAGTGTTTTCAAAGCATCTGTTGAGTGATCGTAGCATTTCAGTTATGGGCATAAAAGGAAACGATGGCCCTTTTAGGGGCTGGGAGTGAAGAGCTGAGGGTTGTGGCCTTACATGGAGCAGGACATACCTCTTTTCAACAACCATACTGGGATTTGTTGGTAAGTATATGGTCATCCCATGACTCAAACATTATAGATTGCTTCCTACCTGCCAAGAATTACTGGGCATCAAATTAATATTTGTAATATGCCTTCTAAGTGCCAGGCCCCCAGCCTGGGCTCAGAATAGGAAAAGCCTATGATGTAACTCAAGGATTTTTTTGTGTAGCTCGCCAGCCAAGGTTGGGACCAACAGTGCTGTGGAAGGAACCCAAGCTTTAAGAAACCAAGTGCCTGGAATTAAAATCCTGTCTCAATTGCTTACCAGCTGGGCGACCTTGAGAGTCATTTTACTTTTCCATGCTTCAGTTTCTTTATCTAGAGCCAATGGAAACAACCTCTTGGGGCAAACGTATAGGGAAAATAAGGGGATGGATATAAAGTTTCTGGCATGTGGTTCAGTTAATAGGAACTCTGTGGGAAGGAAAGATTAGGCAGGAAGGGGGAAAAAAAAAAAGGAGAGCTCAACCAACTCAGTCCCTTGATACTTGATGAGATGAATGCTATGAAGTGTGATATTAACAGACCCCAAAGAATATGCTCTTTCCATCCCAGCACCTCGGAAATGCATACGTGCGTGTCATTTACACCTCCCAAATGCAGAGAAGGACCAAGTGTATGAATGCCAAAGAAAGACATCCCTCCTGCACACAGCAGACTGGTGAACTCACCAGTAGGGAGCTGTAGAAGAGTATGCAGCTTCGTGAGCAGCTAGACCCAACCCAGTCACCCCAGGAAGGCAGGCGATCTGCTGTTAGAGAAGAGGCTAGGGCATCCCATTTTTGAAAATATTTGCCCCGCTGGCCACTACAGAGATCCAGGGGTGTCTCGTGCCACAGGCATTTCCAATGACCACTAGGCATGAAGTGCAGGTGTTACTTTCCAGGAGCTCCTGGTGTAGTGCAATCCCCAGGAGCAAAGGGCACAGCATTGGCGGCACCTCTGCCATGCAGGCTGCAAGTGGCCCCAGGAAACCTATGTACTCACTGGAATCCTGACACTTCACACCCCAAATGCAGATCCTTATCCCAAATCCAACAGCTGGCCGTAAATCGTGGCGCCGGAAAAATAAGATGGAACAATTCAACTTCAGGCGGGAGTATGGATTTAGTGAGATGATTAGGCTCATGATCTTTTTTTTTTAAGTGTTCAATAATTCATCAGTTGCGTATAACACCTAGTGCTCATCACATCACGTGCCCTCCTGAATGCCCATGATCTTGAGCAAGTAAACTACTTTCTAAATCTACTAACGGGCTTTAAGCCAAACCCCCACTTACTACGGTCTCCACAAGAGGCAGAGTGGGCACTAGGTCAGGTTTTACGGTAATGCTCAGCAAAAATGAGGTAGGAAATCGGGTGATCGCTAAACCACAAGGACTTTAGTTACTGGCATTGACTGCAAACACTAAGAGAGGAAAAGGTCAAGGATAATTTGAAAGAACTGAGATCTGAGATCTGAAAGAACTGATTTTATTCTTGATACATGGGCTCTAATTTTACTGACTTCACCCTGATTGAGGGAGAGAAATGAAAAGAGAACACTCCTATTCACAGGAACTCTAGTGACATCCCCAGGAGAAATTTCATGTCATCCCTAGAGATGCTCTCAGGCATGAGGAACATACCCCTCAGAAGAGCCAAGTGTGCATTTTTAAAGAAAATTTACTGGCGTAATTTACTTCTCTCTTGCAATAAGATGTTCTTCCTTTACTTTCACAGCCATGGGAAAAATTCGTTGGTGACTAATGAATTTTTAATGTTTGTATAGGAGTCAATCAGTCACAAGCCTTCCTGCTTTGATTTCATACTTAATCTTCTGGTATTTTGACAGCAATCCCAAAGATAGGGAGAGAAGCACACAGCTGTTTAAGTTAGGGTTTATTTTCTCCACTCTCTTTACAGCATTAAGAGCACTGGAAATGACAGTAAAAGCATTATCTGATTTGATTTGAGTGGCAGTCTTTTCAATTTAATAACTCTGATGTCAGCTTCTCTGTCATTTTGCCAAGTTTAATTCCAACTTCTACTGCGATTAATACTCTAATGAAGACACTATCTGATTCCAGTGCCAGCACACACTTGTGAAGCTTTGCTCTTCTTCGCTACTGTTGGAGCTTCTTCTGTGAACCATGATAAATCAACCCCAGCTAGCGTGCCTGTCAGTTGTGAACCCAAAAACCATTGAACATCCCCATTTTACTCTAAAATTTTATTACCCTACGGCATATTTAATATTTTAGTATCACTTTATTTTCCAGTGTTTTACCCTGTTTTTTTGGTCATTCTTCCAAACCACCCCATAGAAGGTAACTAAGTGGTCTGGGTCCTAAGTAAGACCTACCAAGGTTAAGTGACTTTCCCCAAATCAGAATAATTATCCAACGCCCTCTGAAGAATCAGCTGAACACTTCATTCCCTAGTCCACAGCTCCATTAGGATAAAGAGCATTTACAAGCACCTATGTGGTAGAGGGTTGAGCCCGAACCTGGCTAATCTGAGCTCATCACGTTCCATTTGTTAAAAAGTGCTTCCGACGTTTTGCACGTTTTTCATCTACATATAGAACTCAGACTATCAGGGATACTTGTAACTCTAGGGAGTCCTATTAGCCACTTCTCTTCCAGAAATTTATTTATTTCAAAGGTGAAAATCAGGGAGAGAAAATCAGTACAGACTGCAAGTCTGAGTCATCGGAGTGCAGTTAGGAATCCAAAACATAGCCTGGCTCTCAAAGCTTAGCGCTACATCGGGAGGGGATAAACAAGTCCCAAAATACTTAGTTTAACAAAGGAAACAAAAAGGCACATAAGCACTGCCAGTTCTCTGGGCGAAGAATTCAAGGAGGAAGGATACAAGAGCGAATGGCCACCGTTGACGTCTCTGGCCATGGCACACAGGTGCTCTTGGATCTCCCACCAGCAACTACACAAACCTCCCAATGTGAGACCTGAGGCTTTGCCATTTCTCCGAACTTCTTAACTCCACGATGGCCATTAAGAGCACCAACTAATCTCTTTCCTATTCTCCCAGCAAGACGAGGAAGTGCTTTTTTTTTTTTTTTTTTTAATTGCCCTGTTTAAAGCCATGGTGATTGTTTCTTTCCAGTGATAGTCAGAGTCTGTTCTCTTCAAGAGATTTTGCAGAAACAATTCCGAGCCTGGCCTTCATCAGTCTGTACCTGAGTTCCGGCAGGAGCCTCCTTGCTGACCTGCCTTCCTCGAACTTCCCTCACTTCAGTATCCCTACAGAGTGGACACACCTCTGCCCAGGACTTAGGCAGCCCCTTTCCAGTACCTGCACTGCTGTGTGCAGTGCACGAGGGGTGGGGGTCAGTGGCTCTACCCACCCCGCTTCCAGGAGGGGCATGCACCTGCTCTAGCTGATCTGAACCCAAAGCTCAATTCTAGGACATAGACGGCATTTTTGGGGATTTGATGTAGGCCCGAAGCTTCTGGCTACCAGCTTATTGCCCCAGGAAGGGCACCTCCCTGAGAAAAGGGCTGGCATAGAGAATGGCAAGAAGGGGATCCATCAGAAATGACCTTGCTGGGGCCCCTGGACTATTCTTAGATGTCAATGACAGGAGTCCATAAATTCTTCCTTTTTGACTTGGCCAGTCTGAATCGGGTTTCCGTCACTTGAAGCTGAAGGGATCCCGAGTGATCAACCCCACACACATCTGACAAGGCCTTCTTACTTGAGAACTCTTCTCCTGGGTTGTTTGGTTCAACATTCTTGCAGACCTGCCTGCAATGTACAAACTGGTCTACTCTTCCTTCCAAACTCTTTTCTCTTTACAATTGGCTCCCTTTAGATATATGCCAGTTCCTGTCTGCCTTGACCCTCCAGGTCCTGGCTCAGTGATTTCCTCAAACCCCTGTACTGTCTCCCTTCCCAAATAAAAGTCCTTTGTGTCTTTCAGGGCTTTTTTCAGAACTCAACTGATTTCTTCCTGCTACCTCCCATTGGCACATTCATTCCCCATACTCCCTCATCAGGCACCTGACGATAGATTAATGGAGATGCTGATTTCCTCAATTAAATTAGAAATTTCTTAAGGTCCATGAATTGTACAATGAGTGTTCTCAAACCTTTTGAAATCGACCCTATTCTTTTTGATAACTAAAAATTCCACAGCTCTTTTATTTATTTATTTTTAAAGATTTTATTTATTTGAGAGAGCGAGAATGAGAGAGAGAGAGAGTACATGAGAGGGGGGAGGGTTAGAGGGAGAAGCAGGCTCCTTGCTGAGCAGGGAGCCCGATGCGGGACTCGATCCAGGGACTCCAGGATCATGACCTGAGCCGAAGGCAGTCGCTTAACCAACTGAGCCACCCAGGCGCCCTCCACAGCTCTTTTAATTTTATCTGAAATTTCAAAACAAATTAAATATGGTGACCAAAACCAAACTCAATATTTGGTATAATATTAAATATGCATTTTTAAACTCAACTTGGACGAGAAATCTGGGTTGTATCCTGAGACCAGTGGTTCTCAAAACTTGAGCGAACATCACAACCACCTGGAAAGCTTAGGAAAACACATATAGTTTGTATTTGGCCCGGCCCCTAGAGTTTGTATTTCAGTGGGTCTGGTGTAGGGCATGAGAATGTGCACTTCCAACACGTTCCCAAGTGATGCTGAGGCTCTAGTTTGAGGACCACACTTTTGGGAACGGTTGTACTGGAAGCATGTTCCTTCCTCCCTCCATTCCATATATGAAAAGAGCGCGTCTTTGAGGTCTGGATCCAGAACTCCATCTCTGCCTCTCTATGACCATGTGAACTTATGAGCTCAGTAGCCACACAGAAGACGTGACCATCCAGAGTGCAGAGCTCGGAGTATGAGCTCAGTAGCCACACAGAAGACGTGACCATCCAGAGTGCAGAGCTCGGAGTATGAGCTCAGTAGCCACACAGAAGACGTGACCATCCAGATCTGCCATGTTGCCAGGTGACACTGATCGTTCCAACTCCTCACTCTGAGTATCATGAGGCAATCATAGAACTTATGTCCTTGCCTCACACACAAGGGTTAGAACTGAAGTGCTTCTCACGAGGCTCAGCACATAGTGAGTGCACAGTAAATTCTGACTGTTACCACTGGGATGTTGTCATCACTGTCGACAACTGCAGGTTGATTGTCTTCTGATTCCCAGTCTGAGATTCTTTTCACTCAACAATATCCCTTTCAGACATTTTTTAACTTTCCATCTCTTTTAGGTGAATCCACCTTTCACTGCAGCACAGCCTCTAATATTATCTGTCTCCCATCTCATGCTATTCCTCTGTTCCATCAAAATATTGGAAATTATCTTTCTTTGAACAGCCCAGATATTTTTTTCCTTCCATCACAAAATGTACTTTTCCCTTCAGCCTAGTTCAGCTAAAATTCCATTTTTAGAAAGTCTGTGCATTAAAACAAATTAGATTCTGGGCCTAAAATAGCCCCCATTTTCTCACCCCCTGACAATTATTAACAGTTTTCCTACAAAATACATTAAGGCTTCCCAGAGACTCTTATCTATGGAATTCTCTACCACATTAGCACTGTGGAGAAGAATGGTTATTTGTGGCATTTCGCAGAAACAAGAGGAAAACAAGATTCATTGTCTCCTGCTCTCTTTCATTCGCTCCACGGAGTAGAGGCTGGAAATTTGCTCTTAGTGTGGTCGTGGAGTTTCTGAAGAGGCATCAACCATGTGTTCAGAAACTTGACAAGGGGCTGGCCCAGAGTGAGCCAGGGCACAGAAGCAAGATGCTCAGGAAAGCAGGAGCCAAGAGTCAAGCAATTAACATTGTTTTCATGCTTCCCTATAATTAGCCAGATCAAAGGGGACCTGGGCTTACAGATTTCAGCAGGCCTGCTGCACTCTCTGAGAGCAGTTAGCAAACAGACTATAGATCTTCAGTACGACTAATTAATTGTTCACAAGCAGAACTCATTTTCTTATAAATCACTCCCTTCTGAGTCCTTTACCAGTTATTCCCAGTTGGAAGTGTTGCACTGGAGAAAATGTTCAGGACTTACATAGTTCCCGTTTCCTGAGTGTTAACTGCGTCTTGCAGATTGCTCAAGAACACCTCAGAGCGACCCTCCCAGGTGGGCTTTGGGGCTCCAGCTCCCGTGATTTGACCAAGCCTCATTTCTAGGAAGTGGCAGGACTTGAACTCAGATCTTTCAAAAAGTCAGTGATTTGCAAATGTTCTTGATTCTTAAAAAAAAAAAAAATCTCCTGAGCTGCTTAATAACAATACACATATGACTCCAGTAGGTCTGGAAGGAGGCTGGGAAGCAGGATATTTAAAAGGATCCAAGTGATTCTTACTTTCACTGAGGCTTGGTAAACCAATTGCAAAATTTAAGAGACCGTCTATGGAACTTTCTGTTTTATTCCAGTCCATTGCATGGGAACTTTACACTTTCATGACGTGTCAGTCTCTTTCTAGTCTTTTCCTCAGAGACCCAGATTCATTTCTATGATAGTCCAGATACATGTCAGTCATCCACCCAGAACTCTGAGGGGTTCCCAGTTTCACTCAGCATAGAGGCCAGAATCCTTATAATGGCCTACAAGTGCCCTGTGTTCTGGTCTACTCTTATTTCTTGGACACTGTCACTCCTCCACTCATTCCTCTCTGGATACATGGCCCCTTGCCATCCCACAAACACTCCAGGAACTCCTGTCTGCACCTTTGCACTTGCTGTTCTCACTGCCTAGAACACTCTTCCTCCAGATATGCACACAGCCAACTCCCTCATCCGCTGTCAGTCTCTGTTTAACTGTGGCTCAGTAAGGATGGCCCTGGCTTAAAACTACAACCGTGCCCCACTCCTGTAATTCCTAATACCCTTTACTTTCTGCCACTTTTTTCTTTTTGTCATACACTATCCCCTTCTACCATGCCAAATAATTTACTTATTATGCTTCTTATGTAGTCACCATCTCCTCCACAGAGTAAGCATTGTGAGGGCAGGGACTTTGCTTGTCTACTGAGGTATCCCAAGCACCTGGAACAGTGCCTAGTATATAGCAGGTGCTCAATAAATGCATGTTGAATTAATGACTGTAATGGAAACAAACCTTCACACAACAACACTTAACCTTACTACATCACTGCGCTCTGAGGCAGCCAATCCAATTCTATTCTAACTTATTTCATTCAAGTGTTGGGTATAATTCAAGACTTGGCCAGTGAAAAGCACTGACATAATTAAAATTCTGTTGCTTTGTTTGCCAATATCTTGCTGGGTGCAAGACAGGGCCCCAGTTCTCACAATGTGCTATTTGACCAGCAAAGACGAAGGCCTCCCCCAAAGGTAAATGACCATAATGGCGGCAAACAACTATACATGATAACAGTCCATGCACAAATAAGAAAGATGCTAAGATGATAAAAGCAGAAGTTTTGGCATATGAGTCCTTTGACACAATGCTAACTTAGCTTTGAAGGTACAGAGCAAAGCCGTGAGAAATACACGAGGATAGTAGGCAAGGCATGGGTGAGTCAGCAAGAGGAACACTAACATGTTCTAAATTATATTGTTAGTTACACAAAGAATGTTTTTAAACCTAAAGTTTAATCACCATGTTTTGTGAATTTTCCTTTCAAAACTGTTAAAAGGACAGGACTGGTTTTATTTCAGATGAATACATTCAGATGAACAAGATTAGTAGACCCGATAACACCAATTATTATTTGTAGTTGTATCTTATGGGATCTTAAGTATTCTTTCACCTTAGTTTGTCTTCGTGCTTCAGAACTGACACTGTAAGCATTTCCCCACCGTATTAGTTTGCTTGGGCTGCCATAACAAAACACCACAGACTGAATGGGTAAACAATGGAAACGTATTTTGTCACACCTCTGGAGGCTGGAAGTCCAAGATCAAGGCGCTGGCAGATTTGATTTCTTCTGAGGCCCCTCTCCTCAGCGATGGCTCTCTTCTCCCCATGTCCTCATGGGGTCTTCCCTGCCTGTGTCTCTGTCCTAATTCCTCTGCTTATAAGGACACCAGTCATACTGGATTAGGGTCCATCCTCATGTCTTCATTTTAACTTAATTAAAATTAACTTCGAAGACCCCACCTCCAAATACAGTAGCCGCCTTCTGAGCTACTAGAGCTCGGGGCTTCAACATATGAGTTTGGGGGAAACACAATTTAGCCCACCTACATTTCTGATTCTAATCCAACCTACTCGGGATTAAGCGTATTATTTTGCATCTTCATCTGCTGTCATATATGCAACCAAAGCCAAAAGAAAAATATACAACTTCACATTCAATGTACATGACATCCCCAAAATAATAAATGGAAATGAACTGGCTAGTAATACAAATTAATTAATTAAAGTTAATTTAACTACACCTAAGATTTTTCATTTTTCTCATCAACTAGGGAGAATAAAAGAACTTCTACTCAAAGCTTGGGCTTTCTTCCTAGATACTTCATTTTAGATTGGTTTACACAGACACCTTTTTTCTCCTTAACAGTCTTCTCTGGGCATTTGGTGAAAATTAAAAAGAGAAAGGAATACCCATCTGAGGGAGGATCAGCCAGTCAATCCAGGAGGAAAACAGGAGGTTTAAAATCAACCATGTATAGATGTTTCGGCATCAAAACATCCTAGGAAACACTGCTGTCTCCACGTTACATAGAGTGTGGACTCTGAATGGAATACAGTTGTCAGGAGCATCTCAGTGGGATTCAGAACAAAGTGGTGTGAGAATTTTGTCAAGTCAAACGTTCCCTGAGGGCCTACTATGTGCAAGAAGTAGTGCAAGACCCTAGAGGAGATTTAGCAAGACAGTACTGGAAGAAGTGAGGAATTTTTACTAGGTGAATTAAAGATTTGGTGGAGACATAAGAGCTGTCCAAAAAACTTGAGGGCTTGCAGGCAGAAAAAAGATTCAATTTATTCTCAGAGGCTCCAGAATGCAGAGTTTGATCAAGTGGTTCAAACTCTGAGAGGCTGCTTTTGGCTACAAGAAAGATGAACTGTCTAACAGAACTATCTAGTAACATTGAGATAATGAGTTCCCTCTCACCAAATATATTCAAAAGGAAGGCTCAGGGTGCATGGAGGGATTCATGTGTCAGGGAGAGAATAAACCACTCCCTTGGTTCCTTACAAACCCATTAGGTTCATTCTTTCTATGGGCTTCCAGTGATAAAGTCAGACAGATAGACAGTATCTACTCCTATGCATTGTCTAAATAATATTTTGTCTACAGTAGAAATAAAAATACTATCATCTATTCCATGATGCATTCCATACAGTGGAATTATCCATAATTTCTTCACTCCTTACCAGTCACTGCAAAGGATCTGTGACACATCTCTCCCTCTATCCCCTGCCACTAAATTCAGATCAAGCCTACAATCAAAACCAACCACCTTGTCACTAAGGTGACCCAGACAAAAATGACCCCAAGTGTATCAGTGCAGGAAATAGAATTAAAATAACATAGCTCCATTCTACCCTATGATCTTAGATGGTACCTTCATTACAATACCACTTTCTTGGGAACAATGTGATGGTCTCCAGTACTCAGCACTAGCTTCATGGACTTAATATTCCTATACTGTGACCAACGAGGCAGTTACTCGAGATTAGGTGGGGAAAGAGGCTACTGTACCATGTATTTGCAAGGGGGCCTGTTGTTACTGCTGCTAATACCTTCGCCAAGTTGTTAACAAGGGCTGAGGATCCTAATATTCAGTGGTGAACGCTAACCCAACCTTAAGAACCAACCTCAGGGGTGGGAGCTCCGAATGGAAAAGGGTAAACATCTGCCAAAGTTAAGTTCCATCTGATTTCATGCTCCCATGAGCAGTGGAAACCAAAATCACCTAATTTTCTACCCAGCTAGGCTAAGAGGATGGTCACAGGGAGACACACTTCACAATCGTTATATTTCATTTGATTTTATTTTTTGCTCGTCACCCCTAAATTAATAAGGGCCACCACCGTTCAGCAGCTTAATCAACAGAACTCCATCATTCTGTCAGCCCCTTAGGAGGGAAGGAAGTGTGCAGGAGAAAGCCTGGCTGGGGGAGGGGTGCATGGCAGAGAAGGGAGGAGGTGGGATAGGGATTGAGAGAGAAAGATGTCAAAATAATGTGAGACCTCACGTATAATCTGGAGCTGAGGCAGCCATGTAATTATAAAGCTAGCTCTTCTTTCACTTGACAGCACAAGAAAAGAAGGTGAAGAGAAGCTTTTAAATGAAACATGACATTCCCTTCTTAAAGTCTGATTTAGATTTTAAATGGCTTAGTACTTTGCATTTACTTCCACACTCTGGGCTATCCAAGGAATAGATGTTTAATAGAAAGAGAAACTACACATCTTTTTTTTTGGAACAGTATGCACATGTTTCTAAACAATTTCTTTATAAACATTTTGTGTTTATAAAAGCTTTTTACATTATCCAAGCAGTAAGTGGCCATGTTTTGGTAAGCATAAATGTATTTTAGCTTACAGGGAAAAAACATGATATGCTTTTTGTTTAAAAATAACATGAAGCATAATGTGTGCAATGCATTAAGAATTTATTGCCCGTTTCTGCTTCAGTTCCTTTACTGGGGGTAGCCCACAGAAACTGCAAGTCCCTACAGGCAGTGCTCCGTGGCCCACATTAAATTGGAGCATTGCATGCTGGGACCTGTAGACCCTAAACAAGAGGGCAGCTGCAGTATGTTTCCTGTGTGATGGGCGGTCTAACAAGTTTCAGAGTTTATATTCCATCTCATAGCCAAAGATGAACATACCTGCCTCTTCTCTCCTTCCCACACCCATCTTAACATCCCTCCTACCCCAAAGGACTCCAGACATTTCCTCCCAAAGTGGGTATGAAATGCCCCAAATTGCTGTATCTACTTGATAAGTATTACCAATAATATTCATAATAATGCCCGATAGCTATTGAAAATTTTGGCATATTGCAAAATATTTAATACACATTATCTACACATGAGATGGATATTATTAAACTCATTTTATGAAAAAGAAAGCTGAGGCTCGAAGAATGCAATTTACTCACAAGTACATAGCAAGTAAATGACAGACCCGAGACCGCAGCCCAGGTCTCGGGCTCTCAGTCCAAGTCTTTCCTGCATCCCACCCTCCTTACCCTTTTTTTTTTTTTTAAGATTTTATTTATTTGAGAGAGAGAGAGTGTACAAGAGGGGGGAGCGTCAGAGGAAGAAGCAGACTCCCCGCTGAGCAGGGAGCCCGATGCGGGACTTGATCCTGGGACTCCAGGATCATGACCTGAGCCGAAGGCAGTCACTTAACCGACTGAGCCACCCAGGTGCCCCACCCTCATTCCTCTTTTCTTTCTTTTCCTTTGTCCTTCTTGTCCCTTCTCTTTTCTTTCCCTTTCTTTCTTTTTAATAGCTTTATTCAGTTATAATTGACACATAATAAACTGAACTTAAAGTGTACAACTTTATCAACTGTGATGTGTATATAACAGTAATAACATCACCATAATTAAGATAATAAACTTATCCATCAGCCCATCAAGTTTCCTCCTGATCCTTTGTTAACATCTCCCTGTCCCCATTCTATACTCTCCCATCCCAGGCAACCACTAATCTTCTTTCTTTTTTTTTTAAGATTTTATTTATTTATTTGAGAGAGAGAGAGATTGAGAGAACAAGTGGGGGGAGGGTCCGAGGGAGAAGCAGACTCCCTGCAGAGCAGGGAGCCCGACATGGGACTCGATCCGAGGACCCTGGGATCATGACCTGAGCGGAAGGCAGACGCTTAACCGACTGAGCCACCCAGGCACCCGCTAATCTGCTTTCTTGCACTATGGATTAGTTTGAATTTTAATTTTATATAAATGGAATCATACAGTATACACTCTTTTTCTGTCCAGCTTCTTTCACTTGGCATAATTATTTTGAGACTTATCCAGGTTGTCACACATATCATAAATTCATTCCTTTTTATTGTTGAATAATATTCCAATATATGGATATACCAAATTGTTTATCCATTCACCTGTAGATGGACATTTGGACTGTTTCCACTTTGGGGCTATGACAAATACAGCTGCTATGAACATTCATATATAAGTCTTTCTATGAATATATGCATTCCTTTCTCTTTGGTAAATATCTAGGAGTGGAAGGCTGGGAAATATGGCAGGTGTATGTTTAACTTTTTGAGAAGCCACCAAGTTGTTTTCCAAAATGGTTGTACCACTTTGCTTTGCCACCATCAGAGTGTGAAAGTTCCAGTTCATCTACATCTTCACTAACACTCGGTATGGTTAGTCTTTTTAACTTTATTCATTCTAACGGGTGCTAAATGATACCTCATTGTGGTTTTAATTTAGATTTCTCTAACAACAAATGATGCTGAACATCTTTTCATGTGGTTATTTGCTATCCATGTATCTTCTTTGTTCAAACATTTTGCCCATTTTTAGTTGCATTGTTTGTTTTCTTACCATTGAATTTTGAGTGGTTTTAGACATTTTGGATACAAGTCCTTTATTGGATATGTGATTTACAAATATTTTCTCCCAGTGTTTTTCAAAGAACAGACATTCTTAATTTTGACAAACTCAGATTTAGTCATTTTTTTTGTGTGTTTATGGGTCATGGTTTTGATGTTGTATCCAAGAAATCTTAGCCTAACACAAGGTCATAAGTATTTCTTCCTGTGTTTTCTCCTAGAGGTTTTATATATAGTTTTTGGTTTTACATTTAGGAAGAGAATATGTTTGGGGTTAATTTTGCATATGGTATGAGGTGTGGGCTGAAGTTCTTTATTGCATATGTATTTTTTATTTGATTACTTTTATACTGCTATTCTATTTTTGACTATTTAAAAAAAAATTTTTAAGATTTATTTATTTATTTCAGAGGGTGGGGGAGGGACAGAGGGAGAATGAGAGACAGAGAAAATTCTCAAGCAGACTCCCCACTGACTCCCCAACACAGGGCTGGATCCCGGGACCCTGAAATCATGATTAAAGCCAAAATCAAGAGCCAGACGCTTAACTGGCTGAGCCACCCAGGCACCCCAATTTAAAAATGTTTTATTTTTAACTATTTTTTTTAAAGATTTTTATTTATTTGACAGAGAGAGACACAGTGAGAGAGGGAACACAGGCAGGGAGAGTGGGAGAGGGAGAAGCAGGCTTCCCGTGGAGCAGGGAGCCCGATGCGGGGCTCGATCCCAGGACCCTGGGATCATGACCTGAGCCGAAGGCAGATGCTTAACGACTGAGCCATCCAGGCGCCCCTATTTTTAACTATTTTAAGGCATCTTTCTCTTCCAATTCTTTTAGCAATTCTTTTTCTTTAGGAACTGCCAAGACGATAAATAAACAGATTTTAAAATAAAGATAGTCAATAGCATAAACCAAACAATATTAAATTAACAACTTAGAAGTGACCAGACATCGAATAGGCTTTATGAGAGGAGCATCCTGAGAGAAGGCTGAAGCCCACCTGCTGGGGGTTACCAATGGTCCCGCACGTGGTAAAAGTGAAGGCTAACACAGTGAATATGCTCTGTTCTGAAGTCCTATACAATCAGAGAACCTCACTGGAAACTGAAAAACTAAAGATAACATCTATTAAAGGCAGAGTTCAGTCTATCAAATTATACATTCTGAGCAGTGCTGGTTGATAAATAACATTTCTCCAGTTTCCTTTATCTTTGTTTTGTTTTTTCTTCCAATTTGAAGACCCTGCTTTACATGACACTGTTGTTCAGAAATGCTACTTCTGTCCTGGGGCAGACTGAAGTGAAAATGTCTGTAGTAACTGCCAAGAGCACTGCTTTGTCCCTTCCCAGGGGTGGGTCACTAGAGACTCAAAATCTAGAAGAAACTGTTTATCCTGCTGCTCCAGGATTCTAATTTTAACACTGGGAGGTGAGAATGGTGGGCACTTGGGAACTGTATTTTTTACATAGATCTGAAATCATTGGATCTGTACCTTAAATTCTTCGCCGAACCCTATGTTAATCAAGGGGTCAGCATGCATCTTTCCAGAAAAAAAGGGGGGCAAAAGATAGAATAGGGAAGAAGGTAAAAGCTGGGGGTCACAGAAATTAATTGAAAGTAAGTATTCTTTACAGAAATTGGTAACTTTTCTTCCTGGGTAGAAAATGTTAAGTAAAACAAAACAATAATCAAAGAGAAAAGCATCAATTTAAAATATTCAATTTAAACCTGAAATTAAATTACTGGAACTGGTATCCTTGATTATTATTTTTTAAATTTTTTTCTCATGAATATTTCAAATATAACAAAAATCATGGACATTTTAAGTCTTTGACCATATAATGAACATTTCTCCATCCACTGTCCAATTTATTAATCTTAACATTTTACCAAACTCTTTTATTTCTTAATAGAATACATTATTAAAATAATCATTCTTGATTAAAAATTGACAAATAAGAATAAACTGCAAGGCATAAAAAATATTCTTCCCCCCACTTTCCACAGGCATTGGTAATCAATCATGGCACTCTTTGTTCCTAACCTCTATCAATTGATTAAAATTCATTCAAAAAAAAAAAAAGAAAGAAAGAAAGAGAAAGAAAATGTAATAACCATTCCTGACAAATGAATAAGAGGCATAAACAAAGGGTTCAACCTAAAGACTGGGAAAAATTGAACTTTCTAGACCAATTAGCTTGACTTTATGAATAATTACAGAAATTTTGCTTTATGAAAAATGAATAACCTCAAGCCAGGCCACTTTCTTTCTGTGAAAAATCCACAGTGTTTAACGAAAAGACAAAGGTTACGAAAATAATGAAAAACTATTTTTTTGTCTGAACTTTGGTAACTTTTTAGAATCTATCAGTAATTTAAAGTCTGATTTTCTCAGGATCTATAGTTATACTGAAAAGGTATTTGCTATCTATTTTTCTGGTGCTCCATAGTAAGATTTTGTCTACTGTTAGCTATCTGCCTCATGCAACAGAAACAGGTATAGAACTGTCCTTGAGAAAGGCTTCTTTCCTTCTCCAGACAAGGGGTTCTCAAGACTCTCCCTGAGACCATGTACTAATACCTGTTGTTTTCCAGTTCTGAAGTGAGATGAGTAGTTAAAATGCTTTTTTATTTGAAGACATAATACAAAGAACATATCAAGTTTTCAGTGTTTATCTATGACTCCAACAACTTCTCAATCCTTACCTTCTCCTTCATACTTAATGCCCTGGCTTCATGTAACCTCTCATCTCACACTAACAGTTCCATCTCTGTGGCTGTCTGTTTCCCTGCCTGAGGATCAAGTAGTCGCTTCCATTCATTCCTTTCATAGTATGTAAAATATGAAACAGATAAAATCAAATTCCTCTCTCTGTCATCAGTTACAAAATGATCAAGCCAATCTCGTCCTCCTTCTCTATTTTACTCTGTGAAGTTGTTTTGGAAAATACTCATATCTTCCAACTGCTCTTCAATTCTAAAAACAGTTAGGGTAGCTTGACTAGCCTGGGATGTCTGGAATCTGCAAGAAGATGAGATAAGAATGTAGGCTCTCTTCCTGACAGTTTTGTTCTGAGAACTATCCCTTGCTTTTGCAGGGTTTAAATGGCAGGCAGGAGTTGGAAAGAACTGCCCAGTCATGTGCTACACCGTTCTGCCTTTCATTTCTCTGCTTTTGGCCACTAGAGAGACCACATTTATCAAGACCTATGGCCAAAATGTGCTGGGTGCTGTTAGAGAAAAATACCCTCATAGTTTACTGGCCTTCCCCTCCCTGACCCCAATATCCTTCCTTTGGAAGCTCAAAGGACATTTTTTGAATAATAGTAAATAAGCTTAAAAACTTACTAGCTGGAAATATTGGTTGGGAGAGTGTTTTAATCATTTTAGATCAAATCAAATGACTCCCAGTTGGAAGTAGAAGGGAATGATGCTTCTTATGGCATTCATGGAATTCTGACCTAAGGTAACTCTTTTATTAGGGACGCCTGGATGGCTCAGTTGGTTAAGGATCTGCCTTCAGCTCAGGTAATGATCACAGGGTCTTGGGATTGAGCCCCACGTCAGGCTCCTTGCTCAGCGGGGAGCCTGCTTCTCCCCCCTGCTTGTGCTCTCTCACTCTCTCTCTCTGACAAATAAATAAATAAAGATCTTTAAAAAAAAATAAAGTAACTCTTTTATTTTAACCATCAAGGTAAGTCTTCTCAGCCCCCATCCCTTAGACTCCCAAGTTTGCATCATCTTCTACGCACAGTCCTGCTTCTCGGTTATATTTCTTTTCCACATCTTCCAGTGGCCTTCTTTATTTGAATGTCTCAAAATAGTCTTTGAAAATATCAAGGGCTAAAAGTACCTAAAGATAGAGAGTTCTGAGAGTAGAGAAATGAATGTCCATGTTCTACTGGATGGATGCTTAGAAAGCCAGTTCATGGAGAAATGTGAAAATGAGGAAGGTAAACTGTATTTTATTGAGAGCCTACTATGTGCCAGACACTATAGTAGAAGCTTTCATGTTACCATATTTATTCTTCACAATAACTCTATAAAGTATTATATCCACTTTACAGGTGGGAAACTGAACTTCCGAGATAATAATTTCATTGCCCAAGGTCATAATATCTTCTAAATCAAGATCTAAACCCAGGGCTTTAAGATCCCGGCCCTTATGATCACAACAGGTATGGGACGCTCATTAGTTCCAGTAATGCCTTTCTCCAACTGCACTCAGGAGGTATTTATTATGTGTTCTATGATCCCTACTATACCAGTATACTGTGGGATAAATAATATATACAGTTAATCCCTGTCCTCAACAGCTTTAATCTAAATATATTCCATTTCTTTCAATTAGGAGCCATGTAATCATAAAAAATTGGGGGGAGTGCAGGGGACAGCAGAGAGTGAAACAGAGTCAATATGGTGGAAAAGGAAAGTCTTGATGGATTGATGGAGATGTGGGAAATCCTTGAGAAAAGGGCTAATTAAAGTAAGTCTTAATGGAGCTTAAGATTTCATCTATACTCACCTTGCCCTTGCACCTTCTTTAACAGATGATTCACTGTTTGGGGGGAAAAGGGTTCCTCCCAATAGCAACTGTAGCTCAGTCTTGCTTTGCACAGATGAGGACCCTCAAGTCCAGAGGAAGCAACTCAATAAAATCTACCCAGCTAAAGAGGATCAAACTTGGACTTTGAACTTGTCCCTTATCCAGTTTTATGCTTCTTCCACATGCTTTAGTGCAGCACATTCTTAAGATGTATTCATTCATTCATCCACTCATTCATTCTTCAAAGAATATTAAGAATATTAAGTCCCAAGTGTGTTCCAGATCCTGTGATAGATGCTGGAGAAAAAATAGGAAACTCTGCCTTGCAGAGCTTATAGATACAGATTCTCACCCTCCCCCCCAATATAGCTAGTAATAAAGTTACAGAATAGAGCTACAGAACATTTGTTTTCTCCTTCCTAAAGTTTAAATCATGATTTTAGTGATCTGTGACTATTAGTCTATTTTCATGTTAAGTGTTTTCTTTTAACTTTGAGTTCC
The DNA here is from genome assembly GCF_054177405.1 of Leptonychotes weddellii. Taxonomy (NCBI): domain Eukaryota; kingdom Metazoa; phylum Chordata; class Mammalia; order Carnivora; family Phocidae; genus Leptonychotes; species Leptonychotes weddellii. Next base: position 118,203,603 of record NC_138371.1, read on the forward strand.
ACAATTATCATCTATGCTTCAGGAAAGCAGAAAGAATTGTTTAGATCAGGGGCTCTCAAACTTCAGTGTGCATGAAAATCACTTGGAAGACTCATTAGAACACACATTGCTAGACTCTCCCACAGAGTTTGTGACACAGCAACTAAGGGACAGGACCGAGGATTTACATTTCTAACAAGTTCCCAAGGGATGCTGCTGCTGTGGGGACCACACCCTGAGAACCACTGATTTAGATCAGCCCCAGAATGCACAGCCTCCTACACAAGAAACTTAGGACACAGTGGGTGGCTCATATCATCTCTTACCAGTAGTAATGAGTACTATTATTCTGTTTTACACATGAGGAAGCTGAGGCAAATAAAAAATCAATGGCTTGTCCAAGAATGTGTCTCCCGACTAATAATGAGTGCAAGAGGTCAGGTTTCTCCAAGCACAATTGAAAAGTGTTACAAAGAATACGACTTCGAGCCTCGTGCAATATCCAAAGAGTGGTCCCCTCTTTCCAACTCTGAGAACTAGTCAAAAAAAACCAACAACAAAACTGATGGCCCCGTCCTGAGCCTGCTCTCCAACCTGATTCTTGAAATCCAACCACTAATCTTCATAATCCCTACTCCTGGTTGTTAGACTCTGCTCCACGAGAAGCTGAGTGATTACTGAAGGATGGTTTAGACCGAGAGTCAGGAGACCCACATTCTGGTCCAGCCTCAGACACTGAGTATTTAAATTGGTTGAATTAAAGTATGAAGAGTCATTTCCTTCCTCTGTGAACTGAATGACTGGAAAGATGGCTTGTCAAGTCCCATCAGTGGACTGTGAAGGGACAGAAAAAGGGAGTAAAGGAAGGGGTGGAGCTACAAGGGACAGGGTTCCAAATGCAAGGGCGTCTCTGAAGGCACAGGAGGAGAGCCTCATCCTGCCCTCGCTGCACCTGCTCCCCCGCGGGGCAATGACTGGTGATCTCTCTTATCCAGTTTGATCTATCGACTCACTGTCGACACTGACAAAGGAGAAGAGGTCTCGCACCGACACCGTTTGTACCTGTTACAAATGCCACAATAAGCTGCAACACGATGCTACGTGTGACAACAAAATTTACCAAAGACATGCAAGCCACAAAACCTGCCTGAGTAGCTCATTATCATTCAGTGAAGTTAACTGAGTGCCAAGGGATGGATGGAGGGAAAGGCGTACCAGTTTGTCAACTCAGCAGAACTCCAGAACCAGGGGCAGGGAAGGAGCAGCAAGGCACCGACTAAAATGCAAATGCATTTCTGCACTTGCACAGTAAAGAATTTAATATTCCCAAAGCTGAAGAAACTGACCAAGGACACAACCGATGGATGGATGGATATTTAATTCCAGCCAGCCAAAACACAAAAGAAAAACAGTGAAGTGCTACAGGATAAGGACGCCACAAATTTGAAACAAGCTCAAAGCATGTGTAAGATGAACATGAGAGTTTTCTAGACATTTGCAGGAATAGAAAAATCAACAGATAACTGCCAAAGCCGTCCTATACATTCTCTTTAGGGCTGCCTGAGCCACTGCTGTTGAACTTCATTCATCTGATCCTGATGAGACTCGAAACCCCTTTAAATGGAGTGGTTGCACCTCTAACAGCTCTGTCCACTTCACCTGCAAAGGATCTTATTCTGTTTTACATTTTCTGGTTTTTCTGACAAAATGCTGTCTTCTTCCGTTGGCTCCACTTTATAAAGCAATCTAAACCGGGTTAGAGCCCCACCGCCTTCAAGAAGTCACGTGTCCGAAAACTTAGGCAGCCACTTCAGGTCTTGCCCACTTTTCCATCAAGGGTCCGGGATTTTTCCAGAAGGCAAAATAAAGCTTGAAGCACACCAAGCTGTAAGTCAGCATCAGGAAACAAGGTCATGCGTTTTGCGGCATATGATCCAAACGCATGCTGTGCCAAATTGGCCTTTAATCACTTGAATTGACAGAAAATGTGCCGAGGCTGACACTTTATTTTTACCATTTGCCCTTATTGCAAGATAAAGGCTGTCACCTTATCCTTCTTGGGAATTTCTCTCTGGCTTAACAGCTTCCTAAATGCTTGCCTTTGTTTGATAACCATTTGAAAGTATTGCTTTAAATCATCTGTCTCCCTCTCTAATTTTTAATCTCTGCCCTATAGTAGAGCAGTTCCCTGCCTATCTATGCGGAGGTAGGTGATTAACGGGCTCACCGAGCGCCCCTATGTCAACACCAACGTTGTCTTCCCAGCCACACCAACACGGGAGTGGCGGTGGGGGAAGGTCGGGAGAGACACAAACTGAAGGAATTGCTTAAATAAAAAGCGTTATTAATGGAGAGGGGACACCAATAATAGAAAACATGTGCTTTCATAAAAAAAAATTACTATGGGAGTACAGTTTCACAGGAGAGAACTGGTCTAGTTTTTAGATGAATTAACACTTCAAGAATTGTACATAATCACAGTATACCATTCTCTTTATTCACACTACTCACTTAATATGTTTAAATTAAATTCCAACGGAGGAATGTTTCAAAGTGTTTTTGCATTCTAGCATATCCTAGAAGACTCAAGACTGTGGAGGCTAATTACAGGTTCCTCTTGTCTAATCCTTCTGGAACAGTCGGCTAGCTGGATTCCTGTGAGCTTCACATTTGGTATCTGGGCAGACAAAGCCCTACACAGCAGCAACAACAAAAGTCTAACAGCTATGCCACACTTCCAGCAGCCTCTAGGAAATGAATGCAAAACATTTCTCTCCTGGCAAAGGCTCCATGCCCCTGGAATGAAGTAATTTATTTGCAGGCCATTCTGCCTTCTGCCATGCCAGCTTCAAATACCAGACAGCACATGACTTATCATCCCACCGCACACAGGCATCCTAGTGGTGAGCCTGAGCAGCCCACAGCTTGATTTTGCTGGCACGGGGTGACAAATCCCTAGAGAGCTGCATCTGCAATGCAGGAGATTAGCATAACTGATCTCTCTATGTTTCTCATTCGCAGATAAAAGATAGCGCATGAGCACGCAGACTTCCCATAGAGTCCCACTAGTGTTGAGGGCCCTTAAACACAGCCAGTTCAGAAGGAGAGCAAAAGGATGACTTGGATGTTAATTAACAGATTGATGAATATAGAATGCAGGAATCAACGGGGACTAAAAGCAAACTCATCAGGAGCTAAGACGCTGACATGCTGGACAGCGTTGGCCAAGACGCTTGACCTCAGTAAGCCTCAATTAGCTGAACAGTAAAACTGGATAAAACAAAAACCTTGATGAAAATCAGATGTTGGCTTTAATTTCTTCTGATGAGCTTCCAGGATAATTTACAGTCTCAGAGACAACAGTCAAAACACAAAGCAAACATCAAAAGTGGCAGCATGGAAGGGACATGTGTCACTTCAACTGTCCAGCATATTACACAAAGTCTCTTAAATCAGCCTGCGTAGCATTCTAGTAACGTAAAGCGCATGCCAGGGTGGCAATTTAAACCTTCCATATTGGAAATATAGTGTGCCATGTAATTTTAAGGAGGGAAGGAGGTTGAAAAAAAAAAATCCTGATCTCCCCTATGTGATCCAAAAATAATACCTTTTCCTAGAAATTGTTTGAAAGAAACCCTACCATGGTGTTAAAGGGAAAGGCTTGCCAAGTGTTCTGAGGGTTCCAAAGAAAAACACTGCATACTGTAAGGGGGTAATTAGAACTTTCACACTTCTACATTATATAATTAGTTCCTGAGTACCCAAGACTATTTAAAATGCAATTCGCTGATTGGAAAGGAAAGAAATAATGAAGTACAAAGAGGATAAATGAAGACACCACTTGTTAAGCAGGGGAACGTGCATGGTGCGGTGGGGGGGAGGGGCAGTGGGAAACAAGGATCCTATCTGCTCATGCTCTAAACATTCAACACTTTCAAGAAGATCTGATGAAAAAATGTTTTTTTGGCACTGATTTCACAAATAGATACAGGGTCTTTGGCTCTCTTTTCTTTATTCAAAATCTGAAATAACCTCAAGGTAGCCAAGCATTAACCTTTATCACTACTTTCTATACTAAAGATCCCAAATACATGTCTCCAGCCCAGACATTTTCCAGATCCAAATTTCTGTCCAACTTCCCTCAACTTTTTGAAAATCCCTAGAAGTTGTCTCTATTCTCCCCACACTTAGTACCACTGTATGTTTGTCTGGGATAGTTCCAGTCGATGCCTGCTCTCCTGGGGTAATTATTAATAGTGCTTCCTTTTTCTCTCAGAATGGTCCATATTCTGAAGGATAAATTACTGTGATCACACCATATCCACACTCCCCACCTCCTCACTCCGCCCACCCCAGCTTGAGATATGCCTGCATCATCGTCTCTAGCTCAGACTGCTGAAATAATCTATTAACTGGGCATACAATCTCCGGTCCCTTCCTCCAATTCATCCAGTATAGGTGGATCTTTCTAAAGCGAAAATCTAATCAGGTCACCTCCCTCCTTCATTGGCTTTGTCTACTTTCAGAATAAAGCTTGAATCCTTTAGAGTACTAAAGTTCAAAGTTCTCTGTGAAGTGACTTTAGTCATTAACAAAATGTGGTCTTCCCAGCCACACCAACCCTTGAATGCTGAAGAGGGAAGGGAGGGAGAGATGCAAATTGAAAAAATTGCTTAAACAAAAAAGAGTGGTAACTGAGAGGAGAGAACAATAATAATTTTTTTTTTGCATGTTTGTTACATTTTTGTTGAAAAAATGTATTACATGTTTGTTGAATTTAACTTTATGAGAACCACCCCAGTAACAGTGATAATGCAAATGTAGGGTCAGTTTTCCCAGATTCTGAGGTGTTGATGAGCCAACATTTCAGGTCCCAAAGAACTTTTCTGGTAAATAAAAACAAGAGATTTGGGCCAATCTGGCTACTGTCCCCAGTAGCTGTGTTTTAAAAAACTGTATGTCAGTCTTCTCATATTTTTAATAGCTTAATTTTTTTAAACACCTTAAATTTTGAATGTACTAGAGAAGATTACTATTTGAAATAGCTCTGCAGAAAAATCCTTCTGCATGATAAAGAAATCTCTTATAATGTGTATTTTTCTGTTTATTAACTTCTCATTTTCATAGGTTCTCCAAATCTTTCTAAAGCTGTCTGACACCTCACACTGGGTCAGTCTATAGGGAATCTCAGGGCTGGAAAAGTCTATAAGGGCCACACCTGTTTGGTATTTACCTGAGTAAAGGTGTTTCAGCTTTGAGATACACTGGAATCACCTGGAGAGTTTTTAAAAAATGCAGATGCTCAGGCACCCCACCTGTGATTTAATGGATCAAAATCTCCAGAGATGAGGCCCAGACAGGTATGTTTGCTGATGCTCCCTGAGGTTGGACAATGTTGAGTCACATCCAATCCATAACAGAACACCCAAAGAACTGGCAAATAAGCAGAACCAAGGCTTATTTGGTTTCAACATGAGAATGGATTAATAAATCAGGTGTTAAGCCTGATATGTAAATATTTTACAACTGGGGTTTATTTCTAATAATCTTGCTTCATACTATCCAAACTAGTCAAATTTACACAATCCTAAAATTATGCCTATACATGCTAAGAGCACAGTGGAGATAATAAGATTATTATCAATTTGTGTACATAAAAAGCTGTTAAGAGAAAAGCAGATGCTGAGTTCAAACTGGATTTCTATCTTGAACATATAAGTTTCATATGATCCATATAGTTTTACTTATTTTATTTTAGTGATACAGTTGGTCCAGGGAAAACTTTAAGGACATATTCATGCATACCAGCAATGTTAATTTGTGGGATAAATACACATAACTAAGAAAGCTAGAGGGGTAAGCCAAAGTGCATTCACTTGCATTATTCCCCTAACAACATTTCTGTTTTCTTTAGGGCTAAGAATTATGGTCAAAATAGTTAACCCTGTAAGAGCTCAAAAAAATGTGAGTATTATCCATCATTCCCATAAAGCCAAATTTCTCAGAAGCATTTTCCTCTTGCCAAAAAAGTAAAAGGAGTTATCACAAAACAAAACATTACCGAAAGCTATTTGATTTTAAAAAGAAAAAAAAAGGAAGTCTGATAACCCTCCCTTGTGTCAGCTTTCAGTGAATCCCAAATCCCAGCTCTCCCTAACTCATGACTTCCACAAGCTGATTCAACTACGTGTTTCTCTCACCAGGGTCACAGTTCAACCTGCCTGTCAAAAGATTTCTCAAATCAATGCATATTATAATAAAAGGAGGCTCTCACTCAGAAAGGGCACTCAAAGCTATTTAGTGCCTTTTTGGGGATACTATAACATAACCAGGTTCTGTCTAATTCCCTTCAAACCAATTACAGTAACAAAAAGAAACCCACTCATAAAAACCACTTAATATAAAATAGTCAAATCTTGGAAGACAAGCAACATTTCATCAAAGTGAAAATATTGTCATTATAATGTTTCTACTATGTTGCCTCAGAACCACAGATTATACACATGTCCACAGAAATATTACATACACAAAGTTATAAATTTTGCAAGTCCAATTCAAATATAATGTGGTTGAGGAGTTTGCTAATGATAGAAGTTCTACAATGAATCTACTTCTAAAGAGTCACTAATTTATTTGTCTTAAGTGTGGTTTTTGAACATATGAATTTTTCAATGGAGCCAGCAAGGACTCTTTCTTCAAATTGCTGATGAGGTCAGCATCAAAGTCCCTAACACTCTGAATATTAAAAGAGTTATCAAACATTACATCCTCCCCCACATCCCATCTGCAATTGATGTCAGATCAGTTAGACCCGGGACTTCCATCATTCAGTAGCAACAAACAAAAGTCCTTACTTATCAAACACGAATAGAGAGTTTTTTCTAAGCATTTCCACCAGCTAAAATTGTGAAGCTAAGCATGATACATGAGAAATATGTCATCAAGGCTAAGAATGGAAGCTCTAATCCATTCCTGCTCTTCCTGTGACCTGTAGATGAGCCTCATACTTTCCTCTTCTGTGTCAAAAAAGTGAGCATCCTCATATCTTAAGAGATTTCTGGAAGACAAATAAGGTAATATATGAAGCACTCTAGGTATGATTAACAAAGAAAAGAAGCTGAAATGTTGTTAAATCTACCCAAAGCAGGGGCACCTGGGTGGCTCAGTCGGTTGAGTGTCCAACTCTTGGTTTTGTCTCAGGTCCCATGTCTGGGACACCCAATGGGAGCAAGAGTGTATCTTAGGAGACAGAATACTGAGAGGGGGCATTCAGTTTTAGTACTATATGGAACATCTAGTTGACAGCAGGGAATTCTAGTGGCGATTCACCAAGCAAGGCTCCAATTCCTCCAGGGCAAAAATAAAATAAAAAGTAAAAAGTTTAGGTCTTCCAGAAACTGTGCTGAACTGGGCAGATTAACAATGTGTGAACTCAACCACAGGGAGAGAAAGCAGGACTCTTGTTATTAAAAGTAGGGTCAAAGGGGATTTGGGTCTTTGATGCTGGTAAAGAAACCAGCTTTAAAAATGTAGCCACATCAAGGCCAGACAATAGCAACAATGGTGGCATTTCTGAGCCAAAGAACATTCACCTCATTCTCCTTAGATTCCTCTTGCATGAGCTGTAAATGGTCTCTAAAGCAGAGATTCTCAGCCCTCACTGCCCATTAGAATCACTAATACTTGGACCCCCTACCAATGTAATCATGCCAGGCTCTCCGGGTATGGATCATGAGCATTGCTATTTTTTGGCCTTCAAGGTGATTTTACTGTGCAGCCAGGGTTGAGAATGACTGCAGGTCTTGGAAAGGAGCGCTGGTGAGGCATGTGCAGTGGCAGCTACAGGGAAAAGGCAACTGGACCCAAAATCAAAAGCATGCTGGGACCCAGGGCAGTATTTAAAACCAGAGGTCCATATTCAAATTCTACATAATCCTAAAACTGTGTCTACCCAGATACCGGTCCTGCTCCTTTAACAACTGTCTTGCCTGCAAAGGTCTGAGGTAGCATTAGGTGCCTACAGCCTTTTAGACAGATCATTAGACAAATCAGACACAGAAACAAAAGCCCCCGCTCAGAGCTTCGATCAATACTTCTTCCAAGTTTGAAGACTCCTTTTTAAACTACCTCACTATCCAGGGCTGCATGTTACAATACTTCTGTGCTCCTTTTATCTTGAATTGAATCTTAGAAAGCAGAACTTCAGAGTGTCCTGAAATACCACATTATGTACAGCCGGGTTCTACTGTTAACCTCTCATTTGCTGGATGTGTATTTCATGTATATCTCATGGGATGAAAAAGCATTTAGAAGCTAAAAAATGAGAATCACAAATTTCTCTACTATATATGAAGAATTTCTGGCTTGATTATCAAGTTCATATCATTTGGTCAGTAGCAGACACAGGATTTTACATAGCAATGGGACTGCTGATAAGATATGCTGTGAGCTGGAGTTTTTGCGTGTGTTGTAATCACGTTTACAGAGAGCAGTGAACTGTATGCTTTCCTTGAATTATAAAAGTAAAATATAGTCGTGATAAAGAGTCATCATCTCTCCAAATATCGACAACATGTCTTACTGTGCCCACTGCAGAGCAGTCGAAGGATTCTTGACTGTTGACTGATTTTGCTGATAACTTCTTTTCTCAGAAGGTGAAGGAAGAGGGCTTGTTCATTGAGACTTAATTCTGACCAAGCAACAAGGACAAGCCAATTAGTGAAGGGGAATGAATGGAATACTGAATGAAGCGGCCCTCTCACTATTCTCTTTGAGAGCTTCCCTCATTATTTCTTGCCCATTCCACTGGTTTTCTAATTGTTTTCACTGTAACCTCTCCCTTACCCCAACCTCCTGCACACACACAGCCTCTTACTAACCCAACACTCTCACCACCACCAGAATGAGCATTTTGCCATCCAACTTTTGTCATGTCACTTTCCTCCTCCAAAGACCGAAATCTTTCTTTTCTTTAACAAGCACTTAGCATCTACCATTTGACAGGCATTGTGTAAGTGCTTAACAAATATTAACTCACTTAATCCCACAAAAACTTTAAAAGGTAGGTGACATTTTAACTTCACTTTGCAGATAGGTAAACTAAGGCACAGCAGGTGTTAATAAGTTACCTAAAGTTAGACAGCTAGGATTCAAGCCCAGACAGTCTGGCTCCAGAGTCCATGCTCCTGGCCAGTACACTGCTGTTAGCATGGCCAAGTGCAAGCTTTTTAGCATGGCAAAAGTCCCCCATGTCAGTTGTAGGGGAGCAAAATTTGCCACACAAACTGTGTCTCTTTGTAATGTAGATTATTTTAGGTTGGTTATTTTTAAGAAACAGACAGTTCAGGAAGAAAATTTGACTTTCTCCCCAACTGCCTAAAAGAATTTAGATAGGGGACCTGCTCCAGTAAGAGAGCTGTCACCATAGATAACTATAGTATAATATGAACTAGGTGTGGTAGACAGGGAGGAATGTAGCAAAGCCTGTTTGTTAGAGTCCTCTCTGCTTCATTGTTTCTGGATTGCCCAGTGAACATTTGTTTACCAAACATTTACTGTTTTCCACCTTTCTGTGAATTGTCTTTGTTCCCTTTGAAGTCCCAGATCCCTACTTCCTTCTTATTACCTCTGGATAACATATTGCTTCAATTCCCTGTGGGACTCACATTCTTATGGAGCCCTCATACATATGTAATTAAGTTAGATTTTCTCCTATAATTCGTCTCATGTCAATTTAATTCTTAGGTCAGCCAAAGGAATCTTGTAAAGTAGAGAAAATTTTTTCTCCCCAACACAGTCCATGACCGACCTCTACAACATTATTATACACTCCTCCCCAACATGCACCCCATGCTTCCCAAGTGAAAGCAGATGACTTACTGTTCCATACACATGGCCTGCACCAGTCCATCTCCACATGTACAGGTGATATTCTCTCGGCCAACACAGCCTTCTACATCACCTTTAAGATTCAGTTGGCATATCCCCATCTAGATGTAATCTTATATCTTCCCCCAAGCAAGATCTACTCTTTCCCATTTCAAATCTCACTAGGTCTTTAGCTGAGAGGAAATTAATCATGTTTTACTTATAATTACCTGGGTACATGTCTGTTATCTCTTCCCCTCCAACCACAAAAAGGCTATGTTTTCTCTGTGTGTCCTTTTCACAGGATCTAATGTAGCTCCTCATGCTTATTGATTTCAGTTGCATAAATTCTTACAGACAATGTAGAAATATGGGCTGAATGACAGTATGGTTAAATGAAATCACAAACTGTTAATCACTTTTTAACCCAAATGTGTCCATTAATGGACAGTCACCCTAATAGGAAGCTTCTGGTGGTGGACAACTTTCCTATGTTTTTGGTCCTGTCTTGACTTGATCTTATTGGTAACTTTCAGGCAGAAAAAGAAAGAATATTTATCAGGTCATTGGAGGATGCAAAAATATGAGAGGAAGAGAAAATCAATAACATGGGGGCACCTGGGTGGTTCAGTTGTTAAGCGTTTGCCTTCGGCTCAGGTCATGATCCCAGGGTCCTGGGATCGAGCCCCGCATTGGGCTCCCTGCTCGGCGGGAAGCCTGCTTCTCCCTCTCCCACTCCCCCTGCTTGTGTTCCCTCTCTCGCTGTGTCTCTCTCTGTCAAATAAATAAATAAAATCTTTAAAAAATAAATAAAAGAAAAAAAAAGAAAATAACATGATAAAATCAACCTCAAAGAATAGGTTTAAACTAACATAATTGGAATATCATATGAATAAGTATAAAGACCTGGAATCAGCAGTGTTAAAATGTTGGTTGAGGGAAATAGAACCTCTTGAATCTTTGCAAAGAAGAAGAAAAAAAACTGCCTTGATTTGTGTTAATTGCATTGCTTTGGACAATTTACATACTCATTTTGAGCCTTTATTTAATCCTCTATATAATCTTATGCTTTGGAACTGATACATGTTAAAGTTCCCGTTACACAGAAAGCATGCAGTTTCTCGTTACTACGATTGTCATTATATCATAAGGGATTTAAGTTTCTGAAAACTCAACACCAGCCAATGATGTGACATGATTATTAAAAAATTAGTGCAGGCTTTAGCTGCATTAATAGATATGAAGATACAAAGCATAAGAGGAATGAGCCAACTGGACTCCTCACTGGTCAGAGAACTTGGCTGTGGGACTGGATTCTGGAGAACATTCGACAGTAATGTCAAAAAGAAAACATAAAAGCCTGAGAGAGAGGTATAGAATTTACTTTTCATCATTTGCTACCACAGCAGCTCTGCTCTCAAGTAGGTAGAACAATATAGAGCCCATTTATTTCACAAAAGATGAAAAAGCAAGTAAAAATTCTAGAATTCAGGCAGGTATTAGAAAAAAAATGAGAGAAGGACGGAAAAGACCTTCATGGAATCGAATCTTGAGAGTAAAGAGAAACTCCATAAATGTGCTGGGTGAAATTTAAAGGAGCGTCAACATTATCGTTACACTGAAAAGAAAGGATGTTTGAATAGTCATATCAGGGAACAACAGGTAAAGATGCCACATGTCCAAATAAACAATAATAAAAAGTAAAGGTTGACGATGGGATGGTGGAAATACAAACAGGTCATACTTTAAAGATGTAAAGAACGTTACTGATGGCATGAAACATGAAACAGAGGGTTAGATTATTTTTTAAAAGATTTTATTTATTTATTTGAGAGATAGAGAGCTCAAAAGCAGGGGGAGTGGCAGAGGGAGAGGGAGAAGCAGGCTCCCCACTGAGCAGGGAGCCCGATGCTTGATCGCTTGATCCCAGGACCCCAAGATCATGACCTGAGCTGAAGGCAGACGCTCAACCGACTGAGCCACCCAGGCACTCCACAAGTTTAGATTAGAAAATAAAGTAGCTAAGGGACTGTGCCTAAGGAATGCCACTTCATCCTGGAGAATTAAATATTCTGCAAATGTCTCTTTAGTGCCTCTATGAAAGAAAATCCAGCCTATACTGATTTTATATAGACTGGATTTTCCTCCAAATAAGTATAGTTTAATCAGCAGTTCTTTAGGAAAGATGCAATTCACAAGCAGGGGCTGGAAAAGTGGGGGGAGGGGGGATCCTAAGTGGCTCCATAGGAACCACATTTATTAGGACATCTTTCAAAATTCATTACAATTTTAGGTCATGTAATTTATAGGAACTGAGCATATTTAGAGACGGTATTTGGAGAGCATATTTGCCTGACTCAGAGGTTCACTGAGAGGAAAGAGAACAAAACCTGGATTCAACCTTCTGGAACATTCTGCAGTTACAGTTTTGATCTGTAGACAGTACCTTTATATGAAGGGAGAAAGGTACCTTGACTTTTAGAAAACCCCTGTCTTCTTTGAGCTAAGAGCACTCGGAAGGAATGTCATAAACACCAGCCATCTTGACTGCCTTTCTCAACACCTATTATGCAACAGTGGGTTTAGTGGGAAATGAGACCACGGGTCCCCTGTTCTCATGGCCATCAGGAGAGGTGGACCTTAACACAGCTAGGCACAGAAATAATGAACTACTTTCATGGGAAATGCCATTAATAAGGAGAAAGGGGCACTAACATAGCATATAACTGGGGGTTCTGTCCAAGTCTGCAATATATGGAATGAAGAGAAAATCAGCAAAGGAAACAAAACTTCTTGAATAAAATTCTATTATCTACCAGATGTGGCAATTTTGCTATCCTGCTGATAAAATTATGGCGAGAAAATTGTCAGCCCAGCTGACAGAAATGCAAGAGAACATGACTGGCAGAAAAAGAAAAATGCATTTGTGGACCACCTCTGGTAAATGCTCAGGGCATTTGAGTTCTGCACAGGAGCTAGAGAAGAGCCACAGTCCACAGGCAGAAGGTGGCCAAAGGAGCTGTCGTTTGCCTTCTTTCCATTCTTGATATAACCCTTTGAGTGGCCTGCTTCCTTTTTTATTTTTTTCAGATGTGAATCATAGTTCTGCCTCTCAGACCCTTTTTAAAAGTCATTTTCATTACATATCCTCATCATGAGTTTATTTCTGGGGTCATTGCCTAAGAAAGGATATTGTCTTTTTAAACTTGGATTTCAAAAGTGAAAAGCATTGGGACATAGTTCTCCTTCTGACTTCATTTTTATATTAAAGGAGATAATAAAATAACTCATTTCCATAAGAACATCTTTTGTCATAGTATTGTATTTCTGGAAGGATATTATCCAATTCGGTAATGAGTTTCTCTGCATTTAATATTATCTTAAGCCTTCATGTCAGCCATAGTAAGTTTACTGTTATGCACTAATTCCAGACAAGCTGCTCAAGGGGTGATTTAAAAAGCATCGAGCCACTGGAAAAGGAGGTTGATGGCTAAATGCCTTCTTAAATGCCTACATCACCTTGCATCTTCTTCTTTACACACTTTGACACTGAAGAACAATGACGATATAAAATAAGGATGGCCAAGCTAAAGACATGTATCCCAAAGTCATATTATGTATTCAAGAACCTTTATCTCTTTTTAAGCTGAACCATTAGGAGAATCTCATAATTGTATGATAGCAACAAGTGCAACACTCATGCAAAAGGCTTTATTATCACCAACACAGTAAAAGCATAATCCTCATAAAAAGTCTCAAGGTTTCTAATTTGTAATAACTTCTTCTCATTTTGGTTAAAACTCAGCATATGCTATAGTAAAGTTAAAAGAAATACTTCTGATGAGTCACAGAAAAAGAATCTTATCTAATAGGTACTAGCCCTTAACAAATGCAGCATTCTGGATAGAACCAAATTCTTCCAGTTAAAAAGACTCTCACTTTCCTCCACTAACATTGTTTCATAATATTATCTTTGTATTGGTCAGGAATAAATACATGCATTATCATATCATCAAACATACAGAAATCTAACTAAATACAGAAATTCTACTAAATGCTAGTACTTATATGGCTCAATGACTTTTGATATACTAAAAAGCATAACTATCTGGAAATTAGCATTCTGGGTTAAAAGCTTTTATATTTTCCTTTGTCCAATCATTTCTTACTAAATGGGGGCTGTATGCATCCTCCCCAGTGTCTTCCATCTCTCAACTAATCCCTAACCCACCATGTTCGCATGTCCATTCTTAGCAAAGAAGCCTTTGACCTTCATCCTATTGCCCAAAGTGGTCTGCTTTCAATAAATATAATAAATATCATGCAATAAGCAACAGCAGCTTCATGGGACACGAGGATAGTACTTAGGGAAGAGACAATAAATAATTTCAGTTATGAATAACTTCATGTTAATAAGAAATTTCTCTTGTCCACCTTCAAACTATAGACAACATGGCTCCAACTGTTCTAAATTTAAAAAAGTGTATATAGATTATGTCAGGTTTCAAGTTTTGAACTGAACCCAAGAGCTTCCCCATATTGGTATCAAACTGGGGCATGCTTCTAGTTTTAGTGTTGTTATTTTCCCATATCCTTTATACTTAGCTTTAACGGTTGCTTTGAGTTTTCCCAAACTGATTATAAAATCAGTAGGACAGGGACATACTCTCATAGTTGTCTTTATTTACATCCCAGAAACTTTACTGCACATGCCAGGGGTCTGACCCGCTTTTCAGAATTCCAGACTTAGGAACTTCCAGTTACTTCCATTAGAAATAAGATTTGTGGTTGTAAAAATTTAAGCTAGGAAATACATTTAAGCTAGACAATTTGTATCTGACCTGTCTCCTATTCTGTACAGATTTGCTAGCTTGTGCTCTACTTCTAAATCATACAGATTCTCATCTCCTTCCACTTGAGATGACCCTACAAAAAAGCTTTTGTTGAGAGAAAGGAAAAGGACTGAGTGGCCCACGCCATGACTCAAGCCAGAACTCACACAGAAGCTCTATTGGGCCCCTTCTCCATTCTATGCCTCAAAGTCCAAGTCAGCTCTATACTCACTGATATACTCTAGTCCTGTCCTGTCCCCCCAAATGGGCTAAATCTGCTTCTCAAAGAGGAAACTTACTGCTGCCCCTCAATTTACAAATCCTTCCTCTTCCCTCTGGTTGAAAAGAATGTGGCTTCTGAATTTTGTACAAGCTGACTTAGCAAGGGAAATTAAAGGACTTCTAATTGGGTCCCACATCACCTCTTAGTGCCCTTCACAGCAGCTTGGAGACCCCAAGAGGAACAGTGATGACAGGCCCAGTAGCATCCTGAAGGGCTTGAGTGCCAGGCTGTAGAGCAACCCTCTGTCCCAAAAGCCAGAGACTAAAATAGACCAGTGTTCCTGTAAATGTTCATTCACCATAGTGTCACCTTTACAAATAAAAGTGGAATTTTTCCCATCTCTCTCTATGATATTAAAAATAAGCTCCATTTTAGGGAAAGTGGAAGGCAAGATAAAACACAGTGAGAAATGGAATTTATGAGCTGCTTCCCGTACATCTGAGCTACAAATCTTGCACTTGTCACCCCTGTTGACAAGCTTAAAATAAAACCATGATTTTTATTTTTAGGTCCCCAGATATTCTTCCAGGAATTCTCTTTAAATTATTTTTCTTCTTTGACAACAAGAATTAACAGGGAATGAATAATAAATGTATTTATTGTGTTGCTTACACTCTTTGGAAGGGAAAAATGTATATGACTAGATTTTCAAATAATTGCTCTCTTTTATCGAAAGACAGAAACCTCACTCAAGCCAGCACCAGTTAGTTTCTGTTCAGGATAGCTGGAGGGCAACATCGCTATCTGCCTATACCCACTTATCCGAAAGGCAACAGCCAAGAAATAATACATAGAATTCATGCCTATTCCCTAATTTCTATGTAAAAGTATTTAGTGATAGATACCCTGTGTGTTTTGTCCATTTATTCAACAAACATTCATGAGTTCCTACTATGTTCCCCCCTAAGGGGAAAGAAGAACATTACTACAGGGAGACACTTGGTATATTCATACTCAGTGGTAAGGCGCTGAACCAGGCATGGACAAACATGTTCTCATTTAAAGTCTAAGGACACAGTAAAACCAAGTAAACCCTGTTGAACTGATTTAATTTGATGTTCTTATCTCTGATACACAAATGGGGAATCCAGGACTTAGAGAAGTTAATTAACTCGCCCAGCTAGTAAGAGGTGGGGTTGGAATTCAAATGGTCTGTTCTACTCTAATTTTTGTTCTTTCCAATTCACGGAGCTACTTGTTGGGAAATAAATAAAAAACAATAACTTGTACTCAGAGTACTTATGGTCTAGAGAGAAAAAAATACACAGATAAACTGAGCAACCACAACACAATGTGATAATTTAAAGGAAGTTTTGTACAAAGGGCCCAGAAAAAGAGGTAATTTTATGCTGAGGCTTCTCCAAGGATTAATTTACCCAATTCCAGACTACAGTTGAGCACTTCTGTGTGCTTCTCGGAATGCAAGGCACACAGTGGGTCCTCAGTAAATACCTGCTGAATTATTGAATGAGTAGGTAGGATCTCTTTAGGGGAACATAAAGTGGGGAAAGCATTAGGAAAGCAGAGCTATGTATGGGTATGCAGATCTCAGAAAATCCCAGCTCCCCTTCCGAAGCTGGGAGAAGTTGAGGAGGGGAGTAGGAAGAGAGGGGCCTGGAGGGATGGGCAAGGGCAGACCGTGGAGCATCGCACCGGCCTGTGCTGAAGAACTTGAACTGAATCCCACCAGGGATGAGATGGCACTCCACCACTGGGAAGCTTACAGTGTGGGGAATCAAGATCAGCGTCCTCCCATCCCACAAATCCAAAGCACACCACCCTCTTCATATTCATAGGAATTGGGCAAATGGAAATCCTAACAAAGGCCATGAATGAATGATACCACACACCTCCGACCGCACCAAGGGAAAGAGCATAGGGAAAAGAGCCTAAAAGTCGCAGCCAGAGTCCAAACTTCCAACTACGTAACATCAGAGACAAAGAAGGTTCTTCAAATGACATTCACTGTCAAAACTATAGTGCTGGTGATTGACTCCAGCAGAAGCTCCACCTGAAACCACTGTCTCCTGCTTGTTACAGATAGGAAGACATTCGGTTAATTAAAAATTGTCGGGCGCCTGGGTGGCTCGGTTAAGCAACTGCCTTCGGCTCAGGTCATGATCCTGGAGTCCCGGGATCGAGTCCCGCATTGGGCTCCCTGCTCGGCGGGGAGTCTGCTTCTCCCTCTGACGCTCCCCCTCTCATGCTCTCTCTCTCTCATTCTCGCTCTCAAATAAATAAATAAAAAAAAAATTGTCATAAGGGTGGCATTCATGAGATACCTACAGATCACAAGCAAATGACACTGAACTGCCTCCACTTTGCACAAATTATTTGCAAGTTAATTCATGCCAAGGTCATGTATTATAGCAAATGAACACACTACAGCTTTTTCCAGCGATCTCTATGAGGAAAGTTTATTGGCCTAACTTAAGAACCAATATTAGAAACAATCTAGATATGGACCATACCATTAGGAAACATCCTTTTCTTTCTGGATAAATTGCATCTAGCTTGTAATAGGAGAAGAGGCTACACTGGTAGAAATGTTTTTCATGCAGATGAGAATGAATGAATCTCACCATCTCTGTGTAGACAGCTGTGCTTACATTCTGTTTCCCTTTGGACACACAACCTTTTAAAAACAAAGAAAAAATTAGAGCACACCTAAATAAAATGGAAAAGGTTATTTTAAATTAACAAAATGTACTTGGAAGCTCTGGTAAGATTCCAGACAACTCAAATCAAAACACTGCTGTGGGAACGAAGCAAACATATACATTTGGAAATAAAAATGTACCACACAGAAGTACCACATTTAAAGCAGAAATTTAGAAACCCTGAGCTTTAGGTGGAGAAGCTAGTTGGACTTACTGTGGATTCCCTGCAAGTACCACAGCTCTCCATCAACTGCCAAACTGCGGCTATGCGTGGCCTGGAGGCTTTGCAAATCTCCTCACAGAAGTTCAAACATCACATTAAGAGCATGAGAAATTCAACGAAAGAATAAATAACTTGTGCTGAACAAATCACACTTTGCAGAACATAATTTCATAACTCAACCCCCTCTGCCACCAGTGGGCCCGAGAAAAGAGACTTAGGGACAAAAGGTCACAGGCCAGAGGCTGAGGTTGTGAAGCGCCAGGCAACGGACTCCATCAGCAGCTGTCCAACCAGGAAAACAGATGGGGCTCTTACAGTACCAGGTGTAGTGGTGTGCTTCTACCTTTTGATCTTTTATTATTACTTTCTGTTTCTAAAAGCCCACATGTCAGCTCTATAAAAAATGTCATATCAACAGAAGGACTGTGGAACATGGAAATTCTGAAAATTCCTCCCGTCCCTCTGCCCCAGATGATTGTGGCGGCTTCCTGCCTGATAACCTGGCCTCCCTCCAGTATTTGACAACCCAAACCATTTTTTGTGCTGATGTCAGATTTTTATTCTTAAACAGCAACACTAGTTATGCTCCTGCCCAGACCAGACACCCTGCAGTGGCTCCCAAGTGCCTACCCAAATTAAATATAAGGTCACCTCTCCCACTGTACAGCCCCACCTCATGTTTTCCAACCTCACAATCACCACTGCTCCTACTAACACCAACGACAGTTTTACAACTAATCTTTGCTGCAGCCCAACCATTTATCCCAATAAAATCTTACACATAATCCAAATAATATGAAGGGGATACAGTGGTTTCTTATTAGAACATACTCATTTTACATATTCAGATTATCTCATTTCCTTTTTATGAAGACAGGGCACCTGGGTGGCTCAGTCTGTTAAGTGTCTGCCTTCGGTTCAGGTCATGATCCCAGGGTCCTGGGGTCGAGTACCATGTCAGGTTCTCTGCTCAGCAGGGAGTCTGCTTCTCCCTCTCCCTCTGACCCTCCCCCCACTCATGCTCTCTCTGTCTCTCTCCCAAATAAATAAATAAAATCTTAAAAAAAAAACAAAAAAACTGGCTCACAATCTCAGTATAAAATATATATGTACCCTTGCTTTGATCCTAGTTAAGAACTTTCAGAAAAATCAGAGGCACCTGGGTGGCTCAGTTTGTTAAGCGACTGCCTTTGGCTCAGCTCATGATCCTGGAGTCCCAGGGTCGAGTCCCACATGGGGCTCCCTGCTCAGCAGGGAGTCTGCTTCTCCCTCCGACCCTCCCCCCCTCTTGTGCTCTCTCTCTCATTCTCTCTCTCTCTCCCTCAAATAAATAAATAAAATCTTTAAAAAAAAAAAAAAGAACGTTCAGAAAAATCAAAACCAGGCTCGGCTTTGCTGAGCATAAATTCTGTACAAAGAAAAATCAGATTTATGGCACCAAAGAAGTAATGTTTTTTTTCAGTAATGACAAGTAAAAGACAAGAGATAAGACTTTTAACATATAACTAACCTTGGGGCAGTTTGGCAGTAATCAGGACTACCTATAAAAATTCCCATTTTTTATTCTTCTCAGGAGCCTACAGTTCAAATGGAACTTGATCCTGTTCTAAGAGTAAACATTTATTTGATGTCCTTTAGGCCAAGGAAATAGAAGCTTTCTTGTTAATCCTACCTCCACTCAAGTTAAGTAAAATATGCAAATCACCTTGTACAGTACGTAGCCCATCATAGTTTTCAAAACAGGGTAGTATTAAGCATTTCACATATGATTATGTGCTACACTAACAAGTAATAGTAACAGAAATAATTACTGGGTTTCAGAAACAAAGAATTCTATATAAGTCAAGTTTAAATATTTCTTATAACAAAGTAGCTCTATAAGTGTCGACATGCAAAGATCTCAAAGTTATATTATAAATAATAAACAGGGTTCAAAATGTGTAAAAAGCATGTTGTCATTTGTTGAAAGGGGATGGGAAAGGAAAGTAGATATTCTTTTATGCATGTAAATGCATTACACACTTTCTGAATGATGCCCAAGAAAGTGGTAACAGTGGACGTCCTTTAGAGGAGACCCTGAAATTGTGTCAGAGCCATACAGCAAGAGATGCTTTTATACTTTTTTTTAACTGTCTTAAAAAGTCATTTAATGACAGATCCACTTTACCTTCCTTTCTGACTGTTTCTTTAAAAATTTTTTTTTTTTGTATTTGAGTATAACTGACACACATTCCATTAGTTTCAGGTTATACAACACAGTGATTTGACAACTCAACGCATTCTGTCGTGCTCACCACGAGTGTAGCTGCATCTGTCACCATACATCTCTCCTGCAATACCATTGGCTATATTCCCCATGCTCCACCTTTTATCCCCGTGACTTATTCATTCCATACCTGGAAGCCTATATCTCCCACCTCACTTATAACTGTGAACCATATCCATGCATCAATTTCAAATAAATACTGCAAACTGAGTGTCTTAAAACAACAAAAATATGGTCTCTGTAGTTCTGGAAGTCAAGATGTTGGCAGGACCATGCTCTCTACCAAGCCTCTAGGAGAGGGCCTTTCTTTTCCTCTTTCAGCTTCTGGTAGCCCCAGGCACTCCTTGGTTTGTGGTGGCATAACTGTAATCTCTGTCTGCACGGTCACATGGCATTTTCTGGGGTCTGTGTATACCCAAATTTCCCTTTTCTTTTTTTTTTTTTTAAAGATTTTATTTATTTATATGACAGAGAGAACAGGAACACAAGCAGGGGGAGTGGGAGAGGGAGAAGCAGGCTTCCCGCTGAGCAGGGAGCCCGATGCGGGACTTGATCCCAGCACCCTGGGATCATGACCTGAGCCGAAGGCAGACGCTTAACGACTGAGCCACCCAGGCGCCCCAAATTTCCCTTTTCTTATAAGGACATCAGTCATATTGGATTAGGGCCCACTTTAGTCCAGTATGACCTCATCTTAACTTTACAGATGTATGGTTACATGTGTAAAGACCCTATTTCCGAACAAGGTCACATTCACAGGCACCCGGGGTTGACCTCAACAGATCTTTCTGAGGGACACAATCAACTCATAACACTACCATAATCTACATCATCAGCCATTACATTCTATAGACCTTATTTCTCGGCCCCTTCTCTTTGGTCGGAGCTCAATACAGCAGAGTGGTTGGGTGACTCCAGTGATCACTTGTCTTCCTTTAAAGATTTTGTTGGCACTGTAAAAATGAACATGCATCTTTTGGTGGAAGAAATTTAAGTACAAATTCCAAAGAACAGAAGGGTAGATGTTTTTTAGCTATATTAATAGGGAAAGAAGGTCATTATATAACACTAAACCAGAGTATCAGGCACTTGATCAGGTTACTGTATGAATTCAGGGGTAGTACGCACACTCTGTTTTACTAGCTATCAATTTTTACCTGGTTGAAGTTGACCTACACAGATATGTATGCTGTATATTTTATAGCTAAACTGAAGCAAATAAAGAATTAAACTGAAGCTTTTCTAGAGACAAAAACACCTTTCTTCTGCTATGGTTTTATCTCTTCCTTTGAGTCACGATTACCTGTTCTTAGTTATTACACTGAATAAACAATTAAGGTCAGGATGCAAGAAAGAAGGGGCATGAGGTGAGATAGAGACCATCAGCATTCTAAATAAATAACTCAAGTAAGTAGAGGTCAGAATAAATTTACTCAACCATTCACAAAGCATTAATTGATGACCTACTTCAGCCCTCTCCTTGACACTATGTAGGAAAGGGAAAATGAAACACAGTAATCTCGCTGCTCTCTTTCTAGATTACCCAGTTAGCCAAACATCTACCTGTTTGTCAGGTCACAACCCTAAGTTTACAAGCAGAAAGTAGTAAACTTGCATTATCGAAACATAGAAGCAATCTCTAAAATGCTAAAGAAATATACATTGCAAAGTGTCATTCTCTTTGTTAAATTATACAACCAAGCAATCCTACAAGAACATGGAAACCATGAGTGAAGAGAGGAAGAAGTGACAGAGGTTGCTTTCATGGACAATCCCATCTGTTGTAGCCATGGAGTTGCAACACTCACAGGGGAGCAGGGTCAACAGAGGATGCCAGTTGCCATTCTCAGGCCCTCTGACCTCATGCCAGAGCCGTGGCTCCCCAGGGTTCTCCCAGCCAATGATTGAGCACTGTGAGGATAATACTAACTCTACGCATTCTTACCCAGTTCAGTGTTCTTCTAATGGAAAATTTCCCACTGGCCTCAATGCAGTCTTCTCAGAACTATACTGAAGTCTGAAGCTCTCCCCATCCAACCCTTCTTCCTTCCTCCTCTATTTCACAGGCACCAGACCTAGGCTCAGTCCAGGAGCTCTCTCCACCTTCTCCTGATCCCTCTCCTTTTAACCTTCACCAGCATTTCCCTCCCTCCCCATACCAACTCAGCTCTCTTGCAGGCTCGACCAGCAGAGTGAAGTTCACATTCTACTTAAACTAGTACAGTAGTGAATCAGTCAGTAATGAATCCAGTTCTGATTTACTTTTTGTCTACTTAGGACTTCATGGGCAGGTGACAGTTTCTTTTTAGGCAGTCACTTGTCCTAAAACAACGAAGCATGATTATTTTTCAACTCCTCATCCTTAGCTCTCTCTTCTCCATGCCTATTCTAATACATCCAACAACCAAGAGAAGCTCGGACACTTTCTTGAGGCCATTACAAGGCTATTCAGCGTGTTCCCTCTGACAGGCTTACACCGCTGCATTTGTCATTTTGATTAACTGTCTTCCTACTGATGGGAGCCCCTTGGGAACTCTTAAAGTTCATTCACTGTTCTCTACAGTGTATTTCTACCTCACACTCTATCCCTCCTCTTGCAAGACCCATAAATGCATTGCTGCCTAAAAATAATGGGACAGATTAGGTCACTGGAGCTCCAAGTTTCAAAACATACACATCAAACAATATTACATGATTTTAGCTAAGATGCACAAAATACTAGACGTGGGCTATAAAACACAAGTCCATGAACCAAAGAAATGTGAGTTATAAGGCAAAATAGAAAACTTAGACTAACACAATGGAAGTCCGGCATCAAAGGTCACAGCTTCCAGCTGTGTCAGCCTTAGGCAGATTTATCCTTACACGTCCAGTTTATTTCATGCCAGAGAAGGAGCCTCTACCACTTTCCATGTTATGAAACTTCAATGCCTTAAAAACTGCATTGAAATTTTTAAATAGTTATAATTACTTAAAAGCAATTGTTAACTTAGGGCTTGGGTTTCCCTCTTTATCTATTTAAATCTCAATCACAACTCCTTTCAACTTCCTTCACATCTCATTACCAGTCTTTACAATCTTTATCCATTTTGTTGTTTTTCTCTCATATTACTTCACTTAAAAACAAAGGAAGAAATGCCACAAAAGCAAAACCCTGAACAACTCAGAACCCAAACAAGACACAGCTACCAAGAAAATACAGCGACACCCACTCTACTAAACCATCACCAAAGAACTTCATTGATTCAGAATTGGGATCCAGGGACAAAAACCACTCTGAAAAGCAATGGATATGTTAACTCTACTGGAAATAAAGTTAAAAATTAAATAAATAAAAAAAAAGGCAATGGAGAGCCAAGTTTAGGTAACCATACTGAGGGTCAGCCCGGAACTGTACAGAGAGCAGAAAATCAATGGTAGGTTTCAAGTTCCATTTCTAACTCTTTGCTTCTTGCACTTTGCTTCTTGCACTTCTTAGATGCCATTTTTCTTATTTTTAAAATAACTTGTTGACTAAGCTGATGGTCAATCTCAGGGTGACCAGAGGTGGCACAAGTTTTCAGATCTGATGCATATTTGAGATCACTTCTTATGATTCCTGGACAACCATGTTTAACCTGAATTCAGTAGAGATCTAACTTTCAGTTGACAGTAAACCCAGGGCAGACAGGAACATAATAGTTGATAGCCCTCAAAAGCAATCAGATATGTTGCAGAAGGTGAGACATCTTACTGGACACATAGCATGGCCTTTTCAGAAAGTCAGTGTCATGAAAAAAGGGACATATCTTGATTGAGGGGGACTTGAAAGACACAAACATCAGATGCAAGGTGTAGTTCCAATTGGCTCCTAGCTTGGGAAAAAAAGTTGTAAATGATATTTTCGAAACAATTCAGAAATTTTTCATATGAACTGGTTTCGAATTACATTAAGGAATTACTATTAACTCTGTGAGGCATGATAATTTTAAACTGACTATGCAGAAAATGCGGGTTTTTCTGAGGTATCCACTAAAGAAATTAGAGGAAGAATGTGAGGATATCTATAATTTACTTTAAAATATCTGTGCATAAGATGTGATCTATTCATCTGCCACACAGTTATTCATCTACCCCAAGGATTGGCAAACTTCTTCTGTAAAGGGCAAGAGAGTAAATATGTCAGGCTTCACAGACCATATGGACACTGTTGCTTTTACTCAACTTTACTGCTGTAACACAAAGGTAAACATATACAATACATAAATAAACATGTGCGGCTATGTTTCAATACTTTATTTACAAACGCAGGAGCCTCCAGGCCATAGTTTCCTGACCCCTGATCTACCCCCTTCATTTAAAAATAGATGCTGGGCTCATAAGCAGTACAATCCTTGGCCACAATATACAACATGGCATTACCTTAGCCTTTAAGTTCTTTTTTCCTTTGCACTTGGAACAGCAGTGGTATATATTTCTCCTTTGAGATCCATTATATCTGGCAAGTGGTTTCCTACGCAGCTAGTCTTTTCTCCATCATGTGACTCGGAGATTTCATTAAAAACAAAATAAAATCAATGTGCCTATAAAGCAAAATAACCATATCAGAAGAAAATTCAGCCGAGAAGGTTCTCCTAACCTATGGGCCAAATTCAACCAGGGATCTCCGGCTCTTGAACTGATTAACCCTTGACCAGCTTTTGAAGACAAGTGGGATAGTCACTGGACCCTTCACCTCATTACATCACTGAAACTAAATTCATTCTTTCAGTTCCTTGGTATATTGGCTATGCAGCAAATCCAAACTTTCCTGTACAGTATGCTGCATGAGCCCAGTGGTGTGGGAGAGTAAACACAGTTTCCCGTGTTGATGGTCTGGGTAAACCACCATCAGTGGATAAAGCCACTGAGAAAACTAGACTCAACCTGCACACAGCATAGATGAGATCAGTATCTCTCCCCAAGTAGGTACAGGTTCAAATACAAGGACGTGTCTGTCTGTCAGGATGCTCATAAATGAGCAATCCTTCAAGAAAGAATGATTCCCACAGACTCAAATATCTTTTCAAGATGACATTAGAAATACAGAAGCCAGGGTAAAATATTTAGAGAATTAATTAAGTTGCACCATTGGTTCAGACTGCCTACTAAAAGTTTACTTATAGGGCGCCTGGGTGGCTCAGTTGGTTAAGCGACTGCCTTCGGCTCAGGTCATGATCCTGGAGTCCCGGGATCGAGTCCCGCATCCGGCTCCCTGCTCGGCAGGGAGCCTGCTTCTCCCTCTGACCCTCCCCCCTCTCATGTGCTCTCTGTCTCTCTCATTCTCTCTGTCTCAAATAAATAAATAAAATCTTTAAAAAAAATAAAAAATAAATAAATAAATAAAAGTTTACTTATAGTGGAAAGCTTTAGTCTGTCCACCTCTGTGCTCTGCCATTAAAATTGCATGTAATGAACTTTTATAGAATATGGCATGTCATGAAGTTTGAATAGATTTAGTTCCTAAAGGAGTTTCATAGAGATGATGAGTAAAAACTGAGAGAAAATTCATGTTCTATAGATCCTCTATTAATAAAAAGAAACCTAAATCATGGTTCAAATGTTTAGGGAAAAAACCCTACAGAGTTAAGATAGCCTATAAATTCTTTGGAAATGGGGGGCGGGCAGGGGTGGAGGAGTAGAATCCCTGCCAAGTTTCAAGGTCATAAAAGTAGTTGAAATAAAATACAAAGCTATATATAGGACCACATTTTTCATGGTAATATACTTTATGGTTCAAACTGGGCAGTTAAATAGGAGACTTGTGAAGAAACACATTAGAATCTTCTAATTAATTCTATGTATTATTTTGACATTCTAAATTTAGATTGACTAGCATAAGAAAAGATAGAAGAATGAAATTACTACTGTTAAGTCTTATGAGAAAGTTGTTTATAGAAACACGTTATTTGTCTTTCAAATATCTGCTTCTAAGGATGGTATTCACCCAGAACATAATACATACATTATTAAAAACACTATTGTATTTACACAATAATTTGTGCCCTGAAATTTATGTAAACGTATTGACAGGAGGGGAGATCTATCTCTGCTCTAACCCAGCAGAAAGGATTTCTTGATGAGAAATAAAATCATTGGGGATATAAGTGATCTACTTAATACAATAAGTTTTCACCCATATGGAGTGTTTTGGGTGAGCAATTAATATCATAATTGTAAAACAGTTGCATCCTTCTGCAAAATTGGCTTCCACTGGTCAGAATTTACCTAAAAGTTGAAAAAAAAAATCTTTCAATGGAGAAATAATAAAGTTACACTCCTCTCAAAATATTTTAAATTTCCCAATCTCTGTTTAGCTAATTTGAGATTACCTCTTTCATTAGTAACAAGGACTTCCTGGCAAGCCAGGAAGTAATCAAATGCATTTACCACTTTTTTCAACCAAACATTAGGACACAAATGAACTGGGAGGGACACTAAAACACACCCTTGAGCACTTCAGTGCTGAATAAAAGTTTAAAGTGAAACAAGAATGGCTAATACATAGTAAGTACTGTCATTGAGTTACACTGGATGTATACTTTCTCTACAAGATGAGTAAATCTGCCAAGATTAGGAAAGGCTTATTCTTGCTATAGGTTAGCAGGTTGTGTTAATGGTGACCATCAAGCTTCACAGCATGGGAACCTCAGCTGTCTCTGGGCAACCCGATATTGCTCCTAAGAGCACCCTCCGTCTCCCCTCTCCAGCTGGGCCATTGCCGAGGAGATGGATCACATGCACAACCACACCGGGGGAGTTTGGTTTTGGTGGCTACAAAGACAAATCAAATCCTGCCATTCTTTGATGTTTGCTCTTGATGAAAAATTTTGGACCAAAAAAAAGTTAACAAATTAAATTTTGCAGGTATGTTTCATCATTCTGGTGTTCAAGGCTCTCCACACGTTGTCCCCCACCCGTGTGACACTTATGTCATCAACTATGCAGTCACGAGGATTTTATACCCTCTATAACCCACTGCCACAATTACTCCTGCCTGAGCCTTACCTCGTTGTGTTCTCCTTATCTGGAGGCCTCCATCTAACTCTGCTTCTCCAAATCCTATCCATTATCTTCCAAAGTCCAACTAAATTCTCACCTCTAATGCACAGCCTTTTCTAACTACTCCAGTTCATGTGGATCCTCTTCTCTCTCGCTGCCCCTTCTACATACATCAGTTGGAGTAGTGACCCCATTATTTGTTTATGTGTTTATTTCCATCCGAGCTCTGATCTACTAGAGAGCACAGATCACCTTATTCATCTTTGTATCTACTCCAGTGTCTAGAATAGCACCTGACACATAGTAGATGCCCATTTAAAATGCACAGAACAGATTACCATGGGCAGGTGGTGGGGGAAGGGTTGAATGGAAGGAGAGATCGGGGAGCCTCCTGGGGTGCTGGGAATCTTCTTTAAATCTTCACCTGGATGGTGTATGGGATGTGGTATTTACACAATAAAAATGTATTGAGCTATAAATATATACATATATATGTATAGTGGACGAAATGAATGAATGAACTAGCAGCAAAAAATATACAAGGCTGCTTTTCTCTAAAAACATGGCAACAATGGACACACACACACATAGACACACACACAGCAGTGTCATTTCTGCTTGGATGGTCACTTCATAGAGCTTCCTCAGCACCCACCACCAGCCTATGCCTTCCAAAAAGGCCCCAGCACTCCAGTGTCATGATGCCAGTCCTCACACCCTCAAGAACTATCCACCATGCAAACACTCAGTGTAATTATAGATAGGCATGAATCTATTTATTATCTCTGGGATCTTGGGCAAGTTCCTACCCTCTCTCAGTTCCATCTCCTCACAGTGGGAATAATAATAGTACCTACTTTATAAAGTTTGGAAAATCTTTAATAAAATAATATACTGTAAATATGATTAGCATTAGCCTTTATGCATAATTGATGACATAAATGTCACACAGATGGGGGACAGCACGTGGAGAGCCTTGAACACCAGTGATTATACAGAGCCTAGCCCATAGTAAGCCCACAATAAATACTAGCTTTTAGACTGTGAAATCTTATGATGAGATTACAGATAAGAAAATGCAAGGCAAATGACCAGTTGGTAATCCATGTCTGGCTGCCTCTAGAGATCACCCTTAATCCAGACCAGGGTTTTGTTTTGTTTTTTAAATGTGGTCTATGGTCTCACCAGCATTAGAAATCACTTCTGATCTTTATAAAAAATGCAGATTCCTGAACTGACCCCTAGAAACTGAAACTCAATTAATCTTAGGGCATAGGAATCTGCATTTTTAAAAAAGATTTATTTATTCATTTGAGAGAGAGCCCCAGGCACCAGAAACCTGGGGTCACTCTTGACTCCACTCCATCTCTCTCCTTTATTTCATTTTGTCCTCTCTCTATCCCTCCCTCTACTTCTCTATTCCAAGTCTTGTCCTCCCACTCCTTGACTTACATAAAAGCCTCCTACCAAATCACCGGGTTTTCAATCTTATTACTTTCCAATCCAGAGCTGTACCTAAAACTGCAAATCGACCAATGTCACTTCCCTACTTGGCACCCTTCAGTGGCTTCCCATAGCTTTTGCCGCTAAACATCTTTAGCATGGCTTATGAATCCTTTTGTACTCTGACTCTGCCCGCCATTCCAGCCTGTACAATACCATCCCCTGCCTCTAATTTTCTGCCCTACCGGCATGAAACCACTTGGTAATTTCCTCCACAAATTCTGCTATTTTCCACCTCTAAACTTCAGTTCCTGCTGCTCCCTCCCCACGTTCTGCTCTCTCCATTCTACTGCCCTAGCTAACTCTGATTAGTTCTTCAACTTTAATTCTACTGCCCTAGCTAACTCTGACTAGTTCTTCAACTTTAATTTCCTTATTTTCTGGAAAACATTTCCAAGCACTCTTTTCTCTTCGCCCAAGGCTGAGTTACATTTCACTCCATGGTGTCCAACACACTGCCTCTGTGTTTTTGTCTGCCTATCTTCTTGTATCTGTTTTATCCACTCATTGCTCCATTGATCTTTTCTGTCCCCAGTACCTAGCACAGTGCTTGAGCACAAAAAGAGATCAAAATTGACTTGCTGAACCATTTAATCCACCAATAACAAGCATTTACTCTGTTTTTGGCTAAGATGGATGGTGCCATCTGCGGTCAGGTACTTCTCTATGTAGAGAGTCCATCCAAGGAACTGGTCTTAAATTCATTCCCACTATGCTCAAATTAGCTAAATTAGTGAAACAGTGAATACAGACATTTCTTAAGCATTTTGCAAAACAGTGAGATACTACAGCAAACTTGAGCTGTACCAGCAACTGAGAAACGAAGCTTCTCTGTTGGATGCTGCTAAACCTGAAACAAATCCATGGACAAGAAGGTTCAGCTAACTTTGAAATCACAAATTTTTTTACTAATCAAAGAATATCCCTAATGATTCCAAGTTCTTTTTTCAATATCTGTTCCTTCGTTTTCTAACATTGCTCAGAATGAAGCGTCATTCTAGGTACCTGAGTGTCTCGGTTGGTTAAGTGTCTGCCTTCGGCTTAGGTCCTGATCCCAGGATCCTGGGATTGAACTCTGAGGTCCTGGGATCAAACCCTCCAGCCTGCTTCCCCCTTTCCACCTGCTCCTTCCCTGCTCATGCTCGCTCTCTCTCAAATAAATAAAATCTTAAAAAAAAAAAAAAGAATGAAGCATTATTCTGATATAAATTATTTCAATTATCAGAACTGATAGGTTAAGTAAAGCCAAAATGCCCCAAAGTGGGAAATGCTATGTAATCCCATGCCTTAAGCATATAAACTTAAGCCATTTTCTTTTTGGGAGAAAACAGATCTACATATACCCACCCTCACCCTATTCCACCTCACATCTCTACATAGTTAGCAATTGAGGTAGATTAGCTATGGGACATATTAGGATCTGTCTTAAGATCACAGTCACTAATTCACAGTCACTAACAAACTTTTTTCCTTATTATTTCTTCGCGGGAAAAGTCATGTTCTCTAACTTCAGAATAAAATTCATACCCAAAATTATTATGCAGAGTTACTCAGAAATCTACAGTGTGTGTTTGGAGAGGAAAGAGATTTTTAAAAATCACCAAAATTCTGCCTCCCTATTACCATGCCTCAGTAAAGGAAACCAGGGATTGTCTGGAGAGACGGCTGATTCCAGGGTGGTCAGGAAAAGTCCAAGGTGAGACTTGGGACATCTTGTTATAGTAGAAAACGAGAGGGTACCTGGGTGGCTCAGTTGGTTAAGCATCTGCCTTCAGCTCAGGTCATGATCCCAGGGTCCTGGGAGTGAGTCCCACCTCGGGCTTGCTCGGAGGGGAGCCTGCTTCTCCCTCTCCCTCTGCCCCCCACTCATGCTTGCTCTCTCTCTAGTGCTCTCTTTCTCTCTCAAATAAATAAATAAAATCTTAAAAAAAAAGAAAGAAAAAATAATTGAAAAAAAGATGAGTGTATGTCACAAGGATGCAGGAACCAGCTTGAAAGCATGAAAAGCACAATATATAAAGAATGGAATTGAGAAATTAGACTTGATCAAAAACACTTCTACTCTTTGTAAAATACCATTCACAAGAAAATGAAAGACAGGTCACAGAATGAGAAAATATCTACAAAATACAGATCTAATACAGGACTTCTAACCACAGTATATAAGAAATCTCTCAAAAAAATCTACTAAAACAATCCTATTACAAAATTAACAAAGATTCTGAAGAGATGCATCATCAAAGAAGATACATAGATGGCAACTAGGCATATGAAATAATGCTCACTGACCGTTAGGAGATTGCAAATTGAAATTGCATGTATGCTCAATTGATTTTTCAACCAAAATGCAAAGGCAATTCATTGGAGAGAGGATAATTTTCACAATAAATGATATTGACATAATTGTGTGTCAGTATGAAAACAACAACAAACCCTTTCACTTCCACCATAGACCTAAGTGTCAAATCTAAAAAATTAAACTTCTAGAAGAAAACAGGGAAGAAATCTTTGTGACCTTGGGTTAAGCAAAGATTTCTTAGATACAACACAAAAACCACAATGAGATACCACTACACCCATATAAGAATAGCTATAATTAGAAAGACAGATCACACAGAGTGATGGCAAGGATGCGGAGGAACCAGAATTTCTCATATGCCACTGATGGGACACAAAATGGTACTGTCACTTTGGAAAACAGTTTGGCTCATGAAGTTAAGCACACATATACATACAACACAGCAATCTTATTCCTAGTCATTTGCCCAAGAGAAATAAAAATGTATGTTCATACAAAACTTTCAGGCAAATGCTGATAGTAGTGTTATTCATATCCACTAACAACCGAAAAAATAAAATAAAATGAAATAAAATAAGTCTTTCAACCAGCATATATAATACCAAAGTGGTACATCCATAAGATGGTATACTACTCATCAATGAAAGGAAACAAAGTATTGTCATAGGCAACAACATGGATGAATCTCAAATGCATTAAGTCAAGTGAAAGAAGCCAGATTCAAAAGGCTGCATGAGACCCAAAAAGCAGAGGAATGGTCGCCCAGGGCTGGGAAGGTTGGAGGGAAACAGGAAGTGGCTCCTAGCAGGTATTGGCATTTGGGGGACAGGGGGGAAGGGATGAAAATGTTCTAAAATTGACTGTGATGATTGCCCAACTCTGTGAATATACTAAAAACCACTGAAATGTACACTTCAAATGGGTAAACTGTATGGCATGTGACTTGTATCTCAATAAAGCTGTTTTTTAAAAAAGGTTGTATACTATATAATTCCACTTCTATGACATTCTACAAAAGGCAGAACTATAGGCACAGAGAACAAATCACTGGTTGTCAGGGGCTGGGGTGGAGGAATCGGCTACAAAGGACTTGGGGGAACTTTTGATTGTGGTAGAGGATACACAACTGTGTGTGTTTGTCAAAACTCGTCCAACAGTTAACTCAGCAGGATGAATTTTACTGCAAGTAAACAATACCTGAATAAACCTGATGTTAAAAATAAAATGCATCTGTATTTCCTATCAGAAAAATAGTCATTACTTTTGTGGGTTTTAATTTATATGTTAGAACGACAATACTATTCACCTTCTCCCAGATATTATTGCATTATCAGTGGTATGTCACAAACATAACACCTACGAATATGTATGGTTTGTCATTACATTTTTTATCACTGAAGTGGTGCTATTCCACTTTTAAAACATTTTTGAATAAATGTAAGAGGTAATGCAGTAATATGCATTTCCAGACACAATTATAAAGCTATTAACTACCTCTGGGTCTATTTATTATCGTTTTAGGAATAAGATAAATTCAGTTTACATGTGCTTATTATGTTAATGATGGGCTTTATAGCCTTAAAAAGCATATGCAGAGGGAAATTTAATTGCCTATTGAAAAGAAATATTCCAAAATCAAATTATTTCATTCTTGTAAACTTTCTTAAAGCATGTTGGATTTTTCGAATAGCAAAGTCGAATTTTTTTTATATATATTGAAAAGTGTCACACATAGGGAAAATCTGCAAGAATAAGAACAGTGCATAGAACATCTACATACCACTTACCCAGATTTACCTAATGCTGACCTATTACCCTGTTTGTTGTCATTTGTTCTCTCACATATATATGCGTCTAGTTCTGGGTTGTCTGGACCGTTACACTCACCTATGTGGCTATCCTTTGACCAACCCAATCACACTGACTTGATTAATGCCGTTTTCTACTAAAGCTTGAAATCAAATAGCATGAGTCTTCCGACTTTGGTGTTTCTTTTCAAAATTGTTTTGGCTATTCTAGTACCATTACCTTCCCATTTAAATTTTGGAATCAACTCCCCCAAATCTACAAGAAGTCAAACTGGGAATCTGATTAGGAATGAATTCATTCCTGATTAGGAATGAATCTATAGGTCAACTGGGCAATAACAGACACCTTAACAATCAATACTGACTCCTCCAACAACCAAGGACATATTTTGTCTCTCCCTTTATGTAGGTCTTTGATTTCTTTTTTCTAAGGGGAAATTCAGTTTCTATTTCTGGCATCTTCTTTTCCATCACTGCCTATCCCCCTCTCCATTCCCCAAAGTCAAGTTTTGACACATTAAAGAATGTGCTTAAGACATGGATAAAAAGTAATATTTTTGTATTTTTAAACTTTCAGCTACTAACGTAATGACAGCCTTCTGTATTTAAAAGTTTCCACCTAATAATGACTCAAAATATCTTGGTTAACTTCCTTAATATCTGCGAATTAGCTAAATATAGCTGGCCTGAGCTTTTTGCTGGACAGGGCAACTCTTCAAACATCAGAAAAAATTCATGAGAAGATAAAATTTTAAAAATCAGTACCCTCTGTGCCAGCTACCATTCCCTTCATGGATCAGAAACAGCATGCGGTTATCTCATTCACAAAGTTTTTTGATCAAAATAAATTATACACATGGGTAACTTAACCCCAATGTCAACAAGCCAGCTTAAACATGGACCCTTGAAGCCTGTCAGATCCAGGGACAGGCATTAATATAAGGAGGAATCTATGAACTAAGAGGAACACACACGACCATATTCAAAGACCATGTTTATGACAGTAATTGGTTAACTGAATATTTTTCAAAAGAGTCCCTTTTGTTCTTAATGGCATTGAAATCATTGCTGGGCTCTCCCACTGTCACCAACAGGACCAGCAGTGGGGAGTATTGGTGTATGCACAAGATCAAAAGCTGTGATGAAAGGACCTGTAATTAATAATAATTGCTTCCCAAGTGTCTATTTTACATAAAGATTCCACTTCATAAGGCATACATTCAAGTCCACTGGATAGGCTTAATATTTTCACTGTGGGTGGTCTTTTCTGGGAAAGTTATTCAAAGGATCTGCATGGGGCTAGCAAAACATCATTCATAAGACGGATACAGAAGAATTACAGAGACAAGCACACCTTTGCCAATGGTGACATCTTACAAAGCAGCCTATGCAGTCTTGGAAGCACGTGGAACAAAGGGCTTCTAGAGACAGTGAGGGCACAGTTATTCATTTAGTCGAGTTCTTTTTATTTAATGGGTGCTTTTTGGGAGATGGTGACCAAGAGTGGGGTTGACGCTTGCAGTCCTGGTTGTATACTTAACTATTATGTTTCTGTGGATAATTTTAAATAAAAGGGGAAAACTCTACGAATGCCTTTGAATGGAGTTAAATGGCAGAAATAGAAAGCCGCATGAACCAAGCAAAGGGAAGCCAGAATAATATTTCTATAACTCGAAAAAAATGAGAAGTTTCAATAAATACCAACATTTTTATGCTTATATGACAAAATTGTTCATTTTAATCTTCATCGGGAACAGATGAATACAATTAATGGATTATAATTTTAAATTCTTTTGATAACTGCTTAATAATCATGATGGTCAGAATCACTGTGGCAAATGGATTAAAATAATAGCCCCATTCTTCACTCATTCCTATATCTACCCTCCATGAAATGAAAATTTGCTGCTTGACCCCTTGAAGATGGACTGGCCTTGTGACTTGCTTTGGCCAAAAGAAAGCAGTAATGAGACTAGATCTCAAAAGGCCATGCATGTCTGGGAATTCTGCCTTGCTGTCATGAAAAGTAGCCTGAGCTGACCTGTTGGATGATGCAAAACAGATAAAGAAGAGCCATCTCAGCTGAGACCATCCTATACCAACCTGCCACCAGGCAACTTGTCTGCAGATGGCAGACACATGAGTGAGAACCGGTGAGACTTGATGCACTACCCTGCCAACACATAAACTCACGAGCATAATTAACATATGGTTCTTGTTTTGCGATGAAATTTGGGGATGGTTCGTTACTCAGGACAAGCTCACTGATACAATCACCTACCTTTCCAAGTACAGTAAGAAACTTCAAGTTCATTCTGTATCTTTCTCTTTTCCTGCCCTTGTGTTTTCTCAGTTACCACTACCACCAATGTTAGTCCTATGACTCCTGATTTTTCAATGTACTTTGACCTCTCTTATATTTCCCGTGATCAGTCACTTAGTCTTATAGCTTCTGTATAGAAGCGGGTCTCAAATCTATCTGCTTTTCTCCATCCTTTCCGCAGGGCAGAATGTCCCTATTTGCCCATTCGTTTGTCTTCTCAAAGCTTTCCTTTCCTCATTCCTTTGTTTCTTTAATACATTCTTCAGTCACTAAAGCAGAGTCATTTTCTTACTAAATAGAAATCATTATTTTAGTAAGACGCATGTCAGGACATATTCCCCATCTCAGATACTTTAATAGCTGCCAGTTGCCTTCAGAATGTTCTGAACAGCTTAGCATGGGATTCGAGATGCTCCATCATCTGATCCCAATCTCCCCTCTTCGTCACTCCCCACTGTCTCCTTCTACACATCTTCAGGACCATCAAGCTGGAACTATTACCCAGGCCCTTTGACATCTCTGTGCCTTCATGATGTTATTTTCAGCCCCTCTTCCCCATCAAACTCCAACCAACCCCACTACTGACTGCTCTCTGACCCTCTTCTGTGGTCCCCTCCACTCACACCTCCGTCCCAGTAGTGCCTTGGGTGGATTTGTCCTTTCCGCTGAACATCTCGCACCGGCCTCTATTACAGTCCTTTTTTCATTACAGTTTAATCTATGCTTAGTTGAATACCCGAAGGTTATAAATTCTTTGGCAGCAAGGTACATGAGTTTTTGCACGCCTCATATGCCCAGCACAATGCTTAATATGTCAAGTGTAATATGCTAGGGATCCTGGGGTCTCAGAGGGAGAGGAACTGTTCAGAGCGAATTTAGTTTTCTGGCCAACAGACAAATCTAGATGTGGGACAAATAAATCCCTTCACTCCCTGATCAGAAATGGAAAGTTATGCATAGAGAAAGTTAGTTTTTGACTCCTTCAAAATTCTAAACTTAAATATCACAATACACCATCAGCTATTTCACACCTATTCAGGAAACTGACAGCTATAGACTATGTTAAATTCATTTAGAATCAGGACCCATGGGGCGCCTGGGTGGCTCAGTCGTTAAGCGTCTGCCTTCGGCTCAGGTCATGATTCCAGGTCCTGGGATCGAGCCCCGCATCGGGCTCCCTGCTCAGCGGGAGGCCCGCTTCTCCCTCTCCCGCTCTCCCTGCCTGTGTTCCCTCTCTCGCTGTGTCTCTCTCTGTCAAATAAATAAATAAAATCTTTAAAAGAAAAAAAAAGAATCAGGACCCATAAGTATTATAATCTCTATCCATTCTCACCCTTGTCTGTCTGGCATATTTGGCAGAATCAGATAAGCAAAGGATAACTTCTGAATACAATAAATACAGTAAAACCTTGAAAAACAGCTCTCTGTTAAGCAAACCATTTATTTTTATATGCTGCTGTGAAAAGAAGGAAAATAAGTTGATATTAAGACTCATGCACTAGCTACTGTCAGGCATATATTATCTTCAGAAGAGAATTTTATAATCACACGTACATTTCCCCTCTAAAAAGAAACACAGCGACCCTGAGCAAAGTCTTTTAACTCCTCTATGTCCCTATTTGCTCATCTGTTAAATGAGTGACTGAAACTAAACTTCAGTGAGTTGTTTTTTTTTTTTTAAGATTTATTTATTTATTTTAGAGAGAAAGAGAACAAGTATGGGCCGGGGCAGAATGAGAGGGAGAAATAATCTCAAGCAGACTCCACACTGAGCACAGAGCTCGACGTGGGCCCATGGGCTGATCCCAGGACCCTGAGAGCACCACCAGAGCAGAAACCAAGAGTCGGATGCTTACCCAACTGCACTACTCAGGCCCCTCTTCACTGAGCTTTTTTTTTTTTTTAAGAATGTATTCATTTGTTAGAGAGAGAGAGAGCACACGCACGAGGCGGAGGAGAGGCAGAGGGAGAAGCAGGTTCCCCGCTGAACAGGGAGCCCAGTGCTGGGCTCAATCCTAGGACGCTGGGATCATGACCTGAGCTGAAGGCAGATGCTTAACTGACTGAGCTCAGTGAGTTTTTTAAACATTAGTTTATTGAAACTAATGTTCACAATAATGAATATAAGGGAATGAAAGATTTTCAACAATAAAAATTTCAAGTATTAAATTATGCATAATATACTTTAAGAGATAGCAAAAGACACCACTATAATTTTGAAAGATTTTTTTAAAGGTGAAAAATAGAGTATTTTCATGGCTTTCAATTAGTTAGAAATTTCAGGGGCGCCTGGGTGGCTCAGATGGTTGAGCATCTGCCTTCGGCTCAGGTCATGATCTCCAGGTCCTGGGATCGAGCCCCCAGCTTGGCGGGGAGTCTGCTTCTCCCTCTCCCTCTCCCTCTGCCTCTCCCCCTGCTCAGGTTCTCTCTCTGTATCTTTGTCTCAAATGAACAAATAAAATCTTAAAAAAAAAAGAAAAAGAAATTTCAATTAATAAGAACAAACAGTCAAGTTAATCCAAGTACTACTGTAAATATTAAAACACTGGTCTTATGGAGAATGGAACCACCACAGCTTTGTAGATGAGCTGTGGGGCCTTAGACAAGTTATCTAATCTCCATTTCATTGTCTGAAAAACAGGGAGAATAATTCCTGCCTTGTTGGAGGTTGTAAAGATCGAATGAGATAATGTCCATGCAGTGACCAGAATATAGCAGATACCAAATAAATGTTAATTTCCCTTTCTCCACCATCCTCAAGAAAATTCAAGAGCACTTCAACAGTACATGATTAGAAGTTTCCTCTCCACTGTATTTATTATTGTTTTTCATTACTCAACATGCTCTCATATGCTAAAATATTTTATTTTCACAGATAACACTTGCTTCAAAGTCACTTATCCTCCCCTGTTTACTAGATGGCAGGCTGATGATGCCATTAAAAGAGCCACAATAAATTTACTCATAAAAGCAATCTGACACAAGTCTGGGCTTCAGTCATATGCTGGCATACGAAATAAAGTTAGGGAATATCTGATAATAACTTTGGTTAATAGAAATACCATAGGGAGTAGAAACCCTTGATCATCCTAACTCTCCCCAGTACTAGGCAGGATGTCCTCTTTCAGGAAATGAAGAATCTATCATTTTCTTAACGGTGTTTTCTGATCTCTAAATGTCACTCTCTTTGCATATAGTTAAGCAGAGTTGAGCTTTTAACATCTTTATTTGAAATAGAGGAACATTCTAGAAAGCATTCCTTTTGATGAAATTCCTGTTAATGTAATCATGCTTTCGGTCTTGGTCCACTAAGTTTAATTGGACAAAACAGACAGGGAGGGACAGAGCCTGGAACCAGAGTTCCCATTGGAGAGGTGTCACTCTAGGTGCTGAGATGAGGCCCATCTATCTGACCAAACAGCATCCAAGGAAATGATAACAGGCATGTACTAGAAGTCTCAGTGATGGAGAGTGGCAAGGGTGATATCAGTTTCAAGGCCAAAGGAGCACCCAGTGCCTCTCCTCTAGGGGCAGGTGGAGATGCCTTACCCAGGAAAGCTACACATAGAAGAGACCCACTGACCCTGTTCCCTAGACTCAGATTCAGAGACAGTCTCTGATTTCTGGGCACAGGATTTATGGAGGAGACAAGGTCTTTTTTCCAACGTAATTGGCCTAATGAGCAGGAAACAAGATGTGGATGCAGATCGGGTTCAAGATGGGTACTTGGATCTTAAAAACAATATCTAAAAGAGGGCACAGGGTCAGAATTGGATTAATTGAAGAGGACACTGCAGATCCCCAAAGCAAATGGGATGGAGCTCCTTAAACCCCACCTCCTCCAGTGTCATTCCTTTTTAGCAAACACAATATATACCACAGAATAATTGTGAAGATGAAAGCCATTCACTGAAAGCCAACTTTGTGCCCCTGCTCCAGGCAGTGGGAAATCAAAACTGAGGAGGACAACTGTCTCCACCTTAAGAAGCTCAAAATCCAGTGGAAGAGGCAAAACATGATGAGTACTCTGTTGCAGATGGTCACCGCATGCTGCAGGACACAGAAAAAGCCATCTAACCTAGAGCTGGTTAAGTCAGGAAAACATCCTCAAATATATTCAATATGTTTTGTTGAACTAAATCCTCAGACAACTACTACGGCAGTCCTCTAGTCCTCTATCTTCTCTTCCCTCGGCAGAAAACATTTCTTTGACTTTCTTACATTAAACATTTAAGAAAATCCTTCCCATTCTTTCCAGAACACCCTCTAAATTCTCTCAGAGCACTGCTGAATTATTCAACTGGTGATCTCTGCCACAAAGACCAACTGAGCTTCTGGTCTACACAGGCATCACCATGCCACGCAGAGAACCGGTCCTCGAAAATCTATCAACATGGCTGCCATGCAAATCCG
The DNA here is from genome assembly GCF_054177405.1 of Leptonychotes weddellii. Taxonomy (NCBI): domain Eukaryota; kingdom Metazoa; phylum Chordata; class Mammalia; order Carnivora; family Phocidae; genus Leptonychotes; species Leptonychotes weddellii. Next base: position 118,243,079 of record NC_138371.1, read on the forward strand.
CTACTACGTTATTTCCTGGGCAAGAGTTTGTATGAGCTCAAAATCAACATTATTAATGGTTATAAGTTAGCAAACACCTTCTGTTAGCATCAAACCACACGCTTTGTCTAAATGGTGTTGCAACGAATAAATGATCCATCTCCACAATTCTTCTGAGAGAGTATTTATTACCTCCACTTTATAGATGAGAAAACGAAGATTCAGAAAGTAAATACATTTTCACAAGGTTATATAACTAGAAGATAAAATCCTTCTAGTGGAGCCAGAATTTAATTCCTGCTGTTTGTCTCCCAACTGTGGAAGTCTACAAGCTTGCCTCTCATCTACATACAGACTTCTTTTTGTTTACTACCTGGGAATACTCCAGCACAACCTAGTTTGTTATGGAAATCACCTAACATGGTATAGCATTTGGCTGTTTTCAAAGCAGATTTACACATATCATGTAACGGCCACGTTAAACCCCGTGACTCTGTGTTGGCTCCAGCATTGAGCCTAGGGTTTTAGCTTGGCAAACTCGACTGACACTTGACCAGCTGGCCCCCGGTGACACGCTAGCCTCCTCTCTTGCCATCCTTCCCCTCCCTCTGCTTTCTTCACTCTTATGCTCGAACCAGCACTTGTCCTCTGACCAAAGGCCTTTCCCACTTTTCTGCCTGACCAATGGCCTCAGCTCTTCAGGACCCAGATGGTCCCCATCCAGGAGCTCTACCTGCCTCCCCCCCACTCCCCAGCACTGACTGCTCCCCCATCTCACTTTTAGAATGTCAGCATAGCTGCACTTACTTCCTTGCATCAACACTTGTCTTCCAACCTCTCCCTGAAGCCTTACTAATCGAGGTGTGACCCATGCACCTGCGGTGGGGACACCTCCCAGGGATCTCTGGTGTTCCGCAAACCCGCTGCCTCAGAGTTGATGCTGCCAACAGGGTCTCTTTGACTCCGATGCACTTTAGACTTGGAGAAGAACTCCTCTCACAGGCTATGGATTTCAGGTTAGGATGAGTGGAATCTTCTGTATCCTCAAGGCTCAGCACAAGACCCAGCACTGAGTGAATACTCTGTAAATGTTTAAGTCAAGGTGAATATGTGATCTCATTTGATTCTCACAGCAACCTTCTAAGATAGGAGCTACGCTCTCTATGTTACAGATGGGAAAGCTGAGGCTAGAGGATTTAAGAAAATTTCCTACAACTAGGGATGCCTGGGTGGCTCAGCCAGTTAAGCATCTCACTTTGGCTCAGGACATGATCTCAGGGTCCTGGGATCAAGCCCTGGGCAGGCTCTGTGCTCAGCACTGCTTTTCCCTCTCTCCCACTGCCCCTCTCCCTCTGCCCCTGCTCCTGCTCTTTCTCTCTCTCTCAAATAAATAAAATATTTTGAAAAAAAAGAAAAAAAATTTCCTAAAACTCACACAGCCCGTGATTAGCAGGATAAGGTCCACATCTTCTTATTTATTTTCATTTCCCTACACTACTATACTCCATGCATTATAAATAAGAACCAGTATTTATCTAATATTTCACAGGACATTGATTTCAGTATTAGGATACTGCCCAGGTGAGATTAGCAGACACTCTGCTTTCAATGTCCACACACTCATTCATTCCTCTATGCTGTAAAGTCTTACTGACCGGCCACCGTGGGCCGTGCAGTGTAGTGAGAATGAAAGACATGACCAAATCAGTCTTTGCCCTCATGCAGACAGCAACAAATAAACAGCCCTCCTTATCCACTGTGAGAAGACCCAGAGTCCAGGATGTAGGTCAAGCGTGAAGGAAAGACCCAGAAGTCAGACGTAGGGTCGGGCTGTCTACGGAAAAAAAAATCCCATGTTAAAACTGTTTGTTTCATTTATCTCTTAATTTTCCAAGACCACGCTTGTGCGTGTGTGTGCGTGTGTACGCCATGTGCATACAGGAAAGGGGAAAATATGAGGAAAGGCGTTTGAAACAGCCTATAGCCCATGCTGCCAAACAAAATCTGGAAGGCAAGATAGAGAAAAAGACCCACCAGGGCGCCATTCGGTTTTCAATGCATCAAAGATTTACACACTCTTCCCATTATCATTAATGGCTGTTATGAACATAATTTGTCCCCACGCACCAAGGGGAGAATAAATTCCTCACAGAGGGGAAATAGAGGGTATTCAAAGAAAAAAAAAATTTTATGCAGGAGGCTGATGACTGCTAGCTGATAATGAATTCAGTAGGAGTAATAATAATTTTTTAAATTCCTCATTAAATGAGACATAAAGGTCACAGGGCAATACTAGAAACACACACACACATTACAATATCTCTAAATTCTCCAGGAAAGTAGCAATGACAAAAAAAAAATGGCTTTTTTAAAGTACAGGGCTAAATAAACTAAAAATAAACATCAGGATGAAATGAAAATAAAAGGGAGCAGATAGTCCAATAACTTTAAATTATAAAGATCAAATAAAAAACCCAGAAAAGCACAAGGATGGATCAAATAAGAAAACCCCTTCTGGGAGACTCCATTCTCCCAAAGTCACTAAATCTGCTGATGACTGTAACAAAATAAAAGAAGGTATCTTTGTGCAGAGGAAAAAGCAAACACATTCTTAAGTGACTAGAATAAATGAGTCCGGCAGGTTGATAAGTGACTTATACAGTTCCATATAGGTGTTAGATAATTAGACAAGAGACCGAAAATGTTCTTGGAGGGTAAAAGCCTACAAATCAGCAGGATGGAAGCATTCTCAAGAGCAGCATGGTTACATATTTTAATGCCTTCTTGGCTCATCATAATAAAACAAGAGGCAAAGTAGAGGTATGGGACTTGGAACATCATTTTTACTTTCCTGGGAGCAGCATTTCTTAAGACAATTGGGAGGTTTTTGTTCCTCATCAGATCCTTATTAATCCACCATCATGTCTCCATATTTTATTATTCCTACCAGGGTAACAGATTATGGCCACGATCGCAGGTCATAAAGTGTAACAGCTAAATCGGGGGATTGGAAACCAAATTCGGAATAAAGAATGGGGGGCATGCTCCTTTACTTCTCCGAGCCTCTGCTTCCTCCCCTGTAAAACGAGGTTAATAGACACCATCACCTCGGGCTGTCCAGTAAGAGAACACACATTCGTTGTATATTCCCCATGGGCAACCAAAACTGTGTGATAGAGATGTGAGTCTCTTAGAATCAGGCCAGGCCCATCGTGAGCCCTCAGTAAACATGGGCTGCTATTCTTGCCTTGGAAGGCTTCCTGCCATCGAGAGTCATTAAATACAAGAAATTCTGAGCTGTTTTCCTCTGGAGAGATTTTTTTTTTAAAGAAATACAGTACAAGTTTAGCCAAATTGGTAGATAAATTGCCAAGTCCAGGGATAAACTCTATTTAGTGCACTCTGAATAGGGCACCTAACACACCATTATAAATATAGAGTGCTTAACGAGGAGTATTTGATAAAAATGGTAAAGTCTACTGCCAGAGTTAAATGAAGTGCCTTGTTTGGACTTCTTCCAAATGGAGGCAGTGAAGGAAAGAATGAATATTAAATATCTATCTGTCTATATATCTAGACTGTGTCATCCAGACTGGGCCAGAGCAACAAGTATTCATGCCTCTTCAAATGTCTCAACAGTGGTAAGTGGACCACGCAGTAAAACTTAACAGCACTGACTAATAGTCCTCGATTGCACTGTCACCTGTAACTGCCCCACCTAGAGGTGGGCTCGGCGGGGAGCCTGCTTCTCCCTCTCCCTCTGCCCCTCCTCTCTTTTTGTGCTCTCTCTCTCTGTCAAACAAATAGATAAAACCATTGGGAAAAAAACTACACTGTTACGTTATGCTACTTTGGTGACCTTTGGGAAATATACAAGTTGAAAGCATCTAAACATGGGCAAGTGAATTGAGTTTGGACCTCAGGAAAGAGAAACACTGATAAAGATTAAATTTGTGTATTTAAACATAAAGCCTTTGTGTACAATGGGTTAACAATACCACTTCCATATTCTGCCAGCGAGCAATTCTCCTCTGGAAACTGGGACAATATACCAACTCTTATGTGACAAAGTGAAAAAATGCTGATGGGGCAAGGTTCTGGAAAACCTGGCTATATGCCTTTTATATCTTGATATTATATCAGCTAGCATTCCTCAATAAGTAAAATAAAAATAAAGGGCAATAAAGTAAAGACTATATCCTCTGGATGGAGTGGCAATCCCAAACTATAAACATTTCTTCCACATTCCAAAGTTCTAAGAATAACTCCAAAGATCGAAATGACCCATGCCACTAAAAGATACCATTTACTTAGAATAAAAAACAAACTATCCTGAAATAAGTATGCCATCCAGCTCATCCCATACCCAGAAGAAGATAAGCCAAGGAAGAAAAGATAGAGGAGAAGCCATTAAATTAAACTACAATGTAGCCCATCATAGAGTAATAAAGTGTTCTTTTAAGAAAACAATCCAGTTTATGTCATAGAGAGTATCATTTCCAAATACTCTGGTCAAAAAAGAAAGAGTCGCTTTTTGTTTTGGGGGTTTTTTTGTTTTCTGTTTGTTTTGAGTTCAAGTTTGCTGCAAACTACATATGACAATAACAGTTCTTAAAAAGTGCAAAAGGAAGCCCCAACTATAATTTTGCTGTTGTGGTTTTTATATTTGTGTAGTTGTTAAAATAAGATGAAATGCTGGCACAACTATGACCGAGAGCAGAAAACAAGCTACTGAATGAGGAGAAAGTGACCAAAGAAATGAGTAGAGAAGTGAGGGGTAGTGTGGGAGGGATTTTAGTGGGAACAATGGGTTTTTTTTTTTCGGTCTGCATTAATTGGCTTATTTCTGAATGAACATGTGATTATTATAAAAGAACAGTCCGTATAGTCTAGTAAAACTGTAAATTCCTGGCAGAGTCAATTTGAAAGTATAAGGCTGACAAGCCCTTCTTTTAGAAAATCTGAGAACTATTTGCATGAGAATTATCACTCTGAAGTGAGCAAATTCCAGTCCTGTGGACTCACAGCCTCTGCCACCTACACTGGGGCTCCCAGGCCAGTGAGCTCCAGCCCACTGTATGGGGGGATTCCAGGACCAAACCAGCTCAGAGGAGTCCTGTGGGGCACAAGAAACATAATGAGAAAGCTTGTTGCCAAGTTAAAAAAAAAAAAAAAAGCCAAATCAAAGAAAAGCCAGAAAGCCATTTTGTTTATATTTTAACTCAATTTTTAAACTATTCCACCCCAAAATATATCTGAGACACAAACTCAACCAAATGCAAGAAAGAGCTTCTGGAAACTTATGAAACTGAGAATGATATTTATAGCAACTATACGCCTCTCAAGTTCAAAGTGTCAAGGCATGATTTTATCCTGTTGGAAAGAGTAGAAAGAGGAGGAAGTCTTCAGATGGAAGTGTGAGCCATCCCTTTTAAAGGAAGGAAATTGTATTTAGCTGGAGAGAGGAACAAAGGAACTTTTGACTGCTAATTGGTTAGCTCCTCCTTTTCCTTATATTCTATTAAGGCAACCAGTTTTTCTACTTGCTATCCCTCAAGCATCATTTTGAGAGAATAAATCCTTAGAAAGCAGAAGTAGTATCTCAATAACTCCCAATATATATTATCTATTGTGGTATCACATGTGAAAGCTTTATGAAAGACTGATGAAGTAATAAAGTAATAAATAATGAAGGGCATGGAAGGAAAATTGAAAGTGACCTCTACTTGGGGAAGTTGTCCAAAACCTGGGTTCAAATCCAACATCTGCCACTAGCTGGGGTGTTATCTTGGAAAAGGTGCTCAACTTCTCTGTGTCTTGATCTCTTTAGGCCCCAAAGTGGGGTTTATAATCACACTCATCTCCCAGGACCTTTGTGAGAAAATGTATGCTAAGCACTTAGCGAGGTGCCTTTCACATAGTAAGCACTGAATAAATGTTAACTTGTATTATTTTTTGGCTGTCATCAGAGAACACTTCAATTATTGAAAAGGTCTTGGCATTGAGAGAGTATGCTTGGTCCCAAATAAAGTTTAGAAAACTCCAAATTTCAGGCGCAGTAATGGTGTTCTATATTCCCACTTAAAAACATTTTTAGGATTAGAGAATAATTTAGATTTCTAAAATTCCTTGTAAAATCTTAGATTTTAGAAGAATGAAAGTGACCAAAGAAAACTATCAGCATTATTTTTTCATCAAAATTTTAAGTTCTGCATTTTTATCTAACAAACTCTCTTGCCCCATATTACTAAGACTTTAACCACAGGAAAATAGAAAATGAGCACAAAATCCAATCCATAACTTGAAATTATCAAGGAAAAAGTACACAGACTTTTAGAGTAAGGATCAATAGATATTTTTCATAAAAATCCAAACAGTAAATATTTTTAGGTTTTGTGGGCCACGTAAGGTCTTTCACTTCTCCTCCTCCCCTCCCTCCTCTTCTCCCTCTCCCTCTCCCCCTCTCCAGCTTCTTCAATTTTTAACAACTCCTTAAAAATGTGAAAACCATTCTGGTCTTTAAGGCAATACAAAATACAGGCCTCAGGCCAGATTTGGCTGACAGGCCATTTCCAATCCTGGTTCTGGAGCAGGGATCGGGAAAACAACAGCAGAGGCCAAATCCTGCCTGCAGCCTGCTTTTCTATATAAAGTTTTACCTGAACACAATTACTGCCATTCGAATTGCTTACAGCCTTTTTCCCACCCCAAAGACAGACTTGAGTAGTTTTAACGGAGACAGTAGGGGCCCACAAGCCAAATACACTTACTATCTGACCCTTTACAGAAAAATGTTCACCAATCTCTGTTCTAGAGTAATGAGAATTCTTCATTTATATAACTTTTCACTCTTCCTTTCCACTATGGGAAGAACTAGAACAAATGGCCTTAGTTACTTTGTTGAGACATTTTTTCCCCATTGTTAAACTCCATAAAAGCCAAAACATACTAAATTTTATACATGAAACTAGCATTGGGTAGAGAAAATTTCCAGATACCTATTTGTTGCTTTAAATGGGTGGCAAGTATTCTCATAGTTTTTGTAACAATAGAGAATAGGAAATATTGCCTCTTATGAAATTTTGAAAGAAAGCAATACAAAGCTGAAATAGCCTGTCCAAAAGCCCAAAATAGGATATACAACATAAACTTAGGCAAGAAAAACACCCTTTTGCGGTACATGGATGTTGGGTGAGCTTGCCTAGTGTTTAGAATGCAGTTGCTCAATTCACTCAGGACAATGACCTGGTCAGTTCTGAAAATGCTGCTTCAATTTCAATTTAGCCTAGAAAAAAACTATAAACCTATCTCAATAAAGCAAAAGCACTATACATACATACTGCCTATATGAATACAAAAATCAAATCCAAATCAAATCGTTTCCAAAAGCTACATGTACCAACTAGCCAGTTTTATCTCAATTCTATAAACAGAATATTTATCCTAGAAATTAAATTTGGAAAGCACTATGAAACTGTTTTCATATCTTGTATTTCACTTTCTCTGCATATGATGGCATGAAGTCCAAACGCTGTCCGGCCCAGCTCAAAAGCTCCAGGCTCTAGCTCTTCTGCCACGCCTTTTGCCACGGTTTGCTCTGTCCAGAGTAGGTGGAGGCCAATACAACCTCCAGGGAAGGGCTCCTGCTTTGCGGCCCAACAGCAGAAGGAAATCTGTGTTGACTTTATCCAGTGACTGCCATCAGGCAGGGCTAGAAGATTCACCAAGCGGAAAGGGTTTTCTGTTGAGCCCTTACCCATTCTCCTCAACCTGAACAGTTAACCATTTTCATTGGTGCTTGAAACCATTCTCTGTACTGGTTTTCATTACTGCTTTAAAATTGAAAAGCTCAGCCAAGTACAATCCGTGAGAGTAGAGATCATGTCTGCTTGCTCACCAAGATCCTTAGCCTTTAGCTCCATGCCTGGCATACAGTATATATAACTAAAGTAAATACTGCTGGTGGGTGAATGGATGGATGAATGGATGGGTGGATGCAAACTGCAAACATTAGAATAGTGCTGGTTATTCAAACTATGCAGTGTTAAGCCACAAAAGTTTTTATGAACATATTTTTTTGAATAATGGTGATTTAGGAGTTTATAATTGTAAGGACTCTATTACCAATAAACTGATGACAGGGATGTCAACAAGCATAATCTAGATGGCTAGATCTTAGAACCCTTCAAATGATTGCTCTCACTTTCAAAAGGGAAAAACTTTAATTTTTGGAAATGCTGATCAATAATTTTATATTGTGAACCTCTCAAAAAACTACAGATTTAACTATTAACCAAATTGTCTAAAAGATTTACTCAAGAGAAAGAAGATTATCAGAAAATAACACTATATCACTAAGAATAAACTTATTATATTCACCTCATTTTTAGTTTTGATGAGTTAAGAAAATGCTACAGACATAACGTGTCTCCATTTTTGCAGGATATTTGACAACTTAATATTCCTTATGGTCAAGATGGAAAAGTCTAGATTGGATGGCAGGACAAGAAAGTGGATTCAAACTGATTAAAAAATGATTAATAGGAGTGTTATTAATTAGTATCTTAATCTTCTTGTATGTACAGAGGTCCAACTAGAAACAACAGAAGTGAGAGGAAAGCACAAGCTTAAATGAAATAATGAAAACACTAACAACCAGAAAGGTTGTAAAATGAGTGAAACAACTTTCAGAAGTCTTCGCACTTGTTCAAGTGCAAGGTGGCTCTGTCTAGAAGTGAAAACTCAAAATGGCCGGAGATAAATCCACTCTTAGGTGTCTTTCCCTTTAAAATTCCATAAGTCTATGAACATAGACTATATATAGAAGGGGAACAAGAGCATAATGGGAAACGATATATGCAGGTTCTGTCTCCAGTTTAGCTTTTCAAGTGTAATCTTTCTTTACTCCTTTTGTATTTATCACCCCAGCAAAATGATACTGTGTCTAGGTTCCCAAACACATTCTACAATTTCCCACCTTCACAGATTCTTCCCTCTTATCCTGGAGGATATCTTTAATATTTTATATTAATTATATTAATATTTTAATTTTCTTCCATTATTAAAATTCACCTCATGGCCAAAGGCCCATACACAAGCTATCTTTAAACTTTTCTTCATCCTGTCCACCCAAAAAAATATTTTTTACCTCGACTTTTCCTGGACTCTTGTAATGTCAGGTTTGTAAGTCTTACAAGGCATATCTTAGTTGGCATATACTATGCTTAATGGTCTATGGGCTTTACCTTCTTTCTTAACAATCTCATTTGCTCTCGCAAGCTTTAACATCACTGAATACTGACAAGTACAAAATAAATATCTTGTCATGATGTCTCCTTCGCATGTGACCATCACATGTCCAACTGCCTGCAAGACATCCCCACTGCAAACACAACAGTGTTCAAAATTGAAATCACCAATATCCCTCAATACACCTTTACCCCCTGAACTCTTTATTTTAGTTGGAGACACAACCACAGACTCATTCCCAATACCAGGTCCTGATGATTTCATGTCCTCAACAGATTCTAATCCAAGTCCTCTTCTCAACTTCTAATGCTGCTTTAATTTAGACCCTCATCTTTTCTCCCATTAGTTTCCTAATGATCCTCTACCCCAAATCATAACTCTTTATAAATCTACTCTACAGAAGGCGGTCTACCTGAAACACACATATAACAATAACTTTACACTTCTTAAACCCTTCAGTGTCTCCCCATCATATCAAATTCTAGTTCAAGTTCCTCAAAACAGCCTTAAGGAGGACCTCATCTGCTGAGTTAAGCTCACAATGTTATATAGTAAAGAGTAAGTGTTACAACCTAAAGGCACTCTGAACCCAAAGCCCTCTTCAACCAAAATGCCACATTGCTATACTGTGTTTGCCAACTCTTCTTCAGGAACAGAATACAGGGAGCCAAAGTTGTATCAGGACCTATCAGCAGGAAACACAAGCAAATCATTCTTCATTTTGCATCTCCCATTCCCCTGTCATGTTCTTGGAAGGCTTTGGGGACTTGAAAAAAGGAAAACTCATACTTCCCACAATGATTTCTTCTACATTCCAAACCACAACCTCACAAAATCTAGAGAACTGAAATCTTACTTCATGCCTAAGAAGACTTATATAATTTTTAAATACCCAGCAGGATTAATAAATACTATGTCAAGAACAGAGGAGGTAGAGGTGGAACTTTATATGATAGAATGATAATCAAAGAGCTAAGCAGGAAAATAACCACACAATTAGTGTTTGTGGCAACCACAGTTTAAGCAGATTGAAGCTATGGCAGATATAAGATGCTTTCATTTTAAATCATAGCAACTATCAGTCTCGTAACAATTGCGCGCACGTGTGTGTCTATGTATGTGATGGTGGTGTGTTCCTTTTAAGAGTTTCAGACCATAGCCTAAAATAAATGAGGCTATCTCTTGAAGGGGAATGTTCAAAGGAGGAAAAACCCTATAATTTCTTTTACTCATGGTTTACAGTCTTTATCTTCTCATCCAATCAGATTCAGTAAACAAGAAGCCTCAATTCCCATTAGGACAACCATATAACCATTCGTTTGAAAATGAAAACAACAAAAAACTGTTTCAGATAGTCCAAATTTTAACCAAGCTTATTCTTTTTAGGAACTCTCAAGAGATGCTTCCCACTACAAATCAGGCTAAAGAATCAATGTTTGTGAACATATATGTAAAAGGTTATAAATGTAATAAACAGAAAACAGTAAAGAACAAGTGTTGCCAAGGATGTGGATAAATGAAACACAGTGCAGCTGCTATGAAAAACAATACGGAGGTTTCTTAAAATATTACAAACAGAATTACAATACGGAGGTTTCTTAAAATATTACAAACAGAATTACCACATGATCAGTAGTCCCATTTCTGAGTACATCTCCAAAGGGACTAAATAGAATCTCAAAGGCATATTTGCACATCCATGTTGATTACAACATTATTCACAGTAACCAAGAGGAGGAATCAATCTAAATACCCATCAACAGTTGAATAGATAAAGAAAATTTGGCATATGCACACAACAGAATAAGATCCATTCTTAAAAATGAAGGAAATCCTGTCAAATGCTACAACACGAATGAATCCTGAGGATGTCATGCTAAATGAAAACAAAAGACAAACACTGCATGATTCTACTTATATGAGGCACCTAGAGTAATCGAAATCACAGAGACAGAAAATAGAATGGTGGTTGCAGGGGCTGGGGAGGGGGAAAGGAGCACTGTTGTTCAATGTGTATAGAATCCTAGTCTTGTGAGATAAGAAAAGTTCTGAGGATCAGTTACAAAATAGGGTGCATATAGTTAATACAGCTGACCTGTTAAGATGGTAAATTTTATGCGGTGCCTGGGTGGCTCAGTCGGTTAAACACCTGACTCTCGATTTCAGCTCAGGTCATGATCTCAGGGTCGTGAGATCAAGCCCCATGCTGGGATCCACACTCAGCAGGGAGTCTGCTGGAGATTCTCTCCCTCTCCCTCTGCCCCTCCCCTGCTCTCTCTCTCTAAAATAAATAAATAAATCTTTCTAAAAAAAGGATGTTAAATTTTACATTATGTTTTTTTAACACATTAAAAAATGGGGAGTGGCAATTCCTCACAATTCTAGCACCCCAAGAAATCACTGCTTCCTTTTTCCATTTTCTACTCTCTCTCTCTCTCTATATATATATACTATAATTATTATAATAATATATTATTAAATAAAAAATAAATTGGGGGAATGAACTGGAGCATAATATTCTACCACAGGACAAGGAATTCCCAAGTCTAGTGGTATTGTGTCCTATATAAGTAATAATCAGACAGTAAGACAGTAAGCTCTCATAGAAATACTTGAAAGTCACCAAAAGTTGTATACGATCGAATATAAAATAAAACATTTAAGACATAGAGCAGGGTGAAGAGTTACTCCCCTAAGGCTCACAGTTGTAATACAGGGTTGTTGTTGTTTTTTTTTTAAAGATTTTATTTATTTGACAGAGAGAGACACAGCGAGAGAGGGAACACAAGCAGGGGGAGTGGAAGAGGGAGAAGCAGGCTTCCCACAGAGCAGAGAACCCAATGCGGGGCTCGATCCCAGGACCCTGAGATCATGTCCTGAGCCAAAGTCAGATGCTTAACTGGCTGAGCCACCCAGGCGCCCCCAGGGTTGTTTTTTTAAACTTTGTATGTATGTACCAGTTCCCACTGGGAATCAGATGAAAATCTGAGACCTCTTTCCAGCAATATGTGCACATGCACATATGCAAAGCACAGACATAAAATCTACAAATGTGTGAAATAAGAAGCCCTAATTTAGAGGAGCCAGGCCTATGCTCAGTAAACAGTATTATACAGTATTGCATCACCTGTTATTCAAAAACCTCCTTCTAAGAGGCAAAAGCTCTATACCTAGCTTTTGTGGCTTTTGAAAAGGTCAACACACCACAGTCGGATTTTCTACAGAGGGTAGTCTGGACCACTTGTCTTCCTTCTGTTCACTTCTGTAGTATATTGACTCTCTTGTGTCTCCTCCACCTTTCTGTCTTCCTGCCCTATTTACCTTCTGTTGGCTGTGACGGTCACCTTCCCCTCTAAGCCTCAGCTACTGTACAAATTGCCAAACCTTAACCTTGTGAGCTTTCATGCCTGAGCCATCAAACACTGCTGGAAAAGCTATCTTTCTCCTAAATCACAGGATTAGTGGAAGATGTCAGTTAGTGACCATTAGTTTCTACTTCTCCAAGTGCATGTGATCTTTCACCCACCAGGTCATAAAGCTAGAGCCAGGGGATCAGGGTCCACAGCAAGTAATGAATGATGTCACTGAGATTAAAGGTAAGGGACACAATCTAATGTCTGATGATGGCAAATTTCCTAGCTTACACTCTCTTAAAAGAAAAAAACAACCGGGGTTGAAACTAAGTGTATTGTACGCAGATTGTTTTCATCTAACCAAAGCCTTATCTTCTGTTTTTGGAGATTTCTAAAAATGTACAGCATACAATCCTAAATGCAATAATTTTGGGATAGATACAGATTTTTCCTTGTCAAAATAGGAGAAAATGAAGAATAAAGATTATTTCTTCTTATTACTCCTATATTAAGAAAAAACAAGTAGGTGAAACATATTAATTCCTGGAGTAGATTATTTTACAATTTAAATATGAGTATATATATATATATATATCATATATCTTAGCCTTCAAGATAAAGACATCTTTTTAAATGTGTTTTTAAAAACAATTGCTCACACATAGTTTGTTTTAAGATTAAGAAATATTTAGATAAAAAATAAATTTAAAAAGATTAATATTTAGAAGGTCTTAATAAAATCCAAAGGAGACCATTTTAAGAAAGCAATGATTATTAAAACAGTATAAATTTAAGAATGAATATCTGCATCTAAGGAAAAGCAACCACAGTCATGAACAAAAAATTTCCAGGCTTGAAGGTCAGAACTTTATAAGTCTATGTTTACATAACCTCTTACAAAATACTTTTAAATCTACAAGGTTTTTTTTAAAGATTTTATTTAATTATTTGACAGACAGGTAAGCACAAGCAGAGGGAGCGGGAGAGAGAGAAGCAGGCTTCCCACAGAGCAGGGAGCCTGATGCGGGGCTCGATCCCAGGACCCTGGGATCATGACCTGAGCCGAAGGCAGACACTTAACGACTGAGCCACCCAGGTGCCCCTTAAATCTACAAGTTTTTAAATGATGGTGTATCTTTCTTCTACTTTGCCCCACAAGAAAGTATTGGTAATAATTTTGAATCTAGTAAATCCTTTCTAATACTAATAGTTATGAGTTGGCTAATAGTTAATCTTTTTGATATTTGATAGGAAATACATAAAAAATATAAAAAAAGAAGCTTGAAATATTTTTCCTCAATTTCCTAATTATTCAAGTCATAGATGTTTCCAGGCCTCATTCAAAACCTGTTATGTGGTCCATGGCACCTTCTCTGATCATCTTCTTCGCTTGTAAACTAAACCTACCCCAGGGGATTTTTTTAAATGTAAAGATTTCTCTTCCCTCTACCCGGGACGAGTGACTCTTCGGCAATCCCATTTTGAACTTGTCCCTCTGTCTCCAAAGCTACAGAGGAAATAAGCTCATTTTTCACTGTTCTAATTTATAATCATTTTACCAGAGTTCATACAGACTAGATTTGGGTCAGAATGATTTACTTCCTCTTTCAGGGAAAACTGAGGGGCTTCCCAAGCAGAACAGGAACAGTCTTACCACAATTCATATGTGTCACAGAGAGGGAAGGAACATGCTATCAGGGGGAGAGGAACAGTTTGGGGCTCACACGATTCATGTTTGTATTTCAGCTTGGCCACTAGCTTGCTCCATGCTCTTGACCTCTCTAAACCTCAGCTTTCCCATCTGTGAAATAGGGCCAACCCTCCCTTACAGAAATGTGGTAGAGATTACAAATAAAAGTGTCCAGCGTACCAGTGGGTATATAATAGATATTTCATATTATTTAGATAATTCATCTATGTTTGTGTGCTTAAATCTTGTCCTCCCAGCTCCACTGCAGAGCAAGGTCTAGCATCAGTATTTAGTTGGATGCCCAGTTGAGGTCCTGGTAACAGACTGCTGCATGAGCAGTGGGGGGAAGGTACAAGCAGGACTCAAGACATGGTGTCTTCCTTTCTCAGGCAGGGAGGCAGATCCAACAAGTTTTACTTCTATTCCCTCCTCCCTGCTCTGCTTCATCAAGTGAAAACACACACTCATGATCACGTATGTGGGTGACCAGAGCTATATTACATCTCCTGGAAGGAGCAGAGCACAGAGCATAGAGGCGAAGGCAGAAAGATAATGTGTTAATAAACCCCGGATTAGGATCCAGCCAATGCCCACAGGACAATCATTTCAGAAGCTGCTGGTGTACTTACTTGCATTTCACACTTTAACATATGGTGAAGTAATGATTTTTTAAACGCATTTTTCCCAGTCTACTAGCACTTCATTATCTGCATAAATTAAAGACTAGTATAATGAAAATCCACAGATAGTCATGACATATCACTGGGGTCACATCTTCCTCCTTCAGTCCTGATTCTTTATGCCCAGAAATCAAGAAGCATAGGTGGCCAGATTTATTTTTAGCCTCATTTTAATTCCAAAAAGTTTATCTTTTTTTTAAAGATTTATTTATTTATTTTTAGAGAGAGAGAGTACATGCGCGCAGACAAGCAGAAGGCGCAGAGGGAGAAGGAGAGAGAATCACAAGCAGACCCCCTGCTGAGTACAGAGCCCACGAGGGGCGGGGGGAGGGGGAGGGGAGGCGATCCCAGGACCCTGAATCATGACCTGAGCGGAAACCAAAGAGTTGGATGTTTCACTGACTGAGCCACCCAGGCGCCCCCAAAAGGTCTATCTTTTGGTAATAAGTGACATGGCACAAAGGCAGTCAACTAAGGGATGAGAAGCTGTGATTTGGCCTTCCAAAAGTTCAAGGTGGGAGGTGAGGAGGATAGGGGGGACCACACCTGCCTCTGCAGGTCCAGCTCCCTCTGCCCGGCTGCACACAGTTTCTCCTGGTGGCTCATCTCTAGCCATGGTGCAGACTGTAGGCAGCTCCTGATCTTCAGATTTACTTTCAGCAGCTGAAGGATAGTCTGTGCTGACAAGTCTGATTAGAAATCACCCATTTACTTGTACATCTGTGGAGACCGCAGAGGAGTTAGCATTTACTTTCCATTCAGGTTTATGTAGTGTACAAGTAGGCCTGGAGGAGATCCCTCTTCCTTCTGCTTTATTAGAATTCAATTTCGCTTGTAAACTAAACCTACCCCAGGGGATTTTTTTAAATGTGAAGGTTTCTCTTACCTCTACCCGGGACGAGTGACTCCGGCAATCCCATTTTGAACTTGTCCCTCTGTCTCCAAAGCTACAGAGGAAATAAGCTCATTTTTCACTGTTCTAATTTATAATCATTTTACCAGGGTTCATACAGACTAGATTTGGGTCAGAATGATTTACTAGTGCAAAACAGTTGAAGTCAGTAAAATACTAGTGCCGTGGATGAGAACAGATTGCTCAGGTTGGTGGAGTTTGCTGCTTTAAATTTTATGCTAAGAACACTGGCAGGGGCTGACTTCAAAGATGGTAAATTAAGCATTAGTTCAAATTTGTGCTGTGACAGGTACTAGTATAAAGCACTTGTTCTTCCTATTTCATTAGGAATCAAAGAAGCAAAGCTTTCATACTATTAACCAGAAATGAGGGAATAAAATATGTTTAATTCATAAGCTTCGAACCTCTGGCTCCTCTCTGCATTAGAGCGGGGCAGCTTCATGGCACGCAGCCTGTGGAACTGCATGGGGCCACACCTGGTCTCAATGCTCCGCTACCGCCATCTTGAAATTCCTAATAACTTCTGAACAAGGGGTCCTACGTTCTCCTTTTGCACTGGACCTTGCAAATTATATCACCAGTCCTGCATGAGAGGTGTGAACACTATTAATCTGTTGTCCTCCTTCCCTACTAACAGAACAGAATTCATCCATTTAGTGGCTATTTGCTGAGACATACTATGTGCTAAAGATGTAAGAAACTCTAATAAGACAGTTATAGTCATTATCCCCATGGAGTTTACAGGAAAAAGAAAAAACAGAACTGTGGAAAAGAATAACATTTAAATAAGAAAAAAATATTTAAATGCTCAACTAACATTTAAAATTCGAACAAAAATTCCACATAGCAGTTCAAAAGGATCTAGTCCTAAGTTGAATGAATATACCCAACTTTGCTGCTCCTCTTAGTTTTCTGAAGCGCCTTCTCCTTCTCTCCTCCATGCTACACACTGAGTGACAAAGTGTGGCCTCTCCAAGCAAATCGTGGTAACATTTGAGGGCCAACTGTCACCCGCAGTCTCAGGAAATCATTTTACACATTTGAAAAGTTAGCATTTTGTAAAGGAGTACAAAGTACTTCCAAATACAAGTTCAAGAAAAGAATCTCAATGGGCACATACTCAAGTGTTCTGCTTGTCTCCAAAGAGCCAAGTCCCACATCTTCCCAAGAGCTACTGTCCCATTAGGTGTATTATGATCATCTACCAGACTGTCTGGAAGGGCAACCCCAATAAATACCATATTATCCACATTAATTGATGGCTTATGGGTTTCCTTCGAACAACCCCAATATTGACAGCTACATTTGCTAATATTTTAAAATACAAATGGTCAGCAACACAGAAGCAAGAATGTCCTGGGAGCTTGCCAGATAAGACATGCTCTCCATCAACATAGATTGAAATAAAGAGAAGGTTTCTTAGTACTACATTCACCACCTTTAAAATACACACTGGCAACATGTCCCAACCCATATCACAGACAGTTTCTCTTTTTCCTTTGCAGGAGAGGAACAAACAAGTTAGTTTTTATCTAAAGTAAATGGCTGAATCAGTCATCATGGAATGGCAGGACAAAAGCATCCTACTAAAGATCCCCAGCAAAAATACCTAAATCAACATGTCATCATGGAGCAATGGCTGTGGACTAGCTCACAGTAACATTTTCTATTGCTGGCTATTTTAGCGCTGTCTGCTGGTTTGAATGTAACTAAAACAGGAACAAGTAAAACAAAACCATCTTTTTTATTTTTTTTAAATAGGCTCCATGTGGGGCTTGAACTCACGACCCTTAGATCAAGATCTGAGCTGAGATCAAGAATCAGACACTTAATAGCCTGAGCCACCCAGGAGCCCCACGAGATCATCTTTTGAAATTAACCTAGTCAGGAATATTTACATTTAAACAGATCTTTATTTTTGACATAGGGCTATTGGCATCCAAAACAGAAAATTCCACAACATCTGTCTTTTGCAATGAGGTGTGAGAGTACGGAACACAGAAGTGACCTACCCGAAAAAAAGGGGGGATTAATAACAGTGTAACATAGAGAATACAAGTCAAACATGTCATAGACCCCAAACTGAATACTTAGATTTAAAATTGTCCAGAATGATTTTAAGCAAATCATCAGCCAAATGAATATAAAAATGGTGATAGGCACAGGGTGGGCTGAGAGATGACAGCCAGGGCGATTGATAATCATACATGGTAGAGAGTGCTCCTCCAGGCCTCCACCAGGAGGGGAAAAAAAAAAAAGAAAAACATAAGTTCCAAAGAAGCTCAAGAAAGGCAGGATTCTTTCAAGTTGTACAACCAGAGAAGACTGTATGAAGAAATCAAGATTCCAATCAGGCCTTGAAAGGCAGAGATTCTGGGTCTGGGAAAAAGGGGAAAGAAGGTGAAGGAAACAATGTCAGCAAAGGCACAGAAGTGGGATTACATAGAAAATGCATAGGAAACACAACAAAATCTAGTTTGGCCCAAGTGGGATGCCCAGGAAGGATGTCAGTGAGTGGTAATGTGACAAATGGAGCTTGGGAACACACCGTAGAAGGTCCTTAACCTACAGGGAACAGCCGAGTTATTTAGGGAATGAAGGTCCATGATCGCAGCCAAGAGGATTGCTGCGGAGGCCACGTGAGGATGGACGGGAGGAAGGCAGGTGTGTAGGAAGGGAGCCCAGAATGACAGACATTCACCACCAGCACAGGTCCTCTGAGTCATTTGGAATAATGTGATGGTGTCCCATGACACTGAATGAGAACAATATTTAATGCCAAATGACTTTGTAAGTGGTCACTCAGAGATCATGACTGTGGCAGTAGCACGTTTCAGTTGCACACAGTTATGTATGCCATTAACTTTCTCATAGTATATTCAAGACCATAAAATTTCTCGTCATTCTATAAGATTCAGCCTCTGATGTCAAAATGATTTACTGTGTTACAGCATATTCTTCTGCCCCATCTCTATCCTCAATTTCAAAACACATCTCATCTTCCTCTTACAATATACTTTGTAGTTCTTAAGGAATTATACACAAGTATCAAAGATATTTTCTTTTTAGTTTGTTCAATTCAATTCCCCTGAGAATCCGAAATGAAAACTCCAGAACCCTTGTATTGAGCTCTAATCTTAGAGAACATCACTTCAACACACACCTGCAAATATCACTGGCAAGGCTCATTGTGTGAAGATAAAATAATGATCTAGCTGTATAACACAGTACTGAAGCTTGCTGTTGATAGAATAACAATGACATCTTTCCAAGGGAGAGTCGAGTGACCAAAGCCATGAATTTGTAAACTCCTTGAGGTCACAGGCCTGTATTATATTTACTTTTTTATTTCCCATAGTAGCGATCACAGTTTCTGGAACAAAGCTGCAGCAGGATTTTAAGACTAAATGAGAAAATGTGTACAAAAGTGTTTGCATATTGCAAAATGCCATATTAAAAGTAGCTGACGTTAGTTGACTTGGAACTCTAAAGAACTAATTTTGCTTTCAGTTGGTCTCTGTGGTTATGCAAAAGAGATAAAAATATAGACAAATATATAATCAGGTTACAAATACATGGAGGTGTATCAGAGACAACATGGAGGGTTAAAGGGAATGATATAAAATATCATCATGATGGAGAAAACCCACAATATGGGGGCATCTGCTTTAGAAGAAAGAAAGAAAGAAAGAAAGAAAGAAAGAAAGAAAGAAAGAAAGAAAGAAAGAAAGAAAGAAAGAAAGAAAGAAAGAAAGAAAAAGAAGGAGGGAGGGAGGGAAGGAAGGAAGGAAGGGGGGAAGGAAGGAAGGAAAGGGGAGGGAGGGAGGGAACCCACTTGTCCAGTTGTTGAGAATACCTACACAGATATCTATTTCACTTCAGATAATGATCTGTCAAATACAGCCAGTTACAAAGTCTGTTTACGAGGTCCTGGATGATAAGTTACCTGTAGGTAAGATTATTAGTTCAAAACTTGGTTGGAGAAATGCAGTAGGGTACAATAGCCAACTAAAAGCAGATGGAAGTATACCAAAGTTCTCACTTTATAGTTCTTTCTTAATCTGCCTCTACTCATTACTTTATCCCTGACAGCTAGAACATTCCCTAGCACAGAGCAGGAGTCAATAAATATGTGGGTAATGAATGAAGCATATTAGCTTTTTAAGTTAAAGTTAAGTTGGAAATTTTAAAGCAAATGAGCTATGAGTAATAGCCGCCAGTTACTGAGCATCTACTCTATCATGATATTACATGACTTATGCATATTTAAGCTCCACAAACTCCAGCTCGTGGGGGTTACTATTTGTCTTAGTTGAAGGAACCGGGGCTGAGAGGCAGTCACTTGCCCAGGTCACAAAGCTGATGAGTGGCAGAATTCAACCCTGTCCGTCCAGATCCTGCATTCACTTGCTTCACACCACAACATACGGCCAGAGAGTATTGCGAACACACGAACAGAAGGCAGCACTTGAAGATTTGCTAATACAAGAAAAAAAGTACTAACATTTCATTTTACTTACAGTCTCACAAACACAGTTGTTTCCAGAATCTGATTGCATGTAAAATTCTGAAGCATCCCATGTGGGGAAAACTGTTGTTATTCTAATCTTATGCTGTAAGTAATGCTACAAAAACAATCTGCCACAATTTACAAGCCAAACAAGCTAAAAAGAGCAAGTCTAGGGAAATAAAAACATTTCCCTCCTCCAATATTTTCTACTGTCTTAAAATCTCATCAGATTCAGAGTCCCAGATCAGCCCTAACTGGACAGTAAGACGATCATGGTAAAACCACTCCACACAAAGCATAATTGTCTGAAATTACACTGAAGTCAAATGTACATAAAATGGTGCCACACAGGGAAGAAGAGCTCGCTGCTGTGTAATTTAATGAAACCTAATGAGCACCAAGGGCACAGGGAGCCAAATTGAATTTTAAATGGTGCCTACCAGGAGGCTATAATCAGGATAGCCACCAGTGGGTGGATGAGATAAATGAACTTTCTTCCACCAGGCAATCAAAATAGAATGCCAACTTTATGCATGTCACCAAAAAAAAAAAGTTAAACTATTCACCCTTTGCACCTCTGCTTTTTTTTTTTTTCTTTTCTTTTCTTTCCTTTTTTTTTTTTTTTTAACTACATGGTCATTTCTAGACTCCTCCCCAAGGCACCTTTGGGTAGTGAACATCGTGGAGAATGTTTTTTTTTCCTACCTTGGTTTTTCTTGTGATTTTTTTTTTTTTGTCCAGAAAAATAAAATCTAGTTCCACAAAGTGCAAACTCCTCTATAATCTTACCAGCATAGCAGCTGCTACGCAGCCGGCACTGTCCAAAGGGGTGGCTTAGAATCAATGCTTAAGTTAGACATAGTTAGAAGCCTACCTTCTAACCAAGACAGCCACATGGCAAAAGGAAGTGCCAGGATTTAAAGTCATGCCTTATGAAAAGGAAATGAAGTAGTAGTCTCTCATAAGAAGGTTTTCAAAGACATATTTTCATGAATCTATATATTTAACCCTTATCGTTCCAGCCACCCACTTGACCTTCACCTTGAAGTCCCACCAGAACCTGAACCACAAACTGTCCAGAACCTTGCCTCAACAAAACATGCCTCCTACAGACATCCCACTCTTCCTAATGGCAGGCTCGTTCCAAGACACACAAAGACATGAAAACAGAGAGCCACAAATGAAGGTCATTCTCACCAACAGCAATCAGTTGCCAAATCATGTTGAAGATATTTCATCCTATCTTTTCTATCTTATTATTTCCTAGAGTCCAGAGCTTCACTGTGTAGATCCCTAAGGCCCACCCAAATGAAGCGTAGTCTGGTGAGACTTTATCTTACTGAGGGATGTGGAGGGTAGGGAAACAAGGAAATCAGGGCAGAGTCGATCCTGTAAAGCAAGGTAGGAGAAGATCGCAATTCAGTGATTACACGGCACCTAGGCTGACCCCCAACAAATGGGAAAGGATTTTACAAAGGAATTGGATCAGTAGCAAAACATTCCAGAGTACCCATTATACCCTTGCTTGGCCCTTTTCGACTTTTTCGACGGGCAGTGATGAAGACTCAGGAGAAAAGACTCAGGGTCTGTAGCCAAGGTTAGCGAAGACTAGCAGAAGCTCACCTGTTCCACATGTATTTCTTGCAAGATCTTGAGGACATTGACCAAATAACATCTCTCTGCATCCTCTCAGCACCCGTATCACATTTGTCCGTACAATTCCTCGTATTAGAGCTTGTGCCTTTTGACGTGAGATACTGTCTGACTCAAGTCAGTGTCCAACAGAGGCCTACTGCCTGTGCCATTCTGCAAAGTGAGATCTTGATCAATAGCTGCAAAGTTGCACTGGGTTAAAAATACATATGCAGTAGGGGCGCCTGGGTGGCTCAGTCGTTAAGCGTCTGCCTTCGGCTCAGGTCACGATCCCAGGGTCCTGGGATCGAGCCCCGCATCGGGCTCCCTGCTCCGCGGGAAGCCTGCTTCTCCCTCTCCCTCTCCCCCCTGCTTGTGTTCCCTCTCTCGCTGTGTCTCTCTCTGTCAAATAAATAAATAAAATCTTAAAAAAAATACATATACAGTAGCTTTCCAAACAGATCATATTATATTAAGTATCAGGCAGACAGAAAATTCTCATTGCCCATTTTCTCTCAGGCACTTTGCTAGGCTCTAGGGATAGAGTGGCAAACAAAACAGAGGAGGCCACTGCCCTTGGGGTATTACAACCGATTAGCAAAGACATTATACACATAATTGTAAAGATTAAGGAATTACAAGTGTACCAAATGCCATGAAGGAAAACTGTAGACATAATAGATTATAGCAACATGAAAAAAAAAAACAACAATGATTGCATATTGGTACCTTTTTCCACTCATTTTTCATTCCACTCCATTCCTTCGAAGGGTGCACAATTTTAACAATTGTGTCCCTTAACCAAATACCTGGACATTGGTTCTACTTATGTATTCAAACAATACACAGAGAAATTCCACAATGACTTTTTCTCCTTTCAAAATGTACTAATGATGACCTCTACCTCAAAAGGACCGGTATAAGTGAAAAGAATCCAGGAGCTTTCCAACCAGCTACCTCTCAACTTAACTCTCCAGTAACTTGCCTTAAATGAACAAAGTTCTCGTATAAACAGGTAATAGGTATAAACAGCATCTCCCTGCACAAATATCTTCATCTTTTCATTGGCTTCTGATCTCAGGAGTATCTTGAGTACAGGATCCTCAGCATGAATCTTCCCAGTGCCTCCCTCTTCAGCCTCATCCACCCACCCTCCCTTGTGCTTTCTGCCGATGCCTCGGAGGCAACCTGTGTGCTCACTTGGTGGGCTTCGTCCCCGAGGTCCCGTCACAGGCATGTTCTCCCCTCCTCCTCTTCCATGTTTCAAGTCTCAACTCAAACCTGCTCTCCTTCGGAAAGCCTTCCTTGGCACCTCATCTAGATCATGATTGTCCATGATGTAACTTTCCTCCTAACATTTATCAAGTTTGTGGATTTACAGTCGTTTTGGGGAAGTATTTGATTAATCTTCATCTCTCTTACTAAAATTCTAGGTAGACAAGGAACCATACGTTACCATGTCAGCATTCTATCTCCAGCTAGAACAGAGCCTGACACATAGTAAGCACTCAAAAATCATTTGTTGAATAATGAGTGAGAGGGCGCCTGGGTGGCTCAGTTGGTTGAGCGACTGCCTTCGGCTCAGGTCATGATCCTGGAGTCCCTGAATAGAGTCCTGCATCGGGCTCCCTGCTCGGCAGGGAGTCTGCTTCATCCCCTGACCCTATCCCCTCTCATGTGTCCTCTATCTCTCATTCTCTCTCTCTCAAATAAATAAATAAAATCTTTTAAAAAAATAAATAATGAGTGAGAAAAGCACCACTATATAGTAAATATTTCTTCATGTTGTCACATCCAGTATGCCTACACTTTTAAGCCTTGTAAATACCAGGGTAACTTCCCTTGAGGCTAAAATTGATATTCTTCCTCAGAATACTTTTAGGAGAATTAATTCTTACTTAGAAGTGACTATAGAGACTATAAGGAATTAGCTTTACCTAAGGATTATAATTTTCCACTTAAATTAGGTTATGTAACACCAAATGGGAAAAACAAAACAAAACAAACAGCAACAAAAATGACATGCTAACCATACATCACATCATAAAAAATAATAACTTCATTGTAGGTCCCTTCTAGACATGAAGAGAATGTGGAAAATTTTATATTCGTATCCAAGACAACTATGCACACATAGTAGGGAAGGAGAAATAATCTGGGGAGCTTGGATTGTTATGGGGAGCCAATGATGGCCAGGAATAAGGAAAAGCTATACCAAGCCTGACCATGAACACTTGCCCTTTCCAGCCATATGTATGCTGGAAAGCCATGGTCCCATAGGGAATCCGGTGTTTCCTGTGTGTGCCCAATCCCATCATTGACTGCTATCTGCTGCCCATACAGAAGGCACATTCGTGGATGGCTGGGAGGACAATCTGAGTAATGTCATCATTAAATACATGAGGGGCATGTGTTTTAGTGAAACTCTAGAGCAGAGAGGTAGAGATCTGCGTCTTACACAGTGACTTGCACCAAGAAGCATTCTAAAGATGAGGATTAGATTTAATCACAGCATTAGACTATTTTAGAGCTTAAGGGCTATTTCTTTTTTTTTTTTTTCCAAAAATTCAATATGACCTATATATAAGAATTATAAATTACACTGGAATGATAAAACTACATTTGGTGTTTCATGGCCTTCAATGCAGTTGATTCAGGGAACGTAGACAATAATCACAGATAATATTAATTCATAGGTGATAACCAAGGGATGCCTAGTTTCCATTCTTGCTCTGCCTTAATACGCAGCTGTAACATGACTAGCTAACCCAGGACAGTAATCTATTAGGTCTCCAAGCTAAAAGATTCATTTACTACAGGTAACTGACAGCAATTTTTGTTATAAACCTGTTGACAGTAACATTCATTTCTTTCTTTATAGGTAAAATAAAAGTATAATTGAAAATGTCAACAATTTTTATGAAAATAAGATGTAGAAAATCAATTTTACGTCTACTTACTGTTTATGTATTTACCCATTTGTTATTTCTGCAATTTTAGGGACAGAAAGGGAAAATGTCTGCTTGTGAGAAGCTAGCAAAGTTCATGACACTGACAGTTACTTTAGCTGTCATCAAAATGCTCCTCTTCGAAGCCCCCAAATGTGCTGAGCACATGTTGCAACCCTCATTTACACGCAGATGAACATGCAAACAATCCTAAAGCAGAAATATTCAAATTGTGCAGTTGTATAGTAAATCATATCTACATTCAGTGGGGGCAACCACAATATTTATTACTTTTTAAAATGTTTTGAAAATGTCTGGTTTCTTATATTATAGAAATACAAAATTACTGAGACATCCATTCATTCTCTCATCTATTCATCTAAAAACGTGTTTCCTTCAGAAATGTCTTCAAACTCTTGTTCTCTGTATTCCAACAACTTCCACGAAGCTCTCACCACCTCCGGCTAAGACTGTTGTTACAGGCTTCTCCCTCCCTTTTCTTGGTTTTGGTTATTCCCCAAATCAGTCTTACTCCTCACGGCTACTAGATTACAGATGATAGAGTTCTTAAGTCAGTTCTACCCATAACCACTCAAAAGTTTCAGTTGAGTTAAGTATGGAATCCCCACCATGGAATAGAAACAAGGACTTCCACAACCTGACTCCGTCTGTCCTGTCCACTTCTAGCCTCTGTCACATCATACCTGTCCCGTTCCTTATAGTACGGGGCCATTCCCCAAACTCACATCAGATCTTTTTCACAACCCCTTGGCTTTGAGAGCTTGGTGTTCTTCCTGCCTGAAGGCCCAGGGAGTCTTCTGCTCACCCTGCAGACCCCAGCTCAACTAGCACCTCTGCTGTGAACTCTTTGCAGATCCCTCCAGACTGAAGGCTGTGCCCCTCCCCCCCAGCATTTTGTTCACATGTCAATGGACTCCGGCGATTCTTGACTAAACGTCTGTGATTTTTGTCTATTCATCGCAAATCCCAAAAGTTCACAGTATGACATGATCCTCCACTGGCCGGAGGTAGGAATTTGAATTATGTATTGTATTTTAGCAAGGGTCCAACCAGGGAGGCAGAAACCATCCTAAGGTATTTGGAACATAGACAATTTAATAGAGCATAGGAAATTGGTCACGCAGAGGATGGAAGAGCTAAAAAGCCAAACAGGAGATAAAGAGGTGACCCAGAAACTGGCAACAGCAGGAAATTGCTGCCATTCTTTCAACTGGTGAGATAGTGGGAGAAGAAAGGGACTGGAAGAACTGGGCTAGGGTAAGATCATCCCAGTGGCTTCCTGGCAGAAGTGGGGGCCACAAAAGGCAGGGCATTCCAGGAACAGAGATAACTGCTGCCGAAGATACTGCCCAAGGAAGAGCTGGAGAGGGAGAAATACCCTGGCTTCTCCCTGCTTCCCTTCTTCCAAAAGGGTCTCCCATTGGCTGAAGCAACCCAGGTGCCAGGTGCCAAGGCTTCTGGGAAATGCGGACTCCTGCAACACAGGGCCAAGAGGGAGGAGGGCAGGATGGAAAATAGCTGGCAAGCACCTCGCTTGGCTGCTGAGTGAGCCTCACCAGCTAGTCGTTGTATTCAACAAAACGTGGATGTGTGTGGAGGTATCACGAGTCCTTTAGATGGTAATTAAACCTTACCTGTTGGTTTCCTCCATAAGATTGTGAGCTCCTCGGTTCCTCAAAATATTACAAATAGAAATACCATATGACCCAGTAATTCCACTGCTGGGTATTGACCCAAAGAAAACAAGAATGCTAAGTTGAAAAGATCTAAGTTTGCTAAGTTTGCTGCAGCATCATTTACAATAGCCAAGATATGGAAGCTGCCCAAGGGTCCCTCGATAGATGAATAGATAAAGAAGATGTGGTAAATATATACAATGGAATATTACTGAGCCATAAAAAAAGGAATGAAATCTTGCCATTCGTGACAACGTAGACAGACCTAAGGGGCGTTATGCTAGTGAAATAATTCAGAGAAAGACAAATATTAATTTCACTTATATGTGGAATATAAAAAAACAAATAAGCCAAAAAAAAAAAAAAAACAGACTCATAAATACAGAGAACAAACTGGTGGTTGCCAGAGGGGAGATGGATGAGTGGATAGGTGAAACAGATGAAAAAAGATTAAGAAATACAAACTTCCAGTTATAAAATAAATAAGTCAAGAAGAAGAAAAGTACAGCATAGGGAATATGGTCAATAATATTGTAATAATGTTGTTTGGTGACAGATAATAACTACACTTATTGTGGTGAGCACCAAGTAATATATAGAATTGTCCAATCACTGTATTGTATGCTTAAAATTAATATAACTTCGTATGTTAATTATAATTCAATAAAAAAACACTATAAAAAAAAAAGACTGTGGGCTTTTATCAGGGATTTTATCTCAATTTGTATCCCAACAGCTAGCACATTATTTGGCATATAATAGGCACTCAATACTGTTAAATGCCCATAAACACTAATTCCCTGGATTTACAATGTATTTTAACTCAGCATTTCCCAAAGCTTATTCTGTTGACCATTAATTCAAAGAGATCTTATTGCCTATTACAGGTAAGTAGGACTCTGCCATGCCCAAGTAAGTTTGTGAAACACAGTGTTAAGCAGATAGTAGCTTAGTCCACTGGGGCTGCAATAACAAAATACCACAGGCTGAGTGGCTTATAAACACCAGAAATTTATTTCCCACAGTTGTGGAGGCTGGAAGTCCAAGATTAAAGTGCCAGTGTGGCTGGTGGAGGCTCTCTTATTGTATCCTTGAGAGGCTTCAGAAGGAGCAAGGAAACTGTCTGATTTCTGTTACAGCGGCATTAATCTCATTCATGAAGGCTCCACCCTCATGACCTCATCACCTCCCAAAGGCCTCACCTCCTACTACCATCACATTGGAAATCAGGACCTCAACAAATGAATT
Source organism: Leptonychotes weddellii (assembly GCF_054177405.1). Classification (NCBI taxonomy): domain Eukaryota; kingdom Metazoa; phylum Chordata; class Mammalia; order Carnivora; family Phocidae; genus Leptonychotes; species Leptonychotes weddellii. Next base: position 118,270,978 of record NC_138371.1, read on the forward strand.
GGGGTGGGGGGAAGAACAACATTTTCAGACCATAGCAGCTGCTTTCTTTATAGCAGAAAATTAACAAAGCTCACTCAGAGCTTTTAAAGTGTGCTTTGTATTATGCAGCATCATTTCAACACAGATGACCACAGAACACTTTTTTCCCAAAGACTAACATCATGCAGGGACATCATAAGGAGACACTGCTTTAAATGTCCTCATATTCGCTGCATTACTTTATTTCATCTCTGAAATATTTCTGTGAGATAGGAAAGAACAAGGTCACACCTTATAGATAAAAATGTTGCTAGTAAATAATTAAAACTAAATAGTACATCATCAAATATTAATTGAACATATAAGACGACATTTGCTATCCTAGTCACTGTCGGGCTAGGAGAAAATTGTAAGTCTTAGTTCTTGTTCTATTTGAAGACATAAGACATACAAGAAAAATGGAGAACCATAAAATAGAACTCTCTTTTTATCCAACAATATTTTTATACATATTTCAGTACATCAAAGTAGCTGGTATTGCCTGATTATTGAAAGTATGAGACACATGAAGGGGAAATTATTTAGTAGAGTTATAAGCAGGTCAGTGCTGGCGCTTACATTACCTTTGAGCTTCATGAACTGTAAAAGCAAATCACTAGTTGGTATGACATCTACCATATAAAGAAGGTAACAGATCCCTCAATAATTAGTCAGCAATATCAATGCACCAGAACTAGAGCAATGTTGAATCCAACCTCTTGATCTTCTGAAAATAACCATTCAGAAGTCCCTGGGAAATCCCTAGACTCCTTCCCAGTGATCTACCTCGAACTCTATTTTTTTCTATCACAAACATTTTAATAATGAAGATTGACAACGTCAAATATTATCTATAGACAGGTCCTTGGTTTTGTTATCTAAGACGTGTGTCCTCTGGAATTAACATTATCTTTAGCCTTAACAATGGGGCACTTACACTAGAAAACTCGGCCAGCATGTAATAATGAAAGATAACAGTCTTCTGTTAAATAATTGTTGAGAGACGTTGGTCAAATGTTTTGGCATCCTCCCCTAATGGCCTCTCTACTGCATATTACATTATTAACATTAACCCGCAATGCATTTTTTAAAAGATTTTATTTATTTATTTGAGGGAGAGAAAGTAAGAGAGAGAGTGCGCAAGCCAGAGGTGGGGGCTCAGAGGAAGAGGGAGAAGCAGACTCCCTGCCGAGCAGAGCAGGGAGCCCAACACGGGCTCGATCCCAGGACCCTGGGATCATGACCTGAGCCAAAGGCAGATGCTTAACGACTGAGCCACCCAGGCGCCCCTATAAAACATTTTTTGAGAATTGGCAAAAAGTTGCTAGATTGTGTTGCTACAAGTGGTTTTATCGTACTACAAGCATAAACAGAGGACCAAGGAACGGTAAAAAATGTTGTACTTCACTATGGGTGATAGCATTCACAGCACAAACAATAACTAATGGGATAACTTTGGGTGTCACTCTAAAGTTCAGTGTTCTCAGCTGTGAAAAAGAATAAATTGCCTGCCTCACTGGGGTAAAATGAGAACGAAGGAAGTTCTGTAGATTACTGGTCCCTTCAGGACGCTGGGCCTAAATAAATTAGTTAAACACTTAATACTACACCCTCCCCATTCCTCCCAGGAGATTGGTAATAGACAACATCCTGAATGCTCTGTGAGTTTTGCTGTAATGAAATGGATTAATTTTCCATAACCAAATGTTTCTCAAATCTATTTGTTCCTGTTTGCTTTTTCCTGCTAACATCTATTGGTACACCCAGGAATCAGTGTCCCTCAGAACGCACTGAGGGTGATATCTTAAGAAAAAAAAGATGACCTTTAATGACATCCATGAATAAGTGTTGAACCTGAGGCTGGTAGTCTTTCCGACTACAACCAGCACACACCATAAGACACTCTTGCCAAGCTGCAGGTAGCTGGAGAGGTCAAGTACTACAAGGCACTACTGTGTCCTGAGCGCAGATTTTATGCATCTCATGATATCACAGAGGATGATGTAAAGCTCTCTAGAGTGTGTTTTGAGGGTTGTTATTGTTTTTTTTTAATAGGAATGGTTTTGAATCACGTTCCTCAGTTCGCTTTCTTTGTGAATGACAACGCATTTTTACCTGACGGTGAACCAATGTGCAATCTCTGTGTTAGAGAGGCTGACTAACCCATGCTAACCCTGGCCTCAGCAGTATCTAGGTATGGCTATGTTAGCTGGTGGTACCAAAGGGAAGTAAGCTAAAAATCAAGTGACTCTCTTGGAAAGACTCTACTCTGCATAAAGTAAATGAAGACTTGGAGCCTGTCGAAAACATCAATCTAAATAATTCTAGGTTAAAAGGCTTGCCTAGCTGCTTACATGATAGACCCAAGCGCAATGGATAACTCTTTCTTCCACCATTTTAACCAATTATTACCATTAGCATTTTTTTTTCACAAATACAAACTTAGGAAGTAAAAAACCTGTAATTCAAAATAGGTAAAAACGGAGTACACTTGGCAGTAAAGAAACCAGAGAGTCCAGCACACCCTCACAGAACATAAACAACACACTCTCCGGTTGAAGGATGCAAACACAGCACAAGAAATGATAGCAGGTTTGTAATTTGCAGGTGAAGTCACAAATCAAAATAGTCTTTATCTAAGCATAGTGTGGAAAAGATTTGGTCCTTCTGCCTCTGAGCGTATACACAGGACTGACTATCCACCAGTAACACCCAAAATCTCTAAGATCAGGGAGAACATAGCTATAAACGGGTCTGTTCCTACATTAGTTATGATATTTTGCTGCTTATATCATATTATCTCCAAAATAACTATGGATAGAAAGAGATTGATAATCCATATTTCACTTCGTGGTGGACGTAAGCCTAGGCCCACAACACTGGTATTATATGAGGTTTGAAGCGAATAAAATTGGGTCCTGTTTCCCAAAATGTGGCCTTGGGACCATCTGTGTTCTAGAACCTCTGGGGAGTCCGTTAAAAGGCTTCACCTGGGCCCCACCCAGACCTGCCTACGAATCAGACTGTCTGGGACAGAGCTGGACTCTCCCAGAGAAATAAACTCCTAGGGCACTTTAAGGCCCACTAGGGAATTAAGGATATTGTATTGAATTTTGATGTCAGTGATTGATATGGAGAACTTGAAAGCTTCATAGGAAAATTTGAAAACCATAAAAAACTTTCCAAAGTAAGCCTTAGAAGTACAAGTTCTTCTGGGGAAAAAAAAAAAAAAAAAAAGGTATGTAAAAGAAGAAAACTGGTAGGGCACCTGGGTGGCTCAGTCAGTTAAGTGTCTGCCTTCAGCTCAGGTCAGGATCCTGGAGTCCTGGGATTGAGCCCCGCATCGGGCTTCCTGCTCAGCAGTGAGTCTGCTTCTCCCTCTCCCTCTGCCCCTCCCCCCACTCATGTTCTCTCTCTCTCTCACTCTCTCTCAAATAAATAAATAAAATCTTAAAAAAAAAAAAGGAAAGAAAACTGGCGACTATGGCTATTTGAAAATGTAATTTTAAAACATTAAATACAATCATATAAAATTTGGTATTTTAGGTTTTATGAAAGATCAGCTGATTCATTGACATCCCTGCCCTTAACGAGTCCAGAGCTCAGAGTGGATGGCACCTGAGGTGTTCGCTGTCGGTTGTCCGCACTGCCACTCCCTCCTGCCCCTTCCTGGCTGCCAAAGCCCTGCTCACGCTGCCACACTGCCTAGCTTCCATCTGCAGCCTGTTCCTCTCAATGAGCAATGTATGTGGGACATACGACTCTGCGGAAGGGAGTGGTTTGTGGCCCTAGAAAGGACTACTCTTCAGCAAGAGTGCATCATCTTTTTCCCTACAGATGTCTAAGATCAGGAGACCCGTTCCTTAGTCAGAGCCAACTGAAGTGCCATCTTGCCTACCGGCAGAAGCTCTGACTGGCTGGCTCCTGAGTGTCCTCCTGGCCTAGTCATTCTGCTTTTGCAAGACACACATGGCTTTATGGAGTTGGTCAAGAGCTGTCTTCACCCATCTCTCTGGGCTGCAGTATGGTCTTCACGTCTGTCAGTGAGAAATTTGTGATTGAAAATCCACCGCATGAAAACTACAGAGGGTGTATGAAGGTCTTTTTTGAGCTGTCCCATCTATAAAATCTTGTTTGTGTCATTGAGCAATGGTAAATGAAAGAATATATATATGTCTATATTATATAACGTCCATATTACAATTATAACATGTATATAGTACGTATTAAGATTGAGGAAAATGATTTTCTGTGACAAAAACAGGGAGAGATAGAATAAGGATGTCCTCAGCCAATAGGACGATACAGATCTTTCCACAGCCCAATTACAGAAGTTTATATCAGATTATAACACAAGTAAACATTAACTAACTTCTGGAAGTAAACCATCTCCCAGAAGTCACATGTTTCTAAAATACGAAATGGTTAACTCAGAACAGGGTTCTAGGGCTGGGGGCTCAGAACCAGCATCATCTGGAAACTTGTTAGAAATGCAAAGTATCGGGCCCCTCCCCAAACTGCCTGAATCAGAGTTCTGGGTGGGCCCCAGCAATCTGTGTCTTAAAGGTCCTGGGTGATCCTGATGCATGACAGCCAGAAAGAAGGAAAGCACAAGGTGGCATATCACATGACAAGTCAGGTTTAAAGGGGAGCAAGGGAAGGAGAGTCGTGAGCCCTCATCCTAAAGGGATGACAGACAGCTTCGGGTGGGACCCTACTGTGAGGGGACTCTGGAAAAGCAGTGATACCTTCAGCACACAGAGCAAGGGATGCTCAAAGAAACACTCCGTCATCATTACTGTCTTCAGCAGCACTTAACTATCAATTAGTTGAGAAGATGGTCTCCCCTTGCTTCTCAGAACAGAGCACCTTCCGAACTGGAAAGGTCGTTGTTTGCTGCTGACTACCCATTTTATACATACACGTGACACACGTTCAAGCTAAATGTGACATAGTATAAATTTGGGACTCCCTTCCGTGCCTCTTAATGACAGCAGCAAGCAGTTTCTTAGGACTAGATGGGCACACTCAGATCCTGACGTTCACAGGCACCAGTTAGAGAACTTACAGGCAGACCTGATCTGTCTTCACAACGTTGCCCCATGTTCTATTGACAGAGCACGCAAATAAGGCATTTCCCTAACACATGCATTAAAAGTATGATACTGATGTTTAAAAATTTTGTAGAAGGACTTCATGACTACAGCAATCCTTGAAAGCACATAATTTTTTTTTAAAGATTTTATTTATTTATTTATTTGACAGAGAGAGAGAAAGCGAGAGCAGGAACACAAGCAGGGGGAGTGGGAGAGGGAAAAGCAGGCTTCCCACCGAGCAGGGAGCCCGTTGCGGGGCTCGATCCCAGGACCCTGAGATCATGACCTGAGCCAAATGCAGATGATTAACGACTGAGCCACCCAGGCGCCCAAAAACACACAATTTTATATTCAACAAACGAACCCAACACAAAAACCTGTTTTCTCCTAGCACCATCACCATCCGATATGCATGGACCCATTTTTATTATACACTCTATTTCTCTGAGGCTCTCGGCATGCCTTTTAAAAACTCAATTGAAGGGCACCTGGGTGGCTCAGTCGGTTAAGCGTCTGCCTTCGGCTCAGGTCAGGATCTCAGGGTCCTGGGATCGAGCCCCACGTCATGCTCCCTGCTCGGTGGGAAGCCTGCTTCTCCCTCTCCCTCTGCTGCTCTCTCACTCGCGCTCTCTCTCTCAAATAAATGAATAAAATTTAAAAAAATAAAAGAAATAAAAATAAAACCTCAATTGCAGGTAAAACTCAACCAAGGCCAGTTTTCGAAAAACTTCTGACAGAAACATGACGTGAAACATAAGATGGAGATGTGCCAATTGAAGTTGCTGTACAAGTTGCCCCAAGAAGAGCACAAGCCATTGATTCCTTGAAGCACTCCTCGACGGGGGGCAAATGTCATACGCAACAGTCCTGTCTTGCCTTGCTCTGCCAGTTGGCAGGTGACATTTTAACCTCTAACCAACCACAGCAAGACAATTCAAAATTAAGGTTGACACTTTGTCCTTTAACTAGTTCCAACGTACTGCAGGGGCTTCACTGCCTGATGTTACTCCATATGTGCAAACTCCAGACACAGCAGGCGGGGGTAAGTAGGACGCCTCTGTACTTTGCCATTCTCCTGCTTCCTGTTGTTTTTGGAGCAACCCTAACTTTAGCTAAACATAACCCCTCTGGGTGAATCATTTTTAGTAAGAGATTCCGCCTTATAGCAGAGTTCACTGTATGTTGACTGTATTTCGAAAGCAGGGCCATCTCTGGAATGCATAAGAACCCACTGGCTTGGTATTTTGCAGTCTTTATGAAACTGGCCCATTTTATGAAAAATTTCATAAAATAAAATTACTGACCACTTAAGTTTTTATGCATAAAACCCCAAACAATTATGGAATGAATAACAGGAAGAATTCTTTTGGAAGCTTTTTTTTTTTTTTAACTCGTCTACCATTAAGCAATAGTGACAAATGGCAGGTTCTTCAAAACCTTTTCCATAACTCGAGTCATTTTTTCTTTCTAAATTTACTCTAAATCTTGAGTAATGGGATGTATTTACTTACTTGTGCCCTCAAGAGGTTCTAGTCAGAAAAAACTCTTTTAGGTTTTACGTTCATAATTATCTTTTGGCAGGTAGGAGAAATATATATGAGAAAGGAAAGAATATCAAACTGCTAATAATAAACTATATCCTTAGCTTAATGTCAGTGACTCTTGCCAAGCAGAGTTCATGAAAAGCATGTACAAAGGGGGGAAAAGTTACTTTTAAAAATATACATAACTTCCCCAGTGATCTTTCCCCTTGAGTTTTCTGTAAAATAAAACATTTAGCTCTATATCATTCCAAAAATTCTGTACATGCTTAAAGAGGGGAGCATAAATCTCATGGGTCTCAGATTCACTTCCTGTTGCCTTCCTTCATTGTACATTTAAAGATAATCAATAAAAACTGATTTCTCTTTGTAAGCATTTTCCTGTCCTGCCAGAAATAATAGCATTCCCTGCCCTAAAATGAAGGAAAAATGGAAAGTAATATTTACCATAAGAGGAGAAAAAGAAACTGCTTAAGCATTTTTCCTTAGCCAAGTGAAACACAAACAGCAAATCAAGTTTACTCTTAAAGAAAAACAAACTTTAAATACTCCTGGCATTAATTCTATTTCTGAAATCTGTGGTATCAAAAAGTTTTCAAATTCTGGATTTCTATCTCGGCGTTCAATGACCTCTTTGTGTTTTCTAATCGTTTTACTATATTTCTATATGAATGTATATATATTCACATACATACACACGCACATATATATATATATCTCATACACATGACTTTAGCTCAATGTTGAACACTGAAACACCAAAGAAAGGACAGTTAAGTCCACCAAACTGCTCCTAGGGCGGAGTGAGATGCAAAACTTCAGGGAAAAACACAGATGAGAACAGCATTAATCCAGTACAGGAATAAAGAACTGCAAGCAACTCTGTCATTTGTTTTAAAACACAAACCTTTTTGGCCCCTTGCCTTTTTAGTGCAAGGATTTTCTTACTCAAAATGTTACTTGAAAGTGTTCTATTAAATAACCCGCCATCATGTGTTGGGGTTTCTCCAACAGGGTCTATCTGAGACCTATCCATTTTAATTTTTTTTTTCTTCTTCTGGATTCTTCTTCTGGATTTTTCACAAAAGACTGTAAGTAAACCCACATCGAAGAGGAACAGACTTTTACTTTGTAATGAAGTTACAAATACACTTTATACATTTTCCTGGCTTCCTATTTCCCTTCATTCTGTGCTATCTACAGGTTGTCATATTTTACCAGGACGGACGATAAATCAGACAAGTTCAGCCCGTCAGTTTGAAGAATGGAAGTGAAAAGCACAGTGGAAAATGTATAAAATATAATTAAAACCATATGACCAGAGATATTGAAGTAATACTTGTTGGAGGAAACCCAAGTAAAAATCAAACCTTTTCTGGTGTTAGTGAGACTCTCCAGTCCATTTGGGACAAGCACTCAGTATTCGCTATTTTTTTCTTTCTTCACAGCAAGAGCATCCAGGGAAGTTAAATCCTAACAAGATAATTAAGCCTACAGCTGTATTTGTAGCAGAATGAAATCCATAGTTGTTCATGTAAAACTGATCTCTCATTTAAAACCGTAATCATTTATTTAGAAATACAGTTTAAGGTTCATCAAGGGTCAATTTTATACCTGCCAAAGAGTATTAAAGGCTTATGACAGCAATGTTGACTCAAAAACCTTTTCTACTTTTCATCTCTAAAGACCTGAAGATGTCAGTAAGACACAGATAATCTAATTGCTTACTGTTGAACAAGGAGAGCAGGAAGTTATAAAATCTAAACTATCTCCCCTACTACATTATAAACAATCTCCATGTTACCACCTCATATAGGTTGTACTAAGGAGGCCAATGACATATATATGTCTAAGGATGTACAGAAATTAAGATCTCTTCAAGTTTTAAAGCTATTCCGGTAAAAAAAAAAAAAAATCATTGACTCTGTCAGTCTATCACCAAAGCCATCCCATGTCTATTTCTCCAGAGCATTCCAAGTGGCAATTATAAGGATTTCAGCAGACGACCACTACATCATTTTCAGTATTGCTTTGGGATTCCAGGAAACAAGTCAAACTGAACAAGTCACTTACCCCCCAGAAACTGAATTCCTCCAGCCACTCTTCCCACTGTCCTGGAGATGAGCTCCGACACACAGCAACCCATGAGGGCAGTGAGAGCCACCAGGAGGAGGAGGCCACAGCCCAGGCCCGTCACGATGGTACAGATCCTCCATTCTGCACTGGGGATGCCCTGGAAGGAGGCGTAGCGCCCACATTCCTCCACCATCACCATCATCTGCCGGCTCTCATCATGCACAGGATAGGAGCACCTCCGGAAAGTACCGAAGGACACAGACTTGCCCAGCTGTGATCCCCAGAGCCAGTAAGGCATGAAGAACCCCACACAGGAGGTGGCAGCACAAAGAAAGGAGAGCAAAGCCCAGATCACCCCGGTACAAGTCAGGCTGGATGCCATCTTTCAACAGGGCAACGGGGACCCACAGTAACTGTTCTGGGACTGCAGGAGTGAGGGAAGGCGTGAAACCACCAGGGAATGGCGGGTAGTCCACACTTCGGTAATGGGGGGTGTCTAGCAACAGAAGGGATCTTCAGTCTTCCTGGCCATCAACTTTCCATCCTCTGTGGTAAGGACGATGGTCCCTGGCAAGACAATAAATAAATATTAAAAGTTAAATGTTTTTAGAGAAACGATAACACCAATTCAGTTGGGCTTCAACTCTCAATGAATAAACATTCAAACTTGCCTCAACACTTCAAAAGTGGGAAGAACTAATTCTCCCTAGAAACTTGTCCACAATTCAAGTTTTGTCAAACTAGCTCAAAGCTTTTTCAGGTCTTTATCTCCCATAAATGCTCCCAAATTAACTCTGACAGCTATTTACTTAAAGAAATGCATGGCTTCTATTTGCCAAGTCAGTGAATTTATTTCACATGCTTGCAGTAAAAGTAATATAGCATTTTTACTAGCAGTAAACATGATTCCAAATATTAGAATAAAGTGAACCATGCCATGGTTTGTTTATTTGGCTTGCAAGTTCATGCTCATAATTTGTAGCAACTTTTCCGTGTCCCTTTAGGTGCATTAACTCTGCACGAGCCCAAACAAAATAATTAGGATAATTTTCACAGTGGCTGAGCACCATAAATTCAACAAATACTAGGGACTGTCTAGGCACATAGAATGGATGGAACTATTGGTCATTCCCCGTACTCATTCAGTAGTATTTGTGAATTCCCGCAGTCCTAACTCCCTTCTTTCTCCTAGTGGAAATGAAAGAAAGGCTGTGTATGACTTCCTTCTGATTCATTGGTTCCAATAAAATTGTTAGGACTATCTCTCCCGCTGAACGATTGTCAGTGTCTAATCTGAAAAGTAATCCACACTTTCCAGTACTCCACATGGAACCCCAGTCATTCAAATAGTTCAACCGCATTGACTTCCACCCCTCCCTTCCTTTCAAAAGGAGTTCTTGAACCATTTCCCACACTTTCCATAAAGAAATGAATACAGAAGCAGAGCCATGCACCCCACAGTTCCATTCCCAGAACCTGTAACTCCAGCTTCTCAGTGTCCACAGCAAATTCCCTCTCCCTCGCCTCTCCCCTTAACCCAACCCTCACCCCTACCGTTTCCTCCCCACCCGCCGCCCCATTTCCAGTCCAGTGTGTCACTCCAGGGAAGCTCCAACTACTTTTTTTCTGTTTTAATCTTGTCAACTGCGGTCAGCGTCAGCGTTAGCCGCCGAACTTGGTCTGCCTGGGCCATGAGGCTGGGGGAGATGCGGGGGGGGCAGCCTGGGGGGAGGAAGGCTCTCATCTGGAGCTAGGGTGAGGCGCCCCGAGGTGAGGCCAAGCCCATAGTCGGCCCCTCGCAATGGCCCCACCCTGGACGACACCCTATGATCCCTGAGCCCCGAAGGGGGAAGAGGGGCATTTTCCTGCCGGCCCGCCCGAAGGGAGGGGAAAGCACGGGAAGGCAGCACCCCCCGGAGGCAGCCGCCGACAGCGGACGCGGCGGCAGGGAGAGCAGACCGCGCCGCCGGGCTCAGGAAGTCCGGAGCCGGGAGCAGCCCGACTCCGGCGGCGGGGGAGCAGGGGGCGCGGGGAGAGAGCGGAGCCCGCGGCGCCGGGCAGCCAGCGCTCTACTCACACGGCTGGCGGGCGGCGGCCGGGGCGCGCACACAACTTGCCGTCTTCCGCGGGCGGAACATCCACGGCGCAGAAGAGCGTCCTTCCTCCTCGCCGCTGTCCCTAACAGCCGCGGCCACCCCGGGCCCGCCTCGGGGCAGAGAACGGCGTCCGGCCGGAGGCGGAGGGTCTCCCGAAGGCCCGGCTGCGCCGCCACCCGCGGAGCCCCCGCTGCCCGCGCTCTCCGGCGGCGGCTCGGGCGGAGCGCGGTGGCCACGCGCGGGGCGCCCGGGATCGCACGCAGAGGAACAGAGCTGCCTTTGGCAGGCGAGGCACGCACCGCCTCCTCCCCTCGGCGGCCCGGCCCTCCTCTTTCTCCTGTCCCCTCCCCTCCCGCGCCCGGGGACCCACGGCCGGCGGAACGGGGACGCGGCGCGGCCGCGCGGGACTCGGGAGTCCCCGCCCGTCCCGGGGGCAGCTCGAGCGGCTCCCCCAGCCCGCGCCCCCTCCCGCCCTCTACTCGCCGCGACGCCTGCCAAGGGGAGGGCGGGGAGGCACGCAGACGGAGAAGTAGGGGAGAAAGTTGCCGGTCCTCTCGGTGCTCCCGAGGGGCCGCGGGAGACCAGACACGTTCCCTGGTTGCCTTTCTGGGTCTAGGGTTTGCGGTTGAAGCGCCCGGCTCCTACCGGCGGTGTAGATGAAAAGGAGGGCCTTAAAACTGGGTGAAGTGACCCTTTGGAGCTTTGAGGAGATCCTTGGGATGTGGCCACTTTGGAAGGAGTGAGAAAAGCCAGTGGGGACTGAGAGATAAGAGCGGGAAGCCTAAGGCTCAGGGATTCTGCCTGGCAAGCGTCTTTTCAGACATGCCAGGGAGAAGGCGGGGGAGGCTTCCAGCGAGCGAGCCTCTCCCAACAGATAGCCTTTCTGGGAACCTCTTTCAAGCCATCGTATTCTCTCTCTCTCTCCCTCTCTCTCTCTTTCTCTTTCTCTCTCTCTCTCTCTGTCTTTCCCGCTCCCTCTCTTCCCTTCTTCCCCACCTTCCTTTCCGTTCCATCCCTCCATCCAATCACTCTTGTAATCAATAGATTTAGATTTCTTTTTTTGCTTGTCATTAGCGCTCACCCCTTTCGAAGTTTAGAGCTACATTCAGTCTCAGTTAAAGACAGTATTTGAAGAATCCCGCCGTCTGGGAATAGCAGTATGTAAAGCAGATACTTCTCCAGATAGTCTGTGAAGTGCTTTTTCACAAAGTAGTTAGAAGTAATAAATGGGTAGGTATATATAATATTTCATAGTAAATTTTCAAATTGCATCATTTTAGTTAGCCGTAATGGTGTACATTCTTCCCACAACCACAGCTGGAGATATGTGTTCTCTCATTATCATATTGAAAGGATTTGAGGAATCACTTCCATCCCTTTTGAGGTCATATAGAACTTTTTCAGAATATGGTGAGACTGGTAAGCCTCTCCGAAAAAAAAAAAAAATATATATATATATATATATATACATACATATTTAGCTTTATCATAGTGGTTCTCAAGGGGAGAAGGGAGACTATGCCTCCTAGGGAACATTTGGCAAGGTCTGGAGATTTTTTTTCTAAAGATTTTATTTATTTTATTTGAGAGAGAAAGCGTACAAAGGGAGGTAGGGAGAGGGACAAGCAGACCCTGCGCTGAACACGGAGCCCAACCTGGGTTCAATTCCACCACCCTGAGATGGTGACCTGAGCCGAAATCAAAAGTCAAATGCTCAACTGACTGAGCCACCCAGGCACCTCTGAAGAGGTTTTGATTATCATGAGGAGGGAGGTACTACCAGCATCTAATGGTTAGAGGCCAGGGATTCCGCTAAACACCTTATAATGCAGAGGACAACCCCTCAGAATTACCTAGCCCAAAATGCAAATATTGCTGAGGTTAAGAAAACCTGTTTCAGTGAAATGTCAGGTGGTTCCCTGTTCCCCTGTAACCCATCCAAGAATCCCAGGTTCAGAATCCCTGATTCAAGTGATTTAAATTGTCTCATACAAATCACTGGTTACTGAGTTCCATGATGGCTCAGATGATGGGTCTGACTTCCAGTTATATACCACGCCCTTAGCTATTACCCAGAGCCTTCAGATCTGTATAATGTGAAGGTAGAAGATAGAACCATATAAAGACAAAATTACAATCATGAGACTTGGACTCACCCTCCACACAACCTGCTGGGGAAATTGGTCCAGGACATTTCTCAAGTTTGGAGGAATTTTAAGCGCTGAGATGGATGGCTGGGATTACATCCTTGTTGTGTCAATCCCTATACCAACTTTTCTTATTAGATTACTTTATCTAGTCCTCAAAAAAAGAAGGAAAAAAAAACTATGAAGAAGGTGTAATTATTATTTTATAGAGAGGTTAGGTATTTTGCCCAAGACCTTACAGCTAAAATGTGGACTTTAACTCATTATCTGCTTTCTATTAAATAGAGTAAAATGCTATTGGAGAGATTCTGCCTAAAATGAAAAAGAAGATAGAGGAAGAGGTTGAATTTTTTAAAGATCTATTAGGATGTAATATTAATTATTTGTGAAAGTATAGTATGTTATATACTAGGACTCAAATTTCTAAATTAGATTAATGCATTTGGACAAATGGTGACCTTTCTGAGCCTGAGTGCTCTCATTTGTAAAAAGAAACTGTAATAGATGGTTTATTTTGGTGAAAGAGGGGGCAGGGGAAGGGCAGAGAGAGAGAATCTCAAGCAGACTCCGTGCTGAGCAATGCTCAACAGAATGAGCCACCTAGGCGCTGCTGTAATAGATGGTTTTTAACATTCTTCTAGCTCATGACTTCTAGCATCATGATTATAGAATTATTCATATATTTGAGGAGGAGTCTAGGAGTCATTTTACAGATGAGGGAGCAGAGGCTTAGAATCTTTCTGGTGTGTTAACCAAAGCTGAGCCTAGAATCAATGTATCCTGATTTCTCTTCTCATTCCACCATGTAATTATCTTCCCAAACTATAAAATCTTTTGAATTACTCCTTGGGTTCTTGTATGTATACTTTATAGGCAAAATGCATTATAATGTCTTTAAAACCCTTGTATTAAATTTGCACCTTCAAAGGATCTTTAAATTATTTCCCAGCCAGAAGCTCCCACATAGCAAAGGCTGCGTATACCTCTTATTCCAGGTTTGAGTTTCTAGTACGTTGGGATAGTAGTCTCATTGAGTCATAAGATGAGATCATGAAGCTGTAAAGCATCTATGACAACACTCTTGGTTGGATATCCAAGATTAACCCCCAACTCCTTGTCCTTGTTCACTAGGTGAATAACTCCCTTCCAACCTCCCTTAAAGCTAGTGGTAGCCACATGACCCTTTTAACCAATGAGTCTACTGAGGAGGCCTCAGGGAAGATTGTATTCTCTGATAAAAGAGAACGGCTGTCTTTGGACACATTCTTGAAGGATGAGGTGTTTGGAGCTGTGGCAGCCTTCTTACAACCATGAGGGGAATCACAGAAATATAATCCTAGCACCCTAACATGGTGGAGCTACATATCTCCTTTTGAATTTTTTTAAAAAGTAAATTATATATTGTTAGTATGGTTTAAATTACTGTCATTTGAATCTTATGCTTGTAGTTGCTGGAAGCATTCCTAATCGATAAAGCACCATACAGGTAAGACATATATTCCATGACAGGAAATACAGCATTGTACCTGAGTGCTTTGCAGTTAAAGATAAATATTCAGTAATTGAACCTTAACTGAGGGAATTAATGAACAAGTCAATACCATTGTGATTATTATCCTTATTCCAGTGCAACCTACAGAGTGCATATTTAATTTTTAAACAAATAGGGTGTGCCATGTAAAGTTAGGGAAGGAGTATGATAGTGGGATAGAGGAAACACTATGGAATCAATCACTTCTGACCATTGGGGAGAGGTTGGAAAGGGACCTCTTCAGTTGACATTTGCGATGAAAGCTACAGCTCAGCTGATACAATGCCCATATCCAACCCCCTTCTTCTATCTCTTTCTCTCCAATAGAAGCAGTGAAAGCAAAAATCTCCATTGCCCAGCCTCCCTTGATGTTTGAGTGGCCATGTGCCGGTGCTTGCCAGTGAGATGGAAGTGGAGTGGTGCTGGCCCCCTCCATCCTCTTCCTCTTTCTTCCAGCCTAGAAAACAGATGTAATGGCATCAGAAGCACAGAAGCTATTCTTCAGCCATGAGGTGAGATGATGATGACAAAAGCCAACACAGTAAGAATGATGGAGTAAAATGGCACCAAGAGTCTGGATGCTTGGTCTTTTCACTAGGCTGCTCTATTACCCTCAGACACCCTTAGCTGTTTTAAGTCCCTGTTACTGGCAACAAACACGCACCCGCTAGACTATTGAAATGACCTGTTCTTTTGTAGTCCAGGAGCCAGCATCATGGGAAAGTGGATTCGACACAGAGTGAGGGGGCACGAAGCAGAGCAAAGAAAGGACAGAATAGTGCTGGGGGACGATTCTTTCTCTAGCAAATTTTGTAAACTGTGTTCATGGCTATTCCTGTGGGCATTCATTGTCTATAGCATGTATTGGAGAAGGTGTGGACCCTTCTTAACATCTGGCAATAGAAACAGGAATAGCCATGAACACAGTTTACAAAATACCTCCCATTAAAGTCTTAACCTTGAGAAATTAAAAAAAGACAGAAATTCCCAGCATTATCAAATGACCGGCTACCAGAAGGACCTCCGGATACAGGCCAGCAAGAGAGAGATGCGGGAAGCTATAGGGTGTAAAAGAGAATCAGGGCATAACAAAAGTGAGGCTCTAAATAGAGCCCGGGAAGAGAGATTGCAACTGTTCCTGGCCTAGAGCTTATCAGTTCTCTATCAGAATAGGTCATTTGCTCCCTCCACAGATGCAGGGAAACGCCTGAAGAGAGGCTCCGCTAGCTGAAAACTAATCGCAGTTCTCAGGACAGAGTGTGTAAAATAAACAATTGGCAATCATGGTAAGTTCATTCTTTTTGCCGTTTCCTTCCTTTGTTCATTCCTGAACTACCCTTGCCCTTCATGACTCTCTCTCTCTCTCTTTTTAAAAGAATTTATTTATTTATTAGAGAGAGAGAGAGAGAGCACATGCATGGGGGGGAGGGGCAGAGGGAGAAGCAGACTCCCCGCTGAGTAGGGAGCCCCGATGTGGGGCTCGATCCCAGGACCCTGGGATCATGACCTGAGCTGAAGGCAGATGCTTAACCGACTGAGCTTGGATGCCCCATGAATCTCTTCTCAAGACAAATTTAAATGTGTATTGCTATGGTATTTTACTGCATTGTGTCCATCTTATATAGAGGGGGAAAAAATCTCACAGGATGAGTGAGCTCTCAGGTTTCCTGGTCTCCATTTCAAGTAGTCTCGGAGTGAGATCATGGATTGCTTTTAGAAGGCTCTTTCTCCTTGCGTACATGGTTATGCATACATTTAACCATAGCTGCCCTAACATCCTATTATAAGAGGATTGCCTATGTCATTTTCTATGAGTTGTCTGTCATGGGTTTGATAGACTCAAGACCCCTCTTCCCTGTAGAAATTGTGTATGTCTAGTTATGTACAGTTTCTAAACATAGTGATTTGTATGACTGTATTCCCTAGGAACTCTCATGGAAATAAGGTGCAGAGAGTCCGTGGCCTGCTCCCAGGGGTGCTGTCTGCATTATTCATTTAAAGTTTGCAAACTACTTTGGCAATCTAAAGTGCCATATAATTTCTCTATGTTATTCTTTTATGAATTAAAGCAGCATACAAATTTTAAATCAATAACTTATTCATAAGAAGCAAAAAATGTGAAGTGTTAAATTGCATTTAACATAGCAAATATTTCACATTAAGCCATCAAAATGGAAAATGTCCATAATACATTACATATATTTTTTGCTAATTGACCCAGTAAGCATTTTCAAGTAGTACATAATTATGTTTAATACTGAATCAGTGTCATGTGTTTGCTACTTTTAAATTCTTCTTTTTTCTTTTTGTATCAAATTCATCTCAGGCTTTTTCAGTGTTATGATTATGTCTTATGGGTTTTTAAGAACTTTCCAGAATATGTAGAAAGAGGATATAATGAATTCTATAGAAAGAGATAAGATTTTTTTTGTACTAATATTTGCTACCAATCACTCATACCTTCTGAGAGAATTCACAAAGATGTGTTTCTGCAACATTTTAAATTTGTAAATCCCCCCTTCATCAAAATAAGATGCATCGCAAGTATTGAATATACTAATAGAATGATCTAAGAGAAGAAAACCAAAATTTAAACAGTTAATTTAGTATTATAACACGAAGAGAGGTTAACAAACGCTGGTTTTTCTGAGGTACGTAATTTCACATTACAGCCATTGTGAAATGGTAGAGCAGAAATGCTTTTTCCCCATTTCTCTAGTTTTCCTCAGGAGAAATTTTTCTTAAATGCACCTGGTCTGTCTCCACTCAACCAAGCAGCTGGGGGAATTGGAGGCTCGGGGAGGAAGCCCCTTTGTGTGCTCTGTTAGTACTACCCTTCTCTTACGGGTGAATCTCCCACATAAGGCAAGACTCTAGAGAGGCAGAGTCTGGGAGAGTTCTGCTGAGCTCTGGGACCCACTTAGCAGGCCCGTTTGCCCCTCACCAAGCTACAGCCTCCACCTTAGCCTCTAACAGTAATAACCATAATCTTCTGATCTCCGTCTGCCACTTTTTCCCCTTCATTTGTCCAGATTGCATCGGGGAAGAGATGCACTATTTATTGGCCCCTGTCAGAGATCCTAATAGGAACTATCACAAACTGAACGTAAACATGTGGAAATACTAATTAAACATGACTATTTTGTGACTAATATGGCAGCAACACCAGGTCTGTACTAATGGGGTCAGGAGAAAAGACAGGAGCTGACTTCAGCAGTTAGCAGCGAGTTGAACTGTCAAAGATTGTGTTTGGTTGACTTGCCAGCTAGAATACATGTGCACGTGTGGATGAAAGGAGAATGCTCTTTGGCTACTTCTGTCTTCCAAAGATCAATGTCCCTGTGGG
>NC_138371.1:118288928-118311429 GCF_054177405.1 Leptonychotes weddellii
GAGAGAGGGATAAATAGCTCTTCTGGGTCCTCTCCCTTGACACAGGCATATGGTTCTTGCCATGTCTGGGGAGGGATGGGAAAATATGGATCCGATGGCTCAATCGTTACTCCAGGGGGAGCAGCATGCCAGGAAAAGGACATGTAAACCCGGAAGCACTAGTCATCAAAGGGCCATTTGCTCTGTGCAGGGAAAGCGGGGCTGTGTTTCCCAGCCCTCTGTCAGCTCCGACAGTAACAACCCTCTATCATAACTGAGGTTTGATATGACGCCTTTTCCAAGTGCCCCAGGCAATCAGCCAGTCCTTCTGCCATGCTTCCAATCAACGTATACCTCTTCTACTGCAGAGCTTACAGCAATGCATTATAACTATTTGGTTGTAGACGTGTATCCCAAACTTGATCGTTGGTTCCTCAAGGCCCATTTTACTCATCCTGCTAAGCACATAGCAGGTGCTTACAGTGTCGGGCCTAAAGTTCCATGGGCTGCCTTGATATCTTTGAGCCTCAGTAGGCCCCAAAGGCCTAGCTCTGAGTCCCGTACTCTTGCAAGATATGCCTTGCACCCAGAAGGAAAGGCTGCTCACCTGACTAGCTTCCCTGTTCGCCAGGTCAGCTGCACCTCACCGGGTCCTCAACCTAACCGCTCTCAGCTCCCTTCCAGCCCACAAAATTATTCAGGCAAGTCAATCGCATCCTCCTGCAAGACCGGGGACACTTCCCCCTCTGGTTACTACAAACCTTGCCTCCCACTGCCCCTGCTGGTTCGGTCTGCTCCCAGGTGCGGCCCGAATGTGGCTTTGCATGCCGTGCAGGATCCTCCCCCAGCCTGTGAGTAGATGTGACCAATGAACTGCTGTCATCCCATCTGGCCAGTGCCAGGTGTCAGGTGTTCACCATCTCATGCTACTTAGGTTGGGGGACCCTCTCTCATCAGTGAGGTGATCAGAAAGTGCTGAATAAACACTTGATAAAAAATACTTGATACCATGATTGATAGGATATCATCATATCATCAAAAAAGACTACAGGGGCACCTGGGTGGCTCAGTCGGTTAAGCATCCGACTCTTGATTTGGATCAGTTCATGATCTCGGGGTCAGGGGATCAGGTCCCACGTCGGGCTCCCTGTTCAGCACGGAGTCTGCTTGAGATTCTCTCACTTCCTCTCCCTCTGCCCTTCCCACTCGTGCTCTCTCTCTCTCAAATAAATAAGTCTTTAAAAAAAAAAAGTTTACATTATACATCTCTATGTTTCTTATTTCCATTCTACAACAACTGTAAGTTCAGAATGTGAAATGCTTAGATATCTACAAACATATTAACCAAACCAGCCACTCCTTGATTGTTGCATGTAAAATTTTTACTGTTGTAATCGAAATAAACAATTCTTTATACATTATTAAAATTAAAGTGTGGTAAGACTGAGAGACTTTTTTTCTTTTGACTTATCGGTATACTTCTAATCCGCCTCAAATAACCTGGATGACTTCCAGAATTAAAATGTTTAATAGAAGCAGAAGGCAATTATCCATTGAGCAAGCTCTCTGAAACACAGAATAACTAAATCCAACCCACTGGACAGAAAAGCTAATGGAGAAGTGTATTTCAGATCAGAGTAAGGAGGGGTAGGAGTTGCCCCTGAAGGGAACATACATTTCAAAAACTCATGAACTGCAGGGGCGCCTGGGTGGCTCAGTCGTTAAGCGTCTGCCTTCGGCTCAGGTCATGATTCCAGGGTCCTGGGATCGAGCCCCACATTGGGCTCCCTGCTCGGCGGGAAGCCTGCTTCTCCCTCTCCCACTCCCCCTGCTTGTGTTCCCCTCTCTTGCTGTGTCTCTCTCTGTCAAATAAATAAATAAATAAATCTTTAAAAACAAACAAACAAACAAAAAAAACTCATGAACAGCAACACAATAGGTGTCCACTCAAAGAGCATATCCATGTGTCAGGAATGTTATAGAAAACAATCCAGATCTGCTCTGAAGTTCTATTAGATTCTTTTCTGTTCCCTTTCCCATGTTCTGGGGTCAACCTTCTCTCGAACCCTTCTGTAATAGCTGAAAGCCATATCCAGTGAGGCCTCTACAGATTGCTTGGGGCCCCTCTCTCTCCTTGTTAAGCTGTGGGTCACACACCTGTCTCACCCCAGGATTCTCCTATGTAGCCCCAAGTGGTAAAAGACCCCTTCATCTTTATCTCCACTAGGTGGCAGTGTTTTTAAAGGCTTTGAGGAGGAGCAGGGAGGGGATTGCATTTTAGCACTGCAAACAAATGAAATATTAGGCCTCCTAATCCCAGAGCCCCCTGCAGTGGGGAGCTTCACAGGGGTTACTACCTCCTTATTATCTACGGCCATTTGTCAAGGCCAGTTGGGTCCCTCTTTCTGGGCCCTCCCTTCATTTACCCCTTCCTGTGCCCCAAAATTTCCTTAATCCCATAGCACTTGGGGTTGGCCTTGGAAACTTAAGTCTCTTTTCTCTGTTCTTTGAGCATTTCTGCTTTCTCCCCTTCTTACTGGTGTTCATTCTCTGGGGGTGATCACGGCCAGAGGCACTGTGATAATCCCCCCTCCTTGGGACCCAATTAAAAAAAAAAAGTTTTCTTGCTCAGGGACTTAGATTTGTGCCTTCCTCTGGTGTTCACTGGCTCAAACCTCAGTCTGCTTTTTAAAAAATAAAACAAACTTATTTAAAATATATTATTAGACTATGTTCCAAAAGACATTGCTTTAAAAACAACTTTTCATCCACTTACCATGAGCTTCATATCTTCTTAGAGACGCTTTGAGCCAAAATATTAAAATAAAAAGCCCACATTAGTGCTTTAAGAAAGAATATATAAGATACACCACTCTTCTGCCTTAAAAAAAAATTATATATTTTCCAAGAAGAGTCAGAGCCAGCTTCTCTCAAAATCAAAACTCAGAGTGTCCAGCTGTGGGTTCAAAGAGCTGAGTTCAGATTCAGAGTCTGGATCTTGACCGGGCTATGACTCAGATGTCAGCTCTGTCATGGCCCATTTACCAAGGCCAAGGCTTTGCTTAATCAAGCTCTTTGTCCTCTGACCACTTGCCCGAGGTGAAATGAATCAATTAACTTACTCATTTTAGTTACAGGTAGATCTTGAATTAGTGGTCGTGCTTGTGTTAGAATGTGATTTTCCTGAATGTTAAGGGTTTATTTCTTTATACCAGAGGCCTCCTAGTGGCAGAAAAACAGCAAACCAGATGGACCTTCAGCAATTTTTCTTCTAAGATATGTGTGGGTGAATTAGATTGTAGCACAGCTTGTGTGACTTTTCTGTTAGAAATTGATTAGCATCCCAGTGTCTCCACTCCTCACACATTAACGTGGGAGCAGACGTGGTTCAGTTATAGGTATATTGAAAATGGCATTAGGCCAAGAGAAGCCCAAGTTCTATCTTGGCTATAAACTCCCTGCCGATGCAGTTCTTTTTCTTCTTTGGTTTTTACATATGTAGTTATTGTTTCTTTCATGGTCATCACGCCTAACCAGAAATTATGTATAATGTACTCACTGCTAAATTTTAAGTCTTCACTTACCACCTTCTTTTGATCCAGAAGTCTTTTAAGTCTTATTTGATCCTGAGTGTTGCTTAGAAAACAATTATGGCACAGTGAAGAAAGGAAAGACGGCGCTTCCTTGATTCAGAGGAGCCTTTGAGTTAAACAGAAGGGACAGAGAATAAACATGCCGGTTTTGATGGATGCTCCTCACCTTCATTTTTGTCTGTGAAGAGGCAGAAAAGGGAGAGGCTCAGGCTCCAATGGGAGAGCTGAACACAGGGGTTGAAGTTAAGAACACGCAGTTCTGGGTTCGGTTTAGCTGCTAAATTGGCGCTTGACCTTGAGCAAGTTACAATGTAAAATGAGAGATCTGATCATTCTTTTGTTTTCTCCTCAAAAAAAAAAAAAAAAAAAGCTGCATGGTTTTGTAATGAGACTGAGAACATGAACATGATTATCAGTAGTCTAATCAGGCCAGTATCCGGAAATGCTCTGCTGTAACATGTTAGCCGAAACTATACGAGGTAAACTTCTCAAGGATTCAGCAAACCCCAGCAGCTATATAGGTGAAAAGATGCCCCATTCTGCCAGGGATTAACTTTTTCCTCTTTCTTGTTCCTACACTTATATAAAAATAACACCCTGAAGCCTTAATAACGGTTCAGCTGCACTAACCAGGACTGGGTCATGTCAGAACAACCTGAGGTCAAGCTTTCCAATGTGATAAATCAATCTAAGCCATCAGTTTTTAATCATTTCCTTTTCTTAGATTCTGTAGAATTTCTCTTCTGCCATCTTAGAATTCATTAAGTAGCAAAAATCCAACATGTTCAAACCTATAATAAAAATCTGACCTATCCTTTTAAGATGAATTTCAGGGTACAGTGAGTTTGCCAAGGAGCATGCAAAGACCAGGACCCTTTTAGAGGTCATAACAAAGGATAATGGACCTAAGTCCAGTTGCCTTTCTTCTTTTAAAGAGAAAAGGGTTTTTTGTTTGTTTGTTTGTTTTTGTTCGGTTTTGGTTTTGGTCTAGATATTTTCCAGAGTGTCTTGGATTAAATGTTGATGTATAATAATGGCAAATAGAAGTATAAGATATAGCATCATGACTTGCTGCCACCAAAGCAGGATTGATCTGAATTAGATTTGCCATAGAAATACCTCCTATGGGGGGCGGGGAGTGGCATCTGGGTGGCTCAGTCGGTTAAGTGTCCGACTCTTGATTTTGGCTCAGGTCATGATCTCAGGGTCATGAGATCGAGCCCTGCATTAGGCTCCATGCTGGGCAGGGAATCTTCTTGAGATTCTCTCCCTTTCCTTCTGCCCTTTTTCTTGTGCTCTCTCTCTCTCAAATAGATAAATAAAATCTTAAAAGAAAAAAAAGAAATACCTCCTATGGGGAGGAAGGCCTGTTATGGTTTAGAGCAGGCAGATTCTGGGCTCAGCTACTTACCGGTTCTCTCATCTTGGATAGGTAAGTTATTTAGCCTGTCTAAAACTCAATTTGCTCCTCTGTAAGATGGAAATAATAATACCTTCCCGTAGTGTTATTCTAAAGACTAAATGAGATAATATATGTAAAGTACTTACCACAGTGCTAAGCACGTAGTCACTGCTCAATAAATAGAAGTGATTGAAGCTATTATTTTAGTGATACTTCTTTTCTACTCTTAGAATTCTCTCAGTGACAAATAATCCAACACATTCCAACCTACAAAAAAAGGTCTGCCTTTTTTAAGATGGATTGCTATATAAAAATCCAGTGAGATTTCTTTTAAACATGATTATTCAATACACAATCTGTTATGTTTTCCACACTTTCTTTGAAAAGAGAAGACAGATTCTGACCAAGTTTTTCATATAAATAAACTTGTCAAAATGTACCCCAACTTTGATGCTCTATAAAATTCATTCAGTATGTGAAATAAAATACCACAAAATGGTAACCCCCAAAAGTTTTCCAATGGAAATAATCTTTAATACTTTAATACATTAAATTAATGAAAATTGAACACTGGGGATGTCGTAGAAATACACGTTTTCTCTCATCTCAGGAAATCTGAGGCTGAAGCCCCCCAAAGCTAGATTCTATGTGTCTATTTTCTTTCCTCTAATCAAGTCTGATTCTACACTATGCCCTCCCCCTTCTCTCTTTCCTTTTTCCTTCCCCATCTCTGAGTCTATCTTGACAATCCAGCTTAATGGGGACATGTATATTTGGGTTCTATAGCGAAGGCATGTTAATACCATCCCCAAATCCTTATTAAATAGCATCAGCTCATAAGTGGTATAGCTCTTCCTGATTTACCTAAGTACTAGCTAATAACAATTAATGACCTTTGTGGATAAAATACAAAGCATACGAGTCTGCAAAAATTATCTATGACCTCATTCTTCACATTATTGACCATTATGAGAATAGAGTCTGACATCTGAGTACAAACACAAGAAGAGATTGTTCCCACGAAAATAGACTTCAGACTTTAGAATTGCTATAGAAACCGCAGACACCATTTTATCTTGATCAGTTTTCAGAAACCAAGTAAATGCTATTTTTATTATTAAAATTTGGAAATATCCTTCCAGGGCAAAATTAAAATAATGGGTATAACAAGCGCACTGTTTCTTTGGTCTACAGCGAGTTTGCTGTTTATGCAAAGGCCGAGTTAAGTGGGAGACTGCCTGGCTGTTACTCAATCGCGCCATCTGCTGGTGACCCAGGAGTATGGCTTGCCACACTAGGAAGCTCTGCTCCTTGGCATTCTGACGTGGTTGGAAATATAATTAATGCTCAGGCATAAAGAGGCTTATTTTCTAGTTTGTGGATTTTGTAGGTCTTTAGTGACTCTTCATTCCCTCACCCATTGTCTGCCGGTTGGCTAAAAGTCTAATCTTAGCATTCTTACCAGAGGTTACGTCTGCAAGGAATAAAAAATGAATCTCAGATCAATCAATATTGTTTCTATTAGTTGATGATTCAAAACATACGAAGTTTCCTCAAGAATTCCAAATAATATATGTAGATACACCCCAACCCCCACCCAGGAGGTGGAATTTATCCCCTCCCCAACCCTCTTGAGGGCGGGCTAGACTCAGTGACTCAGAGTATAGAATAGAAAAAAATAGTAATTTGCAGTGGGAGAGGGCCGGCCAACAACACTTTATTCAGGTGACCAAGGTGAGCATTACCAGTGACGTGTGGATACCAGATACCCCTGATGTGATGTGAGGAAAGGGCGCTTCACCTCTGCATATTCTTTCCTCAAACACACAACCCCAGTCTAATCACCACAGACCAACTCAGATTGGGGAAAATTCTACAAAATACCTCATTAATACTCCTCAAAACTGCCAAGATTATAAAAAAAAACAAAAACAAGGGAAGACTGAGCAATTGTCAAAGACCAGAGGAGACGAAGGAGACACATGACTAAGTCAATATGGCCTCCTGGAAGGGATCTTGAACAGAAAAGGGGCATTAGCAGAAAAATCCAAATAAATCTGGGATTTTAGCTAATACTAAGGTGCCAATGTTGATTTCTTAGTTTTGACAAATGTACCACAGTAATGTAAGATGAAAACATTAGCAGAAAACTGAAACTAGGTGAGGGGTATATGGGAATACTCTGAACTCTCTTTGCAAATTTTCTGTAAATTTCCAAGTATTCCAAAACAAAGCAAAAAAAAAAAAAATGTATTTAAAAAAAACATCTCAAGTACCTTCTGTGTGTCCATTTCTATGCTGGACACTTTCCAGGATCACACCTCATATTTGAAGAACATGTCACAGATGAAAATGGATTTTCCTATGCTTTCCTCTAAACTCCCATGGCAGCTCTGCAAGACAGGAGAGATGCAATTTTTCCATCTATAACATATAGAGGAGGAAGCTGAGACTCAGAGACGTTTCATCCTGCTCAAAGTCACAGAGGGAGGAAGGAGCAGGGCCACAGCCCAAACACAGGACTCTTTCTACACCCACAAGTTTGTCAACTTTAAATTCTAATGGAAATGATTCTGTTGGGCATGACTGATTGACTGAATATTGTTGGATTCCATGTATCCATGTGATCCTGCCCCCTCTGTGTGAGGGCTTCAGTGTGGAAAATTATAATGAATGCCACAAGAAAAAAAAATGGAAATGGGAAAGAATAAGTCAAAGTTTCAATATTTACTCCCAGACTTCATCACAAAGTAATAAAATTCTCTCTGCCAAGAAAAATCTCTCTCATCCTTTAAGGCTTGGCTCAAGAATTACTTTGTCAGTCCTTCCTCCAGGCTCCCCTCTGCATCCAGAGGGCACATTCCTCAGCCTCTGCACTTCCATAGCACTTTTCATGCTGTTTTTTCTTTTTTTGGGATGGGGGGAGGGCAGTATATATTAGAAATATACATTCATATTTTTGTTATATATGAAATTATAAAATGACTCTCCCACCTCTTCTTTTCTTGCAAATTTTTCTATCCAATCGGTTTAATCCTCAAATTTTTTTTTTTTTGGTTGAATGGCTCAATATGGATAAGCATGTTAAAATACTTAAGTTAAAAATCTCTAACTCAAATGTCTGCAGAGACCAGCAAATGAGTATAAATGGGTAAAGTAGGCCTGAGTCTAGGAAAAGTCCAGTGGCCCTCACTGTCTCTTATTTTTCTACTTTTGGAAAACCCAAAGAAACTGATGTTTTTCTACTGTAAGCAAATGGTGTTTGATAATAAATAGCAAGTGACATTTGACCTCAGTATTTGCATGGGAACAAGGGTGTGATGTGAATTGTGGCAAACTGGAAAGTTCCTAGCCCGTTTAAAGGGGCAGAACTATTTTGTTCCAAATGACTATTGCCTCATGCAAATTTGTCAGTATTTACAAACATCCTTTTCTTCTTCTTCTCTTTCTTCTTCTTCTTCTTCTTCTTCTTCTTCTTCTTCTTCTTCTTCTTCTTCTCCTTCTCCTCCTCCTCCTCCTCCTCCTCCTCCTCCTCCTCCTCCTCCTCCCCCTTCTTCTTTAAGAGAAGCTGGAAATTCATTCAAATTTTTAGGTTTTAAGTTTTGGCTTAGATTTACTTCAAATTCTGTGCTAAGTGAGATGTATGTGGCCGAAATTTGGCCCAGGTGTGGCAGTTTGCAGCCTCTGATTTCAGTATGTCAAGACTAATATCAACATAAACCTGCTTTGAGAGTTTTTGAAAAGAGACATTTGTCCTCTAACCTGTAGTGGATCTCAGCAATTCCAGGGCTGAACCTTCTTCTTCTGAATTAAAAAAGAGTTCTCTCTCTTCAAAATGCAAATATCTCTTAGAAAGTAACACATTAGGTTATTATTAGTGATGTAAACCTTAATGTAAATGATAACATTGGATCCTTCTTTTTAAGATTTTATTTATTTGACAGAGAGAGCGCACACACAAGCAGGGGAAGCGGCAGGCAGGGGGAGAGGGAGGCTCCCCTCAGAGCAGGGAGCCCGATGCGGGGCTCGATTCCAGGACCCTGAGATCATGACCTGAGCCAAAGGCAGATGCTTAACCCACTGAGCTACCCAGGCACCCCAACATTAGATCCTTTTAAACTATTGGATATATAAGATGTGAGGATAAGGAAGAAACTGAACAGAGCATATCAGATTAGAGGAACAAGCCACCTGGGATAAGAATGAACCAAAAGCTGTGTTAGGTTCTAAAATTAAACCTTCTAGTTCATGACTTCATTTTGAGTCAGTCCTTGACTTTGATGTTTAATGATAATTCCAGTGGGCAATCATTGTTCTTTTCATAAGTCTTGAGACAAAAAGATGGAGACTGTCTCACTTTGATGGAATGTTCTTCTCCTTAATTAGTGTCCAGTTTCCAGATGCCAAGATGTTTATGAAGAAGCAAGGATTACTTGTAGATGAAGTTCATAAACGGAGCTCATACAAAAAAGCCCCACCATATATATCTCTTCTAACAGCTAAGGAGCAATATTCAGTTTCCTCCTTAGACATGGAGTCCTGGTTAAAATGCATCCAATGAGAGGGATAATGTCAATCCATTAGGACTTCAGCAGAGGGAACTTGAAAGAATGAGAAATGGCCACAAAGAATGGGATGTGGGAGGGGCTGGACTTCCCTGAGAAATCTTCAGCCGTATGGGGGCAGCCTTACCTCAGTGTATTTAACTTTTTTATAAAAGGACAAAAAGAAGGGAGGCCCAAACCAGACATGGGGAATTGAAAAGGCTAGGAAGTACAATCTTTGTCATTATTTTGCCTGTATTTAGCTTTGTGAGTAGATATGACAGTGTTATTTCCTTCTCTGGAAGTATCCTCCTCTGTTCTCCAACCTACTCTTACCTAGCTGCTTCTCTGCAGGACATCTCAGTGCTTGAATGAATCTCTGATTGCTTCTACTTGGTAATTTAAGAAATAATCAGGGCAATATTTGAATCTTTCAGGAGGGTCCTCTATAATTCTCATCTCAAGTTATTCAAGGATTAACTTCATCATTAGAATATTTTTCTGTTCTGCATTTCTTTTATGGAATCCCTGTCCCCTGGCAAAGAATTTTAGAGCCAAACAAGGAGGGAACTGACCATTGTCAAAGCATTTGGGAAAAGGATGATGAATTTAGGAAAAAAAATATAAGTTCATGTATCATTTGGATTGCATGAGCTGGGTATTTCTCTCAAGTGATTTTTTTTCAATACTGACTGAGTTTGGTTTCTCCTCTTTGTCTCTTAGGTATATTTTTCAACTAACATCACTTCATTCCTTTCAGCTGATTTCTTTATCACCTAATTATATTCTGTTTTCCTTTAATTATTCTTCTTATCTAGATTTTAATGGGAATTCCTATTTCCCCACACCTTTACCATACTGGATGTTATCATTATCTTGCCAATCTGATAAGTAAGTATTAAACATTTCCATCTTTGTTTACAATGAGGTTGATTTTTTTAAGTGGTTTTTACTGTATTTCTTCTTTGTGAATTGCCTTTTCTTGACTTGTCCCCAATTTTTCTTTGGCAGTGACTTATTTATAGAATACGTATCATAGAGAACTAAGGGCTGAGACTGGATGAATAAATTAAGTCTGATTTAAGAAGGCTTAAAAGCCTGACTGACAATTTGAATCTGGTCTATTACACAATAAGACCTTACATCAATTATTTGCATCTAGGAACGGCCAATCAATTTTGGACATCTTTAAACTATAAAATATAATATGTCTATAGAAAATTGCAAGGAATAGACCATTTGGGCATTCCAGAAATTTCCCCTGCCCTTCCTTGAATACAGTTCTTTCCTTCACCTCTGCAAGCACTATTCAAACTGACTTTTACCACCTCTGTCAACATTTGGTTCTGTCTGGTTTCTGTGAAACCTCATATGATACCATCACTTAAGGTCATCCTTCTTTTGCTCAATGTTATGTTTGTTCAATTAGTCTGTGTTTTTGGATATCTCTTGGAGTTTGTTCCTTTTTATCACTGTATAATATTTCTTTGTATGAATATACCACAATTTATTCATGGACTCAGATGTTGATGGACTTTCAGGTAGTTTCAGTTTGATTCATTACAAAGATCCATTACTCTTTGAACGTACTTTAATAGTGGAATTGTTCTATCAAGTTTTATAATGAATTCCAAGATCTTTTCCAAAATGGTTGTACTAATTTATACTTGACTAGCATAGGGGCACCTGGGTGGCTCAGTCAGTTTGGCTCTCAATCTCAGCTCAGGTCTTCATCTCAAGGTCATGAGTTCAAGCCCCATGTCGGGCTCAACACTGGGTGTGGAGCCTACTTAAAAAGTAAAATAAAATAAAAAATATACCTGACTAGCATAAAGTGATATTGTGCTCTCCATCCTCACCCACTTGGGTGTGTAGTGAAATTTCACTGTGGTTTGAATTTGCATTTCCTGATTATTAGTGACGTTGAGTGCCTTTTTAAATGCTTCTTGGCAATTAGATATTCTCTTTTGTGAATTGCCTGTCTAAACCCTTTGCCCAGTTTCTATTAGGTTACATAGGACAGAATGTACAAATAAGTAATATCAGGGACTGTAGATGCCAAGTTTCTTACTGTTTGAGAAGGGAGTTATAATCACAGAAGGGTAGAAAGCTAAAATGATCCCTGTGGTGGTGATTGGAAATAGAATGATTGATGTGAACTCATGGTTTTCAACATATGTAAATGGATGTGTAGATATCGATGTAGGCAGGGAAAGTATGAGATGAGCCTGGAATATATTATTATGACAGGAAGCAAGCAAAAACTCAAATGGAATTGTATCAGAAAGACACAGAAGCCAATTTAGATGCCCCCCCCCCACCACTGGCCAAGTCTGAGACAATTTGAGCATAAAAATAAATAATAATAGCAGTGGATTATGACTCATTGAATAAAATAAAAACCTCTAAGTCCTAAACAAACAAGTTTAAAGTCTGATGAAAAATGAGATATTTACATAGTTTCAAATTACTTCCCATGAAACATTTATTAAATTACATTCCCATGAAACAGGAAAAGCGTAACATTACAGTGACGAATCCTGGCTGACAACACATTAATCAAATGATCAAGATGCACACCATCAGTAAATTGGACAAATTGGACTGTACCACCTAATAAGATGCAATAAGAACATAGCATCAACTACATTGATAGTTCTACCAATAATGCATACTGAATGAGTAAGCAGAGACAGTGAAATTGAGGGACATTCTAGAAAATAACTGGCTTATAATCTTCAAAAATGTCAAAGTCAGGGGCGCCTGGGTGGCTCAGTCGTTAAGCGTCTGCCTTCGGCTCATGACCCTGTCATGATCCCAGGGTCCTGGGATCGAGCCCCGCTCTGGGCTCCCTGCTCAGCGGGAAGCCTGCTTCTCCCTCTTCCACTCCCCCTGCTTGTGTTCCCTCTCTCGCTGTGTCTCTCTCTGTCAAAATGTCAAAGTCATAAAAGTTAGAAAAGGTGGAGAAACTGTCCCAGACTGGAGGAGAATAAAGAGACTTGAGAAATAAAGACCATGCAATTCCAAACTATGTCTTCAGTGAAACTTGAGTGGGATCTGAGGATCTTTTTCAAGACTATCAGATAATTTACTGCGATTCAGCCTCTGCTTGAAGGGCTAGGAGAGAGAGGGCTGAGAGGAGAGTAGCCGGCTTGGGGGGCTGGTGGCGTCTGGGACAGATCCTAACAGCCTGTGCAAGGCATCCGTGGAAGGGTCTGTGGTCACCTCGGTCCGAAGTCCCTGGGCTGGTCCCGCTCTAGCGCACTTCCTTCCTTTCCTACTTTCCTTCTTCCTCCATCTGCGCCTCCTCCCTGCATCTGGCACCTGCCAGGTCCGCAGGACTGCAGAGGGCATGCAGCAACCTCAGGAGAGTAGGCACTGCCGCCGCTCGGACGCTCGGGCTCAGCTCGCACACCTTGTGCTGCCCCATCTCACATCCGGGTGAGTAGAAGGCATGAGGTCCTCCACGCCAGCTCTGGGGGCCGCTGGGTCATACCTGTCCCGGGGGTTCCGGAGTGTCGCGGAGCTGGAGCTAGAGCCAGAGTGGCTGCCCTGGCGCGTGTTGGTCTATGTCTCCACGTAGGGAAAGCTGTACCGCGGTGCACAGGGCCCGGCCACCCTCGTTCCCAACCAGCACCATGGGCAGGTCCTCCAAGTTCTTCACCCACTTCGTCCGCTCCCTGCACTGGTGGATGTCCTCCACCAGGACATGGGGCTGTGACGGTGAGCACGCAGTCAGTAAATACGCGCGCCAGGCCATTTTAAATGTCATTTTCCTGATGCTGATGTTTTTATCGTAGTTATGTTTGTGGGACATACACTGGAATATTTGGTGCGGCAGGTATCCATTTGGGATTTGATTTTACTTTACTACGAGCTAACCAGTTAGCCTGTTGATACTTCACTGATGCTGACAGAAGACTCAAGACCTCTGGGTCAGAGACAAAGGAATTTATTACTCATGGCAGGGGAAGCAGCATGAACATCACTTTCGTCCCCTCCTCTTTCCCCTAAAGTCCCATGGGGGCAACACAGAGGGTTGGCGATACAGAGAGCAACACTGAACTTGGGGAACCTGTTGTTATATAGCAAACGCTAAGCTAGACTGATTTTTGCCCAGAACGTTGCCTCGTCCCTCAAGGTTTTTCACTGCCAACAGAACCTGGGAATATACAAGGGGATAGAGTGTGTATCTATTAAAATGTACAAGAATTTTTGTGGCAGTGTTTATATTATTCCTACTATCTCAAGATTGTGAGCCACTTAAGCGTCCGTCAATAGTAGAGAATCTAAGTGAATTACGGTGTATTCCTACCTGAATGAAAAGGAATGAACTACTGGTACGTAAAGCAACATGGATGAATCTTACAAACATAAGGTGAAATGACCGCTTCCAGATACAGACCATGTATAGTGTATTGTTTCATTTATATACACTTGAAAAGCAGACAAGGCCCCAATTTACGGAAATAGAGGGAAGATGAAAGAGAGAGGGGTCCTGGAGGTAATGCCTGGGAGGGACACGAGGAAGTCTTCTGAGATGCTGATAATTTTTTTTTTTCATCTCTGTGATGGTTACATGGTTGCATTCACTTTGTCACAGTTCGTTGAGCTGAATACTTAAGATTATGAGCCGTTTCCACGGTTGTACCTTAACAAAAGATTTACAGGTGAAAAAACTCCTGTGGTATCTATATTGTATAAGTGAAATAATACAAAGATGTTTACAGGAAACACTAATAAACTTTCCCATCTTCCTAATCTCCAGGGGCATCCATTTTTAATAGAACAGTAGGCACCCTTTCCTATTTTCTCCTAGTTAAACAGGGAAATATAGTCATTTATATACACGTATCTCTGGTTTCTCTCTTTTGTTTCATTATTTGTGTTTACCATTATCTGACACACTCTGTCAACTTTAAAATCTAATTTTTATTTGGTAATTTGTCATGGGATTTTCTGTAAGTCAATAGCTGTAGCTGGAACTTTTAACTCTAATTTGTCTATCCACAGATTCATAATTTTACAGAAATAAGAAGACATGCTGGTGTTTATTTTTAGTGAAGACTTTTTTTATTTCTATGCATTCCCCCTTTCCCCACACAATCCCTCCTACTTCTCGAACAACCTGGTATTTTTCTCCCTGCTTATATTATCATTTATAAATATATAATGTATATATATAATCATTTATGTATAGCAAACAAAAACTTATATATAAATGTATAAAGTATGTTCACATTAGTATTCCCATAATTACAATTTTTATTTAATATTTCTACTCTACCTTTTCCCAAAATACATTTAATGTACCATTCACTCAGTGAATAATCAAAGCTCCATATAGTAGACCGAAATTCAAAATATTATATAAATACCCACAACTATTACAGCATTTTAAAGGTAGAAATAGTGTGGATAGATTTATTTCTCATCACAATTCTATTATTATATGAGGAATTGGGGGAAAGTACTTTCTTTGAATTAAACATAAGGCTTTATCAGGGTATATTGTTTGCATCCTACCGGTAACAAATGGAAATATTAGGCTCAATAATATGCATTAATTTTTCTGTCCAGTATCTGTATTTTATTCTCCTCTCTCTGGTGGGGAACAGCTTCCTTATTAAATCATTAATGTTATTGCTTATAAGGAGTTGTAGGTAGTTAACAAGATGTTCTTTTGTTATACTTAATTTAAATTATCTCGTACCTTTTGAAAGATATAGTTTCAATAATTAAGGTTAATTTCTATTTTTTAAGAAAATTATCCTGTGAATTCACATGTATTTCTTCAAAAATAAAGGCTAATTAACATATGGAATTAAAACAAACTCATGGCGTTTTATGGTATTTTCATTTTTTTTAAGAAGGCTGATATTAACTTCGTTAGAGTTTACAAAAATTTTACATTGCTTCAGAAAGTTAAGTGGAGATGAACATCAATTCAACAAGTTTAAAAGATATTCTCAGTTTCAAATTCCATCATAAATCTGTGTCAAGTATGGAAAATATGTAGACATATACCTCACGAGTTAATTTTTGTTTTGACATCGATTTCCTATCAGAGGCTAGGAATTTATAAGCTTTTCATTGTTAATTACAGGAATAATGACGTTGCTTATACTTTACCCTAAAAAATAAGAAGGAGATGGACTTAAGAAACAAGACTCTGAAAAGCCAGCCTAGAGTTACACAGGAGAAACAGAGAGGATTTCTCTTTGTACATCGCCTCCCATCTGATAATGTTTTCTAGGTCTGAGGTCCCAAGGAGAGGTGGGTCTGGTTTGGGGCCCCTGCCTGGGGGGAAAAGATCTGGTTGCTTTTTGTTCTATAATTTGTTATCGGGCATTGGACTTGCCTCATCCTAATGAAAGAGAAATCTGTTTTCTCTAACCTGAGATTATCAGAGCACACTCTTTTCCCTCTTTCAGACCTAAAGAGTATGGCTGGGCTCAATAATACATGGTCCATATTTTATCAGGCCTCTCACACTGAGATGCTGGGACTTCACAAAGATCGCTGCTCACCTACGGTTACTCCTCCCCATCATTTCTCTGCTCTTCTCTCTCCTGGGACCAAGCGCCAGCCGTTTTGGTGGCTCTGTTCCTTAGTCTCATGATCAAATTTCTTATTCGGAAGGAAGCACTCCATCTCTGACACCAGGCAGCTCTTTCAACAGACAGGCTGAAAACTGCAAACTGAATAACCCCAGGGGTCAGCTATTCATTATGAGGGAGGTAATCATTCATAATCATATGCCAATTGCTGGAGAGCACTGTTCAAATTTTGCTAACCAGTCACTGTGGACAGCTTTGTTATCAAATCTCCTACAATAGAATCTCACCTGACTTAGGTCTTGTTGTTTCTGTGCAATTATTGCTTTTAAGCTGACAAAAATTGCCTTGCATTAATATTTAATATTAAAATCAATGATTACTCTAGCACAGTGACAGAATGCTGCTGCTGAATGCTATTGGATTTCTCATTAATATTAATTTGTAGTTTGTAGGGAAATGGTTTAACAACTGAGCTACACACATGTAATTCAAATATTGATTAACCGGGCCATAAATCTGTAATCATGAAAAAAATTTCTCTTAACCATCTGTGTTTGATTTTATGGTCTTAACATTTTCAAAATCCATCGTATTTCATTAATAACATGCAATGTACTTTTTGTAGTATGTTAGTTATTAGCAAATATTTTCCAATTTTTTTTTTTTTAGATTATTTATTTGTCAGAGAGAGAAAGCACAAGAAGGGGAGCATGGCAGGCAGAGAGAGAAACAGGCTCCCTACTGAGCAAGGAACCCGATGCGGAACTTGATCCCAGGACCCTGGGATCATGACCTGAGCTGAAGGCAGACGCTTAACCAACTAAGCCACCTGGGGGTCCCAATTTTCCAGTTTTCTGACCAGCATAAATTTGTTTTAGGTTGCCAGGAATGATACAAAATTTTCTGATAAATCTTTACCTAAATGCAAATCTTTACCCGATATCAATATCATTATCAACCATGATTTATTGAATGTGTTTTAAGAACTTAGGACTGAACTGAGAATCTAATTTTCCTTCATATAGGAAAATTATGCTATTGATCCCACATTGGTAGGGATTTGAATTGCTTTTCTTGATTGTGTAATTAACTTCCATTACGTTTAAGCTATAAATACATATGTCATGTTTGTAACATTAGATGAGTGTGTGCCCACAGAACAGAAATTAAAGATCCGCCACCCTAACTGGGTGTGTTTTTAAATTCTAAACAGAAATCTTGCTTTCTATAAGACAATAGTTTATTTGTTCATTAACAAATATTTATGAATGTGTAAGGCATTATGCTGATTTTTGCAGTGGGGTAGACAAATGAATAACACATGTTCTTTAGCCTCAAGTCATCTTACTATAAACAAGGAAAATTGTTGAGGCACGTATGCAATAACCATAATACAAATTCAACTTTTTATTTGTTTATTTATTTATTTTTACTGTCTCCCTAAGACTGTGAGAACCAGAGGGGAGGGGGCAAAATTATTGTAGGAATGAAGCTTCCTCTCAGGGTCTGTCATATTTGGGTATGCCCTCACTGGAAAACACATGCTTTAGGCCAGAGCAGTAGAACACAGACCTTAGTGTGTGTGTCACAGAGTCGCTTGGACGACTTGCTAAAACACAGATTTCTGAGCTCCAGCCCCAGAGCTTCTGATGCCATGAGTCTAGGACGGGGGTGGGGTGGGGTCTAAGAATTTGCATTTCTAGTAAGTTTCCAGATGATGCTGAAGTTCCTGGTGGAGGAGCCACACTTTGAAAAACCACTGGGTTAGAGATTCCCAAAATTGGTTAATAGAAAAATTATATAGGGAGCATTTTCTTTCCTCCTTCCTTCCTCTGAAAACTGTCTCTTTTTCTTCCCTTTCTCCTTTCCTTCCTTATTCATTTTTTCCTTTTGAACATGGATCTTCCTCCTTCTTAGTCTTAAGAGATACAGTGGATCTGTGCCAAAGATCAAAAATAAACACTTACAAAAAGCTTACCCTATGGTTTGCTGAATTCTGGGTTAGTTAATTTTCCTTTCTGTTGTACTGGGGAAAATTAAATAGGGGAGAGGATTGAGTGAACATGGTAGGTAAGTGTAAAATAAAGGGTTTGGTTAAATAAAGTGGATAATTGTTTGTACTCTTTGATTTGGTTCACTGACAGGTGAATGCTCTGGTGTCCAAAGGTGGCAGGATTGAGAACATTCTAAAAGGCCAGTTCTGACTGCTGATGGACTGTGCACTCCCAGGGCTGGGGGTCATAAGGAGCTAAGGGTGGTCATGCATAGTGTAGTCATGATGAATGACTTTGAATTAATGTGAACCGTCCTCCACCTCCTCCACATCAGGGGTGTTTCTCTATTTTTAAGCAGCTTCAAGGTCCTTTGTCACTTTTCACTCTTACTATTCTTAATCCAGTAACCCATCCTTTGTGTTTCCCAAGCTAGACTATGAGAATACCACAAATAACTATGGGGCACCTTCAGGGAGCATCAGCTTTAATTAAAAGTGCACTGCTACCTTATCTCTCAAAAGAGACTCTCATGGTGAGTATTTCAAGCACCATAGATGTGTGTGTGTGTGTGTATTTTATACTTTTATGCTGGTAGGTTAGTAACAGTCTTCATCATAAACAGTGTTTGCAACTATTTTTTCTGATTGCTGAGTATGGAAGATGACAAAACCGGCCCTGCAAAAAATGATGTAACTTCCATTACCTAAATTGCCTTCATTGTCTGTGCCTACAGAACATGGCTAGATGATATCACACTGAATTAATTGATTTAATAATTCCTTTTATCAACAGGACAGCCAGTCCTCTAAAATCAGCTTGTATGTAATCAATTACTGAACTGGTTAATATGTAAATCTAGTTAATATGTAATATGACCAAACCTATCAAAATCTGAAATCACTTCTTGTTTTAAAACAGTACCTTCTATAAGTGTTAGTCAATAAATAAGAATGGAAGTGGTCAATGTAACTGAGAGATGGCAGATGACTTCAAAATAGAACAGCATTCTCCTTGCAAATGGCCTTTAGAGATCTGGTATTTCTTTCTCCTCCAAATCATAGAGTCATGCCACTGAAGGGAACTTCAATTTGATGTTCCACCAAATGGAGAAGTCTCTTCTGCATCTCCCTGAGGGATTGTCAGCTGGCTCCTGCTTTACCATTTCCAGTGACAATGAACGTATAACCGTTCTCTTATTGGGCAGCTCTAAATGATGGAAGGTAATTTTGTTTCCAAAATTTTCACAAAAATGCTAATTCTCCTGTGAGTCAGGTCTGTGTGATTCCCAACTTCACATTGTTCTCTAGTATCACAATGCCTCCTAATGCATGCATACTGCATGCCAGGAAATTTGTAGGGTAATTGTTAGGAACAGAAACATTAATGAGACCCAGTGCCTTTTCTTAAGGTGTTTATAATCTGCTCATAGAAGAAATAATACATGCACATAATTATTTCTAATTCATGTGCCAAAGAGAATCTTTAAGTTGCATGAACTTTTGTTCAGATAAGGTTAAAAAGGAACTATACCCAGATGGAAAGAGGTTTCATGGAAGAGAAACCTGATAGGCAGAGATACTGAGGTCAAATGGGGAGAACATTTGAGGCAGAAGGGAGGGCGTGTGCATCGTGGGGACCAAAATATCGGGCATGTTTAGAAATAAAAAGTAAAACACCTGGAATGCAGCATAAAATAAAGATGTGAGTAAAATAGAAGGCTTTCTTTCTCAGATGGCTTGGGGTCAAATCACAGAGTACCCGGAAGCCAGAGATAGCCTTATGGATTTGATCCTCCACAGTAGCATTCTCCAAGGTGGTGCATCAACTCCGGGAGGTACGTAAGAGAATGCACTGGGGTGTGAAGAGATGTCAAAACTTCAGTGAATTTTCATTTTTAAACCTAAAAACTAAAAAAAAAAGTAAGCGTTACTAAAATTTACTCTCTTGGTTCCCTCAATGACCATACTTCAAGGTCACATGTCTTATTTCATGTCCAGTATGGGAGGCATCCTGAGGGAAGAGTGGGTGCCCCGGAATGCTGGGAGGCTAGGAGGGGCTCTTCCCTCTTTGCTAGTTTTCACTAAGCTGCTCACTGCAACATGCTATCTAGCTTTCAGGGAGTTTGCAGATTTGGGGGCCCAGATGGATTTATAAACTGTCATCTAATTTTAATTAAATGCATGATCACAAAATGATACACAGTTTTAAAGGATTCCTTCCAAGAATCCACGGATTGAAGACAAGACTAATGATACAATCACAGATAAATCAAAAGTGGCAGAGTTGACATTCCTTTTACCCTATGTGCAAGATGTTCATCAGCCACATTACAAAACACAGATCCGACAAGAAATAACTGTTTCAAAAAGTGATACTTGAAATATGGATATAGATCCAATTTTATTTACAATGAACCTTCTCATGAATGGTAAGAGATACATGATGCCTTTGTGAAATCTTGAGGCATTGTTTTTTTATTTTTGTCATGATAGCCCTTAAAGTAGATATTGAAATAAACTAAGCTTGGAACAAGAACAGCAACCTCAGTTACTGTACCACAAAGTATTAACCAAAGTTTTCAGAAATAATTAGTCATATATATGCCTTAAATATAAATAAATATATATATAATCTACTCATATAAAACAATTAAGCATAAATTATACATTATATGCTATCTAAATAAACATAAATAATATTAATGATAAAAATTTAGAGAGCTAGAATGTTCTTTGAAACATTAATAAAGTAATTATTCAAATATTTTTTATTATATCTTAGCTCAACTTTTTACATTTCTCTGCCTGTTTAAGAACATATCTAATTATTAGGACAGTCATAACTTCAATATACATTTATAAATAAGTGTGTGTCTGTACACAGCACATTCTCAAAATGTTTTACCTGATAGAGGGGTGATAGCTTTTCAAATTTCGAGAAACGACTATTCTACATTTTGGACTAGGGATTCATTGAACGTTTTGATCCAGGAAGTGATACATCAATGCATCGAGAAATATCAAGAACTCTAGGGGAAAAAGTGGTACCAGAGGTGCTAAAAAAAAGACTATTTGATAATGAACTGTAAAGGAGAAAGAAGGGAGGTGACTGATAAATTGTTGAGATAATTCAGGGCTTGAATAAAGGAGAAAGCCGTGGAAATTGGAAGGAGAAGCTAGATGCTGTAAATACTGTGGAGGTAAGATCTGCAGGATTCCAGTAAGTGATTCGTTACTAGAGAAAGTGAGGGGAGTCACAGAAACAAACCAAAGGTAGCCGCAAGTTTCTCCTCCAGATAATTGAACACAGGATGAGGACCTTCAGACAAAAATAGAAATGCTATGTTTTCAGTTTGGTTTAGAAGAGAATAGATTTTCTTCAATTTGGGTCATGGTTTATTTAAATAAATCAGTCTATCCATTTATTCATATTAATTTTTAATTTGCTCCAAAAATGCTTAATCTACTCCCACTACATTTCAGAAACTGCATAACGTGCCAAATATTCAAAGCTAAACGAGATTGTTT
Organism: Leptonychotes weddellii; assembly: GCF_054177405.1. Classification (NCBI taxonomy): domain Eukaryota; kingdom Metazoa; phylum Chordata; class Mammalia; order Carnivora; family Phocidae; genus Leptonychotes; species Leptonychotes weddellii. The sequence continues at coordinate 118,310,528 of NC_138371.1, forward strand.
CTAGCCTCAGGGAGCTCACAGATTAGTGGGAATAATAAAAATGTATCGATAATGATGTATAATGGGAGATGTGCAATTACAGAACCATCTGTAGGGGGATTTGCAAGCACATGGAAGGGCCACCTGGCCTGGCTGGGAACATTTTTGGAAGATGAGACTCTGGAGAAAAGTAAAAGTATGACTACATGCTGGTAGCCAAGGGAAGAAAGGAATGTGTTCTAGGCAGAGGGGACAGAGTGGCCAAGGCATGGCGCAGGTATGTGGGAAGCTGAAGCAGAAGGATTTCAACAGAAATCAGATTCCCTGTGACAGGTGGACAACTGAATTCTGCTAAGAGGGCATGGGCTCATCTATTCTGAAAAGAAAATCAATAGCAATCAATGAAACTTGGAAGGCTGTCAGGTCTACGCAGAACGGCAAAAGGAGGAGGCAAATAAAATGAAGGGAAAAAAATATAGTTTGTATCCTAAAGCTGCAGCATAGAAGTTGAACAATGAACATTTTAACTGTGGCTATTTAAATTGGAGACATTACTATCCAGTAATTAAATGTGGTCAGTGTTAAATGAGAGAGGCTACCTGGCACCCCTACAGATGAGGATCATGGGAATAGAAGCTTGCTTCTGGAGATACATGCATCCATATAGGGAAAGAGGCCACAAGCAGAGCTCCAGAAAGTACATGGATGCTTACGGTTTACTATTTTTTTTTTAAATTTTTAAAATTTTATTATGTTATGTTAGTCACCACACAATACACCATTAGTTTTTGATGTGGTGTTCCATGATCCATTGTTTTCGTACAACACCCAGTGCTCCATGCAGTACGTGCCCTCCTTAATACCCACCACCGGGCTAACCAATCCCCCCTCCCCTCTCCCCTCTAAAACCCTGTTTGTTTCTC
>NC_138371.1:118311929-118327000 GCF_054177405.1 Leptonychotes weddellii
TTGCGGACATTGCTGCTATGAACACTGGGGTGCATATGGCCCTTCTTTTCACTACATCTGTGTCTTTGGGGTAAATACCCAGGAGTGCAATTGCTGGGTCATAAGGTAGCTCTATTTTTAAATTTTTGAGGCACCTCCACACTGTTTTCCAAAGTAGCTGTACCAACTTGCATTCCCACCAACAGTGTAAGAGGGTTCCCCTTTCTCCACAACCTCTCCAACATTTGTTGTTTCTTTCCCTGTCCATTTTTGCCATTCTAACTGGTGTAAGGTGGTGGTATCTCAGTGTGGTTTTGATTTGAATTTCCCTGATGGCTAATGATGATGAACATTTTTTCATGTGTCTATTAGCCATTTGTATGTCTTCTTCAGAGAAGTGTCTTTTCATGTCTTCTGCCCATTTTTTGACTTGATTATTTGTTTTTGGGATGTTGAGTTTGACAGCTTACTATTTTTTTTAAAGGTTTTATTTATTTATTTGAGAGAGAAATAGTGGGAGAGAGAGAGAGAGAGCACAAACAGGGGGAGAGGGAGAAGCAGGCTTCCCGCCGAGCAGGGAGCCCGATGCAGGGCTCAATCCCAGGACTCTGGGATCATGACCTGAGCCAAAGGCAGGCGCTTAAACCAACTGAGCCACCCAGGTGCCCCTGTTTATACCTTACTATTAAAGCATGTATTTATGTGTGTGCCAGATGAAACTTGAAGCTGAAAGAGGATAGGAGATGTGTGAAACTAAATGTACTTTGCCTGAAAATGTGAAACCGTTTCATGAGATGGGCAAAAATGAAAGATTATTGTTTAGTTCCACTGATGGTGGTGTGCAATCGCTCAGAATAAACTTGACAAGTGTCGGGGCGCCTGGGTGGCTCAGTTGGTTAAGCGACTGCCTTCAGCTCAGGTCATGATCCTGGAGTCCCGGGATCGAGTCCCGCATCGGGCTCCCTCCTCGGCAGGGAGTCTGCTTCTCCCTCTGACCCTCCTCCCTCTCATGCTCTCTGTCTCTCATAAAAACAAAACAAAACAAAACAAAAAAACTTGGCAAGTGTGTGTCACTTTACAGATTATATATTACACCCTGCACACATTTTATGTCATCAGATCCTTCTTACTCAGTAAGTCAGGTGGTGGCTGCTGTAGTTTGCAGGTGAGACTAAGACTTGCAGGCAAAATGTGGCTGCCCAAGGTCATACAGTGGCAAGGTGAGACTCAAACTGGGTTTTCTGACGCCCATACCAGAGCATCTCCCACTTCAGGAGCGGTTTTCGAATGGGCTCCACGGAGGCCTAAGGCCTTACATTTCTGCATCAGGGGCAGCGGAGGTGTGGCAGACTTCTGTAACTTGTGGGCCATCAAGCACCATTCTCCCTTCCTGTGGTGACAATACATCAATTGTTTTGGAGAATTATCTTTTGATAATTGAGGGGTTTTTTTTTGTTTGTTTAAATGTATATGGATAGCTTTTGTATGCAGAAAGAAATCCTTACATCTGCATTCATTTTCATTAATAGTCAACATAATAAAATTTTGTAGTTGTAGATACAACTTATATATAAAGTAAATCCTCTTATAAATCTAGTGATTGCTAATTAATGCTCAATTAGTTTCTGGATGTAAGATATTAAATTTCCCCAAGCACTTAAATACAACTTACAAATTTAAGTCATATATTATGTTAAACCTTTCACAGTAAAGTCATGCAAATTGTATGTTCTCCTAAATAGTTTAAGGTCCTTGTAAATGTGATTGTTTTAATTATCTGAAACTTTTCAACTTAAAATATTTAATATATCTGGTTTTCTAAAGTACTTTAAACAGATAAGTGGAATTACAAATCTAACATACAAAGTTTCCTTAAGTTCTTAAATGATACTTTTACACCTAATAATAAAGATTTGATGATTCAGATTTATTTAAACTTACAAATACTGTTAAAAATTTATCAAATATTGTACCTATTAAATTTAAAATCACAAAAACACTTTAAAGTTATGTTTAATATGTCAGATTTAACATATCAGATTTAAAAAGAAGGCAACACATATTTTTTAGATGATTATATACTGCTCAAATTTCCCATTTTCTTTTTCATTTATTTTCTGCAGCTGTGGCCACCTAGATTTGCACTTAACCTTTTAAATTTGGTATAGATATATCGATTCCAAGGATTTGATTTTATCATTCTCTTTTCTCTGGTTATATTTACATCTTCCTGGAGTTGCTAAGTCTTTTATCATCTCTTTATTCAAAAAATTTCAGATGGTGATCAGAGATTCTGGACAGGGACTTGGAACCTAGTGGTCATTTCCAGAATAACTTCCTGAGCTGCCTGTTAATATACCAAACCTGTTCATATAGAAAGGAGGTTTTTCAAATCCTTGCATTTTCTCACAAATGGTTTCATCTGGCTATTCTTAGCCATTTTATTTTTACTATAATTTCTGATACAACTCTTACTGAAACTCCTTCCTAAATATAATTGCCTAATTATAGCTCTTACCCACTCAGTTGCAATTAACTTCTGCTGTCAGCTCAAAGTTAATGAAATCTGCAGGACAGTGCCCACCTCTCCCCTGTGCTGTGGTTATAACTAATATCTTTACTATGTTGTTGCTTTTGCACCTTTCTTATATAGATTGCTTCCTTATCTGTCACCCAGACCACAAATTTATAGCTGTTAGGTTGGCCAGAATTACCTTTCTGGTGTTGTGTACTATTGGGTTGGGATTGTAAATCATGATGTCCTGACCAATGAATGGGCATATGGCCAAAGTGGACTTGCTTCAGGACTTTTAATGTTGAGCTGAGGCAAAATTAAAAACAAAAAAAATGAACACACACACACACAAAACAGAACCAGCAGGAGTGTCCTAAACACCAAGTGGTTCTAGCCACTGAGATCTATTCCTGCTGGTTCTCAGTTGAGTTTTCAGCCTTCCTTTCAGTCCTTTGAGCCTTCAGATCCTTCTAATAAGTTACCCTGTCAGTTACTTTGCAACCCCAAACTCCAAGTGATCCAGGAGCCTAGAGTAGGCTGTACAGATAAAGAAGGGGCTATACTTAGTGGAGAAAGGGCAGGAGGCCTGACCCATGCTTCAGTCAGATCAGCCACACACAGTTATCCACCCTGCCAATTTTATTTGAAGAAGATTTGAAATCATTGTATTGCTACAAAGGTGTGAGATCATTACACTCATGATTGCTAAGGTTCCAGAGAATTTTAAAGACAAATGGAAGGATGAGAACTATAGCAGGACATATGCCTGAATAAAAAAGAAAATGAGAAACTTGAGGCAGCTTTCAAAATTCATGGAGTATCAAAGAGAACAGAGAAATCAGGATATATTTCAATGTGAGAAGCCTCAATGCCTAAAGAGTGAGGACTGAGCAGTAAAGGCAAATAATTAGAGGTATGAATGGGTGGCTCAGTCGGTTAAGCGTCTGCCTTCAGCTCAGGTCACGATCTCAGGGTCCTGGGACCGAGTTCCGCCTCGGGCTCCCTGCTCAGCAGGGAATCTGCTTTTCCCTCTCCCTCTGCCTCCCCACCACCATTCACCATTCGTATGTTCTCTCTCTCCCTCTCTCTCTCTCTTCCCAAATAAATAAATAAAATCTTAAAAAAAATAAGAGGTATGAAGAAAGGGTTGGAAGTCCTTATTAAAGATGCATAGGAAACGTGGGATCATTACTTCAAAGTCCCTGAGAGAAATACGCAGCAAAGACAGAACACACTAGGCGTAGGAGGACTTCCACAGAGAAACTGATTTAACTAAAAATGAAAGCTAAAACTCTCATACTCTATTTCTCAGCTTTTCCAGAAACTAGAGCATGGGCACATGCTTTAGTTCAACTAATCAGACACACAAACATAGAAACACAATCCAAGGACACAAAGGAACTGGCACTGTGGAGAATTTTTCCCAGAGATGGGTCTGTGGCACAGCTGTTTCCAATGACAGCAGTGTCAATATGGCCAGTGGTGGGTGCAATGTACAGAATCAACCAAAGAATCTAGGGTTCAGCTTGGGGGCTAGTGACATCTTCAACAAATTGGTCGTGGAGTAATTTCAGCCATAATTCTGGCTACATGGCTTCCCTCTGCTTCTGCCTATTTCCTGAGCTTGATTCTCCAGCTTTCACAAGGATTATTTGGTTTGTCCAATAGCAACTAATCCCTAAGGAAAAGATGGGAAAATCAAGTATTTTCTATCTGGTCTAATTGGTGCTGAAAAAATAAAACTGGCTAATATTAAGGGATGGGTTTTGGGCAACCTATGGCTTGCAATGACTAAATAAGTTAATCAAATTATCACCTGTGGGCACTCTGGAATAATATGCCTACTAATGGCAAGGCTTTGGAGGACCATGTAGCCTCCATTGCAATGGAAGTTCTTTTTTTTTTTTTTTAAGATTGTATTTATTTATTTGACAGAAAGAGATAGCGAGAGCAGGAACACAAGCAGGGGGAGTGGAGAGGGAGAAGCAGGCTTCCTGCTGAGCAGGGAGCCCGATGTGGGGCTAGATCCCAGGACCCTGGGATCATGACTTGAGCCAAAGGCAGACGCTTAACGGCTGAGCCACCCAGGAGCCCCTGCAATGGAAGTTCTTAATAATCAGATGAACAAAATGATTCTGGATGTCAGTCATCCTTCTTCCTAACTACCCACAAAGTTTGTTCACTTGGGCCCATGAACAAAGATTCTTAGTCTTGGATTACTCATCAGTAACAGAGTACTAGTTACATGATAACATGGTAATGATCCTTATGCTGCAGGGTAGTTATCAAGATAAGAACAGCATATTAAAAAGATCTAGCATTGAGCCTGATTATCAATACATTTGAATGCTAAGGAATAGGAGCTATTGCTATTAATGCAGTGAAAAGTAGAGAGGGTTGAAAATTCTACCACTCACAGATGTGGCTTAATAAATCATACATTTTGATGAAGCCACAGTGACCACTATTACGTGACTTCCACTTATTTCAGAAGCCAAAGAGCAAGAAAGCTTAAATAACCATCCAAAGGAGAAGAGGGGGATTTTGGGGAGGTACTCCTTTCAACCATGACTTGGAAGGTAAGAATCTCCATGTTTTACTCTACAGCATCGTTCCTCTGTAGGGACGTGAGACTCCTTCACTCTTCAACATGCATGTATTTATTTTCCCATGAAATTAAAATATTTAAATCAGAGCCTGTCTTTTCATTCTTTTAGTGCTCTAGTATATTAAAGAGCTCAATATATGAACTTATCTTTCACATTTTCACGAAAAGAAAACCTTTATGTTTAATTTTATGTATATACATATATAACAGGTTTCTGATGAGGCTCACCCAAATATTTACTTTAACTTTGGAAAAATATTGATTTTAAGCACTTAACTTATAATTTATAGTTAGCCTTATAGAACATATGATAATTAAGGAAACATTAAAAAACATACAAATGGCTTTGAATGTTTAAACTGTACAATAATTTCCATCCTCATACTACCACATATTATTCTAATTTTCAAATGATTTTGTTTCTTTTTTTTACAATTGCAAATTCAGAGAAGTACAAGTGAGCAAAGAAAATTAGGCCATATTACTCTACCTGAATAATCTCTGTTAATATATTCAGTAGCACATGGGAAAGATTAGAAATTTTCAATCCATTTGGAAAGGTACAAAATAAAAAGTGAAAGCGTCCCTTTCACAGGAATGCCATCCTGAAAAAAACGAAAAAGCTTAAATTTACATGTATCTACAAGGGATCATACGCACTATATGCACTATAATTCACCTTGCTTTTTTTTTTTTTTTTAAAGATTTTATTTATTTATTTGACAGAGAGAGACACAGTGAGAGAGGGAACACAAGCAGGAGGAGTGGAAGAGGGAGAAACAGGCTTCCCCGCTGAGCAGGGAGCCCGATGTGGGGCTCGATCCCAGGACCCTGGGATCATGACCTGAGCCGAAGGCAGACGCTTAACGACTGAGCCACCCAGGCTCCCCTAATTCACCTTGCTTTTTTCACAGATTATATTTTGGAATTATTTCCACATTAGCATTTAAATTTCCTTCACAGCAGATAAATTGCATAGCATAGTACTGAGTGAACAGACCATAATTTATTTATTCAGTACTTTACTGATGGACACTGATTGTTTCCAGTTTCTCTTTCTCTTGCTCCCCTCCCTCCCTCCTCTTTATTTTCCCTCAGTAGCACTTTACAATTTTCTTCAACATTTATTGAATTCACAGGGCCTTTAGGGTCTTTTCTTTTTGCTAATTGAGCCATTTCTTCTTTATTTGCCAGAATTGGGATAAGTGATTTTGTCAGGTATATATATGTAATACACACACAAACACACACACACATACACACACATACATGTATATGTGTCTATCTATACATACACATATGGCGTAAGGCAGATTAAGGACCAAAGCTAAATGGTTAGTGTTTCAGAAAAATACTAAACAAGTTCAGATATTTTACTCTGATCCAAATTTTAAAAAGTGAGAGAAGAAATTTAAAAATAATCATATTTGTTATCTAGACCCTCCTGAGAATTTATTTTTCATCTTCTTACTCACTTCCTCATCTGTTACTCTACAACTACACTGGCTTTGGCCAATTCGTGGAACACCCAAGTTTCTTCTTGTCTTTGGACCTTTGCATTTACACTTTCTCCTACCTGGGAATGATTTCACCCTATGTTTCAGATTTTCCTTCAAATCTCAGGTTAAATGTCAACTCCTTACCAGACCTTCCTACCAGACCTTCCTCCTTCCACTATTCTCTTTCACTGCATTTCAGCACCCTCCGAGCGCTCATCACAATCTTGTTAACATTTAACTCCTTTTTCTCAGACATATAATGTAGATCCCCCAATACCTACCTGAGTACCTAGCATGTAATATGCTTCAGTAAATACTTAAAAAACAAGAGAATTCAGGTAAAGTGGATTTAATTACTGTAGAACTAACTTTTACTGAATTTATATGCCAGGAACAGCTGTCAGTGTATGTTACTCATGCTTAGCTTAGACTTTTCATTGATTCAGGATTCCGAAATCCTTTTAATCCCATAAATCTTAATACCCAAACTTTAAATATAATTTAAATTTCAGACCATTTTGAGAAACCTCCCACCAGTCTCCCCTTCCCACCCTAAGGATCCACCCGCTTACCCCTAACTTCTCTAACCGCCCCGCCTTTCCAGCAGCCAGGCTGAGCTAGGCAGTGCGCACAGAGCCTTCCGCGACCCGGGGCGCATGCGCGGCAGACCGTGCACATGCGCAGTACTCGCGCAGCTGGCGTGCGTCCCAGCCTAAGGCTGAGGTGGCCGCCACGGAGCGGGGGGCGGGGCCTGCGACACTATGGCCGAGGGTGGCGGGGAGGTAGTGGCAGTACCCGCGTCCGGGGCTGCCAACGGCCTCAGCAATGGGGCAGGCGGGGTCCCGGCGCAGACCAGTAACCCGCTGTCGCGGAAGCTGAATAAGATCCTGGAGACGCGGCTGGACAACGACAAGGTAACCAGAGCTGGCAGGGCCGGGGTCCCGCGTCGCCCGCCGAGCTGAGGCTGGCCGGGGGCGGCGTCTGTTCGGCACCCACTCCCTCATCCCTTCGTCTCTCCGTGGAGGGGACCGCAGACCCGCGGTCTTCCTTGTCTTCCGCGACCTCTTGTCTTCAATTGACAAGAGAATCACTTAAGAGAATCTTAAGTGCCGGTAAGAAGGGGGAGGCCGAGGAATCCCTGGAAAAGCGAAGAGGTGTCTTGGGTGTCCCCTCCATTTGAAAAACCTGTTCCTGGAAGGCTCTCGCTCCGGGAGGCAAACGGTGGAGTCTCCTACCCGGGAGGTGTTCGGGGGTCCGAACAGGGGGAGAGGAGAGCCCAGGGCAGGATTAGAAACCCATGCAAGAGTAAATTACAAGACTAGGCAGCGTCAATCGGGGTGAGGAGGAACTGGAGAACCGGGGTAGGCATAATTGAGCATTTCCACTGACGGGTGAGAACGACTGAAATAATTTGCAGCGCGGAAGAACTACCTGCTCAGGGCTCAGATGAAATACGATGTACTACTAGTTTTTGTTGTTAGCTAAGCTCCGCCTGTGATATGTGGGCTCATGCTGTGTTTCTTCACAAGATAAACCGTCCACATTCTCTCCCAAGTACCTCCTGAAACTCATCCATCCAGCTTCTGTCGTAGCTGGTTGTCTCTTCTGTATCATTGAGTCTTTAGGTAAATTGGTCATGCCATAAAGAAAAAATATATGTAGAAGTGAGAGAACTTTATAGATAAATTTGTAGGTAACCGAAAATAAGCTGTCAGTAAGAATTTGTGTATAAAAAAATAACGTAATATAGTAAGACGGGCTCTGGGGCCACCTATTTATTAGATATAACCATCAAACTGAAGCATTATGATTTGAGTAAGCCCCTTAATTTCTCTAAGCTTATTTTTCATCATTTCTAAGTTGAGAATACTGCTGGTAACTTTCTCAGGGTTGTTGTGAGGATTCAATTGACAAGAGAATCTTAAGTGCTCAGCAGAGTGCCCAGCACTTACCATTTCTTATTAAATGTTAATTTTATCATACAGCTTATTGTTTAATATGTCTAATACTGACACCTATTATCTCATTTAATACAGCTGCTGTGATGTAGATAACATTATCTCCTTTTTACTCAAGAGAAAAATAATGTATTGAAAGAGTGTAACAAGGTTAAATCATGTAACCAATAACTGGTGGAGCTGTAATTTGCAGCTGTCTCTGTGATTTTGTTCATTCATCACTTTCGGACTACTTCTTTGAGCCAGGCCTAGGACATTTCAAGGTTATAGTCAAAAGAAATGGTTTCATTTTATGGTTTTTCTTTTTTTTGTACATAAATCTTTGTAATGCTTTCTTAAATATTAAATTGAATTTAAATAGCTTTACTATTTTTGTCAGTCCAGCCAATATTGCAAAATAACATTTTAACTGAAACACAGAAGGGTAAGCCCATTATAATATATGTTAGTTCAGGTGTAGGAATTTATATTTGGAGTTAGATATTCTGGGCTTGGTCTTCTCCCTTCTCTCCCCTATGCATATTCTCTCTGTAGGAGAACTCTCACTTTCATGGTTTTAAATAACAAAAAGGGTGATGATTCTCAAATTTATAACCCTGTTCTTGACATCTCTACTGAGCTCCAGATTTGTATAGTCTGTTGCTTACATGACACTTCTAATTAGTTACCTGATCAACATCATAAAAACTTAACATAGCCAGACTCTTGGTTTTTCTCCAAACTGGTTCTGCTTTCTACTGTTAGTAAAGAACATCACTTACCCAGACAAGCAAAAAGTGTATAAATAATTTTTGATTCCTGTCATTTTTTTCACTTCTTACATTCAGTCCATTAACGAATCCTCTCGGCTCTACCTTGAAAAAAGTTGTTTTGGAATATCCCCTTCTTTTCACCTGCAGTGCTACTTTCTTGTTCATTTTGGTTTCCTCCTACTTGCTTCCTTTCTTGCCTTCCCCCCCGATCTGCTCTCCTCACAAAGTTAGAATAAACTTTTAAACATATAAAGCACATTACATTACTCCTTTCCCTAAAGCCTCTAGTAGTGTCCCACAGCTTCAGTCATACTGGCCTTTCTGCTGCTTTAGGGTCTTTGTACTCACAGCTTTTTCTGCCTGTGAACTGTTTTGTCCCCATGGATGCCTTTCCTATTACTTAGGCCTCAGTTCAAAAGTCACCTCAGAGAGGCCTTCTCTAAGTTCTGCTCCCAGTTACTCAGTTCCTAGCCTGGAGGCTACAGGTGGTACTTCTTTCTTATATATATCCTTCCAGAGATAGTTTACACATTCATCAGGAAGTATGCATGTATATAGTCCTTTTTCTTTTTTAACAGTTGGTATTACAACTGTTTGTGTACCTTGCTATTTCACTTACTGTATCTTGAAGTTTGTATTATATAAGTACATAAAGAATTTTCATCTTTGTTAAAATGGATATATCATAATTTCTTTAACCAGTTCACTTTAGATGGACATTAAGGGTATTTGCAGTCTTTAAAATTACAAACTATTTTGCAGTGATGTATACATGCCGCAATATAAAAGTAAGTAGATTCTTAACAGTGTTTTGGAAATAAGTTTACTCTTCAGTAATGTGAAGATCACCTGGTATTTTTTGCTTATTTAATGGAAACATTTGAAAATAATTTCATTAAAATTTGGCTTGAGATTAGGAAAACATTTGAAAATTGGCCCCAGTAATTGTTTTCTATTATCAATTGTGTAGGAGATGTTGGAAGCTCTCAAGGCACTTTCAACCTTTTTTGTTGAAAACAGTTTACGGACTCGAAGAAATTTACGTGGAGATATTGAACGCAGAAGTTTGGCCATCAATGAAGAATTTGTCAGCATTTTCAAGGAGGTGAAGGAAGTATGTAAATTCTTTTCATTTAACATTTATTGAGAACTTATTGTATGCCTAACTCTGTGCTAAGTATTTTTATGAATTGGGTTGATATGTTTGCTGTTCACATACCATGTTCAAATAGAAAACTTAACTACTTACTCCAGAAGCATCAGGTCCTTCAATTAGTGTGATTTTGGAATCTGTGACCTCCACTAATGCTGCTTCTTAGAAAGTTGTAACATTTGTTCTAGGATATTCTCTTAGAAATTTTTGCTTTTCTAACAACAAAAACAAGAAAAAAACATTTCTTTAAATGATTTTCCAGTGGAAATTTTTCCTCACTGAATAAACCTCCTTTGGATAATCACTTCTCCATTGAAGATTAATTAGGATTGAGTTACTTTAGCACATCATAAATTAGGAAATTTTCAGATTAATTAAGATCAGTTACTTCTGGCATAAGTAATAATTTATCATACTTGAGTGAGCAGACTACTCACTGTAGGGTAAAAATGAATTTTATTATGTTATTATATTTCACTTATGCAATATTTTGTTAATTTTATTAATATCACATTCTGCATGAGTTGTATGAAAGTGTTATATATAGTTTCAGTGACTAATTAATAAACAGATGATATTTAATAGTTTAGAAAGATTTCATTGACTGAAGGTTGGAAGGACAGTTTGGTAGTGTTTGTAAGAATAGAAAGGGTATCCATGAGCACATCCAGATTGTGGTCCTAAATACCGTTTCCCACTGAAAGGAACAATCTTACAAATATCAGAAAGCAGGGAAGCTATCTGAGACCCTTGGGAAAGTGACAGAAGAACTTCGGAGCTAACTAGATGAGGCTTCTCTTGTCCAGAGATAGGATGATTAGAGCATCAATAAGAATAACTCAGTGGACTAAAACATACCAAACATGTTTAAACCCACAAATTCATACTGATCTAAAAACCGAACAGAACCCTCATTGGTTATATTTCGTGGATATAAGGGAACTTATTTTGAAAACTCCTAAATAAAAGGAAAGAGTCAAGCATTTATCCTGTCTTTTGTTCCATTTACATACAGTTGTTGAGGGGAGGCTTCTCTTTATAGCTTTATTCTAATAAATGAAGAAGGAATGATAGAAGATGAGAAGATTTTGCCACCACTGTTAAATTTATGGATCTAGTTCAAGGTTTCTCAACTTGGCACTATTTTACATTTTGGGTCAGACAAGTGGGGACTATCTTCTGTGTTTAGGATGTTGAACAGCATCCAGGGCTTCCATCCACTAAATACCAGTAGTACCACTTCTTCTTCAGTTGTTCACCCAAGAATGTCTACAAACACTGCCAATGCCCCATCGGGGGACAAAATTGCCCTGGTTGAGCACCACTGGTCTAGCTGTTGGTCATCACTAGCAGCTAACCTCACAAAAAGCTGCTAACGTCATATCTGTCACTCCTAATAAGGGTATACAACACCACCTATGAAAAATTCTTGCCAGAAAATTGAACCAGAATATAATCAAGCTTCTAGATCTAACTGCCTGTTTATAGGAAATACTGGGGTCAGAGAAATATGTTAACACCACAAATATGTAGTCAGCGAATATAGAGTGTAGGGAACTGTAGAGACAAATGAGCTGGTTTCTTCAACAAATAAATTGTAAGAAAAAGAAAAAGAGAAGTAGGGGGAAGTGAGACTGTATAGATTAAAAAAAGAAATGAGAAATTGCAGCAAGTTGCTATTTGTGAATCTTAGTTGGTTCCTGACTTGCAATAATTATTTAAAAATTGGGACAGCTGGGGAGATTGGAACACTGACTAATTTGATATTAAGAGATTATTGTTAAATATTTAGATGTGAAAATGGCATTATGTTTTTTGAATCTTCTTAGAAGCATATACTGATGTTTATGAATGAAATGATAAAATATCATGAACATAAAATAATTCAGTTTGTGAGGGAGGGAGAAAGGAATGGGGGAGAAGTAGAAAGTGGGTAGAGAAATAGATGAAACAAGAGTGGTCGAAGCCGGGTGATATGTATATTGGCATTCATATTATCTCAACTTTTGGATATTTTTGAAAATTTTCCACAATAAAAAGTTTTTAAAAAGTTTATCATACACCAGTTGTATTTCCCAGCCTATAATTTTATTTAATTGGGGGGCAGGGGAAGACAGTTTGCCCTAAGTTCAAATAAAGACTTTATACGTAATATACAGGCCATTGAATTACAGTCATCAAAACTCTGCATTGAAGTCAGATATTCAGAGATGTAATTTATATTATTCCATATACATGGACCTGACAAATCAGGTCCATTTGGTATATTATTATGGCTAAAGTAAATATTAGGAGTATTCTTGACCTAGCTGGCTGATAATGTCATAGTGCTATTCGTATTAGATTACACAGTGAGATTTAAGGGAATAGTGAGATTAGTTTACTTAGGTTTCTGCTATTGCTAATATTGATATTTTGAAATCATGCTTTTTTTTTTTTTTTTTTTACTGTTCACCTCAAAGCAATTTAGGACTTCATTTAATGATTTGATTTATATGCTATCTGTTGTTAAGTATAGTGAGTAACATTTGAAAATATTGGTGCTATGATATTTATAATTCAAAGTACTTCATAGAAAGAAGGGAGAAAAATCTTACTTCTAGAACTTAGATTTATGCTAATATTCTGATAAGTGGTTTTCTAACTGGTTTATCCTCACACTTTGTTTATAGCCTCACTGGGCAGCTTTCTTATCTCTTGCCCTCTGATTGGCTCATTCCTTCATAAGCCGGTCATGTTTCTATTTGAAGGCCTGGGTATTCTGTTGAAAGGGATTGTCTGCTGTCTACCACTGAAACTTCCTTGTGTATGTTTCTGTTGTGTGACACCAAATTGAATTGGGGAAAAAAAAGATAGTAGTGCAGTATAAAGCTAAATATGATTTTGTGATGTCATTTTTTCATATAGTATTTTTCATTGATTCAATAAGGACTGGAGAGGATGGTTTGGTAAAAAGTGTAGAGCCTGGGAGACCTGTTGGAAAACTTTTTTTTTTTATTTTTATCAGTTCACATAAGAGATACCAATTGACCTGAACTAAAGTAGTAGTTGTTAGAGTAGTAAAAAAGAAATGGATAAGATACATGCAGTAAGGGTATAAATGATAGGACTTAATGACCAGTTACATTCCCATGTACCTGGAGGGGGCTAGAGGAGGAAGTACACAGGGAGAGAATGTTACTGAGAAGATTGCCAGCTTTGTGGCATGATCTACCATGTGATGACTTTCCACAAGGTAGAGGAGGCATGATTTTTAGTTTATTGGGTTTTCGTATTTGCTTGTTTTTATTAATTAAAAGTTAGAAATAATTCACTATAGAAAAGTTAGATAAGATCAGAAGCCAGAGCAATTGCTTATTATCCTATCACCCAGAAATAACTTTTGTCAGCATTTTATTGCCTTGCTTTTCTTGTGTTCTTCTGTATGTGTGTGTGTGTGTATATATATATATATATATATATATATATATGTACTTTTTTTAAAATGGGAGGTATGATATGTATTGTTTCATAATACTTTTTAAAAATCATATATAGACATCTTTTTATGCCTATGTATATAAACATATATGTACACACATACATATATATAGTCATTGTTAATATATGCACAGATTCCCATTGTGTGGTTGGAAATGTTTCACATTTTCTTTTTGTTTTAGGCAACTCTATGTTGATCTTCTTACATGTATTGTTGCACACTTACCTGATTCATTTTTAGGATAAATCTTAGTGTTAGTATACCTGAATGAAGAGGTATTAATATTCTTAAAGCATTTGCCATTTCCTATTGTCACCCTCTTTAAAAAGCATTTACTAATTTCTTTATATCTTTTCTAACACTAGATGTTATTCTTTTTAATTTTTCCAATCTTAAATATGGGATTTTTAGTCATGCTTGGGCAAAAAAAAAAAAAAAAATTCATGAGATGAAAATAAGGATTTGGCTAAGAGAAGAGAATTTCTTTAACAATATATGTAATACTTGCTGTTACTTTTTTTCCTTTTCAGGAACTTGAAAGCATAAATGAAGATGTTCAAGCAATGAGCAGTTGTTGTCAAGATATGAAAAGTCGCCTACAGGTACTGTGTAATGGTTGGATTTTAGTGTAGTTCCTGGCTCAAAGTAAGCTTTCAAAAATTGTTAGCTAGATCTACAAGATGTATGGATAGCTAATATATCATGTCCTATAGGAAATGCAAGTATAAATATTATGCTTTTTTTTAACTATAAATGGGTATTTGGGGTGATGGTTTACTGATATTGTTTAGTTAACTCCAGATGCCTTTATATTTTGATCTAGTCAGTGTAGAGCTAACTGTATAGAATTTTGATAAACCTCTCAATCTCATAATATCCCATAAATCTAGCAGGAATTAGTGCCTTAGTAGAAACTCTTAGGAATAAGTCCAGACTAAAGCTATGCGTAACAAAGACCCAGCTTAGTTATGTTTTGTGCTCAGCCTCCCCACAAAAAAAAAAAAAAAAAAAAAAAAAATCTCAGGAAAATATCTATAATTCTACATCTGTTTATTAAAGTAGTTTGATAGCAGCAATGTCTGCAGTAGCCAAACTGTGGAAAGAGCTGAGATGCCCTTCAACAGAT
>NC_138371.1:118327100-118362508 GCF_054177405.1 Leptonychotes weddellii
AAGTCAATTATCATATGGTTTCACTTATTTGTGGAACATAAGGAATAGCATGGAGGACATTAGAAGAAGGAAGGGAAAAATGAAGGGGGGAGGAATTGGAGGGAGAGATGAGCCATGAGAGACTATGGACTCTGAGAAACAAACAGGGTTTTAGAGGGGAGGGGGGATTGGTTAGCCTGGTGATGGGTATTAAGGAGGGCACGTACTGCGTGGAGTACTGGGTGTTATATGAAAACAATGGATCGTGGATCACCACATCAAAAACCAATGATAGATTGTATGGTGACTAACATAACATAATAAAATTAAAAAAAAAAAATAAAAGTAAAGTAAAGTAGTTTGAAACTTCTAGTTTGATTACAGAGTTAAGATTTAACCTAATTACCCCCATTTATATAATTTTGGAATAGTGAATAGAATAGGGTTCCTCTTAAGAGTCAGTCATGATTATGTTTACTACCTTCACATTTTTATTTAAAACTTATACCTTTAAGATTCTCCTGGAACTATTGACAGCTACAGTGATTCTAGGAAGAATCATTAATCTATGCATATTCCACAGATCAATCTTAAGGTACTTGCATGATCTATCTCTAGAACCAGTTTCCTGTTTCTCTAAGATTTTAGCTTTCCTAGTCTTAACTAAATTTCAGTACTGGCATATCTATTGTTCAACCTTAGGTCCTTATGAATTACATAATACTTAGTCATAAAATCTTTGCTAATTATTGTCATTTTACATTTTTTGCAATATTACTTTTGTTGCTTAGTAATTTTATTTGACTATTCTGTTTCTCTAACTTTCTCTTTATTTCCTTTTCTCATCTTCTGGCTTCCATGATTTAATGCTTTTTCTCAAATTACACTCTATAAGGTTTTCTGTATTATATACGCTTGCGTTTCTTTTGTAGTATTATTTTTATATTTGGTATTATGGGATTACTTAAGTTCCTGTTTTAGGGGGCAGAATCTCATGTTTTCTAATTTTTATCTTTAATTGTATTTTTATCCTTTTATCATAGCTATTTGTAGATGTGGAAAGATCAAAGTATTTTTATTCTTCACGCTATTTTCAAAACAGATTATAAGTATTTTAAACCACAAAACATCCTCTTTGGTTTTGTCCTTTGTATTTTCTTTGCACCCACCAGTCCTGTTTTTTCCTTATAATGGTGCGAGCCCTTCTTTCTTTTTTTATATCAATTTTATTGAGGAAAAATTGATTTACAGTAATAAACTGCATCCATTTGATGTGTACAAATCAGTGCATTTTGACAATTCTATACCCATGAAACAGCTACCATAATGAAGATGTACATTTTCATCACTTGCAAAAGATTCTCTCATAGCTTTTTAAACTGAATATTTAAAAATATTTTATACTATTTGTTGTTTACATTCAATTTTGATTCTCAGATTAGGGATTAGATCTGTGATTTTGAAAGTTTTGTTCATCCATTGGCACTGATTTATTTGCATGTAGTGTTGTTGGAATTTTAATAGTACCCACTCAGACTGTCAACTCTAGAATAATGTTTTTAATTTATTCATTCATAGAAAAAAGTATTACTTTTTCATTTTAGGATGTTGTACACAGGACTAATTAAATTAGCTCATATTTTTCAAAATACTTTGGATTTAGGACATTTTAGAGATGATTATTACAAGATACTTTTAGAAATGTAATCAGTTATGAGGAATTCTTAATCTCAGGAAACAAACTGAGGGTTGCTGGAGTGGGGGGTGGGGTGGGAGGGATGGGTGACTGGGTGATAGACACTGGGGAGGGTATGTGCTCTGGTAAGTGCTGTGAATTGTGCAAGACTGTTGAATCTCAGATCTGTACCTCTGAAACAAATAATGCAATATATGTTAAGAAAAAAAAAAAAGAAATACAATCAGTAATTGTTATATGCTGTGGTTTATCCCTTTGTGGATTTGCTTGGATAAATTACATTTAGAGGCCTGTGTTTATTATTTAATGAGAAATAATCATCCTTAACATTTAAGATAAATTGGAAATTGTTTTAGGATAATGATCTTCACTGGTATTGTTAAACATTATTTTGGAATCATTACCACAATTTATAAATGAAGAGTCAGGAAATATGCATAATTCTTATTGTATACCATTATAATCAAGTATCATATTTCAGCGATTAATAGATGGTGTTTTTTGTAAGATATACCTTCAATTTAATAATGACTGAGACTAAAAAAAGAAGCTAGTAAGCATTTTTTGATATTAATTTTGTGAAGCATTCTTTTTTTACAAATATTAAAATATAAATATATTTTAGAATTGAGGGAATATTTTAAACAATTATATTAGGCAAGAATAAGTTGGCAGTGGATCTTGAAAGCAAAGCAACATTAGGAAAGATAAAGAAGAATTTGAAGAAATTAGTAGATTTAAAGAGTAATAATTTTAGAATAGTACCATGGGAGCCATTGTGTTCAACTCCATTCCTTAAAAGTTATTGATCTGCTGAATTACCTAGATTCAAATCTATTTTCTTAAAAATATTTACTATTTGCTAGGCACATAATTTGGCTGCAAGGAACACAGACTCAACTGGAGATGGGGTTGGGATTCTTATTGGTGGGATGCCCATATGAAGCAATGAGGTAGAAAATTTCATTGACAATCTGAAAGACTGTAGGAGGATTAGGCCTCTAAGAACCCAGAAGTTGCGGTGGGCTAGGGATTTTTGTCTAGATCTAATGCAGCTCTAGAAACATTTGCAGCAGAAGCTTGGCTCTTTATTGTAGTGTTCCAGCATGAAAATGACCCATATCTTAACATATTTGCTCTGGTATCCTATCTTTAACAGACTGATGTTCCACCGTATATGTTTGTGTAACTACTTTATACAGTTGACACTTGAACAATGCCAGAGGTTAGGGGCGTTGACCCCCACACAGGAAAAAAATCTGCATATAACTTTTGACTCCCCAGAACTTAACTACTAATAGCCTGCTGTTGACCAGAAGCTGTTAACATAAACAGCCAATTAACACATATTTTATATGTTATTTGTATTATATACTGTATTCTAACAATAAAGTAAGCTAGAGACAAGAAAATGTTACTAAGAAAATCATAAGGAAGAGAAAAGAGATTTACAGAACTGTAGTTCTTGTGTAAGTGGACCCACATAGTTAAAATACTTCAACTGTAATTTCCACTTACTAGTGGCTTGCTTTATACATAATTCTAACTCACTCTGTGTCCCTTCAGGGCATGGACCCCATGTCTCCAGCTGCCGTACATCCACTTGTTTCTCCTTTCTTTTCTAACTGCCTTATGTTTAGTTCTTTGAGAATCTAAGTAGCTACATTTGTCTTTTGTTTCAGTCCACTTTAAAATATTTGCCTAATCTTAGGATAGAATAGCTTTTCATCAAGTTTTCATTCCCGATCCTCTTAGCTCTGGCTTGGGGGAGGAAGGATTGCTTAATATAAAACTTGGCCAGGAACTTGTCCTTTAGATATGGCTGTCTCTGATCATCCCCAAAACCCTATATGAGGAGTAATTTGTATATTCCAACTCTCAAATGCTTATCTCCATCTTGGGCATTTCTGTTGAGTTCCACACTAGCATTTCAGTGACTTACCTTACAACTCCAGTTAGAGGTCTCATGGTATCTCAAATCACATGTGCATAAAAGAATTCATGTTTTTCATTCTTAGCCTTCTTTTCCAGTACTTCTGTTTCACTAAAAACATCATGAACTGTTAAATTCCTTAGCACCCTGATACCTTTCTCCTTGTAAGCCTTAGCATTATGTGTCTATTGAGAACTCTGAGTGGGTTCCTCTTAGTAAAGGTAGTGTATGAGCCTTTAAACATCTGTGTCAGCTATTTGGCCTTTTAAATTTTTATTTGTTTATATTTTATTTATTTTTTTGGCCTTTTTTAAACTTTTGAGTTCTGGATCTCACACACTGTAAGTTTGAACTTCAGTAAGTGATACTATTAGTTTTCTGAAGTATAAAAATATTGCAATGTACTGATGTTAGATATGTTTATAATTTTAGGCAGCAAAGGAACAGACGCAAGATTTAATAGTAAAAACCACTAAGCTTCAAGCTGAAAGGTAAGTTTTACTTTGTTTACTTACCTCTTCATTAATTTGGAGATTAAGTGGAAAGAAAATTATAGGTAACTCCAAATCAGAGTTAAAATAATAAAAAAGATGATTCAAAATTCATATAGCATATAAGATTCTAAGCTCTTATCCAAGAGGAAATAAACATAAAATGATAATTTAGGAGTATCAAACTTGATCCTGGGGTTGAGGGATTATTCATTCTTGTAGTTGACAATGTTGTGTATTGTTTGCTGTGGAATTAAAAAGATTGCTTTTTAAAATGTAGATTATTTTAGAGTTTTAGTAATTTTATTTTTTTCCACACTCATTGTCTCTTATTTTTTTAGCTATGATTAATCCTCTCTGATATAATTAAGAGTTCACTGTATAAATTTTTCTTATGGTAGTTTATAGATAGGTATGTTAATATTTGTTCACTGAATAAATGGGTTAATGAAGGTGAGTAGAGTATGGATTCATGTATTTTACTGTGTATTACAGTCTTTTATAATTAGTTGTTGGTTTGATTGTCTCTATTCCTACTAAACTGTGAGCTTGTTGAGAACAATGACAATTTCTTACCCGCTTTTTGTGTCTCCAGTGCCTAATATATTGTAGATTCAATAAATAATTTTTGAGTAAATGAATATGGAATGCAACTAATCTAATGTCAGGAAAGGAACATAAAATAAAAACTGAAAAAGAAGCATTGTATTGGAGCTTATACCATATATGGGACCCTAATTAATGTCTAGAGGAGGCAACATTAGAATATTGTGTTTCTCTCTGTATATTTTCAAAACTAGGCAGGGTTGTTCATGTTTATAATTTTAGTAAGCTGATGAAAACGTTTTGGCCTGGTATGCTTTTGGGAGTGAAAATTTCTGACATTTTAGTATCCCAAGAGCTGTAGATATGATGTGCCAAGTGAACATTTGCGGAAAGTATTTTAGGAAAATTACATAGTAGAAATTATAACAGATTCCTGGGAGCTGGCCGGGAGTTGTTTCTCCATTTTTAAATATTACCTTTTCTTTTTAGCAAGAAACCTTGTTAAACAAGCGATTAGCTTTAGAAATAGAAATTCTGTGGGCTTATTTGGATAACATGACATTCTTACTGAGACATATATAAAGGATATGAATATTTTCCCAACTGGGTTAGAAGAAGGTCAGTCATCGTGACAGCTGATGTTCTAATAGGCAAAGTTCCATTGTCTTCACAGAACTGCAGCTAATATTTCTTTATGCTATTTAGTTGATAGAGGGTGGATTTCAGTGATAATCAGGAAATGATATCCACATAAATATACTTCTATATTTTTTAATACTATTGAAGTCACTATTTATTATAGATTTTCTTGTCTCTTGCGAAGGCCCAGCAACCAGATTTCTTTCTGGACTCAGAAAAATAGTCTGTGATGAATGTTTGTTTCTTTTTGAGGTGTAGTTTGTTAAAGTGGAAAGAAGGTAAGCTTTGAAGATAAAACCCTGAATTCTAATCTAAATCTTGAGTAAGAGTTTATTAGGTTTTTAATTTTGTAGAAGTTACTTCTTAACCTTCAGCCTCAGTTTTCACATCTGAAAAAAGGGACTAGCATCTGTGTCCCGGGGTGGTTGTGATGATTGGATGATATGCCTAGGTGCTGAACACACTGCCTCACATCCGTCAAGGAACATTACCCTTCCATCCTCCTCTAAAGCCTTTATGAGATAAACCTATCAGCACATCTTGTTTCTACATTGGCTTTGGTGGCTAGGAACTGGTTTAGGCTATTTTGTGCCTAATTTTTTTTTTTATAAAGGTTTTTTTTATTTATTCATTCGAGACACAGAGATACAGAGAGAGAGAGAGAATATGAGCAGGGGGAGAAGCAGAGGGAGGGGGAGAAGCAGGCCCCCCGCCGAGCAGGAAGCCCGATGCGGGGCTCGATCCCAGGACCCTGGGATCATGACCTGAGCCGAAGGCAGACGCTTAACCAACTGAGCCACCCAGGCGCCCTTATTTTGTGCCTAATTTAATTAGAATAGCTTTCCTCAGCTGTTATTTACTTTCTCATCCTTTCTTACTATTTTATTTTTTAATAGTTCTAATTTTATTTTAATTCTGTTATTTGTTATAAACTAATTCAGGTTTTGAAGTTTGTAAAAAAATATAAAACTTTATTTTGCACAAACTTACATATAAAATATATTGCAGAAGCATATGTGTTCAGGCAGGAGAGTATAGACGTCTTTTCTTCTTCCTCTCGTTTATATATATAAAATTTAGAGAAAGAAAAAGAAGATCAGATATACCTTCACTACACAGACATAGCCACTATTAACATTTTGGCATATTTCTTCCCAGCATGAGTATATGTATGTAGTTCCATTTTACTTTGTTCACCTAATATTTTATATTCATTTTTCTGTGTCTTTTATTTAGAAAAAACATGTATTTTAATGGTAATATTTCATCTTGTGAATGAACCAACATGTATGTTAAACATTCTTAAATTATTGAATACTAATATTATTTCCATTACTAAAAATAATGGCTTGACAGATGTTTTTAAGTCATTATGTGCATTTCAGATTATTTCGTTAGGAAATACTCTTAGAATTGTAATTAATGAATCAAATGGTAGAAACTTTTTAATTTTTTTAAAGATTTATGTATTTATTTGAGAGAGAGAGAGTGCTCATGAGCATGCAGAGGGGAGGGGCAGAGGGAGAGGGAGATAGAGAATCCCAAATGGATTCTCTGCTGAACTTGGAGCCTGATCATGTGGGGCTCAATCCCAGGACCCAAGATCATGACCTGAGCAGAAATCAAGAGTTAGATGCTTTTAATCCACTGAGCCACCCAGGTGCCCCAAATGGTAGAAACTTTTTAAAATATCCTGACTTTGACGTATATTGTGTAAATTCCTCTCTAAAAAGGTTATACAAATTTACACTTCTATCAGCAATATATGAGACTCTCTCCTTTGTCAGTAGTAGGTATTGTCATTAAAAACTGCCAATTTTATAGATGAACAATAGCATCATAATTCTAATTTACATTTTATTGAATGTTGATGAATCAGTATTTTTTCATTTTGTCATGCCATTTATATTTCCTAATCTTTTTTGTTTTATATATTTTGCCTGTTTTTAAAGTCTTTTTCTTATTATTTTGAAATTATTTGGTAGGAGTGAGTCTAAAAGGTAGAGTTAAAATATGTTAGAGGCATATTTTCAGGAAGAAAAAAGAAGCACCATAAGATTAATAAATCATGTTCTGGGAATGCTTGAAAGAATCATTAGAAGGATTAATCAGTTTATTTTAAATACTTAGGTAATATATGGATACATGTCCTGAAAATTCACTGATGGGTGTATTATATGTATTTAAAAAAAAATGTGTGTTGCTCTACATATTTTTTGGAGACTTGCTTTTTGCACCTATAAAATGCCTTGTAGATCACCTTATGTTAATACATACAGATCTACATTATATTTATCTGCTGCATGTTATTTCACAGTATGTATTTGCTGTATTTATTTATATGCAGTGATTACGTGAACACATCTCAAAGAAGTTGTAATTTATAATAGCCATTTATGTTTTATATGAACATTTATTTCATATGGTTTTATTTAAATATTAAAAGCTCTTCCAAAGATACCATATTTCACCTGTGATGTAAGTGATGATGAAGTCTGTGTCCTATGTATCTTTTGTCACACCAGACCTTGACTTAGGGCTCTTACACATCGTAGGTCCCCCTTAATGTTACCGGATTGCACAGATGCTCCCATGGACTATCTAACAGTAACTTTCTATCAGAATGGTTTTGCAGTTTTACCTGGGAAGAATATATATGGTAACTAAAGAGTAATATGATTTAAAAAATATATTAGAATTTATTTCATCACTACTTTAAAAAAAGTTCTCATCTTGAAATACCAAGCCCTTGTTTTAGCAATATGGCCATTGTTCAACATATTTTTGGACCAAATCTTTTGTAGATATAGAGCCTCTCGTTCAAAGTCTTTATTTCATGGATTTTTTTTTTTTTTTTTTTTAGAATAGTCAACAATATTATTTGGAATGAAATTTAATGATTAAGAAGTAATATCAAGATAGGTAATACTAGCTTTAATTAAAACAAAAGTAAATTATAAACTAATTTATTTCCTTTGTGCCTAATAAATTGACTCTAAAGGTAGATCCAAAAGAAGCATCAAAAAGGTTTTAGTCAAAATGATTGATCTGTATAATCTGAAGGAATTTTATGAATTCTTATAATTGTTTTAAATCCTGTATGTTAATGATTGAAGCTTTGAGAGTATAAAACAAAACCTGTTAAGGTAACTTTCTGATATCCATAATAAGATGATTAAGGACATATGCCATTTATCTAATGTAGACTTCATTGGGTGATTTACATTATTATTTGAGATAAACAGAATGTTACTGCCACCTAGAGGACTTTTACTTTCTAACTTGCTATACTACTTCAGAGCATTTGACTGAATTTAAAACCTCACAACCCCACCACACTAACAAAACAAACACGGCAGATGCATTGTACTCTCTATACATAAAATGTTCATGTTTATTTTGTTCACTCTCATTTGAAAATTATTAAATTGTGGAATATTACTGCCTTGTGAATACTGCTAGTGAAACCCAATTTTATTTATATATCTTTAAATCTAAGATAGAGAAGCCAGGAATGTTGAAATTCATTCAGGTAGTTTGTATTCCTAACTTGCTTTTAGATGGTGATCGACTCAGTCCTTCAGGTCCTTGCAGACCACATTCCAGAGGAGAGCGTGTCTTTTTTTTTTGTAAGATTTTACTTTATTTATTTGAGAGAGAGAGTGAGAGAGCACAAGAGAGGGTAGGGTCAGAGGGAGAAGCAGATTCCCCGCTGAGCAGGGAGCCTGATGAGGGACTTGATCTCGGGACTCTGGGATCATGACCTGAGCCGAAGGCAGCTGCCTAACCAACTGAGCCACCCAGGTGCCCAAGCATGCCTTTTCTTAATTGTCAACCTAGTCTAGAGAGGTTGCATCCAGATAATGTGATTTAAAAGGCTTTTTTTTATTACCATATCATGCAGAAAAAGTGGGGAATACAAAAGTGAAGTGCTTTTATGGATTTATGAAGAATTGGTAAATGAGTTCTTGACTTCTGTTTCTAACCTGAAGTAAAAAATAGTAGACCTGATTTTTGGTTGCTGTGTACTTCATGTGAAAACTTCAGAAGCTTAGGATTTTTACTGACTAAGAAGAAATTAGTTGAAGATGGGCATATTTCTCTCCTGTAAGATAACCTTGTTGCTACAAGATGAACAGTTCAAGTACATGTAAATGGCTGAGAATTTGTTGTGCAGGGACCATTTGTGAACTTATTTCTTCTTTTGCATAATGATTAACTCCTTTTACTGTCTGCAGGTATCTGAGGTAGAACAAGTTCAGCTAATTTTATTAACTACATGCCTGATGAGCTTCTAATGTTTGAGGCAGAAATGAGGCTTTCAAAGATGTTGAGAATCTTTCACACTTGTTTTAAGAAATTATGTCAGAGATATAACTTGTTTTAGGCGATGCAAATTCACAGCATGCGTGACTTTTTATTGCTTTTTTAAAATTATAGTCAAAGATTAGAAATAAGAGCACAAGTCGCAGATGCCTTCTTATCCAAGTTCCAGCTGACTTCTGATGAAATGGGTCTCCTCCGAGGCACTAGAGAAGGACCTATTACTGAGGTATCTTGTTCATTGTTACAATCATTTAAAGCATAGCAGATACTGATTTGCAGAGAAATCACTTTTTTTAAGGCTTTATTTTACCATCTTAAAAGTTTGATTTAAAAATATATTTTAAGTTTAGAAACTAAGATGCATCTTAAATTACCTTAATTTGGCTTTTTTGCTTGTTGTTTATTCAAAGCAATATCTAAACTTTTTTTTTTTAAGAAATCAAAGAGTATCAAATTTATAAAGAAAACCTACTCCTCCTCGTCTCTAAGTCCTTTGTCAACCATTTTCAACCTTGTTAATTGCTTCTTTTCTAAATTCTGCATCCTGGATCTGTTGATTTAAAAAAAAAAAAGGCTTTGGTTATCTATGTTTCCTATTATCTATTGATTTCCTATCATGAAATAGGAGATTTTAGTCTCTTACCCTCCTCTTACACACATACATGTTGTCTTTCCTTCCTACCTTACAGTACAGTTATATGACATTTTCTGTTTTCATTACCATGGCATTACAATGAATACATGTTTCTTCTTGTCTTTCCTGGAATTTGAAATTCCTTCTCTTTTCATCTAATTAGTTTCTGAATCTATGCCCTTCTTTCCAAACTGACACAAAACTCTAAAGCCCCTCAAAATGCTAAACAACCAGTTAAAGTTTTGTTTCTTTGTTTTTCCTGAAGACATTCACTTTCTCCAAAAAGGAATTTTGCAGTCTTCTCACTGGGAGAACCTATAAACCTAAGCCCGTTGTCATCGTTCAAGGGTTGAGAACAGGACAAGTTCTCAGAAGGGGGAGGGGCTCACTGAGCTGCTCTTGATAGATGTCACTCTTTTCTTACTGCTAGGCTAGAGTGGAATCAGTCATCTGGGAGTAAGGAGTTAAGTACATAGAGAATTGATTTGTACATTACTTATTGGTGGTTATTGCCCTTTATAGTTTGTGGAACTTTGCACATTTGAAATATTTGACATCTTACCTTTCCTCCACTTAGCAGAAATAGTAAATGGTATTAGAAGAGTTTTTTTTTTTTTTTTAATTTCACTCATCAAAGAAAAATAACTAATTCATTATTTTCATGATTGGAACATTGTGACTGGAAACTAAGGCTTCAGTGCCTTTTTCTAAAGGAAAAAAAAAATCTTGAAGTTCAGCATCAGTCAGTTCCTGTATATTTATGAGCAGCTTTTATGTCTCCAACTTTACATTCTACTCTTGGATTAGGGGGCAGGAACAGGTATATAAAAGATATGTAAAACATCATCTTCAGTGATAACAAAGCTATGGTTAATTAGTCATAAGGTGTGTAATACATAGCATGTTTTTCTTTATGTAGTCATCTTTAGGTTTGCATTCTCTCTCACTAGACTATATATTTCTTGAGGACAGGGATTTTTGTCTTTATAAATTTTGTGTTCCCGGCAACTAGCATACTATTTGGAACTAGCAGACATTGAATTAATGTATGTTTTAAAATGTAAATAAATATCTGTTACACTTTCTCTAAAAATTTAGAGAAAGTTGAGGTCAGTTTTAGGAAGCCTTCATTAGAGTAAGTGAAAGGATTTGTTTTTCCCTTGTAGTGATATTTCAATTTAGAGTAATGCAATTTCACCTGAAAACATAGACATTTTAGAGTTGCATTCTTAATTTTAAAGGATTTTTTCAAGGCATTGGGAAGAGTAAAACGGATTCATAACGATGTCAAAGTTCTCTTGCGTACAAACCAACAAACAGCAGGGTGAGTAGTAACCTTTTCTGTTTATTTCAAATCATTTCCTCGTATATTTCTAAAATTTTAAAGGCATCCGAGGTCCTTTTTGAAATAGTGACATTTTGTGAAATAGGAATTTAATCTTTATGTATCTTTGGATAAGGAGGGAGTTAGTTATACCCTGATACTTACAGAGTAAAACAACACTTGCCAATCTAAGTTATGGTATTAAAATTTGACGTTTATTAAGTCATAAAAAAATTATTGAAAAATCATTCCATAAATGATAAAAAGTTAATATGTTGTAACCAGATCACTCTGTAATTAAAACAATTAAATTCTTAGGTGTAGCTGTTGTCTAAAACTTTAAATTAAAATAAATTTTTAATTTTCTTAGTTTAGAAATTATGGAACAGATGGCCTTGCTTCAAGAAACAGCTTATGAAAGGCTTTATCGGTGGGCTCAAAGTAAGTGATTTCTTTCATACGGTCTAGATGCATGAATATTAGTTTCCAATTTGGTTATTTCACCTGACCTTTGATATCATATTTTGATCTTAGTGATCAAAAAGTATTTTTAAAAAGAAAAATGAACTTTACTTTTGAACATACTGTGTTTGTATCATGAGCATCTTCTATCCTTGAAGCTCTGTATGATTAAGGATGATAAAAAAATAAAAGCAGTATTTCTGCCCTACATTATCTTAGAGTTGATTAGACATTTTTTATTATTTAAATAACTGTTTTATACATGGTGAATTGATTTTTCTCTTGCTGCTTTAACAAATCACCACAAACTTAATGACTTTGGACAACACAAATTTATTATCTTATAGTTCTGTAGGTCAGAAATCAGACATGGTGTCACCACAAATAATGTTGGTAGGGCTGCATTCATTTCTGGAGGCTCTAAGAAAAATCCGTTTCCTTGCTCATTTAGTTTGTTGGCATAATTTAGTAACTTGAGTCTGTAGGACGGACTGAGGTGTGAGTTTCCTTGCAGGCTGTCACTGAGGGCTTTTCCCAGTTTTAGAGGCTTCCTACATTCTTTGGCTTATGGCCTCTTCCTCTGTCTTTAGAGCCAGCAATAATGGATTGAGTCAGTCTCTCACTTTAATCTCTCCTGCCTCTTTGTCCATATCATATCTCTGACTGACTCTTTTGCCAGCCTCTTCTACTTTTAAGACCTATGTCATTGGACTTGCTTGGGTAATCTGGGAACATTTTCCTGTTTTAAGATCTGTCACCTTAATTTTGTCTGTAAAGTCCCTTTTGCTATGTACTATAACATATTCACAGGTTCCAGGAATTAGAGATCTTTGGAGGGCCATTATTTTGCCTGCCACAAGTGGTTTATTCTTAGTTTTGTTTTAAAATGTTTCAGTAATCTGTTCATAGAACTGCCTGTTAAAACCAAAGTTAAGACAGTTAAGACAGGATAGGATAGAAGTGAGGGAGAAGCAGGCTTCCCGCTGAGCAGGGAGCCTGATGCGGGGCTCCATCCCAGGACCCTGGGATCATGACCTGAGCCGAAGGCAGACGCTTAACAACTGAGCCACCCAGGCGCCCAAAAGTACATGACATTTTAATAGGTATTACCAACTGACTGTCGGAAGGAGTTAGGAATACAAACAGTTAACTAGTAATACCTATACTAGACTGAACTTAGGTTCTGCATCTTTCTGGAACTCTCCATGACTACATTAAATCACAGTGACTTTTCCCATCTCTAAACTCTAACTGCTGGAAATATTTGACATTCGGTACATTATACTTAACTTTTCATATATGTATATCTTAGCCTCTCCAGTTAGATTTCTACTTTCTCAAAGGCAAGGACATTCCCTCACATTTTTTTGTGCTTCCACAACACCTAACATAGTGGTTCTAAACTATGGCCTTCTGACTCCTAAGGACTTTGGAGTCATCTTAAGATACCTAATTTCTGCAAAGGAAACCATCAACAAAACAAAAAGACAACCTACTGAATGGGATAAGATATTTTCAAATGATATATCTGATAAGGGATTGATATCCAAAATATATAAAGAACTCATGCAACTCAACACCAGAAAAACAATTTGATTAAAAAATGGGCAAAGGAACTAAATAGACATTTTTCCAAAGAAAAGCTACAGATGACCCAACAAGCACATGAAAAGATACTCAACATCACTAATCATCAGGGAAGTGCAAATCAAAATCACAATGAGATATCACACCAGTCAGAATGACTAATATCACAAAGATAAGAAATAACAAGTGTTGGTGAGGATGTGGAGAAAAAGGAACCCTCGTGCAGTATTCATGGGAATGTAAATTGGTGCAACCATTGTGGGAAACAGTATAGAGGTTCCTCAGAAAATTACAAGCAAATACCATATGATCCAGTGATTCCACTACTAGATTATACTTACCCAAAGAAAATGAAAAGAGTAATTCAGGAAGATATATACACCCTTATGTTTATTGCAGCATTATTTACAATAGCCAAGATATGGAAACAACCCAGGGTCAACTGAATGGATAAAGAAGATGTGGTATATATATATATATATATACAATCAGCTATTACTCAGCCGTAAAAGCAACTGAAATCTTACCATTTGTGACAACATTGATAGACCTAGAGGGAATTATTATTCTAAGTGAAGTAGTGAAGTAAGTCAGAAAGAGAAAGACAAATACTATATGATTTCATTTATATGTGGAATCTGAAAAACAAAACAAACAAACAGACTCTTAAATACAGAGAACAAACTGGCTGTTGCCAGAGGGGAGTTGGATGGGGGTGGTGGGCAAACTAGGTGAAGGGGATTAAGAGATACAAACTTCCATTTATAAAGTAAGTCATGCAGGTGAAAAGTACAGCATAGGGAATATAGTCAACAGTCTTGTTTAAAAAAAAAAAGATACTTTCAATTCCAAACATGCATATATTTTTCTCAGTGCTTGCTAGAAAATATACTGCTAGTATGAGGTCCACATATACCAAATGTTTGGGTATTTTTGAACAAGTTCTAAGTTTTTTGAACATAGTAAACATTTAGTTAGCATTTTATGCATAAAATTAGAATAGTAAAGAAGATGTTGGTGTAGACATTTTTAAAAGTTTAGAATCTAAACTGGTTTGAAATTATAATCTTATTGCCATATATTATTTATATAAACATTTTTAGCAAACTGCTTAAAGTTTGCTCCCAAAGGAAGGGATTGGTAATATATTTTTTATTCACCCCCCCTTCCCCTTGAACACTGCCATGTGTGTAGCAGTTACTCTGTGAATTTGTTCATTGATTGGTTTCTTTGGAACTGTAGTTTAATAGAGGTTTGGGGTGCACTGGATAGCATGTGTGGTCATATAAAGTTATACAAATACTTAAGCTTACATTTTTAGTTTGGTTGACAGCATAAAATAGTTTTTGATTGGCATATTCTGTAAGTTTTTCTGAGCATTTTTTTAATGTAATATTTGTTAAAGAATTTAGACTGATTGTACAATGGATATAATAAAGACCTAATTTTAATTTAACAAGTGCTATAATTATATGTTAACTGTTTTTCAGGTGAATGCAGAACATTGACACAAGAATCATGTGACATATCTCCAGTATTAACTCAGGCTATGGAAGCCCTGCAGGATAGACCTGTCTTATATAAGTTGGTGACTTTTTCCTAATTTAAAAAAAATAAATCTGCTTTTTCTTTGATGAGTTATGCTAGCTTTCAGTATTATCAAATTATATACACTAGTTTGAGTAATATAATTTACAGTGATATTTTCATCTCATATGTATATCATTGGAGCATCAGCTTATTTGCATAATGTGCATTATAGAATGCCATAAGGTGGGGAAAAGCAGGCTGTCCCTATATCTAGACTACCCTTTATTTATGTAGAGGTTAAGGGGCTTTTCCTCAATCTGTCATCTCATTCACTACCTTAGAATTGCATGAAACTAAAACTCCTCTATCAACCCTTCCCTAGAGAGAAAGAGGTCAAATAGGGGACTGAGAAATATAATTTCCCAGAAATGAAAAAAGGAAATTTAAAATCAGGATTCCATTAACAGGATTTAGAGTTCAGGTGTTTGATTCTGTAAGTTATGCTGGCCAAGAGATGTATGATGATAATTTGTATAAGAATTCTATGCATTATTAATTGTTCACATATTTTTTATTATTCTGTATTTTAATTTTGTTCTTTATATAAAATAGAAGTATTTTTTTAAAATTTTTAATTTCTGCAATAGTATGGAAATAGAGAGACCCAGTGGGGAGTTACAATGCAGGAAACAGAAAACCAGGGGACTTCTACATAGGCATTCAATCCTGCTCTGAGTCATGCCTTTCAGAGGCTTGTAATAGTTTAAGAGGATTTCCCCATTATTCTTTCTGATTGGAACATTGTTTAGCCCATAAGAAGTTTCCAGAACACAAATGCTGGGACAGCTGTGTAAAATAATAACATTCCAGTACTACTTAATGAGTACTTACTATATGTTAAGCACAGTTCTATGTGCTAGAGACACAACATCAATAAAACTTTACCCTCAAATTGCTTTATTTTATGGGAGCAGATACACATCCATTTTAATGACTGTATTAATTGCTATTTTAGAGTCTCTGTGTCAGGTGCTGTGTGGCTCAGGTGTTCTGTGGTAGGGGAAAAGGATGAACATTAGGGAAGGTTTCCTCTGGGAAATAGGTTTAAAGTGAGTTCTCAGGATTGAATAGGCATTTTCCAGGAAGAGAAGGGAATTGAGAACATCCCAAGTTGAGGGAACAGCAAGTGCAAAGATGTAGATTGAGACAGAACATGTATTTTGGGGAAATTGGTTGCAAAAGCTTGTGCTGGCTGTTGGGTTGGTAGCAAGAGATGCTTTGTCATAGCCCTGAATGTGGTACATGTGTATGTGGTAAGGCATGTTCACTATGGATCACCAGCTCAGCAGATTTTATCTACCTTGGAATTTCTTTCCCAGCCTTTTTACTTTAAGGTATTGGTGTTTAATTATGAGTCTTTTATACCGAAAATATTTGGTATTTGATTTTAATCAAGTGTTATGTTGTCCACAGATTCCTATTTGTTCATAAAGTTAGTCTTTGTTTAAAAAAATGCCTTTGTGTGTTTTGGTCAGCTGACTTCTACCATGTAAATATATTTTTACTAAATTTTGATTCTTGAGAAACACTTGGAAAGGAGCAGTATTGCATAATAGTTTAGAAGGTGAGCTCTGAATTTGATTTTTTATAAGCCCCTCTACTTTCAGAAACCTCAGTTTCCTTAAATGAGGATGAAAATAGTGCCTATCTTACAGGGTTTTTGTGAATATTAAATTAGATTGTTCACATAAGGTGTTTAGCATAATGCTTTGCTCATCACTAAGTATTAGCTATTATTTTTATTTTGAAAGGAGATAAACTAGAAAGTTGTCAACCACAGAGGGGTGTATTTAGAGTCTGTTGTGACAGCCAGGAAAAGCTGGAAAGACAAAGAATAGAACTATAATAGGCAAAAAAGATTTATGTTGAAGGGGCACATGCCAGGGAATAAGGAAGGCAGCAGTGCATTTGGGAAGATTGTAAGAGGCATTTGGAAGTTAACTTGGTAAGAAGGAGGATTTTTAAGACTAATTGATTCCCATAAGATGGATGCTAAAAAAGAGGAAATTGGCCTTTCATTAAGTAATCATTTATCTTCAAAGTGGTAGTTTCTTTAAATTTAGGAAAAATTTAACAGTGTATCTCTTAACCACCAGATGGCACTATATGAACTTTATTTAAGTAATGTGTAAAAGCTTCACTGCCCTTAGTGTGTCTCAAATGTGTAGGTATCATGTACAAGAAAAATGGTAATTATTGAAGTCCTTGGGAAAAGTTTCCACCCAGTTTTTATTAGGTAGTATGTAACTAGAGTGCTAATGCATTATTTATTTTTAATAAATCAGGTATAGAAATTTCAGTAGGGGCGCCTGGGTGGCTTAGGTGGTTAAGCTGCCACCTTCGCCTTAGGTCATGATCTCTGGGTCCTGGGATCTCTGGATCCTGGGATCTCTGGGTCCTGGGATCGAGCCCCACCTCAGGCTCCTAGCTTAGCAGGGATTCGCTTCTTCCTCACACTCTGCCTCTCCCCTGTGCTCGTGCTCTCTCTCTTAAATGAATAAATTAAAAAAAAAATCTTCAAAAGAAAAAAAAATGTCTTCATAAAGAACTTTATTATAAGTAGAATAGATTGACATCTTCCTTTGGTAGACCTTCAGAATATAAAGTGTTAAAGAATGTAGTAATTTGCTGGCTTCTTCATTCTTTATGTATTTGTTACATTTCTTGGAGGCTTTTACACTATTCTTTTAATTTGTTTTTGACCAACATTTTTCATGTTTTAATTTGCTTTTTGACCAAAACTTTTCTTTTTTTGCTATAGACATTAAAAATGGGGACTTTAATTTTTACTTTTAGCTTAGAGGCATTTTAGAATATTTATATCATTTTAACATTCACCTTTGTAAACCTCCATTTTGAATTTTTGACCTTTGTTGGGAAATAATCTCTTTTTAGTCAAAGAAATTTTCTTCTTTCTCTGGGAAAAGGTGTTTCATATATATAGATGTCATTGAAGATTCATTGTAGTGCATGCTGGTTTTGTTTCAAATTATATCTATTGTTGCAGGGGGATTAACATTCATATTAATGTATGAGTATATTTCATATAATTATACAGATCGGAGTCCAGTGTTTGTCAGGCTTGATAATTCACTCCCACCCCCATTAAAATGCCAGTGAATTCACTGGTTTCTTTTTTTTTTTTTTTAAAGATTTTATTTATTTATTTGACAGAGAGAGACAGTGAGAGAGGGAACACAAGCAAGGGGAGTGGGAGAGGGAGAAGCAGGCTTCCCGCGGAGCAGGGAGCCCGATGTGGGGCTCGATCCCGAGACCCTGGGATCATGACCTGAGCCGAAGGCAGACGCTTAACGACTGAGCCACTCAGGCGCCCCGAATTCACTGGTTTCTAACATAACTTGTGGTCAGAGTGAATAGGCCTAGAAACAGAAGTTACATTGCTTCTGTTTATTGTGGCAGGTTGGGTTCTAAGGATGAGTTTTATGTATTTGAGAAGATAAAAGTTTGTGAATTTTGTGCTGTAAGTAATCATCTGATCATAAGTCATTTCATGGAGTTGATGATATTTAAAGGAACACATTCTTTACTAAACATATTTATAGTTTAAGCATGAGAAAAAAATCAAAGCATTTTCATTCTAATTTGTTTTAAAAAATAGAAAGTGATTGCAAGGTCACTGTGTGCTTAGAGCTTAGCGGCATAGTGCATTTCATCTTGATTTATTGCTAGTATGTCACTGCATAGAATTTCAGACCCATTTCCTTTTAACTGAAGACAAACACAAAAAACCATGATCTGGTTTCTAGTGAACAGCCCTTTAAAAAGGTTCAGATTCCTACAAATTTGTAGATATTGACCACTTTACTACACTTTCCCTTTTATTTAAAAATATTCCCTCTTCCAGCTTTCTTATGTTTAAAAAAATGTGGATTGTATTTTTTTATTTTTTTAGGATCTTTTTTTTTAAGATTTTTTTATAGAGAGAGAAAGAGAGTGTGTGTGCGAGCACGGTGGGTGGGGAGGCAGAGGGAACAAGAGAATCTCAAGCAGACTCCCTGCTGAGTGTGGAACCGACATGGGGCTCAATCTCATGACCCTGAGATCATGACCTGAGCAGAAATCAAGAGTCAGTCACTTAACTGACTGAGCCACCCAGGCACCCCTGAAAAAATGTGGATTTTTTATTAAATCAGTAGCATATTAAAAAAAGCAGTATAGTTTTTATAGTAGTAGAAGAAATTAATTCTTTTGGAAACCCAAATCCCAAATTTCGGTAACTTTGGTTTATATGTAGGGTATGAAATAATTCTTAATATGAAGTCTGTTAGAAACTCTTTAGAGATTTAGAAGTTCATGGGTCTAGAATCTGCTGAGACTGGACTGCGAAAAAATTTCTTGTTTTCCTGTGTACTTTTAAAATAGCAAGAACTTTGAATTGGTGGATGGGTGTAAGGAATGGTGGTCATAGTGGGAAACCAAGGCTGATTCTAGTCAAAGAAATGGGCACTCTTGGCAACTCCAGGCCATCCTGTGATTTCACCCCAAATTGTCTGATCTCCCAGTTCAAAGTTCCCTTTCCTATAAGCTCCTTCACTTTAGGAAGCCTTTTTTTTTTTTCTTTTAACCACAATAGATGATTTCTAAATATACTTAAAAGAAGTTTTTGCTCTGTATGCCTCATTGGTCAGTAAATTTAAGGAATGTATGTCTAGTATTGGAGTCAAAATAAGCTTTTGGATATGGATAGTATATTTGGGAAAAAATTGATGGTAGAAGAAAAATTGTTGTTTTTTGGATTGCAGAGTTCTAACTGTAAGCAGTCCTCTGAGATCTAGATATTATGGCCTGTGTG
This sequence comes from Leptonychotes weddellii, assembly GCF_054177405.1. Lineage (NCBI taxonomy): Eukaryota > Metazoa > Chordata > Mammalia > Carnivora > Phocidae > Leptonychotes > Leptonychotes weddellii. The sequence continues at coordinate 118,347,121 of NC_138371.1, forward strand.
AACACCAGAACATCATGTTTTGCACTCCAAGGGTGCTGAAACCTGAAGAATCCCGAATTTTCACCTTTCCTTGCTTTTTACTTTTACCAGACCCACTGCTCTGTCCCTTATTGCCATTGCCCCTATTACTGATCCCAAATTCCAGCATTCTTTCTGAGGAGGAGTAAAAATATGTACCTTTAGACTGAATTTTCATTATGATAAAGTTATTTCATAACTATTTTTTTGTTGTTTAAAAACAGTATTGCTTGAGAGTTGTGTAAAAAAGCTGTAGATGTGTCGGTTATCTCAGAAATTGCATGAATAGTTTGATATACTCATTAAAAAGAAACACATCTGTTTTTCAAATAACGTATTTCTTCTAGGTATACCTTAGATGAATTTGGAACAGCCAGAAGAAGCACTGTCGTTCGTGGATTTATTGATGCTCTTACGAGAGGGGGCCCAGGAGGCACACCAAGACCCATTGAAATGCACTCCCATGACCCTTTGAGGTATAGTAATCAGACAGTGTTGGAATATTTGATGTTTTTCTGAAGGAAATCTTTACTAACATTTAGTTTTTACATTAGATACGTAGGAGATATGTTGGCTTGGCTCCATCAAGCTACTGCTTCTGAAAAAGAACACCTTGAAGCTCTCTTAAAGCATGTAACTATACAAGGTGGGTCCTCTGGTTGTTATTGCTAATGTCTAAGTATAGAAAATAACACAAGGCTTCTCTGTTTCTATTCTTATTGCTGTCATCTTCACAGAGATAAGTTCTTCACACCTAGGTGTCACATTAAGCACGCTAATTAATTTTCCTCTCTGGTTTCCCCCCTTTTCTCCTAATAGACTTCTCTCCTCCATCACTTTCCTGTCACAGCTGTTCACACTTGTGTGCTGGTCCCTTGTAGCCTTCCCATATCAGGCCTGCGCTCCCGTGCCTCGCTTTTAAGTGTATAGCGTACACTGTCTCAGATCTTCCGTGCCACGCTTTAAAGGCGGGAGGTGGTATTATCTTCCTTTTATCTGTGAGTAAACAGACTGAGGGACTTGTTTAAGGTCATTAAGCTACTAATTCTTTTCTACTATCCAACTCCTTATTCATTCTCATGTGACTGTTATAAAGTTTTTTGAATAATTACCCAGGTAGTACTAAATGTATTTAAAATTTTGGTCTTGATTTCAAGGAAGAAAAAATGATGCTTTTTGAGTTGCTATGTCTGTTTCTTACAGAATTTCAGATCTGCTTAGTATTGTGACTACCTTAAGATGCCTGTTAGAGTTTGAGGGGTAAATGGAAAATTAAGATACTCTATTTTTGATAGGAATTAAAGAGAAATACTGTGATTGGTATCACTTGACTGTGTTGCATTGCCCAGCCCCGCATCCTTCTGGCTCACAACGTGATCTCCAGGAGAGGCTAGTGTACAAATTGGGGGAAGATCCTTATTTACCCTTCCTCATTTTTTTTTACTCTTTGATATTCAAATTAAACTCAGCATGTCTGTTTGATTGGCACAAGGTCTGAACTTTTTTAAGTTGTTTTCTGTTATCCTAATTACCTAGTTTAAAAGAATGAATTTCTTAAAAGATGTTTTAGTGAAGTATATATAAGGCAATGTGAAGAGGTTGGAAGAATATAGATCGGAGTTGGACGAAACAAGTTATTCTTTGGGAATGGCTTCATTCTTCCAAGCCTCAGTTTCTCTTATCTGTAAAAAAGAAGGCGGTCACAGGCAGTAAATGCCAAGTACACAGGAGCTTGGTAAATAGTCAGTATTTAGTAAATGCCAGTTTTTCTATTAGATTACAAGGTGTGCTTTCCGTCTTTATATCCTCAGCTTCTGTGTTCAGCACCCCTGCCCAGAATAAGGCGTTTGTAGAACAAATACTAATACGTCTTTACATCACTTCCTTCAGTTAATATGTTTCCTAGTCATTTTTTCCTGTGACTCATACATACATTTATTCTTTTTCACAAAGAAGTAATGTTCATTTTATTAGTCAGCAGTGCAATAAATTAACAAGGCTCTAGACCCAGACATTAACATAATTAATAATGTCCTAAAAGATATTGAACTTAACAAAATATTATGTTACTTTAAATGTTTGTTATTAGTGCCATTAATCATATGCATTATTGTTTGTTAGTTTTTTGAACTTATGTGTGATATGGAAAGAAATTTTCAGTTATGTTGTAATTAATTGTAGGTGTTGAAGAAAATATCCAGGAAGTTGTTGGGCACATTACTGAGGGTGTGTGCAGGCCTCTAAAGGTAAATATTTTGTTTTTTATATATGTTATATGGCATCTGGCTAAATCATTGCCTTATTCCTGTGAGTTTAAAAGAACGGTTAACAGCTTGAAGTCAAGCTATAGTTTTCTCAAGTTAACACATTAGTGTAGGATAACAATACATTTTAAAGTAAATATTGTCAATTTTCTCTTCAAGGAAGAAAATTTGAAATATTCTTAGTTTATATATATTCACTTATTTTTTTTTACCATATTATGTTTTCCATGGTAATTTATGTTAATCAATTAAGAAAAAGTCCCTTAAGTTGAAATAACTTATCTATGAACTCTTAACAGAAATTTTCTAAGAACATGTTCGATTTACTTTATTGTTTCAAGCATTGTACGTTTTTTGTCTATTATAACAATAATTGATGATAAATTCAAGGATAAAATAACATGTAAGTTTTATTATCAATACTATTTATAGTACAAGGAACAGAATTTGAAGTCAAACTTGGGTTAGAATTTCCACTTTGCCACTTAATTGTGTTCACTTGTTCGAGTTGCCTCTTCTGTTGAACCTGTATATAAAAATACCTACCATGCGGCTCCTGGGTGGCTCAGTCTGTTAAGCATCTGCCTTTGGCTGAGGTCATGATCCCAGGGTTCTGGAATCCAGTCCCCTTTGGCATTGGGCTCGCTGCTCAGCGGGCAGCCTGCTTCTCCCTCTCCTTCTGCCCCTCCCCCCTGCTCGTGCTCTCTCTTTCTCTTTCTCCAATAAATAAAAATCTAAAAAAAAAAAGAAAAAGCTACTATTAAATTAATGGTGGTTGTGAAGATCAAATGAGAAAACTGTGTAGATGAAGTACATAGTTCCTGATACCTACTAGGCTTGCAGCAGTATTTTTCTTTAATAATATTTATGGAATACTTTGTAGTTGTTGGTTTAATTTCCTTGTTGATTGACTTCAACTTACTATGTAGAAATCGAAATCTAGAAGGTTTATGATTTATTCTTACCAAGAACCAAATTTTAAAACTAATTTTTTTTGTTTGTTTCTGAGATTTTCTTTGGTATTTTGTTGTAGGCAAGGAAATATCAGATAACACACCCTTGTAACAGTTGATTTACAGATTTTTTTTTTTTTTTTTTTTAGATTTTATTTATTTATTTGAGAGAGAGAGAATGAAAGAGAGCACATGAGAGGGGGGAGGGTCAGAGGGAGAAGCAGACTCCCTGCCGAGCAGGGAGCCCGATGCGGGACTCGATCCGGGGACTCCAGGATCATGACCTGAGCCGAAGGCAGTCGCTTAACCAACTGAGCCACCCAGGCGCCCCGATTTACAGATTTAATTATTACTGTAATTTGATCATCTTAGGATTCACTTGCATATTCAGTAAATAAATAGCAAAATATTTTGAAATTATTTTACTTAGTTCTCTCAAGTGAAATATTTATTTGCCATAGTTTGGTTTTTAGACATTTATACTCATGTAAATGTTGCTTATTTTGTATACTAGCAGTTATTGGAAAGATAGAAAAAGAGAGTATAAAAATATTTCTCTTTCTACACTTTGCATATTTTTTTGTAACTACATAGAGTTAAAGGAAACTCGGAGTCATAACAATGAATAAATTGCTTTGGTGAATAAATTGTATTTTATCTGCCTTACCTCCCTTTACCCCCTTCCTTACTTACGATATTATGTTCCTTATATTACTGATTCCTTTTTTTGTTGTTGTTAAAGTAATTGTATAAAATATAATGCTAGAATCTGAGGGTTGGAATGGACTTTAGAGTTTCTTGTTCTGGTCTGAGTAAGAAATATTATTATGATGTTAAAAATATTAAATTAATACCCATTGCTTATATAAAGAGATTATATACCAAAGTATGCCTTTGTTTTAAAATGTACCTCATTTCATTTTCCTTAAATGTTTATGTTCCAAAAGGTGTTTTCAACAATTGTAGGGCATTATTGTGACTGCCTGTGAAATTTTAATGTAAGATATCAAAAGGTGAAGAAAAAACTCGTAAGCAAGCAAAAATATTTCTATTGTAAAATGAATAAAAATTCTTTCAGTTTCTGAAGTGACAGAAACCTTAGATCTTTTCATATGATAGTAATATTAAATGCGTACTCTAGAGAATAGTTAACAGATGTTCACAGTGGTTACATTATCAAATTAGCTTGATAGTGGTACATTATATGATCCAACAACTCTTCCCTTCCTTTATATACTTGTGACAATTTACACTATTTTAAGAATTTCCTTCCTATATGACCTCATTTGGGTATCTAATATTCTCAGCTAACATTTGAATTCCATCTCTTTAATAAAAACTTTAGTGTACTATATGCTCTGAGCTTTGTAAATTATGTGGGTTCTATGCTGTTATAAATCTGCTAAAGAAGAGCTGTGTATCTACATTAATATCTTTTATATTTTGTCCTAATAATTATATTAAAATTTAGAAAGTATCACTTCTGTTGACATAATATATTATTTATTTATTTTATTTTATTTTTTTTAAAGATTTTATTCATTTATTTGAGAGAGAGAGAATGAGAGAGAGAGAACACCTGAGAGGGGATAGGGTCAGAGGATGAAGCAGACTCCCTGCCGAGCAGGGAGCCCGATGCGGGACTCGATCCAGGGACTCCAGGATCATGACCTGAGCCGAAGGCAGTCGCTTAACCAACTGAGCCACCCAGGCGCCCCGACATAATATATAATTTAAATCACTATTGATCCAGGCCTTGGACCTAGAGAGAAATTGTAATGTAATGTGAAAAAATCATGGTTTTTAAATTCACAAACCATTCATGATTTATAATTTGTGTCAGTTAGCTCACTAGTACTTTATGCCAAAAGATGTATGAATTTCATAAACATATTCATGTAAAGGTCATTTAATTTCTGTAAGAGGGTTTTATATGCTCATATACATACATTTGTAAAATCTATTTTAGCAAATCACGTATGTTGGCATTATGACATATTCCAAAATCTAAGTATAGAGAAACTTCAATTTTCAAAAGCGTGTATTAAGCATCTGTTGTGTATGTACTGTAGAGATGTAAAAGAAGCAGAAAACAAATTGTCTGTGTTTAGAATCTGGTTAGGAAACAAGAAAACACAATGTAAGCAGCAGCTTCAGAACAGATATAATACGTAAATAAGCACATTATCAGTGTGATTTAGATTGTATCCATTAATTAGGGAACATAAAGTAAGGGCGAGATCAGTAAGGATTCCTAGTAGTTAATCTTAAGAGTAATCAAGTTAACTTTGCAGTAGATCTGATACTGCCCTGGTAGCCATAATTAGACATACATGTTGGTGCTAATTTAAGATTTGTCTGTTATTGTCTAATAAAAAAGGAAATTTGGTGTAATAGTTTAAAGATAAGAATTCTTTCATTTTTTTCTGAATATTTGGTGATAGAGCAGTATTTGCACTGATAATCTGTTTTTAGGATGTAATAGCTGCTTTGCAAATAGTGCTGAACTACATTACGTTATAATCTGGTGAAAACCCTTACAATGACCTCATCATTGTATTATTTCTGGTAGCAACTGCCTTCAGCCAAATTCTGTAGGTATTGGATCTAGGTTTTGTTTTGTTTTTTTGTAGAGTATATCTGTGTTAAAATGTTTCTGTTATTTTACCATCCCCTATAATTTAATATTCAGAAATTACTTAGAAGGAATTTTGTGATTTCTGCAATAATTAAATTTTATTTTTTTAAATGCATGTTTATACCACATGTGATTATTGAAGGAAAGTTATACCTTTAAGAAATGCTTAATTTTTTTTTCACATGTTTTAATAGGTTCGAATTGAACAAGTAATAGTTGCTGAACCTGGGGCAGTTTTGTTATATAAAATTTCTAACCTCCTCAAATTTTACCATCATACAATCAGGTAAGTGGAATGGTTAAATGTGCTTTATTAAATCCTATGTGATACATCATTTCAGTTAGAACACAGTATAAGGGTTTTTGTTTTTTGTTTTTTTCATTTTGTTTTGTACCATTTGTACAACTACATATAACTAGCAGAACCTCCACACCATATGAATCATTACATATATATTATTTGTGCTGTATTTTGAGGTCTGTCATTTCCTTTTCTTCCCTAAACATAACTGTACACACCCTCACACACATGCACGTGCACACATACAACTTATAACAGTGTGAGTTTATAGGGTGAGTATATTTTTAATCTTCTTGCATCAGTAAGAGAGATATGTGGCACCTAACCTAACTATACATTATACTCAAAATAGGGCACAATAAGTGAAGTGTCCTATCCTCGATGTAAATAATGTAAATTCTTTATCATTTAGTTTCCTATTAGTGATAAAGCAGAACTATAGCTTTATTTGCTTAAATAAAAGGTACTTTATCTTCTTTAAATAAAAGTTCCTTTATCTGATTAGGAACCACTTGTTTTCTCTATAGTACGATCTTTGACTCTAAAGTGTGCATTTATTTTCACTTTGCAGTGATGGTATACACTTGAGCTTTATTATGCCACTATAAGACCTTGTTCCATGTGTAGTTGTGTTAAAACAATGTCTTAAATTTCAAGCTCTATTTTGGATAGTTTTCATATTAGTCCATTAAAAATGATTTAACAGTTACTTTTCATCCAGTATGCTAGAATCAAGAACAGAAGTTCAATTGTTAAAATCCAAGGGGGTTATAACTAATAGATCCAGGAGAGGTACAGGGATCAGTAGTTCAAGAAGCACCAAAAGACTATGGCGATGATGTTACCTACCTTCTAGTAGCTGAGATTAGCCACCCAAAACTTCACAGCTAAGAGATGGGTTTCACATTTTTAAACAAAACCAACAAGCCACAGGCTATAAAACTAATCAGAGATAGGATTTGGGTTAGTCCTGTAACATTTTAGATATAAATTTATTATCACCACTTGCTATGACTCAAAAGCAATAAATTACTTTCAATTGTGATGTTATAGGCTTCCTAAAATAAGAGAATGATCCATACTGAGGAAACACAAGAGCCACTGAAAGCAGCTAACACTGTAACTAATGCTGTACTAGGCAAAGGTAGTGGTAAATCATTTTTACATTATTTATGTAGTAATACCCATGATGGTACTGCATGAAATTTTTATTTGAAGATAATGATAACTCAGTTTCTAATGCAAATAATGCTAAGAAAAAATCATTTGGATTCTGAAGGTAATAGGTTCGTTAGACTCTGAGAATTATAATTTTTGTCTTTGAAGGTGATGATTTTGAAGATGACAGTTGGATCTTTTGATACATTTTTTTTGTGTACTTTTTTTACTTGTTCACATATTTCCTCATTTAGTCAATTAAAAAACTGTTTACAAATGTTACTCTTCTAGATGCTAAAGAAATGGCAGTGAACAAAATAGCTTAAACTTACATTCTAATGGGGGAGAAAGACTAAGTATAAAATAATAATTTTAACTGATGATAAGGGCACTGAGGAGAAATAAAGCAGGAGAATGTAAATAAAGCATAGAGAGTGACCACATATGAGCAGGTGTATGTGCATGTGGCTGTTTTAAAGGCCTTTTGGTGGAGGTGATGTTTGAATACAGACCTAAAGAGTGTGAAGGAGTTGGGCATGTAAAGATCTCAGAGAAGAGTGTGCTAGGCAGGGCACACTCTGGCCCTGAGGCCAGAAAAAGCTTCCATTTTAAAGAACCAGAAGGAAGGCCAGTAGTTGGAGTAGAGTGAATGGAAGGAGTAGGGAGGGATGAAATCAGAGAGGTAGGCAGAGGCCAGATCATGTAGGACTTTGTAGGCTCTAGTGAGGATTTAGATTTTATACTGAGTGGGTTGAAGAAGATGTGTGTGTGTGTGTTGTGTGTGTGTGGGGGGGTGTGTTTCAGTGACTTGAGCTGATTTATGATACAAGGTGACTCTGGGCACTGTGTGGATAACGTAGTGTAGTGGGGTAAAGGGGAACAGGGACGGTATTTAGGAAGCTGTTTGTATTCTGAGCAGAGACAGTGATGAATCAGAGTAGGGTGATAGTCTTGGAGGGGGTGAAAAGTAATTATTTCCAGAGACAAGAGGATATATATGGACTAGAGAGGGTGAGATATGAGGAGTCGGATGAATTCTTGGCTTTTGGTTTGAACAGTTAGATTAGTGGTATAGTCATTTGCTGAGAGGGAGGGTTCTAGAGAGGACAGTTTGATGGGAGCGGGTGGGTAATGAAGAGTCCAGCCCACTTTTGACTGTCGGATTCAGCATCCCTATGAACATTCAGTGGGAGGTGTTGAGTGAGCAGACAACAGAGAAATCAGGGCTAAACCTATAAATCTGACAGTTTGTAGTATATAGATGGTATTTAAAACACTAAGACTAGGTAAGGTAACTTACGTGAGTGTAGATAAACAAGAGGCCTAGGACTGAGTCCTGGGGAATCCTAATATTAAGAGGTTAGGAAAAAAAGAAACCCACAAAGAAAATTGGAAAAGAATAGCCAGTGATGTTGGGGAAAAGTGGGTGACATAATTTTCAAAAATATTTTTCATCCTATACACTAAAACTCCCAAAGGATGGATTCCATCAAAAGGCCGTAGTAAACCAAGGAAAGGAAGATGTAGAATCCATAAAAACAGGGAATCCAGCATACTTTGATTACATTTCCTTTCCTGTAAAACTTTTTCTCTCTGTAGTTAATAATCACTTTGTTTTTGTACTTGCTTCCTTTCCTATGTCCTTATCACTATTTCAGACCCAAACTCTTAAGTAGACTCTACATTTTCTCACCATATAGTCAAGCACATCAACCAATCCTTCCTAACTTCTCTCTCCTCTCCTCTTCCCACATCCATCTTGGACACGCCATTCTCTTTCTCCAGTCTGAATTGGTTGCTTTTTAGACCTACTACAAGGCTGTGACACAGGGTTTTGTCTTCTTTATCAGCCTGCTCATTCCCTTATGTTGAAATCCCTGATGCCTTGGACAGCTCTGAATAGTATTTACATGCTTGTAATAATGTAAACATTGAGTATTTATTCACCAAACCCTATGATATAACTGTATTAGGGAACCTGGGAAAGATGAAGTTTGGGTATGTTGTGGTGGGGGATGAGCATTATGTAAGAGATGTAACTTTTCTATATAATATCTAAAATTGAAAAATATAATGGGAGGATAAGGATGTTGGGTAGAAATATGGCGTGAAATACAAAAAGCATTTACAAGTATCTAGCCCAGTTACTGGTACCTAGTGAGTAGTTAGTAAACACTGGTAAATTCTAGATCTGAGTAACTGCAAAATATGGCTGATAACTCCATTTTTTTTGAAATGCATGTAAACGTATCTTGGTATCTCTCCAAAGTTTTCATTAAAATATCAGTTTCTGTGGCGCCTAGGTGACTCAGTTAAGTGTCCAACTCTTGGTTTCAGCTCAGGTCATGATGTCAGGGTCATGAGATGGAGCCCTGTGTTGGGCTCCGCGCTCAGCGGGGATTCTGCTTGAGATTCTCTCCCTCTCCCTCTGCCCCTCTTCCTGCTTTTACTCCCACTCCCCCCCCAAAATAAATTTAAAAAATCTTTAAAAAAAACAAAAAATAAAAATAAATAAAATATCAGTTTCTGTTTGTGTACATTCAGTGTTTTCCCCCCGTTGCTTAGGATGGTATACTTTTATTCAGAGGCATACTTACTCTTATTGCATGTATAGGCATGTGTGAGAATTTCTTTCAATTTATTTTGGTGTTTAGCTTATAATATTTTTAACCGAAATACTTTTTTTTTTTTAATGTAGGTATTATGGCTGCCTGTTTAGGAATTTGCTTTTACTTTGCTGTTTGCTTTATATGTATATTTTTAACTGTTAATTTGTTTTGTGTGCATTAAATATATAAGAATTCATTCCAGTTTGTTTCAGTTTCAGAATGTATTGAAATATGTAGTATTAGTATTTGCTTTTATACTATATCATATGCAACATACCAGTTTTCTCTAAATTTGCTGTTTTTTTTTTTTTTTTGCTTACTATCTGCTGGTATTTATCAATGCCATTATATTTATTTTGAGCAATCTTTCACATCAGCAAAAAACTTTTTCACGTAACATCACATTTTTAAATGACTTTCAATACATGAATTTGGAATATAAAATTGGGAATTGTTTTATATACATTCTTGTCTTACATTCTGGCAAAAATGAGAAACTCCTTGGATAGGTCTAAGAAATATCATAGCAAATTAAGGAGTACCGAATGTGCTAATAATTAAATATTTTAAAATACTACCAGATTTTTCATAATTAGTCTAAATACACTGCTATTTAGGCAGTTGTATAAAAATTGAGAAACTTTATAATTTAGATATGGTGTAAGAGTTTAATTGGAAGAATAACTCAGTGTTAATAAAATTTAAATATTTTATGAATAGAGCTTGATGGAATGGCCTCCTTAAAATTAGTTCTTAGATAATCAAGAGATGCATTTACTATAATAGAGAAAAATAGAGAGATGGGTTTACATGAGTGTCTGTTTTTCTAAAAGAGATTGTACAACATTGAAACCATTTGTTCATCACCTAACTCTTAAAAAAAAAAAAAAAAAAAAACCCTGTCATTTTTATATGAAACTAGAGGGGTTGTTGTTAATTCACAGTTTATATTCTGCATACACACTTTTACTTAAATCTAGATGGGTTTTTTTGTTTGTTTTTGGTTTTGTTTTGTTTTGAGAGAGAGAGAGCTTGGGGTGTATGGCAGAAGGGGCAGAGGGAGAGAGAGAAAATCTTAAGCAGGCTCCACACCCGGCACAGAGCCTGACATGGGGCTCAATTTCATGACCCTGAATCAGGACCTGAACTGAAATCAGGAGTCAGATGCTTAACTGACTGAGCTACTCAGGTGCCCCTAAATCTAGATCAGTCTTTTAAATGAATTATACGCAGTTAAAGAATTGATCGTTTTAGCTTCTGTTTTGCAACCTGAAATATTCTTTGCTTTTAGTGGCATTGTTGGAAATAGTGCAACTACATTATTGACTACCATTGAAGAAATGCATTTGCTAAGCAAAAAAATATTCTTCAATTGCTTGAGTCTTCATGCAAGTAAATTAATGGACAAGGTATGTTTGAAAAATTCGATTCTTAAACTATGTGAGTGTGAATCTTTCACATTTAAAAATATTGTTTTACAGTTTTTACATTGGTGACAATTTTTTCCCATTCCGTACAATGTTCTCTTGAGTTCTTCCTCTGAATGACAAAATATATTTTGAGATGGGTTTACTGGATCTAGGTTTATAGGCTGGGTTCCTGGAACAGTATAACATTGAGTCATAATTGGAGATAGAATCTCAAGCCTTAGTTTCACTACCAGTTTTCTATAGAAAATTTGCTTTAATTTGTAATTAAAGCAAACTTATATATTTAGGTCAGGGCTAAGATGACATACAGATTGGAAAACTGGAACTCTTACTAAATGTTTTTTTCTAAACAGCTTGCTTTATGTATTTACTCTCTGGTGGTCCAGTTTTATCCTTAAGAAATTTATGCTCCTTTGAGTAATATACTACAATTAATTATGAAAATAAGATAACAAAAAACTTCCCACAAAAAACAAACAACCACAACAAAAATCTGAAATAGTCCTGAGAGCTAATATTTTTCACTTGAGCAGTGTGTTGTGGCAAGACCTTAATGAATGGGTTTACAATAAGCAAATCCTTCTTTATTTTTTTTAAAAGATTTTATTTATTTATTTGAGATAGAAAGAAGCAGGAACCGGGAAGCAGAGGGAGAGGGAGAAGCAGGCTCCCCGCTGAGCAGGTAGCCCAATGTGGGGCTCAATCCCAGGACCCTGTGATCATGACCTGAGCCGAAGGCAGATGCCTAACGACTGAGCCACCCAGGCGCCCCATCCTTCTTTATTTTTGTTTGATTAAGGATTCAAAGTCTTTTAAGGATGCATCACAATCACTGTACTGGGTTTTTGTTTTTTTTTTTCTTTTAATTATACCACTCAATCTAATAGGCTGGCTGTATTAGGCACAGATTTGTAATATAGTATAGAATAGTGAGTAGCATTCCAATCCAGAGTTTCCTGGTCCATTTTTATATCCTAAGCTCAGAGAAGCCTTAATAGGAATCTACTTTCTGACCCCCATGCACAATTCAAATTCTTTTGGAAAAGCAATATGAATTTATAGACCTGGACCTATTTAAATTTTTTCCTGTTATATGTATTTTTGTTTACACTGCAAGTTTACTAACAGTCAGTGCTGGTTTTGTATGTGTTTATATGAGTTCTTATTTAAACAAAAATTTGAAAACTCATTCATGCGTACTTTGAACATGAATAAACATGTGCTTGCTGATGAGATTATAGTGGCAAACAAGGTTGGTTAGCCTCACATTGCTTCCCTTTTAGTGGAGAATAGTTAAATTAATCAATGATTGCTATGGAATCACATATTTTATGAAAGATATGTGGCCAACGTGCTGTGCCAGCACAAAAGGAGGAGCTTTCCAGAGAGGGAGATAGAAGAGTTGAACTTGAAAGGACGTGGAATTTAAATAGGTAGAAAAGGGGGTGGACAGAGGTCATCCTAAGTAGAGGAAACAAAAAGAATATGCAAGAACATAAGCTGTGAGTCACCGGTAAACAAATTTTTCATTTATTAAAAAAATCACTTGGAAAATGGTATAGCATGTAGGTAGGAGAGAGACCAGGTTGCAGACAGAAAGATTAGGGGACTATCAAGGTAGTTTTTATGAAAATACATGATCTAAAGTAGAGATTCTAGGAACAGCCATGAAGGAACACATTCTTAAGGGGTAAAGGTAAACCTTCAAAATTTGGTGACTGATTGAATATGGGTACATGAGAGGCAGGAACCTAAAATAATTTCTATGTTACCAACCTGGGAATATCAATAGTAATCACAAGTATATAGAATATAGGAAGAGGGTAAAATTTACAGGATAAAGATGGTATTGCCCACGTTAGGTAGGATACCTTGAAATATCCCATTGTTACTTGTCTAAGCTAGTTGGGAGCTGTACATTTGGGTTTAGAGAGTTTTGCATGTAAAAGATAGTTGAATCCATGGATTTGGATGAGGTCACTAGAAGTCCATGTTTAATAAGAGTAGAGTTCACAGGACACACAGTCTTGGGAAACCCTAACATTTAAGAGAAGAAAAGAAGCCCACCCATGGTAGAATGCTGAGGGAGGATGACATGAGAGGCAGGAGAAAAGTGAGGAAAGTTTTATCAGAAAAGCCAAAAGAATGGAATTTCAAGAAGGAGGACATTGTTAATGACAGGTATTGTATAAAGAGTTCTAGTAAAACAAGGACAGCAGATTTGTTATCCTGGACAACATATAGATGATCCATGACTTACTGAGAACGATTTTAGCTGTGTGGTGAGGACAGGAGCAAGAGTGCAGTATGTGGAAAAGCATATGGATGTGCATATTACCCAAAGTTTCACCAGTCAGATAATATATGGACTAAAGACTGAAAATATAATATAGTAGGCATTCATATTATGAAATTTGAAAGAGAACAAAACACTATGGTAAAAGGAAAGATGGACTTAAATTTTTATGATCAATTAGAAGACAGGAAAAAATTGATTTTTTGAGAAGATCAACAAAATTGACAACCTTCTAGCAATTCTTTAACCAAAGAAAATTAAAAATTAGAATATCAGAAATAACCAGAGATAATTAAAATTTATTAGGAAATACCATATTAAAATACAGCAATTTTATGCTGAAATAATCTGAAAATCTGAATAAAAAGACTGATTTTAAAACAATATATATTGACAAAAAGAATGAAAAAGAAGTGGAAAACTTGAATACACCTTGCAAGGGAAGAAAAACTATTAAAGAACATGCTGCTAGGCCTAGTTCAGGTTATACAGATAGCTTTATTCACACCTACAAACAGATAATTCTCCAGAATGTAGGAGAATGTAGAAAACTTCCCAGTTCATTTTAGGTGTTTTAATGCTGACATAAAAGCCTTTTAAAGACAGTTATCACAAATCAGTCACTTCAAGTTAAAAAAAAATAAAAATAGTTAAAATACCATCAGGTCAAATCTAGCATTTTATTAAAACCAAGTATGGGTTCTTCTCAGAAATACAAGAATGTTTAAGTGTTAGAAATACATTAAATGTTTCAGTGTTAAATAAGAAAATTTTATATTAAATTGTTGGGTGGGGAATCTTAGTAAATAACAAAGTAAAAATACTTCCTTAACCATATGAAGATAAAATTAATAGCCCACATCATAATTAACACAGAAGCACTACCAATATATTCTCTTTAAGTCAAGAAAGAACAAGACAAGAATGTTTGCCAATAACATTTTTAAATAATAGAAACACCAGATTAAAAAAGTGAGAGATACAAGTATTTCAAAGGAGGAGACATTATTTATGGATGATGCTATGATTGTCTACTCAGAAAGCCAAGAGAATTAATTGAGAAGTTGTAAAACTTAGTAAATGGATTTAGAAAGTTATTTGATGACATGGTCAATATACAAAAATAAATTTTCAGGGAGGGTGACAAAGTTGAAAGCAGCAGTAATCTTATCTCCCCACCTAGACAAAAATTGCACTAGTAGAATCTGGCTAATGTCATTATTTTCTAACTCTGGAGTCGAATGAAAGCTTGCAGTGTTTAGAGGAAGGTTTGGACAGTAAATTGTGATCAATGTTGGTCAATTTCTACTTAGCACACTAACAACTACCTGTCTTCCATGCCTGGTGCCATGCAGCAGGCAGCTGTGCACTTGTTCTTGGACCACCTTGCACACAGCTTTTTTTTTTTTTAATTTTATTTTGTTATATTAATCACCATACATTACATCATTAGTTTTTGATGTAGTGTTCCATGATTCATTGTTTGCGTATAACACCCAGTGCTCCATTCAGTACATGCCCTCTTTAATACCCATCACAAGGCCAACCCATCCCCCCCACCACCTCCCCTCTAGAACCCTCAGTTTCTCAGAGTCCATAGTCTCTCATGGTTCGTCTCCCCCTCCAATTCCCCCCCCTTCCTTCTTCCCTTCCTGCTAGCTTCTTATTTTTCTAAACATCTAATGTATTACTTGTTTCAGAGGTACAGGTCTGTGATTCAA
>NC_138371.1:118363008-118390826 GCF_054177405.1 Leptonychotes weddellii
TAAGACCCATTAGGATGGGTCTAATGGGTTCACACCCATTAGGAGGCTACTATCAAAAAAAACCCCAGAAAGTAGCAGTGTTGGCAAGATTGGAGAAATTGGGACCCTTGTGCACTGTTGGTAGATATGTTAAATAGTGCAGTGCTATGGAAACCAATATGGTAGTTTCTCAAAAAATTTAAAATAGAATTACCATTATGATACAGCGGTTCCACTTCTGGGAATCCAAAAGGATTGAAAACAGGGTCTCAAAAAGATATTTGTGTAGTTATATATGTTCATTGCAGCATTATTCATAATAGCTAAAATGTGGAATCAGCCAATGTCTGTCAATGGATGAACAGATAAGCAATATGTATATATAGCAGAATACTATTCAGCCTTGAAAAGGAAGGGAATTCTGACATTATTACAATATGGATGAAACTTGAGGTTAGTATGCTAAAGAAATAAGACAGATAAATGCTATATGATTCCACCTATATGAGAGTCTACAGTGGGCAAAATTAGAGATGGGAAGTAAAATGGTAGCTGACAGGGATTGGGAAGGCGGGGGGATAGGGAGTTACTGTTTAATGGGTATAGAGTTTCAGTTTACAAGATGAAAAGAGTTGCGGATATGGATAAGGGTTGTGCAGTGTTAAGAATATATTTAGTACCACTGATCTGTACACTTAAGAATGGTTAAGGTGGAAGGGTGAGGTCACTAAGACGGTGATATAGATCATTCCTGGCTTTGCTCCCTTTCACAAGAACTCTTCATGGGCAAAGCACCACTGAGAGAATCCTAGAACTCTGGAGTGAAACTGAAGCACCCCCCTGCACCACAGAGATCAAGACATACAAGAATAAGAGAAGTAGCTACATGCTAACTATATATTCCCCACAATCCAGCTCAGAATAGCACCATACAAACAGCCCCCCCACCAAGCCTGTGGTTCCTCCAGTGGGAAAGAGAGTCTGGGTGGACATCTAGCCTCCCCAGTGTTTCTTCATGGGAGCTCCTATGCTATTCTTACCCCATGGGGATTACAGGGGAATTTTGAGGTGTCAACCACTGGGATTCTGACTGACGGAGCAGTGGAGTGGGGGTTGAAACAAGCACTCAGATCTTGGCAGACGAAGTTCATACCTGTAGAGCCCAAGTAGTAGTCCCAACCAGTGGTTTTGCCCATCTGTAGAACCAACTCAGAGGTGCACTCTGACCAGTGACCTCATCAAGGTTTAGGTCTGCCTGATTTGGATCCTGAATTGAAGAGTTTTGATGGCATTAGATCTTGGTTTGCCACACCTATGAAAGGGAGCTGAGTCATAGTCATTTCTGTTCCAAAGCATGACAGTTGGTCCCATCGACTAGAAGGGCTGGCGGGAACACTTGATAGTGCATAACCTAGCAACACTCAAGCCTAGAAATGCATAAGCAGAGCTGCTTGCTTCTGGCATGGACCATTCACCTGCTATATCCATGTAGGGGAATTAATCCATAGCTTCACCTGAGGCTGTTGGTAGCTCTCAACTGAGAAGCCTGTTTGGGAAAATTGGGAGTTCCTCCCTGCCTTCTCCCTAGGCAGAGAGCTGAGTCACAGCCTCACCTGCTGTGAAGCCTGGCTCCTAGCCCCATCTGGCAAAAACAACTAAAAGCTTGTGCTCTCTCTCTGTCAAATAAATAATAAAATCTTAAAAAGAAAAAAAGAAATAGAAAATCTGAATAGACCAATTACGAGTAAGGAAATTGAGTCAGTAATCAAAAATCTTTCAACAAAGAAAAACCCAAGACTAGATGGTTTCACTGGTATATTTTACCATTTAAAGAATTCACACCAGTCCTTCTCAAACTCTTCTAAAAAATTGAAGAGGAGGGAATGCTCCCAAAGTCCCTTTGTGATACCAGCTGTACTCTGATACCAAAGCCAGAAAATAACACTAATAGAAATGAAAACTACAGTCCAATAACCCTGATGAATATAGGTGAAAAAATTCTCAATAAAATACTAGCAAATTGAATTCAGCAGCACATTAAAAGGATCATTCACCATGATCAAGTAGCATTTATCCCTGGGATGCAAGGATGGTTCAACATACCCAAATCTATCTAATACATCACAAATAGAATGAAAGAAAAGAAACATGATCATCTCAATAGATGCAGAAAGAACGTTTGACAAAAACATATTTGTGACTTTTTTTAAAAAAAGCCCTTGAATTAAGTATGGAAGTTATGTATGTCAACAATAAAGTCCATAAATTATGAGCCCACAGCTAACACCATACTCAACAGATAAAGGTTGAAAGCTTTTCCTCTTAAATCAGGAAGAAGACAGGGCTGTCCACCCTTACCGCATCTATGCAGTATAGTACTGGAAGTCTTAGCCAGAGCAAGGAGGCAGGAAAAAATAAATAAAAGGTATCAGAATTGGAAAGGAAGGGGGGTGTCTGGCTGGCTCAGTCAGTGGAGTGTGCGACTCTTGATCTTGGGGTTGTAAGTTTGAGCCCGACGTTAGGTATAGACATTACTTTAAAAAAAAAGAATTGGAAAAGGAAAAAGTAAAATTTGTATTTGCAGAAGACATGATTTTATGTATAGAAAAGACTAAAATAAAAACAGATTTAATCAACAAATTCAGTAAAATTTCAGGATACAAAATCAACAAATAAAAATCAATAGTTTCTGGGGTGCCTAGGTGGCTCAGTCAGTTAAGCATCCAACTTTCGGTTTTGGCTCAGGTCATGGTCTTAGGGTCATGAGATTGAGCCCCAGGTTGGGCTCTGGGCTCTGTGCTCAAGCGTGAAGTCTGCTTGGAATTCTTCCCCTCTGCCCCTCTCCCTGCTCGAGCTTGCTCTCTCTCTCTCTCTAATAAATAAATAAAATCTTTAAAAAAATCAGTCGTGTTTCTGTACACAATGAATTACCTGCAGAAGCAATAAACAATCCCATTACAATAGCATCAAAAACAATGAAATTCTTGGGAATAAATTTAACCAAGAAGGGAAAAGATCTCTACTCTGAAAACTGTTACGACATCGGTGAAAGAAATTGAAGAAGACAGAAATAGATATAAAGATATTTTGTGTTCATGAACTGAAAGAATTAATATTGTTAAAAATGTAAATACTACCAAAAGCCATCTATGGACTCAACACAATCTCTAACAAGATTCCAAAGGCACTTTTTACTGAAGTTAAAAAAAAAAATCCTAAAATTTATATGGAGCCACAGAAGACCCCCCAAAAGCCAAAGTAATGCTGAGAAAGAACAAAGCAGGAGGCTTCATACCTACTGATTTCAAGCTATACTATGAAGTTATAATAATTAAAGCAATATATGATACTGGCATGAAACCAGAGAAATGAAACAATGAAACAGAATCTAGATCCCAGAAATAAACCCATGTATATACATTCCATTAATTTTTGACAAGGGAGCCAATAATACTCAATTGAGAAAAGAGAGTATCTTAAATGGTGCTGGGAAAATTAGATACTCATGTTTAAAAGAATGAAACTTGACCTCAGTCTTATACCACTCACAAAAATTTAACTCAAAGTGAAATTTAAAGACTTAAATGTGAAACCTGAAACCATGAAACTTTTAGAAGAAGATACAGGAAAAAAGTTCCTTGGGACGCCTGGGTGGCTCAGTCGGTTAAGCGGCTGCCTTCACCTCAGGTCATGATCCCAGGGTCCTGGGATTGAGACCCGCATTGGGCTCCTTGCTCTGTGGGGAGCCTGCTTCTCCCTCTGCCTACCGCTCCCCCTGTTTGTGCTCTCTCTCTCTGATAAATAAATAAAATCTTAAAAAAAAAAAGTTCCTTGACGTGGGCCTCAGCAATGACTTTTTTGGATATGACACCTAAAGCACAAGCAATAAAATCAAAACTAAACAAGTGGGATTACATCAAACTAAAAAGTTCTGCACAGCAAAAGAAACCATCAACAAAGTGAAAAGACAACTTACCAAATAGGAAAAAATATTTATAAACCATATACCTAATAATGGGTTATTATTCAAAACGTATAAAAAAAACCTCATACAACTCAATAAAAAAAAGCCATCAATTTAATTAGCAAATGGTCAAAGAACATGAATATGTATTTTTCCAAAGAAGATATATGAAGGGCCAGTGGGTACATGAAAAGATGCTCAACATCATTAATCATGGGGAAATGCAACCCAAAACCACAATGAGATACCACTACCTTAGACCTGTCAGAATGGCCACCATCAAAAAGACAAGAAATAACGAATGCTTCTGTTCTTGTTGGTGGGATCATAAATTGGTATAGCTGCTATGGTTGTTGGTGGGATCATAAATTGGTACAGCTGCTATGGAAAACAGTATGGAGGATTCGCAAAAAATTAAAAATAGAACTACCATATGTTCCAGCAATTCCACTTCTGGGAATATATCCAAAGGAAATGAAAACACTAACCCAAAAAATCACCCCCTTCATAGCAGCGTTATTTACAATAGCCAAGACATGGAAACAACTTAAGCGTTCATCAACAGATACATAAGTGGTATACACACACACACACACACACACACACACACACACACACACAATGTAATATTATTCAACCATAAGAAAGTAAGGAAATCTGCCATTTGTGACAGCATGGATGGACCTTGAGGGCATTATGCGAAGTGATGTCAAACAGGGAAAGACAAACACTGTATGATCTTAAATGTGAAATCCAAAAAACAAAACAAAAACCAAACTCAGAAAAAGAGGTCTGACTTGTGGTTATAGAGGCAGGGATTGCAGGGAGGGGGAATTGGAGAAAGATGGTCAAATGGTACAAACTTGCAGCTATAAGATAAATAAGTATTAGGGATATAATGTGCAACATGTTGACTGTAGTTACCATTGCTGTATGATGTTGTTAAAAGAGTAAATCCTGTGAGTTCTCATTACGAGAATTTTTTTTCTAGTCTTTTTATTGAATCTAAATGATATGGTAGATGTTAACTAAATTTATTATAATCATTTCACAAAATATATAAGTCAGATCTTAGTGCTGTACACATTAAAATGAATAATCATCATATATGTTAATTATATATTTCAGTAAAAGGGAAAAAAGTGTGTTATATTTCAGTTAACAAATGACTGACTGATCAGAATGATGCCTTTTACAAATCATAGCCAACATTTAGTGAGCACTTAATATTGGACACACAAACATATGGTTTCTTAACATATGGTTAAGATGGTTACACAGGTAAATAAAGAAAGAAGGAAAAAATAATTTTCCTGTATGACAGATCACATGGGACTTAATAAATACTTGTTACAAGAATGACTCCTTCCCTTCATTTTCTGCTAGCCTATTATCTCTTGCACCCTTTTCATTTTACCATCCTTCCTTTGCAAAAACACCCTGAATTCAGCTTTTCAATTTCTCTTTTGTATACCCTGACTGCTGAGCACTGCTCAAGAAAATCTTGTAACCATGCAGACTGGATTCACTAAAATTCACCATTTCCAACATCAGCAAAGCCCGCCATAATGGCAGTCCTACATGTTCTTAAGCAGCGACTCCCATTTACCTTTCTTTTACCTATTTCCTCAAATCTACCATACTTCCTCCTACTTGAACTGCCAGCTCTTATTGACAATGGATAATAGACATTATAAAATATCTTTGCCAATATATGAGCAAAAAATGGTATCACTGTTTTTTTATTTGGATTTCAGTGATTCTACTGAGAATGAACATTTAAAGTATGTTTATTGGCTGTTTGTGAATTGCTTATGTCCTCTGCCATTTTTCTACTGGGTTTTGTCTTAACTGTTTTCTCTTCTTCATGTGTAAAGAATATCAACTGTCATTTTTATTAAAAATACTTTCTCCAAGTCATCATTTGCCTTTAAATTTGCCTGTAGTATTTTCTAACAAATTTACTTTTAATTTTTACATAGCAAAGTCTCAAGTTTTTTCTATATGGTTTCTCTCTTGGGAGGATGTGATGCTTAAAAACTCTGGACAATCAGAAAATACACTTAGAATTTAATATGTGATAAAGTTAGCATCTGTCAATGGGAAAATGTTAGATTATTTCATAAAATTATTTAGATTCATGTTCTTAGGTGTTTTTGTGGTTTCATTTTTACATCAAATTTTTAATCTACCTGAAGTTTATTTTTGTCCATGCTGGGGAGGAAGGATCTTATTTATTTTTCCCAAATGGTTACCCATTTATTTTATTTTTACTCAAAAAACTACTAAGTTCTTCTGTGTTTTATTTCTCTTATAAAGTTAAAATGAAAGTTGCAAGAAAATAGGAAAATAAAATGGATAATAAAATAGAAAAATAAAATGGATAATAAGGGATGGCATCTTTCAATTAAAACCTAGAACAGGATACGAGATAAACAGGGAAAGAAAGGAATTGTAATTTGAATATTTAAGTACAAGTTAACGTGAGTTTATAGCAGTGCATGGGTTTTGACTATTTTTGGTTTTTGTTACCATTATCAATAATTGTGCCCTGAAATGTTTTTCTCAGATATGAATTGGGCTATATTTAGGGATATTTTAACATTAAGTTGAGCTTGGAATATGATACTTTTTACAGCTTGAATGTTGCTTACATCTGCAGCCATTTCAGGTTTTTTTCAAGAATTATCTTTCTTTCATTAAATTTTAATGTTCCATATTTTATATTAATTATATCTTTCTCTTATTCTACATCTCGTAAATCATTCAATTCTTTTAAAAAGATTCTGGCCTTATAAAGAAAACAACACTTACTCAGAATGGTCTTCATCAGCAAAGCACCCAAGCGGAAATTTTTGTTAATAAAATTTTAAGTGGATAGTAAATTTTTTGGGAAGAACAACCTTTAAAATGAAGGCATAGCCAGAAATGAACTCTTTATATGATTCCTTCTGTGCTTTTTTTTTTTTTTTAAAGATTTTATTTATTTATTTGACAGAGAGAGACACAGCAAGAGAGGGAACACAAGCAGGGGGAGTGGGAGAAGGAGAAGCAGGCTTCCCGCTGAGCAGGGAGCCCCGTGCGGGGCTGGATCCCAGGACCCTGGGATCATGACCTGAGTGGAAGGCAGACGCTTAAGGACTGAGCCACCCAGGCGCCCCTCCTTCTGTGCTTTTAAAAAGACATATTTCTGAACTAATTCTTTATTCACCATGAAAAAAAGAAAATTTAAGGACATCATTTTATTGACAGTTGTACATTTTCCCTAACAAAGCAGTTTGAAGCACTTAAGTAGTCAAGTATGTATATTCCCTTCCTTATCAGGCTGTCTTGAAACTTTCATAACTGCAAACCTAGCAATGTCTAAAGGTAATACAATCTTCCTCTACTTATGATAGGTTTATGTCCTAAAAATATTATAAGTTGAAAATGCATTTAATACACCTAACTTATAGAACATCATAGCTTAGCCTAACCTGTCTTAAACATGTTCAGAACATTTGCATTAGCCTGCAGTTGGGCATAATCATCTAACACAAAACCTATTTCATAATTAAAGTGTTAAATATCTCATGCAATTTATTGAATATTGTACTGAAAGTGAAAAACAAAATGGTTGTATGGGTACAGAATGGTTATGTTGTTTACCCTTGTGGTTGCGTGGCTGACTGGGAGCTGCAGCTTGTTAGCCTGGGGGAAAAAATCAATTCAAAATTTGAAGTACAGTTTCTACTAAATGTATATTGCTTTTACTCCATTGTAAGGTCAAAAAATTCTACGTTGAGTCGTCATTAGTTGGGAACTCTATATATATCTATGCTGCAAAATACACAATGTATTTACAGTGTGTAATACACACTGTATACACTCTCTATATATCTATGCTGCAAAATACACAGTGTGTATTACAGTGTGTAATACACACTGTATTTCTCTTATTGATTTCTGAGGGTTTTAAAAAATGTGTTCTGGGTACAAATAAGCATTACAAATATTTTCTCCCAATTTTAACCTGTGTTTTCATATCAATTTAAGCTAGACAGACATTTGCTATATTCACTATTTTGCTATATTTCACTATAGCGATAGGACAATTCTAATTTAAAAGTATATGATATGTCATAAATGAAACCCAAATCAGAGGCACCTGGGTGGCTCAGTCAGTTAAGTGTCCAACTGTTGGTTTTGGCTCAGGTCGTGATCTCAGGGTCCTGGATCTAGCCTAACTCTGGCTCCAGGCTCAGCGGGAGTCTGCTTGCCCTCTCCCTCTGCCTCTGCCCCTCCCCGCACTCACACTCACTGGTGTGTGTGCAGGCACTCTCTCTCTTTCTCTCTCTCAAATAAATAAAATAAATCTTTAAAAAACATGAAACCCAAATCAGATTAATAGGGTTAATTTACCTAGATCTCTGGGTGGGGGGAACTAAACTAAATGGTCCTTTAAATGAATTGTGACTTAAACTCTAGTATTAAGTTAGTGTTCGGAACCTCCTTTTACTGTTCAAAGTATAGTGTATGGACCAGCAGCTTGGACCTCACTTCTGAGCTTCTTAGACATTCGGAAATCTTAGTCTAGCCTAGACCTACTGAATCAGAATATGCATTTTAACAAGATTCCCTGCTCATTCGTATGCATGTTAAAGTTTGAGAAATGCTGTTCTAGATAAATAGTTTGAGTTTTACATTATTCCTTACAGATTGTTCTGTTCGGAAAAACAAACAAAAACAGTATTTTCAGCTAAAATGCTTTTTAAATTTTAAATAAAGTTATGTGAAATAAAAAGTTGTAATTATTTGAAGTTATTTCAAACAGATGTTAGTTTGCATTTTAAGATTCATTGTGGATATTTTTATCGACTTAAAAACTTTAATTCCATAAGTAAAAATATAAGACAAGAGGAAATTTTTGGAGGTGATGCATATGTTTTACGGCTTAGAATTTGATGATGGTTTCATGGGTGTATACGGATCTCCAAACTCATCGAATTATATACATTAAATAAATACAGCTGTTTGTTATATCAATCATACCTCAGTAAAATGGTTTTAAAAAACACTTCAGTTCTATTTATTGTCAGTTGCTAGAGCATACATGTATGTAGATAGGGCAAAAGGAGTCTATATATAAGATGAAGAAATGAGTTTAAAAATAGGAGGGTTTTTGGTTTTTTTGTTTTGTTTTTTTTTGGTTTGCTGGTTTTGTTTTTATTTTTGAAAGAAGATGGGTGAGTGGCCTTCTAAGAAACTACAGAACAGAAAATTAGAAGACCTTAAATGGAAGGTATTTGAAAGAATAGAACTAAAGTTTACAGTGGAATGATGTCTTAAAAACAGCTTTTGGAATTTTTATGGTGCTTCTAAAAAAGAGCACCTCTCTATATCAGGGATAAAAAGTGTCATGGTGAACAGTCACAGGAAGAATAACTGTTTAGTTTTTAGCTCTATACGTTTTTTAAAAAGCGAGGTTCTAACATATGGAATGTGAAATTTTCAGTAGACTAAATGTTTTTAAAAGTGAATTTTTTATAGTTCAACTTTATCAATTGGAAAATGTACATAAAGTTGTGAATTGTGTTTCATAAAGTGCTTTTGTACATTAATAATTATTAATGGTAACTGTTTATGAATTTTGGATATTTTTATAAAACACTGTTGATTCTCAGTGTTTACAAATATAAACAAATATCAAATGAACTTTCTTTTTAAGTGGAGATGTAACTGACAGTACACAGATCTTAAGTGTACAGTTAGTTGAATTTTTTATTTGTATGTGCTCATTAATCTCCACCCAAATCAAGACATAAAACATTTCCAGCACCTCAGAAGGCTTCTTTATGCCTTTTCTGAGTAACCCCGAAGGTAAACCACTATCTGACTTCTATTTCCTATTTTTGTGTGCTATTTAAATTCACATAAATAGCTTGATACAATTGAACTTTTTTGGATCTAACTCCTTTCATTTAACATAACTATAAGATTCATCCATGTGGTCTACAGTAGTTCATTTTTAAATTATTGTGTAATAATTCAATTATATAAATACACCACAGTATATTGATGGACACTATATCCATGGATTGTTTCCAGTTCTTAGATATTGTCAATAAGGATCCTATGAATATTCTTTTTTTTTTTAAGATTTTATTTATTTATTTGAGAGAGAGAGGATGAGAGAGAGCACATGAGAGGGGGGAGGGTCAGAGGGAGAAGCAGACTCCCTGCCGAGCAGGGAGCCCGATGCGGGACTCGATCCAGGGAGTCCAGGATCATGACCTTAGCCGAAGGCGGTCGTTTAACCAACTGAGCCATCCAGGCGCCCTCCTATGAATATTCTTGTCCATGTCTTTTGATGGATGTAAGTTCTCATTTCTCTCATGTGTATATACAGGAATGAATATCTGGGTGATAGGACTGATAGCTTTAGTAGGTACTGCCACTCATTTTTTAAAGTGTTTGTATCAATTTAATCCACGAGAAATGTGTGAGAATTTCAGTTGTTCTACATCCTCTCCAGTACTCAATATTGCTAATCTTTTTAATTTTGGCCATTGTGGAAATTGTGTGGTAGTATTTCATTTGTGATTTGTACTTTTTTGAAGACTAATGATGTTGAACAGTTTTTCATATGTTTATTGGTTGCTGGATTACCCTTTTGTGAAGTGTATTTTGAAGTCTGTTACCCAGTTTTCTATTGGATTATCTGTATTTCTCTTATTGATTTCTGAGGGTTTTAAAAAATGTGTTCTGGGTACAAATAAGCATTACAAATATTTTCTCCCAATTTTAACCTGTGTTTTCACTCTCTTAATGGTGTATTTTGATGAACAGAAGTTCTTCATTTTAATTTTGTCCTATATCCTAACTTTTAGTCATTTAATCTTCTCCTGCCCTAGGTCATTAAGTTATCCTTACATGTATTTTCTAAGAAACTTCGTTGCTTTAGCTTCTACATTTAGGTCTTTGGTCCATCTCAAATTAATTTTTGAGTATGCTGTGAGGTGTAGGAGTCAAGGTTAAAATCCTTCCCATTTGAATATCTAGTAGATCAAGCACCATTTATTATAAAGGCAAGCCTTTCCCACTGAATTGCAATGGAAACTTTGTCAGAAATTACAAGACCATAGGTGTGTGGATTTGTTTTATAAAGTTTATTCTACTCCCATTGGTTTGTCTGTCCTTGCACCAATACCACACTATCTTATATAAAGTTTAACCATTAGAAATACATTTCACTTGGATGAAATTAAATTGAATTAATTAAATATTTTTCTTCTTTCAATTTTCTGTCCATTATTTTTACTACATTATTATAAAATTATAAATCGTGTTTATCTGAAACTGCCATAATTCTCACTTTGCCTTTGAAGTGTGATTCTGAGCTATTGCTGATCTGATAGATGTGTGTAAAATCGCTTCACAGAATGTCAGTTTGTTGAATGAAGTGAGTTCAAGTAGTACTTGTATCATTTATCATTGGCTCTGCTAACAGAGGCATGACTTCTGCTTTAAATTTGCACAGCTTTTAAAGACCTTTAATTCAAGAGGGTAAAAAGAGGTTTCTCATCAGCTCTTATTGGTACATAAGATTTCTCTCATTGGCCTTCTGTTTTGATTGGCAATTGAAAAACTATGAATTTTTGAAAGATAATCTTTAAGGTTTTTGTTTGTTTGTTTCCAAATGATGCTATTGTTTATAACTTAGAAAATTGCACATTAAACATTAGGGTCTTAATCATACAGTGTATGTAGCTGTACTGAAGCTTCCCTGGAGGATTTGTTAATTCTTGATTATTATTTTTTCTTTTTATGAAAGGTTTTGGGAAACTGACACACACACACATACACACACAAATTTCTCTGGTTTATATAGCTGCCTATTTCTGTATTAAAGCTGTTAGAGTGCTGGCAAATCTTACTGATTTATACTTATCTAGAGATTCCTGAGTCATTTTTTATTTGACTAGCTTCTGTGCATTTTATATTACTTATGTATATGCATGCATGTATATGTAATACCTGTATATTCTAATTAAAATTTCCAAAATTTTAAGTACACTTTAATAACAAATAGTTTAGTTTAAAACATTTGAAAACACAAAGAACAAAATCATGGTCATCCATCCCTTGTTAATCCTGAATTAATTGCTATTAACAGGTTGACATGTTTCATTCAGTTTGGGTGATAGATTGCTCTATTTTTGTAAAATTAATATGCATAAATTCATGATAAGGATTCAAACCATGCAGAAAAACACAAAGATGAAAGTTTTTAAAAATTCCTTCATTTAGAAATAATTTTAAATAACCATCATTGCCATCAGTTTTTTTTTAAGATTTTATTTATTTGACAGAGAGCACAAGCAGGGGGAGTGGTAGAGGGAGAAGCAGTTTCCCTGCTGAGCAGGGACCCCAATGTGGGGCTTGGTCCCAGCACCCTGGGATCATGACTTGATCCGAAGGCAGACACTTAACTGCCTGAGCCACCCAGGTGCCCCTCATTGCCATCAGTTTAACATTTTATATATCTTTTTAAATTGGATGAATGAATAGAAAATACTTTTATAGGAGATGACTTCGTATTCTGGAGTCTTTCTTAATTCAATTTGAATTTAATACAAAAAAAGAAATAAAACTGAAAGAGATGTGAAACTTGAAATAAATATTTGCCATGAGAGATACTTTTCCTTCAATTTTGGCTTCAATCTTGGCTTCATGTATTTGGGGCTCTGTTGTTAAATGCACACATGTTTGTAATTGTCATGTCTTCTTAATAACATTATAAAATACCCTTCTTTGTTTCTAGTAACAACTTTTGTCTTCAGAGTTTATTTTGTCTGAAATCAGTATAGCTGCTGTAACTCTTTTGGTTTTTGTATGCAAGGTTTATCATTTCCCATCCTTTCACTTTCAGCCTTTTTGTGTCTTTAAATCTAAAGTGTTTCTTTGAAGACAGCATATAGATAGTAGGATTATTCTTTTTAAAAAATCCATCTGCCACTCTGCTTTTTATATGGCATGTCTAATCCATTTACATTTAATTTAATTGCTGATAAAGTAGTACCATTTCGCTATTCTTGTATGTCTTAACTGTTTTTGTTCCTCTGTCCCTCTATTATTGCCTTTTTTTGTGTTAATATTTTCTAGTATACTACTTTAATTCCCTTACTATTTATTTAAATATATGTGAGTGAAAGTTTGTGTGTGTAGTTAGTTTCTTAGTGGTGCCATGGGAATTACAATTAACATCTTAATTTATAACAGTTCAGGTTAATACCAACTTACTTTCAATAGCACATGAAAGCTTTACTCCTACATAGCCTAGTTTTCCTCTTCCTTTACACTATTATTATTACAAATTACATCTTTCTACATTATGTGCTCATTAACATGGAATTATAATTATTGCTTCATGCAGTTGTCTTGTAAATAAGGGAAAAAAGGAATTACAAATGGAAAGTATATTAATACTGTCTTGTATTTATCTATGTCAGAACCTTTACTGGTGTTCTTTATTTCTTCATATGAATTTAAGTTATCTCTAGTGTCCCTGTACTTTAGCCTGAAGGATTTCCCATATTTCTCGTGGAACAGGTTTCCTAGTGAACAGTTTTTGTTTTTGTTTCTTGGGAATGTCAATTTCTCCGTCAACTATTCATGAAGGATAGTTTTACTGAATATAGAAATCTTTTGTTGATAGTCTTTCAGCCCTTGACTATGCCATCCAGTGGCTTCTGGCCTCCATGTTTTCTGATGAGAAATCAGCTGTTAATCTTACGAGCTTCCTTTGTCATAATCAGTTACTTCTCTCCTACTTTCAAATTCTCTGTCTTTTGACAGTTTGATTGTGATGTGTCTTAGTGTGGATCTATTTAAGTTTATTCTGTGTGGAGTTTGTGAGCTTATTGAATATTTAGATTAATGTTTTGTCTTAATCACATTTGTGAAGTCTTTGTCATTATTTCTTCAAATATTCTTTCTGCACTCCTCTCTTCTAAGATCCCCATTGTGCTTACGTTGATGGTGTTCCGTAGGTATCTGAAGCTCTGTGAACTTTCTTTCATTTTTTTTTCTTCCAATTCTGCAGACTGGATAACTTTAATTGGCCTATCTTCAAGTTCAGTGGTCATTTATTCTGCCTACTCAAATGTGCCATTGAATCCCTATAGTGAATTTTTCATTTTAGAGATTTTCAACTACAGAATTTCCATTTGGTTACTTTTTTTTTTTATCATTTCTATCTCTTTATTGATGTTCTCTATTTGATGAGACACTGTTTTCATACTTTAGTTCATTAACATGGTTTCCTTTAGTTTTTTGAACATATTTAAAATAGCTGATTTAAAGTTTTTGAGTAGTAACTCCAATGTTTGGGCTTCCTCAGGGAAAGTTCCTATTGACTTTTTTTTTCTGTGCATGGACCATATTTTTTTGTTTCTTTGCATGTCTTATATTTTTTGGTTTTGTTGCTTTTGTGAAGGAGGGGAGGATTTTCAGAGGTCCATACTTCACCATTTCTGCTGATGTCACTTATGTATTAACTTTTCTATATAAAACATTCTTAACATAAATCCAGATATTTATAAATTCTTACACCTTTCTATCTGACACAAGGCTATAGTCTCTTACATAGACTTCTAAGTATGAGATTTTATAAATAAAACAAAATCTGTCTATATTAATATTATAAGTACTCAGAAAAATGTGTTTTAAAAAATTCACAGGGATGTCTTTTTGGATATCATGATGCTGGCAAGTAGGGGTAATGAACTTGGCATACTTTTCCAGTTACTAAGTGCCTAGTACTCTACCAGTAGTTTAGATGCAACAATCCAACTTAGTCCTTACAGAATCTCTCTGAAGCTCTGAGAAGTTAAAGAGCTTACCCAGGACCACACAACTAGTAAATGGTAATCTAAAATGTAAAACTAATCTTTAACTTGAGTTCTTAAGATTTTAGTGGCAGTGTTATACTGTGTAGAATACAGTGTGTACTGCATTTTTGTGAAGTGTGTAGCCCATACACCAATCCCTTGAAAATCGCCTGTGGTGCTTATTGAAAGATAGATTCCTAGGCCCCAAACCTATGCATATTGAACCAAAATCTCTGAGATTTGGGCCTGGGGTGGATGACGATTCTCAGTTATGTTACTGTTGGGGGAGTGGTGGTTTCTGGATTGCCTTTTTCTTATGACTTGGGCTAAAAAACAAAACAAAACAGTAATCCATTTCAAGTTTGTATAAAAATATAATTCTACAATTCAAAGACCACTAAGTTTTCTTATAATTTTTTTAATTTTGAAAGTACAAATTCTACACTGCTATGAGAAGAATATATTCTGTAATAATATAACAAAAAACGTCTGTGTCACTTTCTATGCTTATTAGTATAAGCTACTGATAAATTATAGGTTTTATAATATGTCAAAGCTTTACATCTTTTATATGTATTATTTTACAATGAATTGCATTTATTTATACATTAAAATTTAGTGGAAAAATGTAAGCAGTGGATGAACCACCCTTTATTTTAGGTTGAACTCCCACCACCTGATCTTGGACCAAGTTCTGCATTAAATCAGACACTCATGTTGTTGCGTGAAGTTTTGGCATCTCACGATTCTTCAGTCGTACCATTAGATGCCCGTCAAGCTGACTTTGTGCAAGTATGTTATAAATCATTTTTAACAATTACTTATTGCTCCCTATTATACATTCTGTTGAAATTCTGGCATTTTATAACCCATACATTTTAACAATCCTTCTCATTGATTTTTCCTTCAAATATTAAACCAGCTCTCTTTAATTTGAAAAGTATTTTATTCAGTGATGCTCATTGTAAAAAACATTATGACTACTGCACCAT
This sequence comes from Leptonychotes weddellii, assembly GCF_054177405.1. Lineage (NCBI taxonomy): Eukaryota > Metazoa > Chordata > Mammalia > Carnivora > Phocidae > Leptonychotes > Leptonychotes weddellii. The sequence goes on from NC_138371.1 coordinate 118,378,815, forward strand.
TTAATCTTTTTAAAATGTACTTCTGTAAGTTGGCCCCCTTCCAGTTAGTTTGATATTCGTTCTGAAGTACTGTTCACCCAGGCCTGTATCACTGATTGGGGAATAAAAAATAAATTTCATTTTATTTTTCATTTAAAGGTTTTATCATGTGTCTTGGATCCTCTCCTCCAAATGTGTACTGTGTCTGCCAGCAATTTAGGCACAGCTGACATGGCCACTTTCATGGTCAATTCACTATATATGATGAAGACAACACTAGCTCTGTTTGAGTTCACTGACAGACGTCTAGAAATGCTACAGTTTCAGGTAAATTTTACCATAAGATGACAGCTCACTGTGATGGAGCCTTTTTTTCTGTATACGATCTCAGTTACTGGTTTTAATCCAATTTCAGTGACCTACTTTCTATAAATCCTTTGGTATAATCTGATGGAAGTCCATACACACACACTCGGTAGTTTGGATTTGTTTGGGGGAAGCTAGAATATATAATAAATACGACATTTTATTCAAACCATAGTTTGTGATGATGGAATGAAGCTTTTCTTATTGATTGGAACAGTTATTCTGTATGCAGATTTCAGTTTCTGAACTGTGAATAATATGCTATATTTTTCAAGCTTTCTAGCTAGTGCAGAAGGTGTTACAGAGGACAGATATATTTTTATCTATGTGTAAACCAGTGTTAGGCAAAACATTACAGTTTATTATACCGGTGACTCTAGTCCTATAAGCCAAATGGTATCGCTTAAGAGTTTGTAAAGTGGCTAAAACAAAGCCATTTGTAAAATTTACCAGATACTTGGCTTCTGATTTTGAAATAGTGGATTTTGGTAAATATAATGTTTTTAAGAAAAAACTCTGAATGTTCTGTGTTATTACAAGTATATAAGTAATTTGGCAGTGGCTATGGTAAAAATTCATTTGTAAAGTTTTAGGGGTTTCTAAGGAATAAGTTTTGATACATCTAAACTTGTGATATTTTCTAATTTCTAATTCCTTCTTTTAAAAGAAATATAATGAAGTATGATTAATTTTCCTTCCTTACATAACTCTTTTTTTGTGGAATTAATAAAATTCTTTTTTTTTTAATTCATTGGTTTTTACTGTATTTATCACTAATTCAACCCCCAAACTCTACCATTTGTCTAAATCTTTTCTCAAGAAGTTCAGATATATCAGGTGTTCATCAATCTCTTTTATCCCCAATTATCTGTGTTTCTTAACTATTCCGTGGTCATGTTTTGCATTCCAAGGGGATAAGCCCCAGTGTGTAAGTGCCTAGGCAGCCTGTACTTACTCCATGCTTGCTGATTGGCTGTTGGCCAATGCTTGTTGCATGGGCCAGCCCAGAGTCAGTGTGAGAGAGGACTGTACAATGATGCAGATACTGGAAGATGTGGTTTATTTAGGCCCTCCAAAGAAAGTTCACCTTGTGGAGTAAAAAAGATTCTTGATTTTCAGAGTTTTTCTATCAGTAGTCTATTAATGTTCTTCCACTCTTACTTGCCTTCTTCCAGTGTTTCAAGTAAGGCGTTCAGGCTAGTCTGATTCTCTTTTCTTTGTGGTGACTTTTTCTGTCCATCTGGAAGCTTGTACGGATTTTCCTTTGAGTTCAGATATTTCCTCAGGATATTTTTTGGTATGTCTCTTTTTCTGTTATTTCCATTTGGATTTTGCAGAGCCATTTCAGTCTGAAGATTCAACCCTTTCTTTTGCCCAATAAAGTTTTTTACTATCTAATTAATTATCACTTTTCCATCTGTTACTTTTTATATTCTGAAGCTCCTGCCCTTAGTTGGTTTTATCTCCAGAATCTCTCTTCTAATTTCTTTTTATATCTCTTTAATTTAATCTTTCTTTGATGTTACTGTATTACTTTTCTTCTGTTCTTCTTCAGATACTCATTTGGTTCTTAGCAGTAACTCTTTCATTAAGTGTTTATATTTGCACTTCTTGTTTTTCTTTGATTTCCAGTAAGTCTAGTGACTTAAGGGCTCTAATTGTACTTTCTTGGACATTCACTTAAAAAAAAAATTAAAGTACTCTGTGTCTTTTAATAGAGTTGCCTCCGGAAAAGATATTTGTTCTAATTATTCAGATGGGTTTTCTCTTAGAACATATTCACCTCTTTTAAGTTAGTTTAAGTTTTTTAAGAGGGAAGGGCTCAGCTATTGGAGTTTACTTGGACAACGGCAAGCATTCGGATATTAAGAGCACAGTTAGTATACTGTGCCATGGGCAAACAAACTGGTAAAACTGAGGGAACTCCCTGGTCAGGAAAAGATGGAAGACTCCCAAACTCTCGGGCCTATACTGGTAAAAGTAAGGGAGCAGCAGATTTCTTCCCACTAGGGGATACTTCAACCCATCAGGGTAGTCCATTTGTGTGGATTCTGCCCCCATTGCATTGGATGGCTTCCTCAAAGATAATACAAAGTGGGTGAGCATATACAACTCACATCTGCTAGTTCACATCTTCATGGGCAGTTCCTAAACCTGAAATCTTTGACCAACCTCCTGCTGAGTCCTCAGCTCTCCCCTAATTATAACAAACCTGCTTCTCCAGACGGCACATTTGATTGGATGAGTCAGTCCAATAAGTTGGGAGGGTAAGGGAATGTGGAGGTCAGGAACATAAGGCCTTCATCTTCCCAGAAGTCTTCCTAAATATTTTATTTTACACTGTTGTTATTTTTTAGTGTTTCTTGTTTTTTGTTTGTGTTTTGCTTAGTGCCATCTTTTAAAAGAGCTGACAGGCAACTCAGATTTTTTGACTAGTGGCTAGTCCTGGAGTCCTCTTTAGTTATCATTTTTAAAGTGAGATTTTCTCTCCCTTTTGTAGAAGGACTGGTCTGGCCTCATAGCCACTGCAAGGAGCAAGTCCCTGATGAAGAGCTCACTCCAGGGTGGTCTACTTCTACTCTCATCAGTCCTATTCCTCTTTTAAAATATTTTCTTTCTGTTGTGTTTTATTTTAGATTGAAGCACATTTGGACACACTTATAAATGAGCAAGCTTCTTACGTTTTAACTAGAGCAGGCTTGAGTTCTATCTATAACACCGTACAGCAACATAAGCCTGAACAGGTAAGCACACGGGAGATCCTAATTAGAGAAATGCCCATTTAGAGCATGGTAGTTCTACAGCTAGACTCTAGTTTGAATCTTGGCTCTGCCACTTAATGCTGTTTTTCACTGGGAAAGTGACTTATCTCTCTGTGTCTATTTCCTCATCTGTGGAATTGGGGTGATATTAATACCTGTATCATAGGGTTGCTCTGAAGATAAAGTGAGAAAATACATATACAGTTCCTAGATGACTACCTGAGATGTAGTAGAGTGCCCCCAAATATTAACTGTCCTTTTTACTATGGTAATTTTGGTTAAAAATAATGAAAAAAAAAACTTAGTATTATCAAATGTATAAAGGATATTCATACTGATAAATTTTCCAGAGTCCTATATCACTATCAGTTAATTGAATGCAGAGATTACTGTGTAAATGCAGTCGTCCCCTTTTTAACTTCGTGAATCTTGGTCTATTACTTTGGAAAGGTAAATACTTTGAGGCCAGCATAAAATCTTGTTAAGCTATAAAACTCCAGTGGAAATAGAGAAGGGAATGGGGGAACCCGAGAAACCTATGTCAGGATCTTTCTTTAAAAAGCAGAGAACTCTGATGGGAGGGATGGGGAGGCGGTGCTGGGTGATTGACATCGGGGAGGGTATGTGCTATGGTGAGTGCTGTGAATTGTGTAAGACTGTTGAATCACAGACCTGTACCTCTGAAACAAATAATACATTATATGTTAAAAAAAAAAAAAAAAGATAGTAGGAAGGGAAAAATGAAGGGGGGAAATCGGAGGGGGAGATGAACCATGAGAGACTATGGACTTTGAGAAACAAACTGAGCGTTCTAGAGGGGAGGGGAGTGGGGGGATGAGTTAGCCTGGTGATGGGTATTAAAGAGGGCACGTTCTGCATGGAGCACTGGGTGTTATACGCAAACAATGAATCATGGAACACTACATCAAAAACTAATGATGTAATGTATGGTGATTAACATAACATAATAAAATAAAATTTAAAAAAATAAAATAAAAAGCAGAGAACTCATTTAAATGGCATTAACATGAAGAATATTTTATAGTCCAGGAACTTTTAAATGAGGCTTTCAAAAATCACCAGTTCCAAATGTTTTATTCTGATAAAGCAGCAAGCAAATTTCTACCAAAGAGGAATCAGTTCTGCTGCTGTTTTATACTACCTAAAGTTGTCAGAGTGCAACTTCAAGCCTCCATGATTTACTGACATTTTCTAAGTGCTTCCTTGCGTTTTGCCTTACTTATATGTAAATCTGAAATGTCCTGGTATTCCCATTGTTAATAAACTTGTGTTTGTCACTCCCTCCAACAAATATGATTGCGTGCCTTCGTGCTAGTTACATAAAAATGATCCAGGGGGCACCTGGGTGGCTCGGTCGGTTGGGCGTCTGCCTTCAGCTCAGGTCATGATCTCGGGGTCCTAGGATCGAGTCCCATATCGGGCTCCTTGCTCAGCGGGGAGCCTGCTTCTCCCTGTTTCTCCCTCTCCTCCTCCCCTGCTCGCGCTCTCTCTCAAAAAAAAAAAAAAATGATCAAGTCATAGTCCCTGCTGTAGTTGAGGTTGAAGAGATGACACTTGAGTTCTTTGGAAAGGAGCTGAATTTCCAAATTTGGGGAATCTATTAATAGACTATATTTCGTAAATGAACTGAAACTATAGCACCTTTTTTTTACATCTTGTTTTTGCCGTTTTGTTTTGTTTTTTAGGGCTCTTTAGCTAATTTGCCCAACCTAGATTCTGTGGCACTGAAGGCTGCAATGGTAAGTGAATAGTAAAGCATTTCGACATAGGTTTCCTCTATACTGATTATTATTAATTTTGTCCTGGGTGGTAATTTTTATCTCTTGATATACTACATTCACATTGGGTGCGATAATAATGTTTCCTTTAACTAAGGTCTGACCAAGACATACGTTTGTAGTAATATTCCACTCTACCCTAACTCCTCATCATTCCTGTTTAGGTTTTCTTGATTTTCAGAGTGTTACTTCTAACGTAATGGAGAAACAGGAATGACAGATGAAAAGTTGTTAGGCTATATATCATTGAAGACTTCCTACTGTTAATGATCTTTGGCTTATAGTTCTTGATTTCTTCCTGAGGTGATAACTGAAATTGGATTCCAGTCTTAAAATAACATATTACTCTTGAGTGTGAGACTCCTCAAACTCCACTTTATTTCCTTCTTTTCAAGTGGGGAGCTTGCCTGCACGTCTGTGAGCGCCACTTCTTGTAGCATGTTTCCACGTCTTACGTATATACTTGGCATGTGTGTATATCCACCAGTCATATGACACTCGTTTAGCCAACATAGGGTGATCTTGTTTGGAAGCTTTGTAATAATACACTAGCAGCAGTAATAACAACAGTGTCTTTAGCATTTATTGAGCATGCTAGTGTTTTTCATATATTAACTCTAATCCTCTGAACAAACCCATTCAACCTAGTACTGACACTCTGAACTACTATACTGCCTATCCTATCCTAAGTATTTAAATACTCACCACAATGGCTTGACTTTAGCACACAGTTCTCCTGGATTACTTTTGATACCAAGGCTTTGTTACCTATCATCTTACAGAGCTAAATTATATGAAAGGGATAAGCCCACAAGATACCTAACAATGCAAAGAATGCAGAGCCAACAATATTAATATTAGATGATAGATTTTAAAAACACAGAGAGAAGTAATAGTTATAACTTCTGTTCATCAAACATCACAGTAAAAACTATAAAAATATGAAGATTTTATTCTAAAAAGTTTAAAAATAAATAAAAATGAATAAATTTTAGATTAATTAAAAAAGATAAGTGTCTTAGAAAGTTAAATATACACTCACCATACTACCCAGTAGTCCCACTTCAAGGTATTCCACCCCCCTCCCAAACGAGGACATAAGTCTACACATTACAAAGATCAGTAACCTTAGTTAGTAATCAATAAATGTGTTTCCTCCCTCTCTTTCTCTCCCACCAACACATATCCAGTCCATAATATAAACCCACAAAATATATTTAAACCGCATTACAAATTATTTTGTGCTTCTTCTTAAACTTGTTTTGTGTGTGGTCCATCATTCTATATATAACTGTCTGTTGCCTTCACTTGAATTGCTTCAGGGCACTTCAGTTCAGCATATCCCAGAATTGAACTCTTCTGAGTCTTTCCTGCCCCACCCCCAGGTCCTTTTCCATGTTTCCCAACACAGAAAGTGGTAAGAGCATCTGTCCATTATCATTTCAACATTATCTGCTGTTTCCTAGGCATCCTGCTAAGAATTGGGATGAAAATAGACGTGATCTAGTAAGGAGTGTAGCTGTTGCACAACTAAATAAATGTGAAAAGAATACAGTTATGAATTGTGATAATGCTGTGAATTAAATTATACAGATCCAGATCTGGGAGTCAGCCCTTCCACTTTGTCACTAACCAAATGCTGATGGTTTTACTATCCAGTTCTCTCAAATATCTCCTCTTCTATCTACCATGTTACTGTCCTTGTGGTCTAAGATGCTTCAGTAGCCACCTATTTGGTATCCTTGCATCTCCCATTACAGCCTTCCCTCCTTCTTGCTGTAGCTTCTTAAAACTTAAATCAGATTATTCCCCTCCTTCAATGGTTTCCTAAATGCTTTTACCAATAAGAATTAAATCCTTTAAAAAAGTGTAGGAGACCTACATGAACCGATCTCTGTTAGCCATTCTCTTTCTCACCTCAAGCCTTCATCCATGCTATCCTATCCATGCTACCCCCTGAGCCCCTACTACACACTCTCTTACTTAATCCCTATTCATCTCTTAAGATCTCACTTCACATGTCCTTTCCTCAGATTCTTTTGCCAAACACAGAAACTAGGTCCATCCTCCTGATTTACACTTTTATAGTACTTTGGTGTTTTCCTTCATGGCATCTAACACAATTTGTAATTATATATTTATTTACATTATTATTTGTCTACTACCTTTCTCAGTAGATCATAAGCTCTGTGAAGCTAGGGTCTGGCCTCTTTTGCTCACCATTATACACACTTTACCTAATATAGTACCTTCCTAATAGTAGGTACTCAATAAATATTAGTTGAATGAATAGGTAAATTAACAATTAACAAATACAGTGGATTTAAGAAAGTAAGGTAGACTTGAAATCTGATGACCTTTCTTGTTAATATTGTTACTCAAAAGTTTGGTGAAGGAGATTAAGATGAATGACTTGGATTCAGAATTTTAAAAGTAGTTATTGCTGATACTGACCACATTAAGAAGTTGACACTTTAGGGAATTTTAGTTAGAATGTTGAAGCAATATCTCATTTTGATCACAAAGAACTCATTATTTGTACCATAGTATATTTGCTAAGATTTAACCCTTATAAGTGATGGTTGTATTTGAGATGTCTACTAGCAAATATATGCACTTTATGTTTTGCTCTTTCTCTGTTTCATGTAGGTTCAGTTTGATCGTTACCTCTCAGCCCCAGACAGCTTGCTGATGCCACAGCTGAACTTTCTTCTAAGTACCACAGTGAAGTAAGTATTTTTTGGTTGCAACTAGTTGGTGAAGATTCATATATTTTTAAAAATACCAAGCACATTTCTTAGAAAAAATTTATTTTCAGAATAGATTTACCATTGAAGATCTTTAGTTTTATGCCTGAGGTCCCCTAGGAGATCTGACCTGACTCTGTTCATACTTATTGCTTGCGTGTATACAGCTCCAAAATCTCTATTTAGTGAGTGGTTTATAAAATTAATGTGAATATAATTGGATGTGTAAAGCCATAATACCAAATTCCCTTATATTAACTAACATGTCACAATGACATTGAAAATGTCATGGGGGATCAATAATATGTTAATTGCACAGTGCAGATGAACTACTTTATGGACTATTTTGGATCTGTAGATATATTTTTAATTGTTCAATATCACATATTTATCAGGAATGTGTTCACGACAAAGAACTATACATTAAAATCTTAGAATATCACATAAGAAACAGATCATTATGTCTGACTTTCTTGATTACAAGGAAAATATTGACAAATTTAAATTTTCTAAAAGTAGGAAATTAGACAACTCTATACGTTTTTTTTTCTTTCCATTCACCCAGTTGTGTATCAAATGCTTTCTACATAACAGGCACCAAGGATTAAGATTTAAAAGACATTTGCAGGGCGCCTGGGTGGCTCAGTTGGGTAAGCGACTGCCTTCGGCTCAGGTCATGATCCTGGAGTCCCGGGATCGAGTCCCGCATCGGGCTCCCTGCTCGGCGGGGGGTCTGCTTCTCCGTCTGACCCTCCTCCCTCTCATGCTCTCTGTCTCTCATTCTCTCTCGCAAATAAATAAATAAAATCTTTTAAAAAAATAAAAATAAAAAAATAAAAGACATTTGCACTGTCTTCATGGAGATTATAGTCTGTTGGGTCATTTAGACATATGAACAGATATTTATATTAAAAAGTACAATAAGGAAAGAACAATCAAACTTGAAGAAAATATTTCAATTATCTGCAAGGATGCAGTGGTACAGAGGTGGTGGTACACTTGTTTTCTCTTTTTCCGCGGAGTAGGTCTACAGCAATAAATAAAGCAAGGAGGCAGCTTTTGGCTCAACATGCAGAAAAATTTGATATCAATTAGAATTGGCTGGAAATGGGATGGACCATTTTTTTCTCAGGCATAGAATTAGGGAATTTTCCCATATTAGGCGTAGTTAGAGTGAATGATTTTAATTTTTTTTTTTACTTTTATATTTTATTATTCTGAAAGATCTCATACTATCTACATAATGGAAGGCTAAAGACCTGAGAGATGGTAAAAGAAACTCCATTATGCCATGGCTCAAATTGTTGTGTGTGTTTCTTAAATTATTTTTTTAAATGAATACCTGCAGCTCTTTTAGATTTAACCACATGTTTCAGTCTTAGTATTTGAGTGTTGAGTTGTTTGGGGCATCACTAAATATAAAACATACCATTATTCTTTTCATAATATGCCAATTGAGGGGAAATTTTAATGTGTTTTATAAAGGATGGCATGCAGCCAAGATGCCATAAAGGAGAAAATGGACAGATTTGGCTACAAAACACTTGAAAGTTTGTTTTTTTCACAGAAAACAATAATATAAACTAAGTTAAAATATAAACAGTAATGTGGAACAGTATTTGCAAGTTATGTAACAGACAAGTTACCCTTAATATTGAACAAAATCCCACAAATCAGGACAAAACAGTAGAAAAACAGGCACTGTATGTTTGGACAATTCACAGAAGACATGCAAGTGGCAAATAAATATATGAGAACATAATAATGATCAAAAATGCAAATTAAAACAGCAATGAGAATTTCTGCCTGTCAGATTACTGACAATAAAAAGTTTGTTAAATGCTAATGGAAAGGGTCTGGGAAACGGGCATTATTTCATATGCTGTTGATGAGAATATAAATTAGTACAATCCTTTTAGAGGGCAATTTGACAGCATTCATCAAAATTTTAAAAGTGTACGTCCTTAGACTCAGGGATACTTCTAAATAGACTTTTCCCTCCCTTTCATAAACTTTAATAATAGTTTAAAGTAAAATTACAGAACTAGCAGTGGGATTAAGCACTTTCTATGACTCTATCTGAATTCTTTATCTGTGAGGACTCCTCAGATTTTCTAAAGCTTAAATGATATTTCAAATCAGATGTTTGTCTTCTATTACTGAAGTATTTTAGTTTTCCATTTACTTTTACTGCTTTATTGATTAATAATAATAATGTAAATTTTGTTATTTTATTAACAACCAAATGAACATAGTTTTTGGTATATTGTTTTAAAATCTAAATTTTTTTAATTAGTATTTTGTTTTTATAGTATGTACCTAACATCCTGTTATAAATTCTTACTAATATAGTGACATTTAAAAATTGAGATACATGGGGCGCCTGGGTGGCTCAGTCGTTAAGCATCTGCCTATGGCTAAGGTCATGATCCCAGGGTCCTGGGATTGAGCCCCACGTCGGGCTCTTTGGGCTCTTTGCTTGGTGGGGAGCCTGATTCTCCCTCCCACTCCCTCTCTCACTGTCTCTCTCTCTCTGTCAAATAAATAAATAAATAAATAAATAAAATCTTTAAAAAAAATAAAATAAAAATTGAGATACACATATAAGTAATAATAGGACAACTAAGAGAAATTGGTTACTACCTACTTAACAATATCACTTTTTTCATTCAGAAAATTTCTAAGATGTTATTTGCAAAGTATTCTAAAATTAAAATGTAACCTGTGAATATATTTTCAGAAGAAAAAATGTGATAGCAATTTGGCTACTTATTGTAAAAATCAGGGCTGTTTTGAAAATAAAGGACATTTTACACAGTTAAGATTCACCATGAAAGCAGATTTTCTAACTGCTTTTTTTCCCTTTTTTTTTGATTGATGGCATTTTCTTATTTTCAAAATTAACTTTTATCCTTATTTCTGCTACTGTAGAGGTACAGTATTTATTTATAAAACATTTGAGACAATAGGACCAGAACTTTTATTCAGCTAAATTTTGAACCTTTTCAAAATGATAATTCATTTTTAATCAAAATTAATTTCATATTTTGATGTCACCAATTTATTTTCTATTCGTATTTTATTTAAAATGTCAATTGTTTATTTGAAATAGCTTTGTAATATAAAATATTCTTTTTTAATCTTTTCAAAATTTTGTTAATATTCTGCTCTCCTGCACTTTACTATGGTTGCAGTACCTTTGGGACACCTATCACTCTTGTCTCCCTTTTCTTTGTCCTAGAGTTTGACTCCTTTCAAAGAGATTTTGATTGAATCCCTCAGCATCAAAATAAACTATTGAATAAATTTAAATAACCAGGAAGCAAAGTTGTATAGAAAATAGGTTTAAGGAATTCTTCCTTCCTTTCTTCCTTGGGGTGAATTAGAAGGGTGTGTTCTTTTTTCAGTGCCAAACTCCAGTATTCACCTTTCAATGGTGTAAATATAGAGATTAGATTACAGAAACCATAGTTTAAAATACATAAGTTATTCTCGGGCGCCTGGGTGGCTCAGTTGGTTAAGCGACTGCCTTCGGCTCAGGTCATGATCCTGGAGTCCCGGGATCGAGTCCCACATCGGGCGGGCTCCCTGCTCAGCGGGGTGTCTGCTTCCCCCTCTGATCCTCCCCCCTGTCATGTGCTCTCTCTCTCTCATTCTCTCTCTCAAATAAATAAATAAAATCTTTAAAAAATAAAAAATAAATAAAATACATAAGTCATTCTCAATGTCTTTTCTTCATGATTCAGAATTATTTTTATGAGTAATTTAAGAAATAAAGGAAATTATAGATGCTTCCTAAAGTGAGCATATCAGAAATTGGATGTGATTTGAGAATTCTTGTTCAGGGATCTTCCTCTATTATATATACTAGGAAAATAATGTAATAATTAAAAAATAATGCCTTTAAAGGAAATATTTTTTTAAAGAGGTAGACAGAATAATTTTTCTTTTTCCTCTTTTCTTTAACTGCCTCCTTTTAAGCCACCCGCATTAACTGTCAGGAATACCTGTATCAATAAAAATAAAGTAAGTTTTGGGGGAAAATAGGACTACTAGGGAAAGAACAGCTACTGGAAACCTGTGAGCTGAAAAATAACTGGAACTTGCATAATGCTTTAGAGACTTCAGAAAGTCCAAGCCTTAAAAACAGAGTTAATTTTGGGGCACCTGGGTGGCTCAGTCATTAAGCGTCTGCCTTCGGCTCAGGTCATGATCCCAGGGTCCTGGGATCGAGCCCCGCATCGGGCTCCCTGCTCCGCGGGAAGCCTGCTTCTCCCTCTCCCACTCCCCCTGCTTGTGTTCCCTCTCTCGCTGTGTCTCTCTCTGTCAAATAAATAAATAAAATCTTTAAAAAAAAAA
>NC_138371.1:118391326-118420925 GCF_054177405.1 Leptonychotes weddellii
AAACAGTTAATTTAGTCCTACAGTAAAGGCTACTTTAGACTCAAAGAAGCTTAAAAACAAACTCCAAAAGATCATGCTGATCTTTAACTAAATTAAATGCCTTCCAGAACAAAACTTAGCACTGTTAAAGATGACAACAAATACAATCAACAGTGTAGCATTTATAATGCAATAAAAAATAACTTAGGTGAAGTAGTAGGAAAATATGAACCAAAACTAGAAAAAAAATCTGTCAGTAGAAACAAACTGACAAATGACAATTTATAGAACTAGCAGGTAAAATCTTTAAGACAGCTATTTACAGTGCGTTCAGGGACTTAAAGGAAAACATACTGAGAGAAAAAATAAGGAATTTTACAAAATGAGAATTCTATACCCAAAACGTATCATATCTAAAATGAAAAATTAACTGAGTAGGCCTGTCAGTTGGACACCTAGAAAGATCAGTCGGCCTGAAAAGAGTATAGTAGAAACTGAAGCACAGATAAAAAAAATTAAATACTAGAAAAAGATGACGAATCTTAGTGAGTTGTGACATAATATTAAGCAATCTAAAGTAGGTATAACTGGAGTGTCATAGTGAGATTGAGTCAGAAAAACTTTGAAGAAATAAAACAACTTTTTCCAAATGTGTTGGAAAACATGAACCCACAGACTTAAGAAGTTAAATAACCCAACAGAGAAGACCTTACAAGGGTACGTCATAATCAAATTATTGAAAACTAGTGATAAAGAGAAAAATCTTGAAAGCAGCCAGAGGGAAAAAGACAGATTATTTGTAGGGAATAATGGTAAGTATATTATATTACTGACTTCTTGTTAGAGACAGTGCAAACCAGAAGACAATAGAATATCATCTTTAAATATCTACTTTGATAGTGTTTTCATTAAGAGTATCTTTCAAACTGAAAGAGCAATAAATACATTTTGAGATAACCAAAAGCAGAGAGGATTTATTGCTAGTATACTGCACTGTAAGAAATGATAAAAGAAGTCCTTCAGGCTAAAGGAAAGCAATACCAGAAGAAAACTCACAGAGAATAATGAGCACAAGAAATACTAAATATAAATATAGTTGATAGTTGACCATTTATAACAAAAATACAGTGAATTGTGGAATTTTTAACATATAGAAATAGAATTTATGACAACAAACACACAAAAGATGGAGTGGGAGGAAAGTAGAAATGTACATTTGTGATGTTATGAGGTTATATAATATTTTTGAAGGTACATTGTGAACCATGCAGCAAGCTTTTGAACAAAAATTATCTTAACATGCCAATAGATATAATAAGATGCTAAAAAACAATCATAACAAAACAAAGCAGAAAAGGAAAAAGAACAGAGGGACAAATATAAAAAAAAATAGCAGGATGACAGACTTAAGTTCAGCCTTATAAATAGCTATATTAAATGTAAAAGACTTACACACTCCAGATAAAAGGCAGAGCTTCTTAGATTAGATGAAAAAGCATGGCCTATCTATAAGAAATCCACTTTAAATATAAGGATACAGATATTTAAAAGTAAAAAGATGGTAACAGATATACCATGCAAATACTAATCATAATAAAGCTAAAGTAGCTATATTAATATCAGAAAAATTAGACTGCAGGAAAGATACCAAAGATAAGGAGGGACATTTTATAATAATAATAGAATCAATTTATGAAGAAGATATAATTATCTTAAATATGTGCAAATAATAGCAGAACTTCAAAAAACAAGCAGTATAAGCTCAAAAAATTTAGGAAGAATAGATACACTGACAATTAGAAGTAGATATTTCAACACTGCTATCTTGGTAGTTGATAGAAAAAGTAGACAAAAATCTAGTATGGTGTAGAAGAACTGAACAATGCCACTAATCAGCTCAACCTAATAGAAGGATATAGAATACCACACACAACTATAGAAGGTAACATTCTTTTCAAGTGCATATGAAACATTCACCACGCTAATGTAAGAATGAGCAAAAAAAGAACTGAAAAAGTATAATCCACTAGTGAATATTCCCATCTATGAACATGGGAATTTTATTTATTCAGATCTTTTAGAATTTTCAATCAAGTTTTGTAATTTCCTCATATAATCTTCTCTATATATTATCAGGTTTATTCTGTGACTATTATAATAAGATCTTTTATTTTCCATTACCTGTTCTAATTAGATATTGCTGGTATATAGGAAACATGCTAAATTTTATATGATAATTTTGAATCTGGCCAAGCAACTAAACTCTATTTTAGTTCTATTAGCTTATCAATTGTTTAGTTTTTGGTAAAGACATCTACAAACAATGAGTTTCATTAATCTTTTTCAGTATTTATAACTAAACTAATTATATTGGTTAAGAGCTCCAAGGTAAATGGTAGATGTAATAGTGAATGTGCATATCTTATTTTGAACTTTAGTGAAAATATTTCTGATGTTTCATCATTAAGTGTGATGTTTGCTGTAGATTTTCAGTGTTCCAACATAGTCACATAGTATTCTTCTCAAACTGGTTATGTGATATAGTTAAACCAATAAATTCAATATAACTTCAGTCAAAATTCCCATGGAATCACTTCATTAAATGTTTGTCTAGAAAAAAGTTATGTGAGAGGAGACTAGTTACTTTTGAACATCTTCACAGTTATCACTATGGTCCAAAGGAGTGTCATTTATGCCTGTATTATCACATTAGCTTCTGAACTATTCTGTTTTCACCCTTGCCCCACCCCAACCCCTACAATGTAATCCATCTGAATACCTCAACAAGATTGATCCTTTAACTTCATTTAATCCTCCCAGTGAGTCCATGAATTACTATTTCCTCTTTACAGAAGAGGACATTGCTTAGAAAGGTTAAATGAACCAAGGGCAAGCAATTAGTAAGAAGCAGAGCCAAGATTTGAATCCAGTATTTCTGATTCCAGAACCTATTCTCTTTAACACTGGCCTGTACTGTATTTTTATTAGTCCTATGTTGAGATTATATTATTTTATTATTTTTAAAGGAAGCTCAAAAATGTTTGCATGATAGGTAACACTTATGTGAGATGTGGGCAGGGTGTTATGTAAAATATACTTTTCTAAAAAAGATTTTTTTAAAAAAATAATCTCTATACCTAGTGTGGGGTTTGGACTCACAGCCCCAAGACCAAGAGTCGAACGCTCTTCTGACTGAGCCAACCAAATGCCCCTAAGATATGCTTTAATTTTACAGTGAGTGACAGAAAACTGACCTAGGATGAAAATTAACTTGACCCATTGTGACGTCTTTGATGTTTGTATTATGTTAAAAGGAAAATCAAAGTTCTTTAACCAATCTATTATTTATAAGTATATTATCATCTTTTCTTTTTAGTTTTTCAGGCTTAAACTGTTAATGACTTCTCTCCTGTGATGCATTTGATTGCAGTCTTAACTGTGGTTCTGTAATAAAGCTCAATTTAGTGATCACAGAGCCTGAATGTTGAAATAAGCTATTTTTAGAAATGCTGGGTTTATGGTAATGATAAAAGTTGTGTCATGTTGTTATGGCAACCAAAATCCTAAAGTACTGATTAATGACAAGCTCACTGATTCTGGAAGTAAGCAGTTCATTTCTTATCACAGCTAAATGCTTTAAATAATTATTTAAAATGTTTTGTGAACATGTTTTAAAATGGGTGATATCTCCATTTAGTCATATATTAGTCTTTATTAATATTTTTGAGATTTATACAAAAATTTTTAGGACATTGTGATGTTTATAACTGGACAAATTGAATTTCTTAATGCATGGTATTCTGATGCATAAGAAAAGTATTGCCCTTCTGTACAATTTTATAACATCCTCATCTCCTCCTCCTTCAGTTTCTTTTTTCTTTTTTCCAGTAGTTAATTAACTACATGACTATTATCCTTGATATATGATACACTGGTATAGCAAACTACTTTCTAAGCATAAGAAAGACTTTCCGAAACTTAGAAATAGGGCAAATTGGGTCTGGGAAAGCAGTGTGTCCTTTCCATGTCACACTGAAGCATTGTTAACAGGCCCTTTGAGAATTATTTAATTATTTGGGGGGATGTTTCATAGTTTGATGCTCTGCTTATTGTTGATTAAAGACCCCATGCTTCCTCATGTCCTGTGTATTTTTTTGCTCCCTGGGACATTAACCCGTTTTTTGTCTAAACTGTTTTATTCTAACCTTCCTTTCCAAATGCCTATAAATGACCAGTTCCTCAAAATGACCAGCTTTACCATCTTAATAGTTTCCTCATGAAGGAGTTATTAAATTTTTGACATTCTTTCATTCTTTGTTTGTATGAGTTATGTTTTTATTTTTTGAAAGTTCTATTTGCACTATGAAGATAATTAAACTGTCCAAAGGCCAATAGAGCACCACCTAATAAATTACTACCTACGAGATTTTCATGGGTAGTAAAGAGACGAAGGAGGTTAATGGTCTAACTTTATAGATGATCATAGCTTACATTCAAAATTTTTTTCCCTTTCAACTGGCCTTTTTTCATACTCTTTGATTATGTGAAAAGCAGGACCTATGTTTAGATTTTAACCTGCAGAAATAATTCTAAGCAGTGTCTACAATAGCCAAACTGTGGAAAGAGCCCAGATGTCCATCAACAGAGGAATGGATAAAGAAGATGTGATATGTGTGTATATATATATGTGTGTGTGTATATATATATGTGTATGTGTGTACATATACGCATACACACACACACACACACACACACACACACACACACAATGGAATATTACTCAGCCAGCAAAAAAAAAAAAATGAAATTTTGCCATTTGCAACGATGTGGATAGAACTAGAGGGTATTATGCTAAGCAAAATAAGTCAATCAAAGAAAGACAATTATCATCTGATTTCACTCATGTGTGGAATTTAAGAAACAAAACAGAGGATCGTAGGGGAACAGAGGGAAAAATAAAATAAGATGAAATCAGAGAGGTAGACAAACCGTAAGAGACTTTTAACTCTAGGAAACAAACTGAGGGTTGCTGGAGGGTAGGTGGGTGGGGGGTGGGGTAACTGAATGTTGAGCATTAAGGAAGGCACTTGATGTAATGAGCACTGGGTGTTATATGCAACTGATGAATCACTGACCTCTACCTCTGAAACTAATAATACACTATATGTTAATTAATTGAATTCAAATTGGAAAAAAAAGAAATAATTCTAAAAGTACTCTCCATCCGCCAGCTATGGACTTAGCTGTGATTGATCAAAATACAGTGTGTAGATCTGAGGTGGATGCCCAGGCGAGCACCAGTGCTCAGCATACACCACTAAAAAACAATACTGCTTTTTCTCCCCCTGTCTGTACACGAGTTGATCGGTAGATAAGCACATTCCAAGTTTTCAGAAGCACATGACTGACATGATGACATGATTTGTTGGTGATTATGTATTTAGTTAGCGAATACCTGAAACTTCCATTTTGAGCATTGATTATTTGTCACTATAATGATTCATCATTATTCAGGACTCTGCATTTCTTAAATGATATTAGTGAATGACTTGGACCAAGACACCAGGCAGACAGACAGTTAGATATACAGATACATGCATATTCTTTTTAAGATAAAAGATACATACTAATTGCATAGTAATTAGCACTATAAATAAAAAGAAGGGGATGGTAAAATGGCAAGAAAGTAAAACCTTTAACACAAGATTTGTATATAAAAGTAAAAATATTTATATACAAATAACTGATATGCTTATTATAAATCATTATTTAAGGAACCCAATTCCCCAAAATAACATGTATGTATGTATGTGTATAAATAGATGCACATAGAGGTTTTTTTTAAAAAATAGATCATTAAAATGCCCTTAATCCAATGGAATAATTTAAGAGTAAAAGTACCCTGTAAATATTATCAAGCTCAATATATTGCCTTACAGTAGTGAAATTAGTCCTAGAAATGTTAAATTACTTGTTCAAGGCAACATTAAGAAGTGTCAGAGCTTCGACAAGAGTCAAGGTCTTCTGACAGTCATGTCCATCACTGTACCATTTGATCTCTACTATATGTAGTTCATTAGAAAAAAATTATTGAATGTGAGTGTGGACCTTTACCTGGCTTTGGTAGTGATGGTGAACTCTTACGTTTGTCCAGAAATGTGAAAAATCATTATCAGTCACAGTTCTTGCTCTTTACAGTTTGGATTTGACTCAGATTCACTTTGGAGAATCTCTCTTCCCATTGCCTTTCTCTCCTGTTTGGCTTTAGCAGCTAGCTGACAGGCCAGGAGGAACAGTTCTTTGCCCTTTCCTATATTTACCCCACTACATGGAAGACTTCTTTTCTCCATGAGCTTTGGTATCTTTTATCTTGTTCTGTACAGCCGTGTTCATTTTTTAA
This sequence comes from Leptonychotes weddellii, assembly GCF_054177405.1. Classification (NCBI taxonomy): domain Eukaryota; kingdom Metazoa; phylum Chordata; class Mammalia; order Carnivora; family Phocidae; genus Leptonychotes; species Leptonychotes weddellii. Next base: position 118,397,706 of record NC_138371.1, read on the forward strand.
TCCCTTCCCTGTCTTAGTAGCTTCCTAAACTGAGGAACAGAATGAGAAATGCTGTACTATCAAATACCACATTGAAAATAAATTAGAAACTCTTACTTGGTCTTATTGGCTTGATTTTATTTATTTATGTCTTAGCAATATCGCTTTATTCTGGTTTTCTCCATTTCAGATTTATAATGATTTTTCTGCTGCATTGTGAGTTGTAGACATTTGTAAGCTAGTTTAGCTTATAAACAGAAACCTGCCCTGGGTTACAATTAAACTCCAGTAAATTTAAAATTTTTCATCATTTGAACTTGAGAATAAAATTTAAAATTTATTCAGATTTTTCAACAATTCAGTCTACATTTACCAGTTACTCTGGATTTTTTAAAATTATATTTAATATTCATTATTGTACCATATTCAGATTTTAAACTTCTTGTGAGAGGGAATAGCCTTGTCTCTTTGTATTCCTTATATAGTATAAATAACACACTATGTTCAGATTGAGTATCGATTTTAGAGTATTAGGTATAAGTAATGGATGCTTTATACACTCCTCCAAAATCTGTCTTACTGCTTTGAGTAAAGAACGAAAAACACTATGCCTAAAATTCATTATGTGACTTGTTGCAAAATGGGCATCAAATGTGTATTATATTTAACAGATTTTTAAAAATCAGTTTATAGTATTTTTCATCTATTTCATGTATGGAAAATAATTTTGCATCATATTGATGCATTTATTATGTTCAGTTAATTATAGGAATGATCACTAATAGATGAAAAATATCTTGAAGGCTCATCTGGTTAAGTAGATTTCCAAACCACTTCCTACCACCCTCCCTTCCAGTGAAAAGGTAGTGTAGCCAGTAGCATTTCTCCATGCTGCTCAGAGCATTCACTCAGTGTAACTTCCTTCTACCTGTTCTCATTTTGAAAGCTTTAGCAATTTGGGAGAAATGTCAGGTTGTTTCACCTCACCAACAGTTTGAGACCCTGTCAGAACAGGGTGCTGATGATCGAAGATCATAAGTGTACTTCCCTTCTCATTCTGTCCAGTTAATTTTATTCTTTCTTAGACCACAGATACATGTTTCCACAGATGGTCTTCTTAAGTATCATTTTGGTCATGGACTTTCCAAAATGGAATAATTATTTCTAGCTCTGAGGATCAGGAAATGAGAGAGTACATTTTTACTGAGAATTAAAGGCATTTCAATGAGAGAGAGAAAAGCATCCTGGGCAAATGGAGGAATAGAGCGGAGGAATTCAGGTGAAACGAGCAGGGCAGAGAGAACAGTCAGGAGTCAGACTTCAGGATTAGAGTTGTGATATGGAAGGTATTATAAAGGATTCTAAATGACAGGATGAGGGATTTTGACTTCTCGGAAACCAGAGAAACTCCTTGAAGGAAGGCCCTGGGTGAGGGAGAAACAAGATAATAGGTATGCTTTAGAAAGATTAATCTAACAGCAGTGCTTATGATAGATTGAATGTAGAAGAGACTAGAAGAGGGAAGACCAGATGGGAGCTTTTTTCTGTACTCCATACAAGAGTTCATTAGGGTCTGAACTGAGGTGACGCAACATGGTTATGCCACTGACAGAAATAAGAACAAAAAAGTAGGTGTGGGAGTGAAGCATGAAAGACACATTTAAATTTAGTTGTAAAAATCAGAAAAGATAGTGTTTTTATCACTAGGTCTAGTGATACTTGAATAGAAGTAGCTGAGAATGACAAGAAGTAAATGTCATGAGAACATGGAGAGAGTTGATGCAGATTTTATGAACCCAGTGCTATTTTTTCTAGTCAGATCTTTAAAAATTTGCTTCAGTTCATTTAAAACTTTTTATTCTTTTATGTGCATATGTAGAAATTCTTTTTGTGGAAAATGCTGACTTGTTGGAGGGTCACATTATTTTAACCTGGTAATATAAATAGATGAGAAATCTAAAATGTGGTTACTGGTGTAGGAGCTATAGCTGAAAGGACAGTTTACTGTAAGTTATTCTGAGATTCGAAGAGTTGATAAATATGAATGATGATAAACCTCTTTCTTTAAAGTTAATGTGTTATCAGTCACGTTTGCAAGATCAGGACATTGATGGCAGGTCATAGTTTCTGTTTCTTGTCTAATAATCCTAAAAATACATCTGTAAACAAAACACAGTCCCTGCCCTTCTGCAACAGTAAACAAATAATGAATATGAAAAAGTATGTTTGATCTCCAAACCAAAGTAAGTAACTTGTGTAGTTGTACAATGATTTTTTTTTATAGTATGTATGTGGTAATTATGAAAATGAAATGTGTTGGTTCAAATACGAAGCTTCTTAAAATTCTTAGTATTTTATTTTCGGATTGTGTGTTCACATATTGTTTGTTTATCAATAGAGAGCAGATCATAAAACAGTCTACAGAATTAGTCTGCAGAGCCTACGGTGAAGTATATGCTGCTGTGATGAATCCAGTCAATGAATACAGAGATCCAGAGAGCATCCTACACCGATCGCCGCAGCAAGTGCACACGCTTCTCTCCTGATAATCTTATTTGAATGTTTTAGCAAAATAGTGCATCCCTAGAACTCTAAAGGTTTTCTTGTTCTTTAGTCTGTTAATCTTCACTTTGAAATTTGATGGTTACGATTTTCTTTGTGTCATAACATTGTAGGTCCCAGTGGTTTCTTTTCTTTGATCACAGATACATGGAAGTAAGTAATATAATCTCGACCTGAGTTAGTGCTGCTCTGTATCTGCTCCTTATGTAGAGATGCTGTGTTCTCTGCGAGCCACCTCCCCAGCTCTGCAGTTTTCTGGAATATAAATGTATGGGGAAAAGTCGTATGAAAGGTTTGAGAGATTTTTCTTTACAACATTAGTTCCAAATTAATCATACATAAAAAATTTGTCTAAACTTAAGAATTAGTACAAAGGTGGGACATAACATATCCTTACCTAAAGATTAAGTTGCTTTCTTATTAGTTATTCATGTGAGTTGACATATTTAAACTGAGGAGCAGAAATATACACTTAGCAAAAAGTGGGAAAAGAGAGAGAATGAGAAGTAATTTAAAGAGGGTGGATGTCACTCTGTGTATACCCTGGACTGAATTCAAGGTGAAGTTCGCACTTCAAAAGGATTTTAGGCATGTAGGCACCCTGTGCTGCATGTAAATGTAGTGTTTAATGATAGGTATTTGTTATATAGTATGAACTCTAAACCTAACCAACTACGGATTTTATCTGGTGTTCAAACCAAAGAAAAATGATCTACTCTCACACCAGAGGAAAAATACTGAGTAGCAACTGCTCACTGACAGTGTATCTATACCCCCTGGTGGCCCCTCACAAAGAATGATTTGGGCTCTGACTTTAGAACTTTACCTATGAGTAAGATTCAGAATCACTGTGTTTTTCAAAAAAATAGATCTCGATGTGTTTGATGTGACTTTACTTTGTTGGTAAGATTTCAAGGATGATTCTTATTAGCAAAATATCTTAATGTCTGGTAAAACTATAAAAAGAGGTGAGTCCTTAAATTATAAATGAGAAAACTGAGGCATAAGGAAAAAATGGACAAAGCTAAAATATTTTGCAAAATGGTAAGATAAAACTAATATTTATATAACATATAATGTATAACACATTATTTACAGAACATGGCCTATTCATGTATCTGAAATTTGTAATTGTTTATATTAATATGATTCTTTTGGAGTAAGAGCAGTTATTTATCACCTCTTTTGGTGTAAATCTATGCTTTTAGTCTTTTTCCTTCAATGAGTATGTGTGATATATAAAAGATAGAAAATAAAGTATGATATAAATTGAGAGCTTAAATTTTATATAATTTATTTCTATAATGAAAAAAAGATTGCTACCTTATCATTAGTTAATCCCTTTGTTTTCTAGGAAAAAAGTGTATTTGGCTTTTTATACAGTTTCCTCAAAATATTAAAACTATTTCTAGAACAATGATAATTGAAGTATATTTTTATACATCTCATCAGTGTGTTTTTAGAAAATGTACTAATAGAAAAGGAAGTACAATATAGAGCCAAATTGAGATGGTGGAAGATTGATGAGCAGAATGTGTTATCAATATTATCTTGAGTACTAAGTCAAAATAAAAGATTATAAGTGCGAATTCGTGGACACAACGCTTATATTTGCTATATACTTCCTGGTTTGCATTTTGAGCTGTTTTGATGTGGCATAAGTATAACCTTAGAGAATACATGTTAGCCTTTTCTCAGAGAAAGGTATTTGCCTCGCAAAAATTTCTGGTTGAATTCTTCTGTTTCTTTCTTTGCACCTGTACTTGAACAGATGAATGTTACCTGAGAAAAATCACATAAATGGACTGAATGACTTTTTAAATTCATGATCACAGTCTTGAGATGGCATCGTATTGCTTTGTAGTTCTATTCCGTCTCTTAGCTAACCTCACCTCTCCACTTTTCAAAATGACTTTTCCACCCTCACTTTTAATGACCCTCATAATTTATAGAGAAAATAGAAGCTGTTAGATTAATCTCCCTTATTTTCCCACCTTCAAATACTGCACTCATCTTCTCCATCTTTCCTGTAGAAATTGAAAAAATGATGTTTTTATGGTTATAAAGTTATAAAAATTATAATTTAAAGTCATAATTTTACAGAAATTATAAGTATCTTTTCTGGAGTTGAAAATTATAATAACTGAAATTTAAAAATTCACTGTAGGAGTTGAACAGATTTGAATAGTTAGCAAAAAGAATCTGCAAATTTGAAGTTAGGCCAGTGGAGATTATCCAATCTGAGGAACAGAAAGAAAAAGGGATAAAAAAAAGAAAAAAGAAAAAAAGGATGAAAGTGAACAGGGCCTCAGAGACCTGTGGGATATTATCAGTATTCACACAATGGATGTTTCAGAAGGAAAAGAGACGGGAAAGGGGGCCGAAAGAGTATTTGAAGAAATATTTGTAGGAAACTTTACAAGTTTGTTGAAAAGTTTAATATACACATTTAAGTAGTTGACCAAGCCCACACAGAGATACACACCAAGACACATCACAATCAAATTATCAAAAGCCAAAGACTAAGAGGGGAACTTGAAAGCAGCGAGAAAGATAACTCATCATGTACATGTGATTTACAATAAGATTATCATGATTCTCCTCAGAAACCATAGAGGCCAGAAAGCATTAGATGATATATTAAAGTGCTGGAAGAACAAAACTGTTAACTTAGAATTCTATAGCCAGCAAAACTGCCTGTGAAAATACAGACAAAGTTAAGACAGCTCAGGATAAACAAAAACTATCACACCTGCCTTAAAGGAATGTTAAAGGTAGTTCTTGTGGCTGAGGGGCACCTGGGTGGCTCAGTTGGTAAGCATCTGCCTTTTGCTCAGGTCATGATCCCAGCATCCTGGGATTGAGCCCTATTGGGCTCCCTGCTCAGCGGGTAGTCTGCTTCTCCCTCTCCCTCTGCTGCTCCCCCTGCTTATGCACTGCCCCCCCATAAATAAATAAAACTTAAAAAAAAAAATAAAATAAAGGTAGTCCTTGTGGCTGAAATGAAAGAATACTAGACAGTCACTTGAATCAACAAAGAAATAAAGAATAGCAAGGAAATAGAGGACTCAGGCAAGCCAGCTAGACAGAACACCATCCCAACAGCAGAGTACACATTCCCCTCAAGTCTACATGCTGCATTCTCCAAGGCAGACCATATGTTAGGCCACAATTCAAGTCTCAGTAAATTTTAAAAAGAGTGAAATCATACAAAGTATCTTTTCCAACTACAATGGCACAAAATTAGAAACTAATAACAAAAGGAAAATAAGTAAATAGGGAAATTAAACAATATACTCTTAAATAACCAGTGGGTTAAAAGGGAAATAAAGGAAATTAGAGAAAACTTCGAGGTGAATGAAAGTTTGATATAAAACAGCATACCAGTACTTAGAGTATGCAACAAAAACAGTGCTCAGAAGAAAATAGATAGCCTGCATTAAAGAAGAAATAAGTTAACCTAACCTTACACCTTAAAAAAACTAGAAATAAAGCAAACTAAACTGAAAGCAAGAAGAAGGAAATAATAAAGATTATGGCAGACACAGAGAAAATATAGAATAGAAAAATAGTGTTTCAGTGAATGGGTGTGCTAGCCATTCCGTAATGCATGTAGAGATGTGTTTGAATACACATGTAAAAAAGTTTGAAAAATTGTTTCTTGTATGGCATGTTGAGAAGAGTTATTTCTGAGAGTGCATGTGCTAATCATAATGTAATGCATGCAGACAAGGATTTAAAGAAACATGTAAGATGTTTCTAGGAGTGTTCCTTGCTCGTCATGTTGAGAAAAATGTTATTTCAGTTATTGGATGTGCTGACCAGTGTTACATGTAAAGAAGTTGTTATTTATAAACATATATGTAAAAAATAAAAATAAAGAATAGAAAAATCTTAAAAATAAATAAATAAATAAATTGGTTTTTTTAAAAAATTGACCAACCTTTGGCTAGATTGACCAAGAAGAAAGAGAGAAGACTCAAATTACTAAAATCAGGTATAAAAAGTTAGTACTGACCTACAGAAATAAAATACAGAAATAAAAAGGATAACAGAATACTACAAATAATTGTACATCAATAATTAGATAATATGGATGAAATGGACAAATACAGAAAAACAATCTAAACTGACTCAAGAAGAAATAGAAAATCTGAATAGACCTATAGCAAAGAGATTGATTCTGACTCAGTTTGACTCAGTTTGATTACTAGAGTCCAAACAATTCCAATTTTTAAAAAGCCCTGGATCAAATGGCTTCACTGGTAATTTCTATCAAATGTTTAAAGAACTAACACTAATCTTATCAAAGTCTTCCAAAAAATAGAACAGAGGGGACACATCCGAACTTGTTCTATGAGGCCAACACTTGTTATTGGTATAATAAAGCCAGAAAAGGCAACATAAGAAAATCATAGTCCAGTATCCCTTATGATTATGAATGCAAAATCCTCAACAGAATACTAACAAGAAAATCCAGCAACATACTAAAGGATTATATGCTAGGACCAAGTGAGTTTGTCCCAGGAATGCAAGACCAGTTTAACATATGAAAGTCAATCAATGTACTACACCGTATTAATAGAATAAATAATAAACATGATTACTTTAAAAGGTGCAGGGAAAGCATTTGATAAAACAAAAAGCACTCAACAAATTAGGAATAGAAGGGAACTTCCTCGAACTGATAAAGGACACTTATGAAAAACTTACATCTAACATTATACTGAAAGCTCTCCCTCCTAAAATCATGAGTAAGATAAGATTGTACACTCTTGCCACTTCTCTTCCACGTTGTACTAGAAATTATACCCAGACAAATTAGGTAAGACAAAATAAATAAAAGACACTCAGATTGGAAAGGAAGAAGTAAATCTATGTCCTTTTGAAGATGGTATGAGCATGTATATCTATTATATATATTTATATTTATCTATCTATATGGTCATATATGTATTAGAACTAATAAACAAGTGTAGCAACATTGCAGTATATAGACCAGTATGCAAAAATCTGTTGTATTGCTATACACTAGTAATGAACAATCTGAAAAAGTAAGAACACAATTCCATTTACAATAGAACCACAAAGAATAAAATACTTAGGAATAGATTTAACCAAGAAAGTGAAATACCCACTGCAAACTACAAAACATGGTTGAAAGAAATTAAAGATGGTCTAAGTAGATGGAAAGACATTTCATGTTCATGGATGAAAGACTCAATATTGTTAAGATGGCAATATTCCCCAAACTGATCTGTAGATTCAATGCAGTCCCTATCAAAATTTCATTTGCCTTTTTTTTTTTTTGGTCCAGAAATAGACAAGCTGATCCCAAAATTTTTATATGGACATATAGGGGACCATGAATCACCTAAACGATCTTGAATCTTCCCAATGTCAAAACTTACTACAATCAAAACAGTGTGATGCTGGCATAAGGATAGGCATCAACAGGATAGAATTTAGAGTTCGAAGTAAACTCACACATGCATCGTCAACTGATTTTTTTATAAAGTTGCCAAGACCTGTCAATGGGGAAAGAATAATCTTTTTAGCAAATGGCACCAGAACAACTTGAAGTCCACATGCAAAAAGGTTGAAGTTGGGGGTGCCCGGCTGGCTCAGTCAGTGGAGTGTGCGACTCTTGATCTCGGGCTGTGGGGTTGAGCCCCATGTTGGTTGCAGAGATTACTTAAAAATAAAATCTTAAAAAAAAAAAAATTGAAGTTGGACCATATTCATGACATATACAAGAATTAACTCAAAATGGGTCAAAGATCTCAATGTAAAAGTTAAAAACTATAAAACTCTCAGAAAGAAACATAGGTATAAATATTTGACCTTATATTAGGCAACAAGTTTTCATCTTTTATACAATATAGATTTTAAAATAAATATTAAAATGCAGAGTCACATAATAATGTTGAATACTTGGAGGTCAGCTTATTTTTCCTATTTAGTTAAATATACTGTTTAGATACTATTATAAATACATAGGTCTACATATGGTTACTTTAGGGCTATAATCGTACTTAAGCACAATTATCTTGAAAATATGTATTTATTTTCCCTTAAAATGTGCTTCTGGAGATAGATTATATAATTATGTATTTTCATATCCACACATGAAATGACTATAAATTGGCTAAGAAACAAATATAATAATCATTTAATAACAGCATGCTCATCTATCGAATCCAACTAACATTAATGTCAAAAACAAAAACTTGCCTAGCACTGATAATTTAATAAGTAAAAATAAATGGTACTAAGCTTATGAAAATAAGGGAAAATTGTTGGCAGGGCTGAAAATATCCATATGAAATATTTGCTTGCTTTGAGAGGATGTATCATTGTTTGACAAAGTGTTTTTTCATGGTATATTTTAAGCAGTTAAAGTCCCAGCCAATCTAGGAGTTTCAAAGTTAATAGCTTTGCCACCAGGAAATTAATTTACTTGAATATTCTGTTCATTTCCATCAATGTCAAGATCTGGAATTCCACTGGAGCGAGCATTAGTTTTTGCCTACTAAAAGCAAAATGACAAGAAACACGAGTGGTTTTTCTTACACAAGCCAGCATCAAAAGTTGGGTCTCCTGTGCTGAGATGCCATGAGCCTTCCTGGGGGTATCAAATGTATGAGCCTACTTTGGAGACTTCAGACAAGAGCTGGCTGCTATTTGCTATCCAGGCCTCAGATGGAATATAAAATGGTAATGAGGAGTGCACGGAGGTAAAAAAATGCATTTGCCTGAGAAGCCAAGTCTTAAAAAGGAAACCAAAGATTGGGTTAGTATTCCACAGCCTTACAATATGCACTTAATAGAAGATCGGGAATTTTTCTCTCTTGAAAACTGTATTACTTCCGTTTCACAAACAAAGATGTCAGCAAAGCAAGCGTTCAGAAGTCAGAAGGCTGCCGTTAAAAACACCGAAAACAAAAACACCATGTCAAGTTACCCGGCCTTTATTCTGAATCCTACAAAGAAGAAATCACTTAACCACTGAGTATTAACAGGTTAATGTAATGAATCATACAATAATAAATCATAATGGAATTTGCAGAAACCCAAAAATGTGCAAATGCACTCCTGTGGTTAACCTGTGATTCTGCTTGCAAGCGGTAAATCATTAGCCATGGTGTTGCTCTTGGTAACCGCAGGTATCAGGGGATGATGCAGAATTACTAGTATTTCTTCCTACTTTGTGTGTGATAACAGTGGGATGAGGCTAGTGCTATCTCTGTCATAAATTTTTACATATGTGGGCACATTTCTGGATCTTCTGTGCATTGTTTTCATAGGTTTACTTATTCCTGCATAAACATTTTAATATTATAACCTTAAAATCTTAATATATGGTAGGATGTTCCATTTTGTCTTTTTCATCTAGAATGCCTCAGGCATTCTTGGCTTTTTGCTCGTCCACTTAGGTTTTAAAATCAACTTCTATTTCTCAAGCAGCAGTTGGGAATATGGGTGGGATTACTTTGAATCTGTATATCAATTTGGGTACAATTAATATCTTTATGATGTTAAATAATCCAAATCATGAACATGTTAAATTTTCCCTATTTAGAGTATTTTTAGTGTCCTTCATAAAAGTTTATATTTCTTCATATAAATCTAAGAAAACTTTGGTCTATTCATTCCTAACAAACTTACAGTTCTTGTTCATAGTGTAAATGGCATCTATTTTTAAATTACATTTTAAAATTATCTGTTGGGCTCCTGGGTGGCTCAGTCGTTAAGCGTCTGCCTTCAGCTCAGGTCATGATCCCAGGGTCCTGGGATCGAGTCCCACATCGGGCTCCCTGCTCGGCAAGAAGCCTGCTTCTCCCTCTCCCATTCCCCCTGCTTGTGTTCCTGCTCTCGCTATCTCTCTCTCTGTCAAATAAATAAATAAAATCTTTAAAAAAAAAAAATTATCTGTTGCTGTGTATAGAAACAGATTGATTTTTATATGTTGATTATATTAGATATTAGCACTTAACTCACTTATTATATCTAATATCCATGCTTTGAGTTTTCTATATAGATATTTATATTATTTGAGACTAGACGACCGTGTTGTTTCTTTCTTTACAATCTATATGCCCTCCATTTCTTTCGTTGTCTTAACATCCTTATTAGGACTGCCAGCACAGTGTTAACCAAGAGCAGTGATAATGGGCACGTTTTGTAATTCAGATTTTAAAGGTGACATTCCCAGTATCTCACCGTTAAGAATTATGTTTGCTGTAGGTTTTCAGTAGATTAATCAGAGGGCATCATATGATCATAAGGCTCTTCTCTTTTTAATGTTAATGTGGTAAATGACATTTATAGTTTTTTTTTTAAGATTTTATTTTTATTTATTTGACAGAGAGAGAAATAGTGAGAGCAGGAACACAAGCAGGGGGAGTGGGAGAGGGAGAAGCAGGCTTCCTGCCGAGTAGGGAGCCCGATGTTGGACTCGATCCCTGGACCCTGGGATCGTGACCTGAGCTGAAGGCAGATGCTTAACGACTGAGCCACCCAGGCGCCCGACATTTACAGTTTTTCTGATCATAAACCACTCTTGCATTCCTGGGATAATCCTATATTGATCACATTATTTTCTCTTTTTGTACAAACCACTGGATTTAGTTTAGGTTTATATAGTGATTAGTGACCTTGCTAAATTTATTAATTAATTCTAAACTTTATTTGTAGATTTTTTGGTAAACTTTATAAATTCAGTCACATAGTCTGTGATTAATGACGGTTTTTTTTTCTTCTTCTTAGTCTTGCTAGCTTTATGACGCTGTGCAGAGTTCAACAGTACAACGTTACTGTGTTGAATAGAAATGGTAATCGTGATCACCCCTGTCTTTTTCCAAAATGTGAGGAAGGAGGGAAAGCTTTTACTTGGCTGATATTTTGTAGATAAGCTTTATCAAATTAAGAAAGTCCCCTTCTGTTCCTGATTTGTTATGATTACTTTAAATCATGAGTTTTGAATTTTATCAAATGTGGATTGTTTTTTCTCTGTATCTATTTAGATAACTATATAGGCTTTATCCTTATTTGCTTAATGTGGAGAATTTCAAATGTCAAAACAACTTTGCATTCCTGGAATAAACCCAATAGTCATAATGTACAATCTTTTTTATATACCTCTTGATTTGATTTATTTGTATTTTATTTAGAATTTTTTTTATTTTATGTTCATGGCCTGTAGATTACCCTGTTATTTTCCTCTCTTTTAATATCTTTGTCAGGTTTTGGTAACAAGATTGTACTGACCTCATAAAACAGATTAGCACATAATCTCTTTTTCTCTTACCCGGAATAGTTTAAGATTGTTATTTCTTCCATAAGTACTTGGATGAATTCCAAGTGCAGCCAGCTTACCTAGAGATGTCTTTGTGGGAAGGTTTTACATTTCAGATTCAATTTTTTAAATATAAAGAAGAGTATTCATACGGCCCATTTCTTCTTGTGTCAGTTTTGATGAATTCTATTTTTCAAGATATATGTCCCTTTCACCTAAATTTGTCATAATGTCATTCTCCTTACTGTCCTTTTAACCTTTTTTAATGTCTGTGGACATGGTATTAATAATTTATGTTTTCTTTCTTGCTTAGTCTTGCTGAGAGCTATGAACTTTGTTAGTCTTTTCAAAGAGTCTGTTCTGGATGTGGTTGATTATTTTATGTTTCATTGACTTTTTGCTCCATTTTTATTTCTTGGTGTTTTATTTGCTCTTCTTTTTCTATCTTCTTGAAGTGGGACCTTATAGAGATGGTCCCCAAATTACTATATAGTTCAACGTATGATATTTTGACTTTACGGTAGTGCAAAAGCAACATGCATTCAGTTGGAACTCTACATTTTGAATTTTGATCTCTTCCTGGGCTAGTGACATGCAGGAGGATCCTCTTGTGACACTGGGTAGCACCGGGAGCCCCAGCTTCCCGTCAGCCCCACAGTTGCAAGGGTAGACAACTGATACACTTAACAACCATTGTTTTTCATTTTCAGTGCAGTAGTTAATAAATGAGATATTCAACACATTATTCTAAAGAAGGGTTTGTGTTAGATTCACTGTAGGCTAATGTGAGTGTTCTGAGCACATTTAAGATAGGCTAGTGAGGCTAAGCTATTATGTTCAGTAGCTTAGGTGCACTAAAGGCATTTTCAACTTACCTCTCCTTACAATGGGTTTCATGGGACATGACCCTATTGTGAGTCAAGGAAGATTGGTATCATCAATCTTCAAACTTTCTTTTTTGTAATATATTCATTTAAGTATCATCTGTATTTCCATGTAAACACAGACTTAGTTATATCCATGTTTTTATATGTCATATTTTCATTATTTTTCACTGCAAAGTATTTTCTGATTCCCACTGATTTCTTCTGACTCATAGATTATTTAAAAAGTGTATTTCCAAACATAAGAAGATTTCCTAGTTATCTTTTTATTATTGATTTCAAGGTTAATTCCACGGTAGCCAACCGATAAATTGTGTATCAATCCTTATATATCTGTTCATAGTTATTTTATGGTCCAGCATACTATTTTAGTGAAGGACATCCCCCTTATATGTGGAAATGATATGTTCTGTAGTTACTGGGTGCAGTATTCTATACATGTTAAGAAGATAAATTTTGTTAATCTTGTTCAAATCATCTATAGTCCTTTGGATTTTTGATCTGCATGTTGTATCAGCTGCTGAGAAAGATTTGCTAAAAATTTTAACTACGACTATGTATTTGCTCATTTTTTTTGAGTTTTTTTCAGTTTTTGCTTTATATGTTCTGAGGCTATGTCTCAACATTTAAATTTTATCCCTTATGATTTTTTTCTTTGAACCTTTACTTACTTAGAAGTATGTTATTTGCATTTCTGCTTTTAGTTTTTAACAAGGGAGTGAGCAATAAAATTTGTTTCTTAAAAAGCACAATTGATGATGACAATAGGTTTCCTTCTGTCATGGCCCTTTTATGTCCCTGTCTCTGTGTCCTACTTCATGGTTATAAAAATACACTGGAGACTTACCAATTAAGCCAATCATCGATATATGAATTACTAGCAGCACCACCATGCACTTTGGTAAATTAAGCAAAATTCACAGAGCATATTGAGATACCATTCATACTGTTCGCTTCTGTTCTCTCAAACCCTGAGGTGGGTGACTGGCATTCTGTTGGCTCTGTTTTCTGAGTACCAGCGTCTGACTTGAATCTTGAAGAGATCAATCTGATAAGGTAATCTGATTTCATTAACCAAAATGACCTTATCTCAAAATGAGTTACGGTGCATAATCATGTTAAGAAGCATAAGCAAATATGTCAGCTTCCAGTCTTTTGAGATAGTATTTATAATGTGACTCCTTTTTATCACCGAATGTAGCAGCATTCCTTGCACACGGTTTCTTGAACAAAATGAGGCAATTTTCTTGCTTGGTGGACATTCTGAGGTTTATACAACTATCCGTAATCTGAAACATAAACTTAATGTAAGACTCAGTTTGGTTTATACCTAGTAGCTTCTGAGAAATTTTTCATCGAATGTTGGTGGCCGGCAAAGGAATTATTGGAATAAAAATATCACAGCTTCTGTGCTGTGTGCAGATACTTACTGAGGGTGATGAAGGAATTACTCTCTAACCATGCACATATTCTGAGCAATTAGGCCAAGTGCCAAGACCATTAAGGCTCAAATGCCAAGTGCCTGTAGGGAGGGTTCTGTTACAGGATTTAGCAACCAACCCCTGGCCCAGTTACCAGAGGGTGGCACTCCAGGCTTCCTGATAGCCGTGCCAGGCTGGCTGAGACTCAGCAGCTGCCACCCGGCCACTGCTTCCTTCTAGATACTCTCCTCAATGCTGCCTCTGTCCCCACCCTTCTTGCCCATCTGCCCTCCATCTGCCTGCCACCTGAGCGGTGGGGGCCCATTTGGGGGCACCTTATGAGTGGAGTCATGACACCCAGATGACAAATTGCATTCACCTTTCCTGTGCCTCCACAGCTCTTTCTCCAGTTTGGCAGCTTAAAAGGAGAGCATTGCCAATTCCTGTTTCGTAACATTCCAGGGGCTCCATTCTGAGGCTTCTGGAGTATCCTGGCGCTCAAGGAAACTGGGCATGGTGGTGGGATAGGGAGATCCATTCAGGGATTAGGGACATCCAGGCACCCCTGGCCTGCACCCAAAAAAACCTGAGGGAACAAGAGTAGCCTTTGTAACTCCAAAATTTCACCAAGATGAGCTGAAATCTGGTTCTGCCATTTCCCTGTCTTGTCCTGTTCCACAACCAACCCACCCACCCTCCCAACACACAAAAAAGCAAAAAACAGAGCTCTGCAATATCTTCACAATTTGACTTTTATCCAGAACTGAGGCTCTTTATTTGTTAGAGCTAAGCGTTTGGTCCAAGACTTTCTAATTCTTTCTGTGGGAACTTGAATCAGCACCACCTCCCCAATCCCCCGTAGAAGCAGATGGGGATCTTAGAGAGGTTTAGAAGTCCAGGACTTGGCAGGTTGAGAGTTCTATTTGCCAGGCTGAACTGCTTGTAATTAAAAAGCTCATCCTCCTCCTTTCTGCACTTCTGAACTTATCTGAGGAATCGAGTGAGTATTTAATCACGCATAGAAACAAATCTGTTCATATAAGTGAAAATCTGCATTTGAAGTCAGGGGCTTAGCAGCAGCAGCGGTGAGTCACGCAGGCTGGTGAGGGTGACGGGGCACAGTCTGTGTCCCCTGCCCAGGTCAGGACCGGGTGTGCAGCCCTCCCCTCTGTCCCCTTCTCCCGCTATCTCCTGTGCCCATCTCCTTGCCTCACTTGAAGCTACAGGCAACACTCCCAGACTGGCCGATTCTGAAGCAAGTTTGGGGTTTTGTTAGTGACACTCACTGACACCAGATTGGTAATGTTTATCTGCTTTCTAATACTGAAAAGAAAATAACTCATTAGTGTTGACATTTTAATGTGTGAGCGTTCTGAGACAAAACTTAACTTTGCTCCTTCCAGACTGAGCTGTGCTAATCGCCAGATTGAGCGCTCGTTGGAAACTTGGGAACAAAGTGAGGCATGACCATGTGTGGCTCTTGGGGTAATAAGCGCTTGGAGTTAATTTTAGAAATAACTGTTTCAAAAAAAAAAAAAAAAACAAAACCCAAAGGCGGTGAGGAGCCAGATTTTTCTCCCATGGAGGAGCTCTCCTATGGGGCATGGGTGGCTTGGCTGGCAGACATGGAGGCAGCAGGGGAGAAGAACGACGTTCTCTCTCTGTGTGCGTGACCGTGACCGCTGGGAGCGTTTCCGGAGTCTAGCCAGAGCCTGGTGCTCTGTGTTCTTCCAGCCGAGGCTGGGGAGATGGCAGTTGCACGGGCTCCCTTCCAGGTCAGCAAGGGCTCATGCTGCCGCATTGGGAGCGTTTCCCTCTGCGGTTATTCTCTGCTCCCTAGACGTACCTGTCACACAGGCCGACAGCCAGCTCCAGTTCCAGCCCTGAAGTCGGCCATGAGGGGGAAGCCAGTGGGAAGAGTGCCGATGGTCCAGCTTGCTGGGGGAGCCCTGCCAGGATGACCTCTGGAGACCGTGGGGGGACAGAGCCCATCTTTGCTACACAAGACGAGAGCTTGAGCTTCCAAACTGGAGACCCCCGGGCAGGGCCTAGGACCTGGCGACCATGAGTTCGGCCCCAGCCTGGGCCGTCCCCATGGTGCGAGAGCAGCCGCCAGGGATGGGTTTCCCGAGTCATTCAGAGGCTCCATGAGGTGCCCAGGTCTCCTTCCACGGAGGTGGCCCAGTCAGGCACTCTGACTGCTCTCGTTCACATTCATTTATGCAATTTTGTTTTCTTGCCGTTTAACACACGTGTCTCTGTCTATCTCTTTCACACTCACACACAATGAGATTTAGTAACCCATTTTAATGAGGCAATTATATTTTAACTCCATTATGTGCAATTATCCACTCACATAAATTGCCCCAGCTGGAGCGCCTGGTGTTGATGTCTCACTTGCACTCACTTGCCGGCCCCTGGGGGCAGCTGGGCCTCCAGCCCTGGAACAGGGACACTCCTGCTGTCCCTGCTGCTCTCCACAGGTGGCTTCGTGCCGCCAAGGGGCAGGGACATATGCAATTTCTGGCTCCCCCCAGCGCAGCTCTTAATGGCTGCGTGGGTGGTCTAGAACTCTGTCATCTGCTTTGCCGGGCTGGCCGGGCTGTTTATCCAGACCCAGAGCCCCAGGTAGCTTTCTCGAGCAGCGCGGCCAGAAAAACAAACCCGGATCAGTGGAGCCATGCACCTCGGCCCAATGCTTTTTTTCCCTTTCAGTCATCTGGGCTTGAGGTGCCTCGGGTGGGATGAAAGATGGAGGCCCCTCTACGCCCATCCCACCAGCAGTAACTTTAAAACAGAGGCTTTAATGATGAGATAGGTACTTCATTCAAAGTAATGATCTAATTTACATGGTAACACCAAGCAGGACAGAGCAGTCACCCAAGGACTTGCCACTCAGCTCACAAACCAGGATGTACCCAATACTTTTGCATCGACCTGCAAACGTTTGTTTCACCCTTGCCTACCCCGCAGCAGGCACCATTTGCTCGCATTTTGTCCTTACCTTTCACTTAATGGTTTAAACGTTCTATCATGGACATATGTATCCGGATTCGTTGTGTTAGTTTTACTTGCTTTGAGTTTTACTGAAGTGGTGTCATTCTAGAGGTAGCCCCCTGTAAGCTACTCTTCTCCACTTGGTGTAATGTGAAAGAGTCATCTCTGCAACTGTGGAGAGTTATGGCTCCTTCCTTGTCACTGCTGTATAGGATCGTGTGACGAGTTATTTACATCCATCCCCCTGTCAAATCGACTTTTGGCTTTTCTAGATTGTTTGTTTTGCATTATGAACAACGCTTCCATAAGAGCCCTGTGTACACAAACTAGTACGAATACACGAGAATTTCTCTAACTTGGAGTGGCATTTTTGGGTTATAGAGTATATGAATGTTCTAGATTTTTAGGAAGTACCAAATTGCTTTCCAAGTGGTTGAAGCAACTCATGGCCCCTCCAGCCAGGCGGTATCTTTTGTAATTTTCCAGATTCCCACAGTGTCCTGTGCCCAGTGTGATGTAACGGTTAAGAGTATCATTTGGATCTGTGGGACCTTGGAAAAACTAGTCACTCTTTCTCAGCCCCAGCTTTCTCATCTGTGAAGTTGGAGGAAAATACTTGAGTATGGCACCTTAATATCTAGCGTGTCACATCGGCAAATTTCCTTGCCCTACGAAAATGCAATCTCCCCCCAGCAACTCAGCACCTTCATGTTGCCAAGGGCAGCCTACCAAAATTCCTTGTGCTGTTAAGATGCTGGCTACTTGGTATTTCCACAATTTAAACCTGTCCTGCAAAGAAGATGAGAGATCAGTAAGATGCCAGAAGGTATGAACATTTTCTGGTTTGTTTCACAGGTGGTAATCTGGTCATTTATCTAATAAACACCCCCCACCATTGCTGTCATCTGGTACCTATTAGCTGCATGTTCTCTACGGGCTGTCAGTGGAAGGCCACTGCCCTCAGGGCCCCCCAGAGTGACAGGAGCCACGCCGAGGCTCCCTCACCCCGACGGAGCTGTGCTCGGAGGCGGCCAATGCTGGTGCTGAGAGCAGTAAGAGTAGAGGGGGGCTTTTAGAAAGCATACTCCTGCAGGGCCTGTCCCTGTCTCCCCACCGAGGTCCTCAAAGTGCAGTGTTATTTCTATCCCCTGCTTTTACAGATAAAGAAACCGAAACTCCGAGACCATTAAGTGACTTGTCTTATGTAAGTGACAGAAGCTGGACTGAAGCCCAAGTCTTCTGTCACTGGACCCAATGCTTTTTGTCCCACTGCCTCCCCCCTCCCCCGTCTGACTGAATTATATGCTCCATTGTATGTGTTTATTCATTTTTTCCTTCCCATGCTATTTAGTAATCCACTTGATTATATTAAAAATAAAAAAATTCATTTGTATTTCCAGAGGTGGCTGCAGCCATTAGCAGACTGATGAACAAGGTTCACTGTCAAACTTGCTTTCAGGGGAACGGTTCGAGAATTCATTGTAAAAGGCTTATTCATAATGAAAAAGGCTTAGGACCACAGGCTTTAATTTCTCCCAGTCAAGTTTTAATCACTGAGAGGTTTGGTGACAAGTGAAGTGTGTAGTTACTGCACTCTTGGGTCTTCCTTGTCTTCTCTTGCCGTTTCTGCAAGACCTCACTTGATAATATTAACCATCTTCTTCGTGTTCATTTTCCCTGCCAAGTGTCCTGCGTTCTCTGCAGGCACGAGCTGTTGCTTGGGTTACAGGTGGTGGCGGGGCGCAGGCACAGGTGAGGTCTGCCCTCCCCACCCCGCGGCCGCCCAGTGGGGTCATTCCATCCGAGGCGGAGGGATGAGGACCACCCTGATTCCAGGCCACCCGGGGCCTGTCCCCAGAACACCCCTCGGCAGGCAGTTAACAGATCCAACCATCTTTCCAGCTTATTTCCCATGGATTCCGACAGGCACTTGCTCCCCACAAATCACACTGCAAGACTTTCCAGGCACTTCTTCGTATGCTGTTTTGGTGGCGGACACGATCGGCCAAGTGTGTTTGATCCAGAGACAGCAAGTTAGAGTTATCATGTGGGGTGGGCCTCAGCCTTTCACCAGACTTGCCCCGTGAGATCCTGCCCTGAGGTTTTGGTCTCTGCAGGAGGATAGTCATAATTGAAGCCTTATTTGAGCCACTCCCCTTGGGGGGTGATTTAACCCCACTGGCCCTTTCTTCCCTTGCAGGCATGGTTCCTGCCCTCGGGGAGCTTGTAGTCTCTATCCCCTCAGCTCTCCGTTGTCAGATAGCTGGAGCTGGGCCTCACTTTGTGTTCTTTGCAGGGACACCAGCCCCTGAATATTCGTCGAAAGGACTTGGTCATTGAAAATCAGAGGAGTGCTCCATAAAGACCTGAAAGAGACTTTGCTAAAGTTACTCCCCACCACTGTTGGTGTCACATCATTTATGATCTATTTCCTGGCTCAGAGAGCCTCCTCAGACTCCCCTTCCTGGCCCCAGAGCTCAGTCCTTGATCTCTCATGGGTGGTGGAAGTAAAAAAGTACTTGACTCACCATATGGTCTCTTTAGAAAACAGAAAAAACATCCTTCATCCGGTCGCCTTGTGCTCTCTTGCCCCTGTCAAGGAGCCGAAGGGTTTTCCGAAGCATGCAAACACTAGAGGCTCTAGTCTGAGCAGTGCCTGCCCTCCTGTCACTGTCCAGGCACCACCTCCTTCTGTATGCCTGCCATTTTGGATCTCCAATTCAGGGCCAGGCCCTGGGCATATTTTATGTCTCAACCTCACAACCGCATAAAGCAGACATTGGTATCACCGTTTTCCACATGGGAATCAGGAAGGTCTGAGAGGTTGAGGGACTTTCCCCAGTGGCAGAGCAGGTATCCAAAGCCAGTTCCGTCCACCCCGTGCTCTTCATGGTCTCCCCCCGTGCCCCATCCTGGTGCCAGGAAGGGAAAAGAGCAGATCTGTCTCCAAGGCAACCTGAGGAAAGAGGCTGGTCTTCCCTGGGTGCCGCTCATTTAGGATGTTCGCTTAGACTTGTTTCTTGGGCAGAGGCTCAGGCCTGGACTGAGGCAGCAGTGAAAGCTTTCCAAATGGACTTCCCTTGCTGTTTGAAGGGAGAGGTCTTCGTGTGACCTGGATGTCCCCCCTAACAGTGGGAGCCTTGAGCACTGGAGATTGTGAGGCTTCTGATAGACAAAGAGGAAGAGATTTTATGCCATTTCATATTTTCTGCTGACAACCAAAGAGGCCAGGACACCATGATTTTCAGTAATTAGAAGCTGGTTATCTCTTTCTGCCTCTGCTTTGATTAGAACAGGAGGAAAACAAAACAAAACTTGGAAGATTGTCGGACTGTAGATTGGCAGGGCCCAGTCGGTGACAGAACTGGGCCACTATCACTTATCAGTTATCTAGAGAGGAGTCACTGGAATGTAGAAATTCTGCACCAGCCGGACTCCAAGCAGGATTCTTTTAAGGCTGGTAGTTTTGTGGAAATAGGCTGATTCTTCCCTGCGACTTAAGTTCCATCCACCTAATAATCAGCTTCTTCTTCTTTAAACATAAATGCATTCTTTAAGAAATGCTGTGTAAGCCTGTATAAACCTGTCAGGCGGTACTCTCATTAGTCCTGATGGATATGGAAACTATGTGTCTATTGACATTTTTGTTTGCTCCATGAGATCTAACTATTAGCTAAAATGAACCTAAAAATCAACCACACAGGGGAACGTGAGGGTTGTAAGAAGTTTGAGTAGCTTTAGTGTAAAATGGCTGAACGGAAACCCACGTGTGGGCTCCAAAATGGCCTCCCATTTCTCAGAGTGAAGCTGTCTCATTGCAGGATAAGGCCCATCCAACTGCTTCCCTGGCTGTATTATTAATAGGGCGGTAAGCCCCGAGTTTATTTCTACCAAAGGAGATCTTAGTTGTGACTTTCAGAGTCTTCCATATTATCTATTCTTCCCTAAACTTCATACAGTTTTAAAACTTTATAAATGTAACGTACATTTTGAAGGCTTCTTTTTGCTAATAGAAAGTCATTTAAAAAAAAATAGTTAGGACAATTGTTTCTGGTCTTTAGAACAGAATATAGGATACTTCCCATTAAAAATAGGGTTTTGAAAAAAAAATCTAAGAACTGTATTTAGTATTTGGTACAACTTACATTATGCTCAAAGGCTCTTCTATTTGATCTGTCTTCTTGGATATTAAGAAATGTCACTTTTGTAGCTTTCATACTGGTTTCTTTGTAAATCCACTTGCTGATAATTGCTTTACTTTTATCAGTGGTTTAGAGCAAACTTTTTAGTTATCTTTACACCTAGGTAGTTTACAAAGATGCAAAATTTGCAAAGTTGGTATTTTCACATCATTGTGAAATCAGTGTGGTTGTATTCAGAAAATTCTAAGGGAGTGAGATTGCAAATTCATTATAATGATTATGTAAAATAGGGGATATCAAAATGCAAAGCCACAATAATGACATTGAAATAGCAATGAAATGTCAACACTCAGACAGAGGTAGAGGCATTTCCATTGCTTTTCCAACCCCAGGGGAAGGTCTGGTTTTGCTGAGAGACATCAGGTGTAATGGGTGAGTATTACTCTTCAGAGCCAAGGCCTTGGAGTCACATCTTATCTCTGTCATCTGTTACCTAAGCTAGATTACCCTGATAAAGTAACATAAACTTTCTGTGCCTCAGTTTCCTCATTGGTAAGATGGGGATAATGGTCTTGTGACTCAAATAAACACACATTAAAAGTGTAGAATAATGCAGAGCACAAAATAAGCATTCATTGGATGTTAGCTGTTCTTATCTTTATTATGGTTATATTGCTGAAATTTGGATTGGGGAAAAAGAAAAAAAAATGCACACAACTCAAGTGTCTCTACCCACTTAATCCTTGGAATAATGGGCAAACTTCCAGATGAAAAATGAGGACATCTGGGTTCAGTCTAGGCTTTGACTCCCACTTGCTTTGCGACCCTGTAATACATCTGGGAGCTTGGTTCCCTCCTCACTAACATGAGAGGGTCCTGCCAGAGCCTCCCTGCTCCCACTCGCCCCGAACACTCCCAGATCTTGCTCAAGTGGCTCAAAAAACCACGATTACTTATTTTTTAATGTAGTATTACATTTTAATGCACCAAAACAAAATAAAGCATCC
This sequence comes from Leptonychotes weddellii, assembly GCF_054177405.1. Lineage (NCBI taxonomy): Eukaryota > Metazoa > Chordata > Mammalia > Carnivora > Phocidae > Leptonychotes > Leptonychotes weddellii. The sequence goes on from NC_138371.1 coordinate 118,419,996, forward strand.
AGATGCCAGCTAAAGGCAAAGCTGGAAATAATCTAAAACAATCTTTTCAGAGATACTTTGGAAAGATGTTTTTTAGGCAAAATCCTAATCAGCAGAGTCAGAAAAATAGGACCACATTTAAAAAGCAAAAGAAAACAACTAAACAACTGCAAGAGAATAGTAGTATCAGCTCTTTTATTCTGGTATCTGGCTTTGTTTCTAGGAACCATCACATGAAAAGAGGGGCAGAGGAACAAGGAGGAGGAAGCAGGAGGGAGCTAGAGTAGGAAAGTATAACTTGCGTGTCATGTGTGGTGGTTATTTTATGAAAAGGTATTCTGACCAATTTTATTCAAAGACTAAATGAACCAACACCCAGTAGCAATCTGCCCCAAGATTTTTTTCTCCCCCAATATAAACCTAATCAAAATAATCCAGTTGTGTCCAAAAAGTTTCCAGTAAAATGGCCGTCTCTCTCTTTTCCAGTATTATTGTTCAATACGAGCTCCGGTGGGCTTGCACATTCGTATTGGGCACATTTCCCTCAGAAAAATGAAGGTGAACAAATGGGAAAAGATGTAACAAAGGTTTTGCATCCTTATTATAAATACTTTATGAATGAATCAGAGAAATTAAAGATGAAAAAGCCCACTAACTCAGCTGGTTCCCTGATGTCTGCTGCCATTTACTTTTAAGTGGTTTGTCTGGTCTAGTTTCTAGTGACTCAGGTTATGGGGAATTTACCACTTCTCTCAAAGCCATTTTCCCAGTGGAGACTATCTGGCCGGCTAGGAAAATTTGTCAAATTCCCCCTGCTTTGTTTAATTTCTCACTAATCTCATATTATTTAGCTTATTTAATGGTTTAGCTCTAGTGTCTTTAGATTCTTCATTGTTTTCTATGCATATCTTATGTTTCTTTTCTTTTCATTCAGCCTTCCTCTCTTTAGTT